>NC_133408.1:74597500-75222500 GCF_049350105.2 Macaca mulatta
AGAACACAAAGTTGAATCAGGCCAAATTTATCGATATGAGCCCACCAAGCAGAGATTCTGGATTTAATGTTGTAGCTTTCGAGGTCAGAAATAATTCAATTAATTTGTTTGCTTGATCGGCTAAAACATGTACTAAAACGTGGCCAACACTAAATGACATTAAATGCCAGAACTGTCTTGATATACCATAGAGGAAGGTATTGAAAGGCTTACTAAGATTGGAAGAGTGGATTTCTCATGTGATGTCTAGTTACTTGCCCTGGAAGGATCCAGAAGACATATTTTTTTTCCATTTCTGTGAGGAATAAGGATGAGATGGGAGCCCCAGCATCCTTGAGGAACTCTGTGGTTGCTTTTCCCCGTAGGTCAGAAATTGCAATGGGAACTGCTGTTCACTGAACTGGAATCCATAAATATAACAAGGGTAACTGAATCCTGGAGTGGCAAGTGCCAGAGGTGACATTTAATTGCCAAAGATAAGATGGGTGATTACCATAACAGGGTCCAGAATCAAAGCAGCAATCAGAAATATCTGACTTGTAGAACCCTATGGTATCGGCTAGCTGATTGTGCTGTCCCTAAAGTTAAATAGATAAGAAGCCAACTGAGTTCATACTCAATGGAAATAATCAGACTTTTAAGGGTCTGCTGATTACTTGTCCTGCCTGACACTAATTCCCAGAGACACAAAACATCCCTGTGGCCTTCTAGTGAAAGTAGGGCTCATGGAAGCAAGGGATCCATGGAGATGTAGGTCAGATCCATTGCACGGTGGTTCCAGGCCCATGCTGTGGTTACTTCCTCAGGTCCAGAACGCATAACTGAAGTACATACACTTAATAGCTGGCAGAATCTCCCTGCTGGTTCTCTGATACATGATTGCCTCTATTTAGAAAAGCAGTAAAGCAAAAGCAATACCTCATTCCTGAAGTACCTATATTCTTGTTTGATGTCATAACCCAGAAATCGTTGCCAGGCCTAATGCCATGAAGTTTCCCCCCATGTTTTTCTCTAAGAGTTTATAGTTTTCAGTTTTTATTGACACCTTTACTTTTTTTAACTTTCATTTGAAATTCAAGCGCACATGTGCAGGGTGTGCAGGTTTGTTACATAGGCAGACATGTGTGATGGGAATTTGATATATAGATTGTTTCATCACCCAAGTATTACACCTAATAACCATTAGTTATTTTCCCTGATCCTCACTCTCCTTCCAGCCACCCTCTGATTTAGCTCACACTTATAAGTGAGAACGTGTGGTATTTGGTTTTCTGTTCCGGCATTAGTTTGCTAAGGATAATGGCCTCCAGCTTCATCCATGACAGTGCAGAGACCTATCTCACTCTTTTTTATGGCTGCATAGTATTCCATGGTGTATATGTACCACGTTTTCTTTACCCAGTCTATCATTGATGGGCATTTAGGTTGATTCCATGTCTTTGCTACAACATCATTAGAGAAATCCAAATCAAAACCCCAATGAGGTATCATCTCACACCAGACAGAATGGCTATTGTTAAAAAATCAAAAAATAACAGATCTTGGTAAGGTTGTGGAGAAATAGGATTGCTTATAAACATTTGGGAGTGTAAATTAGTTCAATCATTGTGGAAGACAGTGTGGCGATTCCTTAAAGACCTAAAGAGAGAAATACCATTCAACCAGCAGTCCCATTGCTGAGTATACACACCCAAAGGCATTTTATAGTTTCCATTCTTAAGTCTTTGATCCATTTTGAGTATGTCCTATTTTTAATTTCAGTGGCTTGTAAAATTAATTTGAAATTTTTGAATGACAAAAGCCTATAAAATTTCCTTTAATTGATTATTCAACTTAAAATCTTGATAAAATATGATGACATTTGCAATGAACATAATGCCAAAAAATATTAACATTTTAATTCTGCAAAACATTTTTAAATTAGTTTAAAAAGAAGCAGTTCACAAAGAGCTAATTAAACATCCAGTAAATCTACGAACAAATAGAATTAAATAATGAGATACCATTTCAGCTTCCTTATTTACAGAAAAATTTATTCCCTGCTCTTCCCTTGAAATAAATCTGTCTTCCTACATAAGGCTAAGCTCCAAGCTAGTTATCTGGGTGTATTTATGTATTCATAAATAAAACACCAATTTTTAAAAAGTGTAAGCAAGCCTGCGAGGCAAAATCCAAAGTCCATACAGCTCTTGGGTGCATCATGAGCTTTTAGTTTGGAAGCCCAGAAAAGAGGGTTGTGCACAGAAGACGTATTTCGCATTTGCTTGGTGAACAGTGAAGTGCTTTATAACAGGAATTCTGAATGAAATTTGTTCAGTTACTAAGCTAGGGAAGTCATAAAAATAAGGATAAACATATTTTGTTTTTACTCACAGAAATTCTGCCAGTCTCAACTGATGTATTCCAGCCAAAGCAAAGTGGTCTCACTTTTTCTTCCTCCTCTAACACTTTGTGGCCCACAACCACAATATCACAGACAAGATTAAAGAAACAAAATGGGAATAAAGTCACAGGAATTCAGTGAGTGCCAAATATGTGCAGTATCAGCCCGAATGATTGCTGGTAGGCATAAAACAGCACAGTAGACTCCCGAGCCACGGAGTGTGTTTGGCAGTCCTGCCAAAAACCACAGTGCCGCCTTGTGTGTGCACTTACAAAATCTAAATAGAGCTTCCCCATGGCACAGCAAAAGCAGGGGTGAGAGGTGCGGATATGCTCCCATAAGTGCTATCACTGGAGACTGGAGCACACCAAGAGCATCTTGGTTTAATTTTGAGTACCACTGGTGAGAATTTGGCAGAGTATAAGAAAGAAATTAAAGACCCTTTAAATAAAATTGATCCATTTCTAACATAAATTGTTTGATTAAGTACATACAGAGAGTTGGAGAGCAGGACCTAGATACATGGTGATATCATCCCAGTTTAGAATGGTATGAGTGAAGAAAACATATGACACAGAAATAGTAGCTAAGTAATAATATCTTGAAAAAAAATAAGCCAAGGATTTCTTAACCATTAAGTATTGGATGTCATTATTACAACCTCATTATATGTTACTTGTATAATCATGATTGACTCTAGCAAACTAGATAGAATTCTTTTGTTAAGTACATGTTCAGCCATCCAAATAATCTTTTTTCAGAATCTTCATCATATCTAGCATGAAGCTGTGCAAATATCCCAGGTAATTCCAGAGATAACCACAACTGCCACATTTCTTCTCATTCCAATTCTTTCCTCCCTCACTTCTCTTATCTAGGATTTCCCGGATGCACTGCTTATCACATTTCCTGCCTAACAAACAAACAAAGAGAACAAAACAGTGACCTCATTCCCATGTTTCAGAATAAAATCTCTCACTACAGCAGGGTGGCGGAGCAGGGTAGGGTTTCAACATCTTTGAAGAAAGAACTTGTAACATTCTAACCTCTGATTTCTTAGACCTGTTTAATTCCTATGACTAACATATTTAATTCACTTTTTCATGGACCTTCACAGCCACACTTTTATGTTTTCCTTTCTAGGAACGTCTTTAACACTGAAAACTAATTCTGAAATATTCCTTTCTCTTAGCATTCTCTCTCCTCTTTTCCACTGTCTTTCCATTTTGTAAATATAGATGTTTCCTTTTGTTAACCAAGTACAATACCTCAACTGTGACTTTTATTTACACACAGAAGCTTTAAGCCAATGGCCCAAGGATGCAGTCACTTTCTTGCTAGCATTCAAAACTTCCACAACTCATGGTTGAACACATGTTACCACTTGCCTTTTGAGTTCTACATCTGGAATTCTGAGGGCTGAGGGAAAAAGCCACATGGCTTAGGAGCAAGGCATTTTCAGATTCATGGCTAGGGTCTCAACTCAATCTCATTCAGTCTTGGCTAGGGTCCCAATCCTGGCCAGCAAAATTGTTATGTAAGCTTATCTAGAAACTCTCTCTACACCCTACAGAAGTTGTTCCATCTCTGTCCATCCTCTGCAAACCAAATCCATTCCCACACCTCTTCACTCAGCAAATCATTGAAAACAGAAAATAACAAAGAAGTCTCACCATACAATCAAATCCAATTAATTATAAATCTAGAAGAATAAATATGTGTGTAATAGCATAAGAATAGACAATGAATTGAGTTTAATGCAAAGTTCAAAACCTAGGACATACAAACGTAAGGATAAAGCAAGTATATATACAAATGTAAGTTTAAAATAGAAGTGGCATTTCACAGCAGTGGAGACACAGAAGCTTGATAAGATGCGTGCTATGAGAATGCCTGACCAGCCACAAGTTCTCATGCCACACTGATGCCTACACCGACATAAACTTCCCTTGACCTGGGGTCACTACAAATACTCAATTACTTGCATTTCATGGAAAACTGCTGCCTATTCCATGGCTCCAGGTTATTGAATATTACAGTTCTTCCACTTCAGGTCCCACACGATCCTATTTCAGAGTCTATCTTACTTTTTATCTTTCAAGTCATTTTCAGCTTTCTGAGATTGAAGTTTCTTTCCCTTGTTTGAACTCCACCGGGACTTGTATACTATTTCATGATTTCATTTATTATTTTGTTTCTAAACATGCTCTGTCCATGTCTGAAATCTCTCTAGTTGTAAAGACTGTGTTTACTTATGTTTATCTCTAGCTGTTTTCCCAATACATGATTGGGGCTAAGCAATGTACTAATTTGGTTTGGAAATGTTTCATTTCACAAACATTTATTGAGTGTCTACTATAAATGTAGGGGATGGTATGAGCTGTGAGAGACAGAGTGATGATAAATAAGACCTGGTCCCTGCCCTGGAATGGTTCCATAGCCCAGTGGTTGAGGCAGTTTGACCTGCAGGAAAAATTTACTATAAAAAAAGGATCTGGATGCACTTAGCATGAAAAACAGAACCATTAAGAATGATTTAATAACACACTGTGATCATATTAAGGTTAGAAAAGTAGATGCATTAAACTGCTCTCAATCATTCTGAAGACCCAAAAAGACTATTAAGCACTATATGAATAAGTTTTTATACGTAGTTGTTGTTAAAAAATAGGTTAACATAGGGTACACGATATTTATTTTTGGTGCTATTTCAAAATAAGACTGAATCAACTTGTATATATGTGTATTTTTTCTGTAAGGTATTATATCAAAATACTCTTTTTCTTTACATGTTATTTTATGCATATTTTGTAATTTTAATTTTATTAGTGCTTGACCATAAATTCAAGGAGATATTTATTTGGCTTAATCTTGATACTTGTGATATCAACTTGAAAGTGAATGATAATGCAGATTGCAAGGTTTTCTCATATGAAATATTTATGGAATCATAAAATAGATCTTATACATTTCTAAGTATTCAAATATTCCTGTTCAGTTATTATACTAAAGATAACTGGAGAAAGTCATTTCTCTTCCAGGAGATTATATGCACACTATGTAACTGTGATGCAAAGTCACACTTCAACAAACTAGGTGAATTCAAACCTTTAGAAGTGGTGACATTTGCATATAAATTTAAACTCTGCCCCTGAGCTATAAGAATAAATTAATAAATCCAATTTAAATATTTGAAAGATATGCCTTATAAGAAATATGCCATTAAAAGATATAGTAAGAATATAGTAAGAAAGATGTTCTTTCTAATAACATTTAGTTTTATTATCACAATAATAAGGTATGTGGAGTCCATGCAATTTGTATAATCTATCTAAAATACACATCTGTAATAAAGAAACTGCTTTAAGGCAGAAATAGTACTCTCATGGCAATTAAGGTTAATTTGTGAATTTGGTGATAGAGAAGGAGAATTATCCTATCTTAAAGAGAAAAATCAAAAGATAAGTCAAATTAAAATATAAACACCCTAGCAACAATGCCACTTTAGGTGGAAAACTTTAAAAATGTACTTGCCTTGGTACAATCGAAATTTGGTAGAGACCTTGATGGGTCAGTAAGTTAAAGGTGAGTGTTCAAATTTACTCATTATCTCAGCCAAGGGAAGCACTAAAACTCCAAAGCTATCTTACTATCCTAATTAGAGTTTTCTCACAATAAATAAGCTTGCATATAAGAAAATAACTGTGTTGTTTTATTGGTTATATTCAAAGATGTGTTGAGGAGAGTCTAGACAACATACATTACATGCAATACTTAACTCACGTATAGACATGGCAAATCAGTCCTCATTATCAATAAATTTGCTCTCGTTGAAATTTAGTTCACTCATTTAATGAAACATTAAGGAACCTAAATTGTATAATTAAATTAAAATATACTTGTAATCATGTTAGTTTATTGTGATTTGACTTGCAATTTAACTGACAAATTATTGTCCAGTTTTTCACATTCGTAACACCTAATTGAGAAGAGGAAAGCAGAGAACAGAAAGAGTTTAAACAAAATGTTTACATGGAATATGGGAATACTTGAAATTCTCCTCTATTTTTATACTCATAATTCCCTTATATGCTTTTCCTGGTGTTTAACTCTACATGTTTATTCAACATTGTGTAACGGTGCGTTTCATGTTTGTGATTTTGTGTTTATTGGGAGGACACTTGCCTTTGTGGGGAGAGAGTTGATTATTTGTTTGGCTACAATGCCTGTTCTGTGTTTTTCTTTATATAGGCAAGCTAGCTGTGAGATTTTTTTAAGGAGAGTTTATTGGTATACGTTTATCCTGGACTAAGGAAAATCACTTTTCAAAATTATTCCCCAATGGCTTCTATTCAAACCTCGGGTTAATAAGTTTCCTATGAATACAAGTAAAGAAATAGGACTCATTTTCCTGTTGCTGTGAATTACTTTACCAAAGTAATCACACTGACCGCACTGCCAGCATTTAGCGAACACACCACTGGAAAGTGCAGACTCCGGTTAATTGAGCTGAGATGGCAGGACAAGTATGGAATCGATGGTGTGTGGTGGCTGACTCACCTGGGCTCACAGAAACAACTGTTACATTTTCAGAAATGTTATGAGCTGGTTTTAAACATGGCAATTTTTAAAGATTAAATTAAAGAAAAATAAATATATTAAAAAAACAAGTAAATACATAGTTAAACCTCCTTTTCCAGTTATTCTATGCTTTATACTATCCTCTTCACCCTGTGGTTAGATCCCTCCACTGAACCTGGGCGGGAGAAACCATGCACAGTAGAGTGCCACTGTGTGTCATGTTGTCCAGCTTCACATTAGCCACAGTAGGAGGAGTCACACCCGGATATCTGAAAACTCTCTGCATCAGGGCTTGATGTATTGTTACCTTAACTACAATTAAGAAAGTGATGAAAAAATGAAATTCTGCCCGTACATTTTTGAAGTCTTCTACCTAAAGATAATGTGGATTAAGCTTAAAAGTGTGGTATGTGTCTGTAGCCATGACATTATGAATAACACAAAATTACTGAAAATTATTTAGTACTAGAAAAGCAATATCATATATAGTTCAATAAAGTTACTCACAACAACAATTAATGAGCAAAGCTCCAACATGTGTATGTCTTTATTATGTTCATCTTTCTTATTCATGGGAAAAAAATCAACCAATATTTATGTTGGATCTATACTCATGTGTTAATTTCAACCGCAAGTTAGCTACAAACACAAGAGAAGCTTGGCAAAAATCAATGAAACATTCTGTGAGAATCAGATGGCTAAATTAAATTATCAAAAATATTTTATTGTTATTTGTAAATTAAGTGTTGTTACATACCATCTATATTAGTAATACTTGTAATAAACAAGTATATCTATTTATATATACTGTATATCTCTTACATATATGTATATGCTGTTTCCAATAACTGTTTGTTAAACACTTGCCAGTATACTGTATGTAATGCAAAAACAGTCATACTTTAGCAATTTATGTCCATCTCTCTGGACATAAATTATCCTTGGGCATAAGTCCGGACAAGTGCACCCAATATTATTTGTTCAAACTTATATCTCTCTGACCAATCTAAAATCTTTCTTATATAGAAAATCAGAAAATTATTGATAAAATACCATATATCATAAACTCCAACAAAAATCCTTATCTCAAGGTATATAATGAGGTTCGCAAACAAGCTATCCAGAAGATATCTGGAATGCAATTTTGGTTAATTACATGGCACCGATTCATCTTTTTTCAATCTCCCTGTTAAAATTAGCAAACTCCAAACAAAGCAAACAAACAAGAAGAACCTATACTGAAATAGCATGTATTGTCCGATAATGTACCAAATATCAAGAAGAATTACCACTAATTGCAAAAGAATTGGCCCTAAAAAGTGATAACTGGTAGCAAACTCACCCATAAATGTTTAAAAAAACAGAAAATGGCGTTAGCTTCCACCCCATGCCCACCCTCCAACCTTATATAAGACAATTAGGCCTGGTGATAAGATACAAATCATCGCATTTGTTCCCCCACAGAGCTCCTTCTACAAAGAGCCTAATGATCTATCCCATTTTCTACATCCACTCAGGAGATTGTAGCTTCTGGTAACAATAGTTTCAAAGGAACAAGGGAGCAGAATGTACTGTATTAAATAGTGGCGTGTAAGGTGCAATCAGGAACACGAGAAACGCGAGAGTCTTCCAGGCATAACTATTGGCAAAAACAGTAATGCAGTCTATTTAGTGCCATTGTAAACAAACATAGCGCAACATTCAGTGGACAAATTCGAATGAAATGTGAAAAATGGTGTTTAGCCAAAGGCGTACAAAAGGAATACTTATCCCACAAATGGTACTCACATTTAAAAGCCCAAGAATAAATGAATTACAAGTTTAACTAAGAGGGTTTAAAAATCTAAATAAAACAAAATTTGAAAAGTAAAAAAAATAAGAAAAGTAAAAGGAACTATTTTTTAATTAGGAGACTGAAATCTGGTGGAAATGAATGATCAAAGTTTAAAAAATTGTTTAAAAATGAATAAATAAATAAATGGGCAGAGCCAAAACACTAAATGAAAGGGAAGAAATTAGAATATTTGGAAATAAACCCAATTAGTTGAGGCTTACAAAATTACAACTTATTCTTGTTATATTTTTAGATTTTGATTTTCTGTAGTAAGTTCCCATAAAAACTAGTAACTTCTAAATTTATCTCAAAATATTGGAAAAATTGAACAGACAAAAAAAAAGATAGTTTTAAAATTGTCTTAGAAAAGTACCAGCCAGATGGTTACATGAACTAGAATAACATTAATGTTTTTCATGATTAGATGATTTCCATTATAATAAACTATTTTTTTGAATTTTCTGGACACAGAAGACAGAAATTCTTCTCAATACATTTTATAAGACCAGTAATGCCCTGATGGCAACAGATGAAAAAAAATCACCATAAAATCATGAGGTCTTCAATCATGATATATATACACCCCAAATTGAAGTATTCTGTATATCTAAAGAAATAATTCACAATGATAATAAAGTTTATTAAAATACTGTAAGCTAATCAAACTATGGATAAATTTTCAACAGAAAAGACTTCTTAGTACCTCACTATGCATAGAAAAACCATTGAAATTTAACAGCCTCTCATTTTAAAGAAATAAATCATTAAGGAAAATAATATAATTTCACTTCCTTAGTATGGTACACTGTCAATAGCAAGCATCATAAAAATACTGAAACATTGCAGGTCTTACCAATAAAAGACCTTAAGAATGCAAGGTTATTTGTTTTAAATATTTTCTTGGGCCGGGCACGGTGGCTTAAGCCTGTAATCCCAGCACTTTGGGAGCCCGAGACGGGCGGATCACGAGGTCAGGAGATTGAGACCATCCTGGCTAACACGGTGAAACCCCGTCTCTACTAAAAAATACAAAAAACTAGCCAGGCAAGGTGGCAGACGCCTGTAGTCCCAGCTACTCGGGAGGCTGAGGCAGGAGAATGGTGTAAACCCGGGAGGCGGAGCTTGCAGTGAGCTGAGATCCGGCCACTGCACTCCAGCCTGGGCGACAGAGCAAGACTTCGTCTCAAAAAAAAAAAAAAAATTTCTTGGATTTTAGTCATTGAAATAGAGTATGAATAAATCAATTAAACATACACGTAACAATCAAGTAAGTACCGTTATAATTATTTGTCACTGGAGAGATTTTGTCACCAAAACCCCAAGCAAATCTACTGAAACACACTAGGACTAAAAGGAGAATTATATTGGGAAATCAAAAAAAATGAAAAGTCAAAAGTATATCCTTTGTAGCATATGTGGCAAAACAATTTACACAATTAAGAATCTCATTTAGAGTAGTAGGTGAATATTTCAGAAAACTAGGAACAACTGTTTGCTATGCAGGAGCTCTAAGAAATATCACAAAATGCCACTGGGAAACACACATAAACTTTGAGCAGGAAAAGAGACTACCTTGCTCTTTTATGAAAACAAAAACAAAAACAATGCATGTTAAGAATGGGTACATTATCCCCAAATTAATCTTTAAATAGAATACATTTTAAGTAAAAACTCTAGAGGTATTTCATGTGATTAAGTGATTTTACAATTTATCTAATAACATACATTCATAACACAAATATCACAAGGAGAGCAAAAGAAAGGCCCCTGTCTTAACAAGTTTTGAAATTTCTAGTGTCTAAGTTCACCTTTACCTGAATTTCCCAAATTTTTCTACCCACCTGAGGAACATCTTGCTTGACTGCTAAATAATTCCGTTTATTTCAGTGTTTTTAGGAGATTTCCAGGGAACACTTATGTGTCAGTGACGTCATGTGTGACCTTTGGTCCAACCTGTGGGTTCATGCTTCTCCAGCATCCTCTCAAATAATCTCACCCCTGCATCTCAGCTAATCACCCTGGTGCATATATTTTTTCATTATCCAAAGGGAATTAATAAGCAGCTGGCATTGAGTCTGCATTCTATAATACACTTAACAGAGTAACTGAGAGCTTTGGAAGGGATTTATAACATGGAAAGGTAAACTTTAAGTAACACATTTTCTAGCACTACCAAAATGTTGCTGCTATTTCAGTAAATGGAGACCCTATTGGCATTTTATTTGCTTAGACTTAGCCTGGCCTGCTGGTCTGCTGCTGGGACCTTTTCTTCAGGTTAGATTCTGCATCATCAGCTCCTTTCTCCCTTATATTTGGCCATAAGCTCCTTACCTAAGGGCTCACCAGAAGTAACTTTAAGCTCCCAAATAATGTTTCCAGAGATGATTATCCCTCTTTCATTGAAATAAATAGTAATTAAAAAATTGTTTAAACTACTTAGGTCTGTTGTTTCCTCAAATGACTCATCCAGCCTTAAAATACAGTATTTCCATAATCACTAATTCTATTGACATCCCTTAAAATGTAGCCATTACTATAGCATGGTATGTTATAAAAGAATTAGGAAGTGAACATGTAAAAATATGAAACCCAGAATAAAATGCAGATGAAACTTTATGTATTTTAACATGATTGAGGGCTTTCTAAGCCTGACTTCAAGAATAAAATATATAAATTAAAATATTGATACATTTGACAATTTAAAATAGAAAACAAACAAAATGAGAAGAAACAAAGTAAAATTAAAAAGGAACAAAAGGAGGGAGTGAAGGAAGGTAGGAAGAAGGGAAAAAGGGAATGAATAAAATAATAAAGATATATAAGGAAAACAAAAGAAAGAAGAGCAATTATTATTAAAATATTATTTAAAACGGGAAAAATAATACTTAAAATGTATAAAAGACTAAGAACTAATATCTGTACATATAAAGAGCCTCAAAAACATAATTCATTTGTGCCTGAGGTTGCAATTTTTTGAATTTTCTCAATAGACCTTGGTGATGACCTTGAGAAGTAGGATATAAATAATTTCTACATGCTTAGCGTTCCACTAATGGAACACTAGACATAAATGGGTTTTAAAAAACAATTTGCAATGAAGTGAAAAAGCAATTCTCAAAAGAAAAAATATATGTGGCCAATAAATATATAAACTAATTAGTTCAGAAATGCCTAAAACACAAACACATTTTACCCTTCTTAGCATATTATGATAAAAATAATGATAAATCTCAGTATGAGTCTATGTCTGCGGGAGCGTGCACACTCAAATATTCTAGAATAAAATGTAAATTTTATATTTTTCACTGGGAAAAATTTAGAAAACTATTTCGATATATGCATTATCTTTGATACAAATAGCCTGTGGGAATAATTGAAAATACGTTTTGTTTTATTACAAAAAATTTTCAGAATCATTGTTTAGAAGAGCCAAATACAGCATGATGTAGATGTCCTGCAATTATAAGTCAAACACTAGATACTCAATGTAGTTGTCTGCATTATGAATCATTGAAGTATTTGATTGATTCAGATGTACTTCCAATATATTTTCAGCAGAAAAACTGGTTACAAAATAATTATGTCTTATCCTATTGGTACATGTAGCTATTTTCACTTTTTGATATAAATTTTCCACACTGAAAATTATTTTTAAAGTTAAAAATTCAATTATTTCAATTCAGGACTATTTATACATTTACATGTGCATATGTATGGTATGTCTAAATATTCATCTCTTATCAGCTTGTTACTACTATTTTTAATTTGATTAATATCAGTCGATATATGAAACTTTGCATACAGTTTTATGTACACCTTACTGAGGTCATGTCTCTCTTTAGGTTCAGGCAGCTGTGTGTGTAGTACCCCAAGGATTATGGTCATAGTTGATTATATAATCACAGTTGTCTAAGAAATCCTCATGTAACATACAATCCCTCAAGTCTTAACTATACAAGCCCAGAGTATCAAGCCTGGCATTGTATTGCTGTAACTCATATTTTCATGCTAGCTGTCATATTACCAACAAAGCCCAGAACATCCTTAAATTTAAAACAGTAAAGTTAACACAGGTTTTCAAAAGCAGACTCTGAGTGAAGGATCAAAAGGTAAGTTTTGGAGGTGGAGAAGTTAGAAAGTGGGCCAGAGAAAGGAAGGCATCCCACAAAGGTGTATTAATAAGGTGCGCTGGTGACAACTAGTATCAGCGGTGGTACTGTCTCACCTCTGTGTCTTTTAGTAATGTCTACTGGCTGAGCCAATCCTAAATTCTTAGACTCTGGCCTTCCCTTGAAATAGTAAATGCCTCTGTGGATAGCTGCAGATCCTCAGCTGCCACATAAAAGATTCTCCCCTTCTTTGGTTGCTTCTGAAGTTCTCTTAAGCCTTTAAACATGATTTTCATAATTTATCCAGTTTTTCCTGCTTATTGGAATGAAAGCATTGGCCTGCCATAGACTATACCATCCTACCCATATGCAGAAGCTTAATCAATATTTTCATCCTACTTACGCTAATTCGGAACTTGTGTCTGTCTTCTGATTTTATAAGACATACTGAAATTGTCTTCATTTATTTTTTGTGGTATTTTACTTAAACTAGTCTAACCATATGTATTGAATTCATGACCATAGGTTAAATTTACCAATTTGTAAGTAGCTTATAATAAGGCTAATAAACGGATTTGTACAGTATGCTTGCCTTTTTTTCCTAGCAATTTTTTTAAGTTGTTAAATTTCACTCTCTAAAACAAAGCAATTCAAAGCAGATTATCCCACTTCTTCACAGCTATGAACCATTGATGGAGTATTTTATTGAATGTTAGTTGTTACTTGGTGGTTTTGTTGATTATGGAATATTCATCACTGTTCTCACTACTTCATCTCAAAGGGTTTTGAATCAGCCCCGGCAATAGCACTCCTTTGTTATGGATCATTCTCCATGCGTCATCCTGTGACGCATCCTCTGTCTTCCAATATGTGGATCAGGAAACCCAATTGTTGCACACTCAGTTTAACATTTGGACCATAACAACCTTACTACCCATACCTTTAGATTTTTCCATACTAAGACTGCTTCCTATACACAGGCTAACTTTATTTCCTAGTCTTTCATGAACACATCCCAAAGTCTCTTGTTTTGTCCTACAATATTTTTTCCAGATCAGGCTCTGTGCACTTCAGAAATCCCTCTTGCAAATTGTTCATTCTCTGTAAGTTAAAAAAGTTACCTCCTCAATTTTGAGAAACAAAATTATGTTACTTCCATAGGGAAGTGTGGCTGCAAATAATTGTGAAAGGTGTGAGAAAATTAAATCTCTTGCAGCATTTAAGCTAACAAACTAGCCTCCCATACATAGTTTCATGAAAACACAAGATTCCTGAATCAAAGTCAAAGACTGTGAGACTCACAGGAAGAGCAGTGGTGGAATCGCAGGCAGGATGCTCAGTGTTCATGCTGGTTCCTTGCTCCCCAAGAGTTACACAGAGGCCCAGCCTGGATATGTGGTGGGCAGTATTTCTGGAAAGGAACAGTGAACTGGGGGATTTACCACTTTTACAGTGAATAAAAACAAGCATCATCTTTGTTGCCTAATCCTTCAAGTTTGCTCCATGGAAACACCTGAGGCAGGGTCCAGATCAAAACCAGCCCCATCTTGCTTTCTGGGAATAATGAGCAAGAATGAGCAGAGACACTCAAGGTTCCTGGCAGATGGCAACTTCCATGAAGTTCTTCTAGTTCCACAGGCTGAGAAGGGGAAATTAGGAAGAAGGTCCTCCCTCTGAGCTAGAGTATGCTTTTCTCCTACACTTAGAGGGTGAACAGTTGGGTTTTTAAAGGAAAATTCAGCAATATAAAGACATTAAGGAATTTGCCTATGACTACAAAGCTACAAGTAGTCAGGCAAGGAATAAACCCCAGCATTTCTTAACGTTTATCCTCCACTGTCTCCAAAACTAAATCTGGATGAGAGAATAGAATAAATATAGAAAAAGAAGAGGCAGAAAGCCACATTAAATCATGTCTTTTTGTCTTGATTTTTACTCCGACATTACTTCTACTTTCCATATCCTCTCAAGTTCCTGACAACTTTTGACCTTGGCTGACTCCTCTCCTAAAAGAGAAAATTATATTATGGCTCCAGAACATTTGCTGCCACCCAGTTATTTGGTGCAATTACCATCAATGTCAGCACATGCTCCTATAGCACATGCTAGTTATTAAGTTTATTATAATTTTTAAATGAGAAAGAGTGCAAAATATTTAAAGATATTTTAATAGTTAAACATCTTACTTTTTGGTGAGAATTTGGTAACACAGCAATAGAATTGTGACTACTTCTTTTGTATCTGGCCATTGTTACTATGTTTTATGGAAAGATTGATGCTCCCCTGTACTTTGGCAATTATCTTTCTTGCAGTCTCATCCTTGTGAAACATCCTTCTGATGTCAACTGATTGCAGTTTTCAGTGTGTGGTTGTGGTTCCTATGTTTGAGGTTTCTGGAAATCATGATCATTCTCATAATTACTGCCTGCATTCTGTTATCTGGACCTCTAGTGAACAATTTATCATCTATTTAGAAATGTTGGTGGTTCCATAAGGACTTCTAATACCTCTAACTAAAAACATTCTGAATTATATAGAGAATTTTGGGCCAGGAGTGGGATGTTGTAGATGAAGGCCCTAAAATGTAAAACAAGCTGATTTAAGCTTTTCTCTGGAGTGTATCCTTTAACTTTCAACTGCAGTGGCCTTTACAAATGTGCTGTATCTTATAGCCCATCTCAATTCCTTAATCAGATAAAATTTTTACTATCTTGAAAATAATAATAATAATAATAATAAAGCTCCCTGGAACAATGATGCTATTATTCTTGACCCTGTCAAGACAATCTTCATACATCTATCAAGTGAGAGGGAAATTCACTGTGTCCCTGAATTCCATGTGACTTGGCAGCTGCCGGCCTCTTCCTTAGGGCAGGGGGAGACAGCTCTGGCCATGCCTCTCCCACTGACATTCTTCCCACTGTTGTGAAAATGTAACATTCTTTCTATCAGAATGTTTGAGTGTTATGGACTAAAAACTTTTTTATCCCGAAAATGTAATTGTGAAGTTCATAAGCTCCATATAAAGTTTTTTTAAAAAGAATAAATGTGTTCGATCTTCTATTTTGGGGAGTAGTTTTCCATTTTTACAGAGGGAAACAAAACCCACAAGTTAATTAAACTGAATTGTTTAGCAGACAGAAGATGTTTAATGTTTTCCGAAAAAAAAAAAAAAAACATTAAAATTGTCAGTGTAACAAAATTTTCTCCAATAAAAAAGTAATCAATTCAGAATTGTGAACACGATTATGTTTACAAAAATGGTTAGGAGGTGTGCCCTGGAGAAATATTCAGCTATTGAAAATTCTCTTCAGTTACCAATCTCTATAAATGTAAGAGAATTAGGTCAACCAGATGTCAATGGAAATCTGTGCTTCCACAATCACTCTGATTATAGCCACAAGGCAACTTTGTCCTGGAATCTATATTTATTAATAGTCTTAATATGTAAGCTAAGAGACTCCCACTGGAATTGGTTTTACTCAGATTTCTTGAGGAAATAAGTGCTTTAAAATATTTAACTGAATATATTTTGGAATAGTTTTTCTGTTACTAGGCATATCACCATTACCACACGCATGACACAATTAGGGCATGGTTTAACCTGTTTTATATCCATGGACAAGCCTAACATCAGTTAGTGACCAGCTACTACTAAAGGCTACTAAGGTAGGAAACCTATCCATCCAAAAGCCTAAACAGTGCTGAGAATTATTTGCTTTCTATTTAAAGTTAATGTAATAAAATAGTTTTTTCCTCCTTCTTGAAATCTAATCTAGAATATCAAAAGTAATAAAAAATAATTGATTTCAGTGAAATTAGAAAGAATCAAGCAATAAACTGTAGGAAATTTTTCATAACAAAACATTATTGAAGGAGTATCTGAAAAAAAAAATACTGAAAGAAACAATCAGATGGGAAAAAGAATATTCGGGCACAGAGAATAAATAGAAATGTGTTTAAAAAGAAGAAATTGATTTATTAAACCATTTGCTTCCAAGAGATCAAGTAAAGTAAGACTATAAGAGATACTGTTGAATTTGGAAATTCCGTGAAGGGATATGAATAGATGCAGATTAAAGTAAGTTAAAGAGTCAATAATGATAGTTCAACTTTAGCAACATGAGATAAGTTTATGTAGGATTTCGGTAAATCTTTAGAAATATTGTGCAACTAGAAGTTTTTTAAGAGTACACTCTGTATCTTGTAAAAAAAGAAAAGAACATACCTAGCTATTGAAAGAGAATTGGGAGCCACAGAAGAAAACGTAGACTGTGTTATACATAGTGATGGCTTTAAATACGCCTGAAAGAAAACATGACGGTTAAGGTAAGAAATGAGAAACCTTCATAAAAGATAGACTCATTAGCAGAATCTAGAAAGACATCTGTCTGACTCAAAAAGACAAAGAAGATTTTTGCTACTGTCTAGGCTATAGGTTAAATACAATAAAATGTACCATGAGAAATCCAAACTCTGATGTTGTATATTAAGTTGGTCTGAAGTTTGAATTTATATTGCTTATCTGGAGAAAAAATTTGTAAACTATGGAATGTATATAAAACTTAAAGCCAGGAAACGAGAAAGCAGCAGATACTCCCTAAGCCCAGCAGTACAGGATCCCTTAACTATTCATACAAAACCGCATCACTGAATTAGTTTTAACCGTGACTAATTGCTGAGCAACAACAAAATCAAAATTCGTTCTTTTATCGTTTTTGAGAAAAATTCAAAAACAATAAAATAAGAGAATATACCAAGTGCTGGACATATTAGAATTAGAAAAATAACTAATAAAAACATTAAAGAGGCCAGGCGTGGTGGCTCACACCTGTAATCCCAGCACTTTGGGAGGCCGAGGTGAGTGGATCACCTGAGTTCAGGAGTCCAAGACTAGCCTGGCCAATGTGGTAAAACCCCTTCTCTACTAAAAATACAAAAATTAGCCAGGCATGGTGGCTCACACCTGTAGTCCCAGCTACTTCAGAGACTGAGGCAGAAGAATCACTTGAACCCAGGAGGCAAAGGTTGCAGTGAGCTGAGATCCCACCACTGCGCTCCAGCCTGGGCGACAGAGTGAGACTCCATCTTAAAAATATAGAAAGAAAAAGAAAAGAAAAAAATGTTAAAGACTGAAAATGGCATCCCTAAAATATCAACAATGAACGTTTTAAAAATTCTACAGTAGCCTTGAATTACAGGCATGCGTCATCATGCCTGGCAGGTGATCTGCCTGCCTCAGCCTCCCAAAGTGCTGGGATTACAGGTGTGAGCTACCACACCTGGCCCTAATCTAAAATTTAACAGCAACCAAAGAACTCATCAATAGAGAAAAGGACAACTGATTTTTGGTGAGAGAGTACTGTGGCACTTTCATCCATCTGCTTACCATCTTTCATTTTCTAGGGCAGTGGCAGCAGCCAGGGGAAGGATTTCCTGTGTTTCTGGTGCTGTTTGCTGGTGCCAGGGCAGTGAAAAGGTCTTTGTTCTTAAAATGCTGTGGTTTTGTATTTTGACATGTCTGCTGTTTCCCTGCGGAACTAGCACAGAGGCTGATCTTTGTTTTGCTGCTCCTTCCCTCTACCCAAGGCAGTGATAGTGTCTGTCGAAAGATATAGATACATATTTTCTGTACCCACCTGGGCCAAGAGATGGCAGATGGGGCAAGTGGTATGAAGGCTCAAGCGTGCTGAGCAGGAGAAGGCAAGGAAGTAGGTCTCTTGTGGAATGAAGGGCTCGAAGAAAGGGTGTGATGCATATACCCTGGACAGGATGCATGCTCAGAAAGGATCTGAGAAGACGTAGACCTGCGTGTCTGGCAGATATGTGGGCTTTGTTCAAGCAAAGGGTGAAGGAAAAGGAAGCACCGCAGGCAGCCTGCTTAGCATTGAGCAGTATCCCAGCTCAGCTGTATTAGAACCAAGCTGTAATGACATAATGACAAGCAGAGGAGTGTTCTCTCTCTCTCTCCCTCTCTCCAGGCATTTAAGAAAATCTGTCTCAGGTCTAGTCACTGGCTGACCACTCAGATAATGGAGCAGACTTCTGTGAATCCAGATGACAATAGCTATAGTCATTGCAATACAAGTTTGGAAAAAGTCTAAAACAAATGTCTGACTGTAGACCTGAACAACCAGAAACAGTACATTTTCAGAAAGAGGGAAAATCTGATTTTCAGAGTTATGACATTATAAAATTCAAATGCCCAGTTTTCAACAATAAAAGTAATAGTCAGACAAATAAACAAAAATACGGCCAAATTAAAGGAAAAGTAGAAATTGCCAGAAACTGTTTCTGAGGATAACCAGACATTAAAATTATTAGATAAAACTTTAAACCAACTTTCATAAATATGCTCAAAATGCTAAAGAAAACCATGAACCAAAAGCGAAAAGAATTCTATAAAATGATACATGAACACAATGAGTTTATTGATAAGAGAAAGAAATGATAAAAATGATTCAAGTGGAAATTATGGAGCTGAAAATTATAAAAAATGAATTGAAAAAATGTACTAGAGGTGTTTAACAGAAGATCTGAACAGAAAGAAAAAGGAATCAGTGAACGTGAAGACTAGATAAATGATCCAGCTTGAGGAACAGAAGGAAAGAAGAATGAAGAAAATTAAACAGAGGCTAGGGAACCTGTGGGATGCCACCAAGGACACCAACACACGTGTTACTGGAATTTCAGAAGAAGAAAGAGAAAAAGGGTTGGAAAGAATATTTGAAAAAATAATAGCAGAAAATGTCTCCAGTTAGATAAAATACGTGAATCTAGCTATCCACAAAGCTCAATAAATTTCAAGTAGGATAAATTTAAATAAATCCACACATGTTTTCAGGTTAAAATAATCATACCAATTCTGGAGCTCTGTGTGGCTTCCTGCATTATTAAGGAATGCTGTTTGGCATAATTTAAAATAATAATTAAGGAAACAACATTTTAAACAAATTGATATAATGAGGAACCAATGATTGAACCCTCAAATTCTACCTTTACTTCTTTGACTTCTTAAATTTATCATGTCCTCTTGAAACCAAATTAACTAAATTCTGAGAAGAGTGACTTGGTTGATCTCCTGTTTATGCAAATATAAGAATTTAAAATATTCCTACACTCTTCACCTTTTGAAATAATCTTTAGTTGGAAAAAGCATCACCATAGCGTAAATGGGTTCACTGACATGAGTATCCCACTAAAACCTAATCCTTCACCCCTGAGAATAAAAATCTGAGAAGACTTTTAGGGTGACCCTAATCACAGAAAAAGGATTTTAAGGTTCATATAGAGGCACATTTTATGCTATCATTACCACCAGGGGGGGTCCTGTTTCTCAGGCACAGTGTAGCTTTACTAGGATCCCTACTTCATTTTCCTAACGCCAGCTTTTCCTGGCTCACATCACTTCATGTCAGGAAGGCCAGCATGCTATCAGAGTTTTATATTTTGTCCTCACACAAAGTCTGTTAACCCATGTTCACTTATCTAAATTTACTGACTCCAAATATTTCGTTTTCACTAGTTAAAACCAATGTTTCCCTCATCCCACATACTAAATTATTCTTTTGATTAATACTACCAATACAAGTGACCTTATCTTACTTCATGTTACCCTGTAGACATTTGGAAATAATATGCATTCTTCTTAGATTAAATGAGGTCCTGAGATTAAGGTACAATTTGGCTAAAAGGGGCAGAAAAGGCCTCACTTAACATGTGAATGCAATTATTAGACAAAACAAGAGTCAACAAAATTTGCATCCATTTTATGAGATATTACTAAGCCATCCTACTTATTTTATTTGACAATTTAAAAACTTCTGCATTAAATATCCAAATTAATATGGATATGTGCTAAGATACATAATTATTCACAGAAAAGAACACTAAACACACCCAAATGTAAGTACTAATTGTATCTACTTCTAAGAAGTAAGTTTTAAATAATTTTTAATATAATTGCCCCTTAATTTCTCTCTTTTACATTTTCCAAAATACCATATACATTGATAGAAGAAAGAGCCGTTTAAAACTATCATATAAAAGTATGTATTTCTAGCATTATACTTAAGACATACATTCAATAAAATGATTAGAATGAATACTTTCATCAGATAATATGTGCTTCTCAATCTCCATATCTTTTGCACATTCAATAATTTCTACATGTATTCTTTGACAACAAAAAACATAAACTTTTTATTATAAAAAAATGCTTTATTATAAAATAGCAGCACCGATGCCACTTTATGCTTATTATTCTGGATTCTCTGAGGTGTGGCTGCAGCAGATCATAATAACGACATGCAGAGGCCAGACAATGATAGCTCCTTGGGAATTATATTTTTCAGGCCTATTTTTATAGCCACCTGGAATTCTTTGACACTTACTGCCCAGAAATCAAAGATTCTCTGTCTTTACTTTGTTTAGCGATACTGTCTTACCTTACTTCTCTTGATCCAACATCAAATTTCTTATAGCCTCTTTAAATGGTTTAAGATGACATATGAAAATGAAATCACTTACTGGAAATGTCTTTAGGAAACATTAAGTAATTTAACCAACTTAAAGTCAGAATAATTATAATACTTCCTAAATATAATAAATATTTTCTGAGTTGATGTCTTTGTATTTCACTTAAATATATGTGTGTGTGTGTGTGTATATATATATCCACAATCCAAAAACATAATATATTGATATATTTGGTATAAATTTTTAAAATAAATGCATATTTTAATGTATTACACGTTTTCAAAGAATGAATAATGGCGAAGTACAAATAATATCATAGAGTCAAAAGTGTCAAAAGTAAATAATGTCATTAGAGGCAGGTGATATATATACATATATACATATGTATACTATATGTGTATGTGTGTATATATATAGTATACATATATATGTGTATATACATACACATATAGTCTCAAGATTTTGATGAATGCATACGCCCATCACCAGGAAAAAAAGGCATCATATCAGAAAATTCATACTATAAACAGGATTATCTTCCAAGTGCTCCAGCTGTCAGTAATTCTCCTTCAAATCTTGCATAGAAATGATTTAATAATTCTCCAGGAAAAGTAAATTTTGCCTTCCATCTTCTACTGAATATGTAAAAGATTAACCCAGGAGAATATTCTCACACTAACACTGAAAGGAAATCTTTGCTTACACAGTGTCCTCATTCCATAAACATATATGGAGATCCCATTTCTCATCTGCCTCTAATGACATTATTTACTTTTGACACTTTTGACTCTATGATATTATTTGTACTTCATCATTATTCATTCTTTGAAAACATGTAATACATTAAAATATGCATTTATTTAAAAAATGTATACCAAATATATCAATATATTATGTTTTTGGATTTAGCTTCTTGTTACTGAGAACTGCACACCCAGTACGAATGGGTTCATCTACCTGTCCCACAATAACAGACTAGATCAAATTCTAGGATGGCTGCTGTCAGTTCCAGGCCATGCCCTCACATGATTCCAGCTCCCTTAACATGCCAGGTCTGTTCCAACCAAAACCGGACTATAGGCCCCTGACCTTTATCTTAGAACATTTACATTAGTAAACATGCAACGTACATTCTGAAGTACTAGAATGTACTCGTAACCTTTCTCTGCTCTTTGAGATGTAAATCTTTTGCAATCCAAAATGTTTTTTAAGGACCTTGGAAGCATTCCTTATAAATGTCATCATCAAGAAGGATAGAACCTCTGTCCTGAAGTCTTTGTGGGAGGGCTGGAAACTGACTTTGATAAATGCCAATTAGCAGACATTGAGGACCTAATCACACTGACAGACATTTCCCCCCTTAATCTCTTTCAGTACTTTTTATTTAGTGTATCCCAGTGTTTATGAAATTCTCATCTCTTGTTTCAGTCAAGTTGAGGTTAGACATTGTAAGCAATAGGCTTCAACTTTTTGAAAGTAGGAATTTGAACTCTCTGAATATGGAATCTGATATCATTTTTTTGGGAGATGATTATTTATAATTCTGGTGTCTCTCCAAGTCTTCTGAGCAACTACAAAAGTATTTGCATAACAACACCCTTGGAAGCTAGAGATAATATCTCCCTAAAGATAGAGTCCTGACAACACTCCGAGATAATGAAATCTCCCTCCTTTTTCTACTTACATTCCAGGGTAGTTCACTTAATTGTGCTAAAATCTTACAGGATATGCCCTGCTAAGTTTTAGACTTGCTTGGGACCTGCAGTCCCCTTCTCCTTTCTGATTTCTCCCCTTTAGAATGCAAATGTCTATCATATGCCTGTCCCACCCTTGCATTTTGGAATTTACAGATCTGTTGTCCGTTTTCACAAGTTCACAGCTAGAGAAAAATTTTGCCTCAGGATGAATAATGCCTTCATATCACTCATAATTGATTTTGATGATACTTAGATGAGACATTCACTTAAATTTGATGCTAGAATGGGTTAAGCATCAAATGGGTCTGCTGGGAATACGTAAATGCATTTTGCATGTGAGGACATAAACTTTGTGGGGTCAGAGGATTGAGTGGTATGGGATGAATTGTGTCCCTACAAAATTCCTATGTTCAAGTCCTAACTCCCAGTACTTCAGCATGTGAATGTATTTGGAGATAAGGTCTTTAAAGACCTAAGTTATAACTTAGTGAATAAGTTATAACTAAGTGACTAAGTTATAATGAGTTCATTAGGGTGAACTGTAATACAATATGACTAGTGTGCTTATAAGAAGATGATATTAGGATGCAGACATGTACAAAAGGAAGACCATGTGAAGATGTAGGGGGGAAATGGCCATCTATAAGCCAAAGGGAGAGAACTCGGAAGACACCAGCCCTGTTAACACCTTGATGTCAAATTTCTAGCCTCTAGAACTGTGAGAGAAAAAAAGAATTCTGCTGTTTGAGCCACCTGATCTATGGTACATTGTCATTACAGCTAGAGCAATCTAATGCAATATTTAAGAAGTTCTGATAGTTCATAAAATGTTATGTGTTAAATGAAGTCAGTAAAGCATGTTTTAAATGCTGTGGGGAGAAGGGATGATCTTCAAGACAGTTGAGTAGGAGGTTTCAGACTCTCCCTCCCCCCAAATTACCAGCTAGACATGGATTAACTCCCTTTGTGAGAAATCCAGTCAGTATTTGAACTGCTGCACATTCAGAGGGTGAGACAATACCCATATTGAAATTGATATGAAAATATGAGACACAATCTCAATATAAACCCCATCCCTAGCACAGGACATGCAATCAGGAGGGAGGTCACAACTTCCAGTGTTTCCCTGAGAAGTGAAAGATTTGAACCACACATCTAGCACCACAAATTTTCCAGTTGCTACGTGAGGCTCTGGCTTCTAATTTGCCTGTTTCTGAAAGCCAGTGGGTCCAGGATTAACTAGCTTTCCAGGGACTACAAGGAGCCAAAGGATAGTTCTGAACAGGTGTGCAAGCATTCACTGTGGCTGATCCCTTCAGTTCAGCACAGTGAACAGAGACTAAAACCCAGATCCTCGTTTCTCATTGGGTGTTATACTATACACCTAGTGCCTTATTTTTTCCGTCTGCTGCCCAAGGATATGGTTTTTAACGCTCCTGTTTCTGAGAGCTAATGGGACAGGCAATCACTAGTCCCCTGAAAGCCTGAATGAATGTGTGGGGGCACTTCCTGTTGCTTGCTTCCAGCTTGCTCCAGCAATAAAACTAATCCTTCTAGGTTCTTCCTATAAGGCATTTTACTACACATCTGGCTTCCCTACTTTTCTAGTAGGGACTGAAGGATTAGCTTCTAACCTGCCTGTCTCCAAGAGCTGATGAGGCCTGGCATTGGCTAGGCCCCTGAGGGATACAGATAAAAAAGAACTGGTTTAAAAGAGAGTGCACTGTGAACAAGCATGTGGGTGTTTGCTGCAGCTCCCCTCTCCAGCTTAGTAGAAAGTGAGTGAGCAAGAACTGCAACTCCCAATTTCTCTGCAGAGGAAAGGTATTAGAATAGATATCTAGTGCCCCAACTTTTCTGGCTTCTACTAAGAGACTAGCTTCTATCTTAGCTGTCTCAGGGCACTCATGGGACTTGACATACTCTAGATTACAAGGGCTGCTAAAAACAAAGGTGATGGTTGAGACCAATACAGACATTAGAGAGGTACCAGAATCTTTATCTAGGCTGATTGATGAGGGTCTTCTCCTGTAAAAGAACAGTATGTGAAAACTGAGAGAGGTCATTGTTTTATCTAACGAAATGATGCAGACAAAGAAAATTAATTTAAAAAGGTAAATCTCCATAAACCAATCTTAATGAAAAGGATATATGTGATTTACCCAACAGAAAATAATGTGCATAAGTGTGTTAACTGAGGTCAGGAGAGCAATGCATAAGCAAAATAAGAATTTCAGTAAAGTGATAGAAAATATTGAAAAGTACCAAACAGAAATTATAGAGCTGAAGAATACAGTAAGTAAACTGAAGAAGTCAATAGAGGGATTCAACAACAGAATAAATAAGTAGAAGAAAGGATTATGAACACATGGGCAGATCATTGGAAGTCATCTATTCAGTGGAATAAAGAAAATATAATGAAAAATTGTGAAGGAAGCCTACAAAATTATGGGACATTATCAACTAGATCAATATATTTTGAGAGTCTCAGAAGTGGAAGAGAAAGAAATAAGAAGAAAGTTTATTTTTTTAAAAATGGCTGAAAGCTTCCCAATCTGGAAAAGAAAAAAGCATTCAGATCTAGGAAGCCCAGAGGACACCAAAAATCTGAACCTAAAAAACCCAAACCAAAATACATTATAATCAAACTGTCAAAAGTCAGAGTCAGAGAATTTTGAAAGAAGCAAGAAAAATATGACTTGTCCCATACAAGGGAACCTCTATAACACTACCAGTGGATTTTCTAGTAGAAACGTTGCATTCCAGAAAAGAGTGGAATGAGATAAATTGTTTTCTCTAAAAAAAAAAAAAAAAAAGAAAAAGAAAAAGAAAAACTTCCAAGAAAGGATACCATCCTTGGCAAAGCTGTCCTTCCGAAATGAAGGGGAGACAAAGACTTTCTCAGACAATCAAAACCTAAAGAAATGCCTCACTACTTGACTTGCCTTACAAAAAGTTAATTTTTCAAGTTTACATGAAAGGACAACTAAGCAACAACACAATAGCATAAAAATGATGAAACTTGTTTGTAAAGGTAAATATATAGACAAAATCCAACTATTTGCTTTCTACAAAAATAAAACTCAAGATTTAAAGACAGGCTGAATGCAAAGAGATGGAAAAATACATTCCATGTGAATGGTAAACAAAAGAAGGCTGACTAGTAATACTTACACCAGACAACATAGATTTTATGTCAAGAAATGTCTCCAGAGCCAAAGTAGGTAATCTAGGTAATCATGTTGTGATAAAAGAGTCCATTCATCAGGAGGATTATAACAGTCATAAATATATAGGCATCTGACATAAATGTACCTAAACATACAAAATGCTGTGGGAACAAGAATAGTCTTTTAGAAGCTCAGACTTTAATACAAGTTACAGAAAACATCCTGAATTGGCAAAATAATTAGTGAAATACAAACAGATTTTGTATATTAAGGTTATGTTTGTTTAAGAATTGTATATTTTATTAGTCTTTTTAGTATCCATTAATTTAGTAGAAACCCCTGCTGAGTATGCTCCTTATATACTGTGATGCTGGCTTAGATGAGTTCACCAAATTCTTACCAACAGAGAGATAGTCTTCTACTTTAGAATGACACCATTGCTTGGCCAGTTAATGTTCCTGATATTAAAGATGAAATTCCAGTAACCGCAAAGACCAATTGTGCTTAGTGCCACAATCAGACATAAAGCAACTTATTTAAAGACACCATCAAAGAAAGCAGTTTTTGGCCAGGCGTGGTGGCTCACACCTGTAATCCCAGCACCTTGGGAGGTCAAGGGGGTGGATCCCTTGAGCTCAGGAGTTTGAGACAAGACTGGCCAACATGGTGAAACCCTATCTCTACTAAAAATATAAAACTTTACCAGATGTGGTTGTGTGGGCCTGTAATCTCAACTACTTGGGAGGCTGAGGCAGGAGAATCACTCTAACCCGAGAGGTGGAGGTTGCAGCCAGCTGAGATCACATCACAGCACTCCAGCTTGGGCCACAGAGTGAGGGTGAAACTCGGTCTCAAAAAAGAAAAAAAAAAAAAAGCAGAAAGCAGTTCCAACTAGAAAGGCATTATTCCTCAAAAGGGAAAGAACTTCAGCAGTGGTAGGTTCTTTGTCTCAGAAAGCATTTGTTGGTTTGAGAAGCTTACGACTTTATTGAGAAGAAAGAGGTGCTTCACTCTGTCTGAGATTTCAAGGAGCAATACCAGTTATACATGATATAAGATCTGAGAGAAACCGGTCACTGAGACAGGAGTGTTTCAGAGGAGAGTTAATGGCAGAGGAAGACCAGACAGAAGAGCCTGCTAGCTTGCCTTAAATCACAGGAAATGAGAAAGGAAAGCACATGAGTTACAGAAGAAGGGAAGGGAAAAAATGATCTTAATATTCAATAATTTATATTATAATTGCAATGAGTAGTAAAATAAAAAATTACTTTTTATTTTTTATTATTTTTTTTAAATTTATTTATTATTATTATACTTTAAGTTGTAGGGTACATGTGCATAACGTGCAGGTTTGTTACATATGTATACTTGTGCCATGTTGGTGTGCTGCACCCATCAACTCGTCATTTACATCAGGTATAACTCCCAATGCAATCCCTCCCCCCTCTCCCCTCCCCATGATAGGCCCCAGTGTGTGATGTTCCCCTTCCTGAGTCCAAGTGATCTCATTGTTCAGTTCCCACCTATGAGTGAGAACATGCAGTGTTTGGTTTTCTGTTCTTGTGATAGTTTGCTAAGAATGATGGTTTCAGGCTGCATCCATGTCCCTACAAAGGACACAAACTCATCCTTTTTTATGGCTGCATAGTATTCCATGGTGTATATGTGCCACATTTTCTTAATCCAATCTGTCACTGATGGACATTTGGGTTGATTCCAAGTCTTTGCTATTGTGAATAGTGCTGCAATAAACATACGTGTGCATGTGTCTTTATAGCAGCATAATTTATAATCCTTTGGGTATATACCCAGTAATGGGATGGCTGGGTCATATGGTACATCCAGTTCTAGATCCTTGAGGAATCGCCATACTGTTTTCCATAATGGTTGAACTAGTTTACAATCCCACCAACAGTGTAAAAGCATTCCTATTTCTCCACATCCTCTCCAGCACCTGTTGTTTCCTGACTTTTTAATGATCGCCATTCTAACTGGTGTGAGATGGTATCTCATTGTGGTTTTGATTTGCATTTCTCTGATGGCCAGTGATGATGAGCATTTTTTCATGTGTCTGTTGGCTGTATGAATGTCTTCTTTTGAGAAATGTCTGTTCATATCCTTTGCCCACTTTTTGATGGGGTTGTTTGTTTTTTTCTTGTAAATTTGTTTGAGTTCTTTGTAGGTTCTGGATATTAGCCCTTTGTCAGATGAGTAGATTGCAAAAATTTTCTCCCATTCTGTAGGTTGCCTCTTCACTCTGATGGTAGTTTCTTTTGCTGTGCAGAAGCTCTTTAGTTTAATTAGATCCCATTTGTCAATTTTGGCTTTTGCCGCTGTTGCTTTTGGTGTTTTAGACATGAAGTCTTTGCCCATGCCTATGTCCTGAATGGTACTACCTAGGTTTTCCTCTAGGATTTTTATGGTATTAGGTCTAACATTTAAGTCTCTAATCCATCTTGAATTAATTTTCGTATAAGGAGTAAGGAAAGGATCCAGTTTCAGCTTTCTACTTATGGCTAGCCAATTTTCCCAGCACCATTTATTAAATAGGGAATCCTTTCCCCATTTCTTGTTTTTGTCAGGTTTGTCAAAGATCAGATGGCTGTAGATGTGTGGTATTATTTCTGAGGACTCTGTTCTGTTCCATTGGTCTATATCTCTGTTTTGGTACCAGTACCATGCTGTTTTGGTTACTGTAGCCTTGTAGTATAGTTTGAAGTCAGGTAGCGTGATGCCTCCAGCTTTGTTCTTTGACTTAGGATTGTCTTGGAGATGCGGGCTCTTTTTTGGTTCCATATGAACTTTAAAGCAGTTTTTTCCAATTCTGTGAAGAAACTCATTGGTAGCTTGATGGGGATGGCATTGAATCTATAAATTACCTTGGGCAGTATGGCCATTTTCACGATATTGATTCTTCCTATCCATGAGCATGGTATGTTCTTCCATTTGTTTGTGTCCTCTTTGATTTCACTGAGCAGTGGTTTGTAGTTCTCCTTGAAGAGGTCCTTTACATCCCTTGTAAGTTGGATTCCTAGGTATTTGATTCTCTTTGAAGCAATTGTGAATGGAAGTTCATTCCTGATTTGGCTCTCTGTTTGTCTGTTACTGGTGTATAAGAATGCTTGTGATTTTTGCACATTAATTTTGTATCCTGAGACTTTGCTGAAGTTGCTTATCAGCTTAAGGAGATTTTGGGCTGAGACAATGGGGTTTTCTAAATATACAATCATGTCATCTGCAAAGAGGGACAATTTGACTTCTTCTTTTCCTAACTGAATACCCTTGATTTCTTTCTCTTGCCTGATTGCCCTAGCCAGAACTTCCAACACTATGTTGAATAGGAGTGGTGAGAGAGGGCATCCCTGTCTTGTGCCAGTTTTCAAAGGGAATTTTTCCAGTTTTTGCCCATTCAGTATGATATTGGCTGTGGGTTTGTCATAAATAGCTCTTATTATTTTGAGGTACGTTCCATCAATACCGAATTTATTGAGCGTTTTTAGCATGAAGGGCTGTTGAATTTTGTCAAAAGCCTTTTCTGCATCTATTGAGATAATCATGTGGTTCTTGTCTTTGGTTCTGTTTATATGCTGGATTATGTTTATTGATTTGCGAATGTTGAACCAGCCTTGCATCCCAGGGATGAAGCCCACTTGATCATGGTGGATAAGCTTTTTGATGTGTTGCTGAATCCGGTTTGCCAGTATTTTATTGAGGATTTTTGCATCGATGTTCATCAGGGATATTGGTCTAAAATTCTCTTTTTTTGTTGTGTCTCTGCCAGGCTTTGGTATTAGGATGATGTTGGCCTCATAAAATGAGTTAGGGAGGATTCCCTCTTTTGCTATTGATTGGAATAGTTTCAGAAGGAAAGGTACCAACTCCTCCTTGTACCTCTGGTAGAATTCAGCTGTGAATCCATCTGGTCCTGGACTTTTTTTGGTTGGTAGGCTATTAATTATTGCCTCAATTTCAGAGCCTGCTATTGGTCTATTCAGGGATTCAACTTCTTCCTGGTTTAGTCTTGGAAGAGTGTAAGTGTCCAGGAAATTATCCATTTCTTCTAGATTTTCCAGTTTATTTGAGTAGAGGTGTTTATAGTATTCTCTGATGGTAGTTTGTATTTCTGTGGGGTCGGTGGTGATATCCCCTTTATCATTTTTAATTGCATCGATTTGATTCTTCTCTCTTTTCTTCTTTATTAGTCTTGCTAGTGGTCTGTCAATTTTGTCGATCTTTTCAAAAAACCAACTCCTGGATTCATTGATTTTTTGGAGGGTTTTTTGTGTCCCTATCTCCTTCAGTTCTGCTCTGATCTTAGTTATTTCTTGCCTTCTGCTAGCTTTCGAATGTGTTTGCTCTTGCTTCTCTAGTTCTTTTAATTGCGATGTTAGAGTGTCAATTTTAGATCTTTCCTGCTTTCTCTTGTGGGCATTTAGTGCTATAAATTTCCCTCTACACACTGCTTTAAATGTGTCCCAGAGATTCTGGTATGTTGTATCTTTGTTCTCATTGGTTTCAAAGAACATCTTTATTTCTGCCTTCATTTCGTTATGTACCCAGTAGTCATTCAGGAGCAGGTTGTTCAGTTTCCATGTAATTGAGCGGTTTTGATTGAGTTTCTTAGTCCTGAGTTCCAGTTTGATTGCACTGTGGTCTGAGAGACAGTTTGTTATAATTTCTGTTCTTGTACATTTGCTGAGGAGTGCTTTACTTCCAATTACGTGGTCAATTTTGGAGTAAGTACGATGTGGTGCTGAGAAGAATGTATATTCTGTTGATTTGGGGTGAAAAGTTCTATAGATGTCTATTAGGTCTGCTTGCTGCAGAGATGAGTTCAATTCCTGGATATCCTTGTTAACTTTCTGTCTCGTTGATCTGTCTAATGTTGACAGTGGAGTGTTGAAGTCTCCCATTATTATTGTATGGGAGTCTAAGTCTCTTTGTAAGTCTCTAAGGACTTGCTTTATGAATCTGGGTGCTCCTGTATTGGGTGCATATATATTTAGGATAGTTAACTCTTCCTGTTGAATTGATCCCTTTACCATTATGTAATGGCCTTCTTTGTCTCTTTTGATCTTTGATGGTTTAAAGTCTGTTTTATCAGAGACTAGTATTGCAACCCCCGCTTTTTTTTGTTCTCCATTTGCTTGGTAAATCTTCCTCCATCCCTTTATTTTGAGCCTATGTATGTCTCTGCGTGTGAGATGGGTCTCCTGAATACAGCAGACTGATGGGTCTTGACTCTTTATCCAGTTTGCCAGTCTGTGTCTTTTAATTGGAGCATTTAGTCCATTTACATTTAAGGTTAATATTGTTATGTGTGAACTTGATCCTGCCATTATGATATTAACTGGTTATTTTGCTCGTTAGTTGATGCAGTTTCTTCCTAGCCTCGATGGTCTTTACATTTTGGCATGTTTTTGCAATGGCTGGTACTAGTTGTTCCTTTCCATGTTTAGTGCTTCCTTCAGGGTCTCTTGTAAGGCAGGCCTAGTGGTGACAAAATCTCTAAGCATTTGCTTATCTGTAAAGGATTTTATTTCTCCTTCACTTATGAAACTTAGTTTGGCTGGATATGAAATTCTGGGTTTAAAATTCTTTTCTTTAAGAATGTTGAATATTGGCCCCCACTCTCTTCTGGCTTGTAGAGTTTCTGCCGAGAGATCTGCTGTTAGTCTGATGGGCTTCCCTTTGTGGGTAACCCGACCTTTCTCTCTGGCTGCCCTTAAGATTTTTTCCTTCATTTCAACTTTGGTGATTCTGGCAATTATGTGTCTTGGAGTTGCTCTTCTCGAGGAGTATCTTTGTGGCGTTCTCTGTATTTCCTGGATTTGAATGTTGGCCTGCCCTACTAGGTTGGGGAAGTTCCCCTGGATGATATCCTGAAGAGTGTTTTCCAACTTGGTTCCATTTTCCCCCTCACTTTCAGGCACCCCAATCAGACGAAGATTTGGTCTTTTTACATAATCCCATACTTCTTGCAGGCTTTGTTCATTTCTTTTTCTTCTTTTTTCTTTTGGTTTCTCTTCTCGCTTCATTTCATTCATTTGATCCTCAATCGCTGATACTCTTTCTTCCAGTTGATCGAGTCGGTTACTGAAACTTGTGCATTTGTCACGTATTTCTCGTGTCATGGTTTTCATCTCTTTCATTTCGTTTATGACCTTCTCTGCATTAATTACTCTAGCCATCAATTCTTCCACTTTTTTTTCAAGATTTTTAGTTTCTTTACGCTGGGTACGTAATTCCTCCTTTAGCTCTGAGAAATTTGATGGACTGAAGCCTTCTTCTCTCATCTCATCAAAGTCATTCTCCGTCCAGCTTTGATCCGTTGCTGGCGATGAGCTGCGCTCCTTTGCCGGGGGAGATGCGCTCTTATTTTTTGAATTTCCAGCTTTTCTGCCCTGCCTTTTCCCCATCTTTGTGGTTTTATCTGCCTCTGGTCTTTGATGATGGTGATGTACTGATGGGGTTTTGGTGTAGGTGTCCTTCCTGTTTGATAGTTTTCCTTCTAACAGTCAGGACCCTCAGCTGTAGGTCTGTTGGAGATTGCTTGAGGTCCACTCCAGACCTGTTTGCCTGGGTATCAGCAGCAGAGGCTGCAGAAGATAGAATATTTCTGAAGAGCGAGTGTACCTGTCTGATTCTTGCTTTGGAAGCTTCCTCTCAGGGGTGTACTCCACCCTGTGAGGTGTGGGGTGTCAGACTGCTCCTAGTGGGGGATGTCTCCCAGTTAGGCTACTCAGGGGTCAGGGACCCACTTGAGCAGGGAGTCTGTCCCTTCTCAGATCTCAACCTCCGTGTTGGGAGATCCACTGCTCTCTTCAAAGCTGTCAGACAGAGTCGTTTGCGTCTGCAGAGGCTTCTGCTGTGTTTGTTATTGTTTACTGTGTCCTGTCCCCAGAGGTGGAGTCTACAGAGACAGGCAGGTTTCCTTGAGCTGCTGTGAGCTCCACCCAGTTCGAGCTTCCCAGCAGCTTTGTTTACCTACTTAAGCCTCAGAAATGGCGGGTGCCCCTCCCCCAGCCTCGCTGCTGCCTTGCTGGTAGATCACAGAGTGCTGTGCTAGCAATGAGGGAGGCTCCGTGGGTGTGGGACCCTCCCGGCCAGGTGTGGGATATGATCTCCTGGTGTGCCTGTTTGCTTAAAGCGCAGTATTGGGGTGGGAGTTACCCGATTTTCCAGGTGTTGTGTGTCTCAGTTCCCCTGGCTAGGAAAAGGGATTCCCTTCCCCCTTGCGCTTCCCAGGTGAGGCGATGCCTCGCCCTGCTTCAGCTCTCGCTGGTCGGGCTGTAGCAGCTGACCAGCACCGATCGTCCGGCACTCCCCAGTGAGATGAACCCAGTACCTCAGTTGAAAATGCAGAAATCACCAGTCTTCTGTGTCGCTCGCGCTGGGAGTTGGAGACTGGAGCTGTTCCTATTCGGCCATCTTGCTCCGCCCCTTTAGTTTTTATTAACAGTATTATTTGCCAGAGAGAAAAAATTTGAAAAGACTTATGTAAAAAGGATGTGCAAATTTACACTCTTACAAGATGAAGATCTAACAGACTAAAGTTTTAATAGAAGCAATTATTCAAATATGATTCCCCGCAGGCCAAAAAAAAAAAGAGAGAGAAAGAAAGAGAGAAAGAAATAGTTCTCAATCTTAATTCTAGTGAGCATAATCCTAATGAACATAGATAACTTGTAGCAACGTGGACCATGGAGCTTTGAAACTGGTGAGACAAGGAAGCTGCAGTGTAAAATGGACAGCTCCAAAACGGACTCGTGCAGACCACCAGAAGGCAAATGGAAAGCGTGAAACGGTATTGCTCTGGGAAAACCCATTCCATGTATAATAAAAAATGGCCCCTTCCTTCTCATCAGGCCAAAATCAGACCTCTGCTGAGCTGTAAATGTAGCATCATATTAAGAGGTGAAGCCGGCTGGGCTTCCGCCTTGGGTGGGGACTTAGAGAACTTTTCTGTGTAGCTAAAGGATAGTAAACGCACTAATCAGCACTCTGTAAAATGGACCAATCAGCACTCTGTAAAATGGACTAATCCGCAGGATGTGAGCCAAATAAGGGAATAAAAGCTGGCCACAGGGCCAGCAGCTGCATCCCACTCGGGTCCCTTTCCACGCTGTGGAAGGTTTGTTGTTTAGTTCTTCACAATAAATCCCGCTGTTGCTCACTCTTTGGGGCTGCACTACCTTTATGAGCTGTAACACTCACTGCCAAGGTCTGTGGCTTCACTCCTGAAGTCAGCAAGACCAGGAACCCACCCGGAGGAACAAATCTGGACACATCATCTTTAAGAACTGTAACATTCACAACTAGGGTCCACATTTCCTTCTTGAAGTCAGCCAGACCAAGAACCCACTGGAAGGAACCAATTCTGGACACAATATGACCTAAATGTAGAAATGAGGGTTGCATGTATTTGGAAGATCTCACACTGTTGTATGCGCATATGAGAGGTTGAGCATGGGAGTCTGTATAAGGGTCTGTAACATTTTATGATGCCGATCTTTGTTACAAAGGTTTAACGGACTAAACATTTCACCCAGAGACATTAATGCAAGAATGTATCCACTACTTATTTGGATAAATATGGATCTCTTCTAAGGTTCCCTCCATTTGCCTTAGTGAGAAAGGCAGGGTAGAGAATAACTGAGGGCTTCACAGCAAGGACCTTGGAGTCAGAATGCCTTGGCTGGAATTCCACTTCTGCTAATCTTAAAAATACCACTAGGGTATTACTTAATTTGTTAAATCTCAGAATTCATTTCTTCATCTCCACCATAACCTCAATGATAAATGACATAATGCATTAAAAACACCTAGCACTGGGGCTGGCATGACAGTAAGTGCTTTGCAAAGGACGGCTATTTGTGTAAATTTAAGCTGATTTTAGTTGAAGTGTCAATTGATTTGTCAAAATGCTTACTGTAACAACTCCTATTTTATCCTCTACTATAAAATTCAATACGGTTATGAAATGAGAAGATTTTATTTTAGGAACAGAGATAATTAGTCTTTGAAAAAGGGTCTTCTCGACAAATTCCATTATATTTAATTTTAAAGGGTTCTTGTTCTTGGAAAAGAATTCTCTATTCCATGAACACAGATCCCAAAAATCAATTTTACTCACAATTTGAAGCATGCTTTCTATGTCAACAAACAAAATTTGCCAATACATGAGTTAATAGTATTCTTCAATTTTTATTACCGAATAAATTTCAGAAGCTCACATTTCACCTTTATATTTACAGATATACACATGGATAGCTATGCTCATATTTTAATTTTGGTATATCATTTCTTTTTTTAAATCAGTTATGTCTAAGTCAGAGGATGTGGAAGAAAATGCTCCGTCGGACCAGTAACGTCCAATGCTCACTAGTAGGAAGAAGATTAAAATCTGTTGAGCTGCAGCACCTTGAATCTGTCCCTATAACTCAGTCCGTGCTCAGCTTTTGGCGGCCTCACAAAGCCTCTTCCCCGCACCAGTATTCCCAGCTTCCATTTGGCCCCTGCTGTCTCCCTTCCCGCTTCGTACTTACAAGGAGTTTATTTCTGTTCTTTGTCGTGACTTTCTCCTTTCTTTGAAGTCATCCTTCCCTCCCCCCATTATTACTAGATGGCTAAAATAGATTGGAAAATACCCAGGACGGAGAGCACTCGACGCTGCAGGGATCATCAACGAGACCAGAAACCCCAGGGCGCTCAGGGCAGCTAGGGCTCCGCGGCTTCAGGTTCCTCCCTGCGGGGCGCTGCGGCCATGGTCCGGGTTTAGTGCGCGGAGCTGCGGGGCAGGACTGGGAATGCCGCCCTTTCCCGTGCCGGATGGGCGGAATTCACAGAATTCTTCCTGCTTCCTTGAAAGCTGGATATGGGGGGAGACGCGGGTACCTAGACGCCGGTTTGGGGGTGGGTTTTTCTCTGCACTGTGCGGGGCTGAGCGGCGGTTTTGGGGGCTCCACCAGAGGAGACGTGGCCAGGCGAGACCACACAGCCGCCGGCGCAACCCCAAGAGTCCCCCAAGCCCAGCTTCCCCGCACGAGGTAGGGAAGAAACCTAGCGGGCCGCTGAGATTCTCTGCTGTTAAAACTATTGAACCTGTTCTTGAAATTAGATCTAGGCCCACGCAGGACTAATTTCTGGGATGAGAGAAATTCACAGGATCCCACAGCAGAACTCTGGAGTCCTTCTCTCCAGGGGGTGGGCAAGCCGCCCCTGCTGCTGGAATTCCCCACGGTGAATTTCCCTTGCATTTGCACAAACTCTTCTGCACTGACTTTATGTTAATCATCACACAGCAAATATATATATAAAGCATAGATTATTTGCTTATATATGAACACTTTAAGAAATAAAGTGAAAGGAATTGAATTTTTTGGATATTTTGTGAGAATATATATTAAATTTAAACAATATCCTTAAGAATATATGACCTTTGATATTTCATTGTTGTCATCTAACAGTATATTGCCTTTTTATATTCTCTGCAGAGGTAAATTTCAATGTCAGATCATTATTATTTGTAATTTTAAGTTATTTTCCCCGGAAAAATTTACAGAAAAATATTAACTATGTTATCTCTCCATTTTAAGTATTATACTACTTAAGCAATGCCATTTTATGGATATTTAGGGATACAAATTTTTAAAAATCAATAAACCAATAAAGCCTATTATTTAATCTGTCTTCACCTCTATCCCTTACTTAACCCATTCTACTTGGCCAGTCAGTATATACTATTCTACTTGGACAGTCAAGAGATACTATTCTCAGGCTCTTGGCCACTCCCATTGTCTGTTTCTTCAACCTTTTCTTAGCTTTATTCTTTAACAAGTTTAATCCCTTAGAATGCCAATTTATCCACTCTGGCTAAAACTCTTCAACACCTGGCCTCCTTAACTGTGTCTTGCTCTCATAGTATAAGTTGACACTACAGTACTGATCACCCATCTGCCTTTCTTGCTGTTAGGATTTAGCAGCTGAGTGTGAGCAAAGAAAAGCCCACGACCAAGATAATTAGAAACTCCAAGATGTTCAGTGATCCATTAATTCCCTGTATGTCTCCTCAATGTTATTTTCATCTTCCATCCCCACAGTTATGGTTAGAAATATTCCACACTTCGTCAAGTTTGCTACTCAATACCAGCCTGACCTCTCCTGTTGCATGTTATTGGGATCAAAAACAGTATTGCCAGGATCTAAGGTTTCCAGACTGTGCATTGCTGTTTCACATCTCGTCTTATTATATTTCACGTCTTATTACATGTAGTCTTTGTTCAAGTCCCAAAACACGTACTCTTCCATTAAGCGTTTTCTGTTCTCCTCCAATCCATGTTAATATTTTAACTTTGTCACTTTTCTATCTTGTACACGTATTATGGCATTTACAAAAATTCAACACATTAATTGCTTACATTCCCTCCCTCTTCTACAAGCTGTTTAGTCTGAAAGAACAAAAACTAGTTCTTACTTATCTTTGTTTCCCTTACTACTTAAGCACAAATCGCTGAATGTAGGCTGAAGGAGTATATTAATCACAATTTGTTTACAAGTGATCAAATTAAAACATTCAAAACAAGGTTAGGTATTGAGCTTTACTTGAATTAATTCCAGTTGAATATTTAATTTGTTGGAATGTGTATACTTTTTTCTTTAAGACTAGAAGTTATTCAGAGATTCTTGAACCTTTCATTTAATAGTACATCCTGAACAAATTTAGTATTAGGAGATAGTTTGAAATCCAAATAAATACACAAATGGATTTGGAGACCTATTGAGTCCTTACATAATTCCTTTGAGAAGAAATTTTCAGCCTATTCACTTCCTGGGTACGAGACTTTTGCCCTGGAGCTGGGTTCAGTAGGCGCTCACTCATAGAGACCACGGCACTGAGCACAGCATAGAACTCTACTGGAATTCTAGCTCCACTGCCTAAATTGGGACATTGGGCTAGTTACTGGACTTCAGAAGTATAAGTTTTATTATCTGTAAAACAAAGCTAGTAGTATCAAGCTGGTAACAGTGCTTCGATAATTAAATTTAAGAAATAAATTTAAATGGGCAGAGAATGTGTGCCTGGGTTAATGATGACAACTTTATAATGGAAACTTCATGACCTATTTAACTTTAATTATATGTCTTCTTTCTTTGTATCAGTTTCCCAGATTCACTCACATCCTGCCCTGAATACCACACCTTAACATAATAACTACCTTGACACAGCATCTGAGCATGGATGCACTGAAAGAAATACTGCACTCCTAATGACATGACAGCCAAGCCCAGTAGTCTGAAATACTGTAGTCAGAAGAAGGAGAGTAGAGCAAGATTCCCGGAGCAGTTCTACATAAAAAGAATATAATGCTAGCCATGGATACAATTCTGTATTTTCTGGTGGACATATTTAAATAAGTGAAGTGAAACAGATAAAATTAATTTTAATATATTTTATTCAGCACAAAACATCCAAAATATCATTTGAACATAAATAATATTAAAAAGTGTTAATGAGATACTTTACATTTTTTTTCTGTGTGCAAGTCTTCAAAATATGGAGTGTGCTTTACATTTATAACATCCTTTTTCAGACTCGTGACTGTCAAAATTTCACTACCCACAGGTGGCTATGGCTTCCCAAATGAGATAGTGCTGTTGTAGAGGGTGTACCCAGACAGCCCATGGCCTTGCCCCATCCAGAATGAAGAGCATGAGAAAAATGGGTGTGCAACGGCCGGGCGCGGTGGCTCAAACCTGTAATCCCAGCACTTTGGGAGGCCGAGACGGGCGGATCACGAGGTCAGGAGATCGAGACCATCCTGGCTAACACGGTGAAACCCCGTCTCTACTAAAAAATACAAAAATCTAGCCGGGCGAGGTGGCGGGCGCCTGTAGTCCCAGCTGCTCGGGAGGCTGAGGCAGGAGAATGGCGTAAACCCGGGAGGCGGAGCTTGCAGTGAGCTGAGATCCGGCCCTGCAGTCCAGCCTGGGCAACAGAGCAAGACTCCGTCTCAGGAAAAAAAAAAAAAAAAAAATGGGTGTGCTGTGGTCTGAGTGTTTGTGTCTCTCCGTGGCTCATGTAGTGAAACCTAATCACAAAGATGATGGTATTAGAAAGTGGGACCTTTGAAAGGGGATTAGTCCATGAGGATAAAACTTCATGCATTGGATTAGTACCCGAAGAGGCATAAGAGAGCTCTGGGGTCCTTTCTGCCTTTCTGCCATGTGAGGACACATAAAAAGTGCCATCCAGAAAGATGGGGCCCTCGTCAGACACTGAATCTATTGGCACTGTGGTCATGGACTTCCCAGTCCCTAGAATTGTGAGCAATGAAATTCTGTGGTTTATAAATTACCCACTCTAAGTTATTTTGGTATAGCAGCCCAAACCAACAATAGTTGTTTTCTGCTTCATGCCAAATATGCCATAGTGTGTATAAAAGAGTGATTTCCAGAGAAGGGATGCATCTTATTTCCTGATTCCTGGTTTTCACAAGCTCTTTCTCACGCTATAGCTATACTTCTAGTCTTGCTTCATTTTTTTTCATTTTAGGTTGGTGCAAAAGTAATTGCAGTTTTTGCCATTAAAAGTAATGCAAAAACTGCAATTACTTTTGCACCAAGCTAATGCTAATCTCATCAATGACACGTGTGGCCTCACACTTAGGTACTTGTTTCCCCATGTATCTGATTTTTTCCTTTGTCACCATTATACTATGCTGTTGCAATGGTGTTTTGATAATGGATTCAGCCTTCCCTTCAACAAATTGATCTGAGGCTTTTGATGTACCCTGGTCTTGCCAGATTTTAAACGATAAGCATGGGGGACTCTATCTTGCACTGTAGTCAGAATTCCAACAGCTGAGCTATTTCTTGGATCTGCACCATAGCTTTCCTCCATGGGGAAAAAACAAAAAGTTCTAGTCAGCAGTAATTTCACAAAAACGGGAGAAATAAAGAACACGGATAAAATGGAACAAAAAGGAAATATAAATAAAGAAAAGGCTACTGCAGTTACAAACTTTGATACAGACAGTAATGATAATCACAGTCATAAGCATGCGATCTGTAAACATTGGCAACTTATTACAACCAGGCGCTGTGCTAACCCTTTTATCATCTCATTTAATTTAATCTCTGTAGCAACCATTGGAAGTAATATTTGACTTTCTATTTCTCCTTGGACCAACACTGTTTATTTTTCTTCAGAACAGGCATACAATTTGGGGGAACCTCCCCACTTTCCTTTTTTGTTTTTTTCTAGTATTGTTTCAAATACTCTTAGAATCAAAGTTGTCAGTGTTCTGTGAAAATTTCTTCCAGGTGACCATATGAAGACTTTGGAGAAGCCAAATGTTTATCCCAAACCACATCTCCTGACATCCATAACACATGCTGAATGTCCCGTGTCTGTCCCGGGCTGCTGGCTGATTTGAATCCCCTCCCTGTGCCAGCTCTGGATGCCACCCCGACAGTGTCCCTCCTGCAGGTACCCCTTTGCCTTCACCACTTAGTTCTTCAGGTCATGGCATCAGCCTCTCCTTCACCAACCTTTTTCAAGTATTCTTCCTGTCTTTCACTCTCTCGCGCCAAATTTTATTTTTACTTTAAAAAATAAAAAGTAAGTAGACACCAAAATTAAAATGGAAAAACCAACTGAGAGCTGTGCCTAATGTTATAAAATGAAGCTAAACTGTGTCTTGATTGTAAAAGAGAAATCAATTTAGAAAGTATTGACTTGGAAGAACTTAATTGCTCATAAAATTAATTTATGGATGGCTTTATTTGATGTTTGGAAACAGGAATACAAATGAACCAACTTTGATGTTTATGAGTTTCCATGGTTAGCCAAGGAAAGAGGTAACTGACAAGAAGAGAAAATTGAAACAGATGAGAAGGTAATGGCTGTTTACTCTTCCCTGGAAACACACCGTATTAGGTTATAAGAAGTGGACAGTTATAAAACTGTTCGACAAAATAGTTGCAGACCAGTTTAAAATTACCAAAAACATTTTATATTAAATCATACTTTCAAACTTTCAGCGATCCTATGTGTCTTAAAATCAATACCGATTATTTGTGAGTTTTTAAACAAAATTAAAGGAAATAATATTTTCTGAAGGAATTACAGGATAAATAATTTGCAGTCTGTTAAACACCCAAGAGCCATAGAAGTAAAATCTTCCTGCTGAGATAGCAGAATTTTATTGTAAATTATCATGTTGGAAGAGAAACAAAGCCATAGCAACAAGGGATGCAGAATTAGTATATGTATGTGTGTGTGTGTGTGTGTGTGTGTTTGTGTGTATAAATATATATATATCTTAGGCAGAGGCAACAAAAGAATGCCATTATGGAAGATGCACAGGAACAGAAAGGAAATATAAAAGCCTTGTATCATATATAGGATATTATTTTTATTATTTACTTTTTTATAATTTGCATAATAAAAGGTTAGCGCGCTATGTAAAATGATATTAGTCATCTTACATAAGTAAAACAATGACTTCATTAAAGAGCATCTTGAAAACTTAGAGTCAAGCATACATTTACATTTGCAGGAAAATAAATGTGTTGGTAGTAACTTCTTACAATGCACAAATATCTATGAAATGGTTGGTATTAATATTACCTTTGAATATGTCTGATAGCTATTTGATGGGTTGGTTTTAATCTTGTAGTATCTTCTTATTTTGGTTGAAAAAGTTCTTTGCATGCTTAATTTAACCCAACAATAAGAGTGGGCACCCTTTCTCCAAACCCCCTGGACATGGGGCACATTGACTTATTGCCTTGGGGAATTTTGAGCATGGCCATCAAATGGCAGGTAACAGATCCTGCATAGCAGATTGCTCCTCTCAGGTAATTGACATGCAGTCAGCAAGTTGTCCCAGTGCAGATGGTGTGAGGTTCAGAACTGTGTTGTGACTGCCTGGATGGCAGGCACTTTGCTTCAGTCATGCTCCCAGGCATTACCGCACCATCTTGCTCAGCTTGCTCTAGGTGGGTCTACTCACCCTCCGGCCTCTGTTCTGATAAAATCCCTCTCAGAACATGTCCAGGACAATGCCAGCCACCAGTGCTTACTCCTCACTCTCTACACACAGGCTTCTTTCCTATCCCAAAAGTGTGATGTCCCTTTAGGAAGGTTTCCCTTCATGTTAGATGGACACTCAGCTGCTCAGTTATACATAATTTGTTTTTCCATTACTAAACCTTAGAGAATGTTTGATCTTCAAAAAAATTAAATAAAAGGCCCATGTTATAATACAATACAAATACACAGTTAAGCAACACATACATGTGCAACATACACTATTAAAATCACACTAAAAATGAAATAAAAAATAATAATTCAGGGAAATAACACTTATGCAGCTGCCACCATGTAAAAAGCCTTCTCTAGACTAATTCCTACAAACTAATGCCTACATGTACCGTGTACTGCAAAAATCAAGTCCTCACAACAATGCTGTGTTGTATTATCCTTCTTTTTAATACAAATGAGAAAAAAGTTAGATTTTGGAAGTTAACAAAGAGTGAGCAGCAGAGTCGAGCTCTGTAGACTGTAGATTGCCTGATAGCACAGCCTGCAGTATACAGCTGCACTTTTCTGTGCACGTGTCATAGACCCCCTTGCCTCCAGGAACTAAGTCTCAGATGGTAACAGGTAACTCAGTTGTTTTTTTTTCATTTTTTTTTTTGTTTTGTTTTTGAGATGGACTTTTACTCTTGTCGCCCAGGCTGCAGTCCAGTGGTGCGATCTCGGCTCACTGCAACCTCTGCCTCCTGGTTCAAGTGATTCACCTGCCTCAGCCTCCTGAGTAGCTGGGATTACAGGTGTGCACCACCATGCATGACTAATTTTTGTATTTTTAGTAGAAACGGGGATTCACCATGTTGGTCAGGCTGGTCTTGAATTCCCGACCTCAGGTGATCTGCCCACCTCAGCCTCCCAAAGTGCTGGGATTACAGATGTAAGCCACCGCGCGTCAGTAACTCAGTATTTATAAGCAAATCCTCTTACTCTTTAAATTACTCTCTTCAGGTGGGGAGGTTTGTGTAGATAAGTGTGGCACTGCACTTTATACATGGACATGAGGCAACACAGGTATGGAGATGGTCCCTTCTAGATCAATCAGTATAGAAAGCAAGGGCAAGAGGAGCCTCTGTGTTTATTTAAAATGTTTTAAAAGGGGGTGGCTGTCCATTCAAATTCAGCCAATTGGTCATAAGGAGGTATCTTTTAATCATCAAAATCTTGATGCTTAATATGCTGTTTGAAATCTGAATACTCTTTAAGATGATATTCAGCAATAGGACACGTTCTGTCTTCCATAATAATGAAACAAGGTACCTTTTAAAGCCTAGTAGTTGTAAGTTACTTTGTTAGCTACTTAATGATGCTCAGAAAATAGCCAGATGCTGTAGCACCCACCTGTAGTATCAGCTACTCAGGGGACTGAGGCAGGAGGAGCACTTGAGTCCAGGAGTTCAGCCTGGGCAACACAGTGAGACCCCATCTCTGAAAAATAAATATATAAATAAGTATAATTTTAAAACATACCATATAGACTTCCCAAATGAATCAAGATGATTTGAGATACAACAAATATTTAATATCATTTTAAAAACAAGAAGCCCAAGAACAAAATGGAAAAAGTCAAGTAATAAAGGAGAGATCTTGGAATAATTAAATATAAAACCAAAGCTAAAGAAAGTTTCTATCATCAGGCAGATTTGTATTTAGATTCCTTAGTGAATAAAGCAAAAAGAGGAACACTCTCTTGATACAGTTATCTGAGATTAATTAAAGGCCATATTTTCTTAGCTAAAGACTTTACAAAACCGGGAAAAAAAATTCTCATCCAGTGATTTTGGGTGGGTGCATTGCAAGATATAAGTGATCATACCTCACGTGGAAACGTTCAAAAAAGCAAGTTTCGAAATTTGATTGTTTATGAAATCCAAGGATGTATTCCCTTTATACTCTATCATGCAAACTGTAAAAGTTTAGGTACATACTTAACGTTTAATGACATACTTTTGCGTCTGCACTTGGATGGAAGTCCCTGGTACTCTAGTGTGTGTGTGTCAGTGGCTTGGCTGTGGGAACTCTGTGCAGAGAACATAGAATCCGGTGGAACTGCACATGGAAATGAGATGCCTCCTATGCCCTGGATTTGTTCTATGATTCCATGATTAATTTCAAAATTCAGAGTTTCATAGAAGTATATGATAAGAATAGACTCAGGTGAATGCTTTTATTTTGTAATTATTTGAATACTACTATATTCTGTCATTCTTTTTTGTTATAAAATATGCTAGTTTGCAACAATTAAAATTATGTTGACATTTAGATAGGCAGATTTTATGGATCAAATGTTTGTGTCCTCCCAAAATTTACATGTTGAAGCCTTAACCCACAGGGTAATAGTATTAGGAGGTGGGCAGGTAATTAGCTTTAGATGAGGTCCTGAGGTTGGGATCCCCATGATGTCATCAGTGCCCTTATAAGGAGATAAAGAGACACCAGAATTTCCTTTCTGTCTCCCTTGTGAGGATACCGGAGAAGGCAGCCATCTGCAAGCCAGACAGAGAGTCCTCGCCAGGACCTAAAGGGCCAGCACCTTGATCTTGAGTTTCTCAGTCTCCAGAACTGTACAAAATAAATGTCTGTTGTTTAAACTACCCAGACTATGGTATTTTGGTATTTTATTATAGTAGCCTAATCTAGGACAACTAGATTGAATATGCAAACATTAAATTAGTTCTTTCAGTTGCTGGTTTTGCAAATTATTTATTCCTCTACTTTATCATAAATATGTTTTTAAAATATTTTGAAGTCAGTAGAATGGGTCTAAAATACAAGTTCTGTTCCTGATTACCTCTGTGGCCTTGGGCAGGCAAGTAGAACTCTCTACACTCAAGACCTCTTCTCTATGAAATAAGCAAAAATAACATTTCCTAGAGAAGTACATGACACTTATGAAGAGCTCATTCTGTGTTAGCTTTGGTTCCACATAGTCATCGTTTTCATATGAAAAGAAGTTTATCTGGTTTGTAAATTTAATTTCTTGTTATAACCACTGCCTCACAAAGAATACATGATTTGTTTTTAATTGTGTCAATATTGCACTTGCACGTTGCAATTAGTATTTTAGTTATAAATATAAAAATATGATTGAAAAATATAGATATTTAAAGTATGATATTATTTTCTTAATTAATATTCTTAAGAATAAAATTCCTTGAAAATGGATTGAAACGTATTTATTGGCAAACAGCTTTCTGAAAGAAACTGTTATGGCTGAAAATTTTATTGTTTACTAAAAATTTGCATGCAGCAGTAATATACTTTTATTTTGTATTTTTTCTATGTAGTAGGCATGAAAACACTAAATTTAAAAAATAATGTACATTTATTTTGTAATGAGGTGGAATGATTGTAAGTTTTTCTTTCTCTTATTTTTAAACACCACGTTAATAATGCATCTTTGTTGTAAAATAATCAACAATTTGGATGCAAATGCAGTCAAAATAATGAATGTACCCTCACTCTGCTAATCCATCTACCCAGAGTTAACCATTATGAGCAGCTTTGTTGGCATAATAGCATGACATTTCAATTTATATAATATGATAAAATATAGTACACTATGCTATAAAAATCAGATATTCAAGAGCAGATAATTACAAAAATATATAATCATGAAATCAACATTCTACAACACACTTTTTCCATAAGCTATATAACATGAACTAATTTTGTATTCAGCTTATTATTTTTAACAGCTGCTTCAGGTGAGTGCTTTTATTTTGTAATTATTTAAATACTACTGTATCCTGCCATTCTTTTTGATATAAAATATACTAGCTTACAGCAATTAAAATTATATTGACATTTAGATAGGCAGGTTTTATGGATCAAATGTAATATTTCACAGAATAATATTAAATAAATTATTCCATAATTTATTTATCCTTAATTGAATAAACTATTTAATTATTCCATAATTTATTTAATATTTTTGAGGATTCAATTTATACAGTTGATAAAAATGCATTTGTGAGTAACTGAACAATCACCATAAGTTAATGATAGGTATATATTATTTTTGTAGGGCATCCAAAGGTGAAGAGTCCAAGGGTTTCTATAGAAACTCATCCTTAGTACAAGGACTCTAGAAGTCAATTCCTCCTGACGTTGTTCCCAAGAAGAAGAACATACCTCCAATACTCATGGCGCTTGGGGAATGATATGGGTCTTTTCTATTTCCTTTTTTTCCCCTTTAGCAGGGTTCAAACCCCTCTCTTCTGGCACGTGTGTGCTGGCCTAATCACACACTCAGCAAATTTATTTTGCTGGTTGGCTACTTGCTCAGCAGGTGACATCAGCAAGAAGCCAGTACACATAGCTGGGGGATATTTTTGTTAAGTCTGGTTTTGGAATGGGCTTTGATCTTTCCTGCTGTCTTTCATGTTGAATAAGTCTAAAGCTGCATTTCCAGTATGTACATTCCATGGGGCTGTAAAACTATCACTTTTCAAGCTTATTGTAAAGATCCTGCCCTGACCTCACTATAATTACTTTTGTTTGTTTTAGAAATAGTCCTTAACTAGTTTGTTTCACATCAACTGCTGGGTCAAGAAGAGTAATAAATTGGATTACAATTGATTAACTGATAATCTAGCTGTGGATTTTTGTTTTTGTTTATGTTCTGAGATGGGGTCTTGCTCTTTCAGCCAGGCTGGAGTGCAGTGGTGTGATCACGGTTCACTGCAACCTTGATCTCCTGGGCTCAAGTGATCCTCCCACCTTAGACTCCTAGGCAGCTAAGACCGCAGGAGCACACCACCACACCTGGTTAACTTTTTTATCCTTTTGTACAGATGGGGTCTCACTATACCCAGGGTGGTCTCAAACCCTGGGCTCAAGCGATTTTCCCACTTCGGCTTTCCAAAGTGCTGAGATTATAGGTGCTAGCCACCGTGCCCAGCCTAGCTGTCGATTGTGACATAGAAAAAAGTGAGGAATCAAGGATAAGACCACTGGATGTGCTCCCCAAATATAATAAGTGGCCTTTTATGTTATTTTCTTGTTGATGAAAATTAAAGGAAGACTTGAAAATGACACTTAATTGAACTCTTTAGGCATCAATGGCCCTGTAATTTCATGTAAAGCCTGATTTGCAGAAAGACATCAGGTGATTTTTGTGGATATATTATGAAGAAGTAGGAGAAATTTGTGCTTAATCAATTTACCAGATTAATAATCTTTACTTCGTTGAGAAATCATACTGCTAATGCCCAGCAAGTGAATGACTAATAGGACATCTTATAAATTTCCAACATGTTTTCTAGCAACTGAACTGTTTACTTACTAAAAGTCAGCTAGGTTTATTTCTTACAGTTATATCACTTATACTTTTTGTGATAATTAAACAGTTAAATTAAATTGCTGAGAAATAATGGGCAAATAAGGAGTTACAAATCTGTGAAGACTAATTTAAATAATTCAGAAAGATTTGATAAATGTGACTCACCAAAAATAAAGTCTATTTATGGGCAAATGAACTGTAAAAAATTAGTTGAATAATGTAAACATTTATTAAAATTCTTTACTCAAATTATTTCAAAAATGTCATTTAGTTTGAGGTACATTTTAAAAACATTTTTATAAAGGACTATAAACTACTATTTACCGTATTTAGTTGCCATAATTTTACAACATTTACAAATCATGAAAAATCTTATTTCAACTCTATTCCTACAAACTTCCTCACTCCCTTTGAATTATTTTGAATCAAATGCCATATTGTTTTATCTGGAAATATTTCAAAATATATCTCAAAACATCACCATTTTTAAACTTTAATAAAATATTTGTATCCAACCTAAAAATTAGTAAGTGCTTAATATAGTTACATTGTGTTCATTTTTCTTTATTTAAATTTGTTTTTATAGCTTATTTGTTCAAATCAAGAATCTATCAAATTACGGAGTACATATTGAAATTGGTTGGTGTGTCTTTTAAATCTTTTATATGGTGTATATTAATAACTTTTCAAATTATTCATTGAAGGACTTAAGTTTTATGGTCCTGTAGATTTTTTTTTTCCACAGCCTGGACTTTGCTGACTGCATCACTGTGGGGCCACTTCCTATGTTCCTCCGATCCCTGTAATTGTTAGAAATTCGTGATTGTATCCAGGATCTTAATCAAACTCAGGTTTGATATTTTCACGAGAATGTGTCATAGCTGGCATTGTCTGCCTCTCTAAAGGAGCCAGTTGGTAAATGCTTGTCTCCCTTTATGTGTGTATAAGCAGCTATTGATGACCACTGACTAAATCCATTAGCTCAATAGGGTCTGTTCTAATTCTTTCATTCCTTTTCTTTATATAAAATAAATATTCTATAGAGGACACATTTCGTCATCAACTATTTGGTTATCCATATATCATCATCAATGTTATGGTTTCCTGAGATAAAATGTGAACAAGAAAATAAAGAGAAATGCTTCTTTTTTTTCAAATTTACTTAGGTAACAAGTTAATTAGTAAATATCATCCAAATGGGAAAAATTAGGGGTGTAAGTGTGCATGAATATTTGTGGGATTAGTTTGTGAGTGTGTGTTTGTGTGTGTGTGTGTTTTGTGTCTTTATAGGTTAATGTATTTAAATAAATCTGTCAAATGTTTCCTTTTGATGATCAGTGGTAGCTTCCTTGCTTTTTGTGATGAGACAATTATGCTTATTGTGTACATGTACTGCCCAGACTGCACTCTAACCTTGCTCTGCAGAGCCCTAGTGACTTTCAATGAGATGGCATTTTGAGACTGTCATCTAGATACTATGGATACTCTGCAGCATTATTCCTTGTTTCTATGACTCTTTCTGGTATGAAGTCCTAGATTAATACCAAAAACAAAAATCAAATAAGAATTGATAGATACTACATAATAGTTTTTGTACTATTATGAGTGAAATAGACATAACACCTGCTTTCAAAAAACTTACCAAAGTAAACACTTAAAAATAAAAATAAATTGAAATAAGTGATAAGATTTCTATGAGAACAATAGGTTAAAATGTAAAATTTGACATTCATATGCTTTATGTTTTTTAAAAAATTTAAGTATATATTATTTATAACCAATTCACTGGAATTTCCAAAACTGGAGCCTTAGGTGCTTCCTGGATCCCATAAAGCAATGTACAAGAATCATACATTGGAGAGAGGTCTCTCTCATATTGTAGGAGCCCATTACTTAATAGTTTAAGAACCACATCTCTCTTTAACGTTCCTATTTTATCAGCCATTAACTGAAGTAATTTTACTAATATTTTACATGAGGATATTGATTTTGAATATTCTTTTATCTATTTCCTGCAGACTTCATTTTTTATATGTTGATGTTTTTATCACAAAAACATGGTTTTGCCATTTTCATCTTTGTGAGTGTATACATTATTAATAAAATATAACACTATTTGAAATATTAAATTACGTGTTCTTTTGATATGAATATTGTCATCCATTCATTTTTTAAAAATTGATATTCACCTTGTGTAGATTAGCTGTTTACTCTGATTCTATCTTGCTTAAGGCATATTTCTCATAAACAGTGTATGTCCTGGGATGTTTATGTTTTAATTCAACTTAGAAATATTTAATTTTTAAATGAATAGCACAGAACATAGCAGATACTCAATCTAGCTCTTGAGTCAGGAAAAAGAAAAAAATGAGGTTGAAATCTGCATTCTGTTGCATACTCACTGTAGATTACAAAGAAATCCCTGCCCGCTATTTACACTCAGGTAATCTTTGAAATGTAATGTCCGTAGCCAGATTCACAGACGAGTTTATGGAGCTCAGTCAGAAATGCAGGAAATGCATCTGATTGCAAAAAGGCAGGTGGTGTAAACTATTTCTCAAGATAAGAGATTTCCCATGACACGCTTACATGAATTCACTTCTTTTTCTGACTAAAATAAGGAATTATGTTCCCACTGTAGTTAGTTTGAAAGAAAGGGAAAATGATAAAACAAACAAAAAAACTAGGGAAAAAAGGATGTAAAAACTTCACGAATGAGGGAAAGTACAAAAATAATGTCAAGAATTTCAAGTGCTTGAACAATTTGTGCTTCTTTACCTGGGAAAATTCCACATGAAAATTCCCAGTAGCTGGATGATTCAACTCAATTAAGGTGATTTAAGTATATTTCCATTTGGATCATGACTGCCATTTCTTACAACATTAAATATCTGTCTCTGAAACAAAAATAACCTAAAATAGTTTAGAATTGGATGACTATGGGACAGGTTGGAAGAGGACCTTTTAAAAGCTCTGGATTTCTTAGCTCCAAACTCTTATGAAGAGTAAACGATGCAGAAAAAAAGTTTTAAATATATCACTTAGGCTTCTGCAAACAACTTATGTTCAGATATTTGTTATCTTTGAATTCTGTGCATTTACTTTAAATACGTTTAGAGTATTTGGCATCATTAGGTTATCTTAATAAGTTTTATTAACTCATTTTAAAAAGAAAAGGAAACCTTGCAGACTGGAAAGAAATGAAACAGCATTTAAAATTCAGTTCTGCATTGAGTTTGGAAACACGCTATAGGGAGTTATCTGAGTCCTAAATTCAGTGACAAGCGTCCTCGTAAGAGACACACAGAGTAGAGGGACATGGAGCAGAGACGTTGACATGAGAGGGAAAGAGTGACCACAGTGATGTGACCAACACTCAGGAAAACCCTGGAACAGTCAGCGGCCTCTGTACAATAAAAGAGGCAAGAAAAGTTCCCTAGAACCCTTGGAGGGCATGTACCCCACTGACACTCTGGTGTTAGTCTTCTGGCTTCCTAAAGTGTGATAGAATCAATTTCTCCTTTTTAAGCTGCTCCATTTCTGGCAATTTGTTTCAGCAACCTCCAGAAGAACTATAAGTGCTACGTTAGGAAGCCCAGTTTTGACCAAGGGTGACAAAGACTCTGCCTTTGTTACCTAGAAGTGCAGGAATCCTCAGTTCTTGTCTAGTTTAGGAGAAAGAATTCCACCAAGAGACAAATAGTAACGTAAGCAAAAGTTTTATTAAGGAGATAAAAGTACATTCCAGGAGAGGTGAGTGCTGGCCCTGCTGGAAAGACAGCAGCAGTAGCAGCAGGGGTTAAGTAGTAGCCAAGACAGTCCACTCTGAAAGAGGAGGCAGAGTGGGCTGCTCCAAAGAGAAAATGAGCCAACAGTCCCAAGACAGCTGCCTTGCTGTCTTTCATGATGTTGAACTTTCTTGACGTTCCTGCCTCTTTGTGTCAAATCTCCTCCTTTGGTTTTGTCTGTTTTCCTGCTTCTGCCATGAGTCTCTGCCTTTTCCCCTCCTGGAACCTGCCCGGATTTTGTGGGATTCCCCCTTACTGTTAGTTGATGGGCACGCCCCTTCGCCATACTGGATACAAATTCCACCTAATGGCAGCGTTGCTTATTCCCATCACCCTAGGAAGGCCGTAAACCTGTACTTCGCATGCCTGTGTATCTCAGTAATATCTCCTTTGTGCTCTTCACCTCGTTATTAGGCATGCACCTAGCGACATTCTGACATTTTAACTGCTGAGCCAATGATTACTGGACATGTGAAAAGGCTCTCGTTTCTGCCTAGGTGTTTTCACCCCTTTCTGCTCATATCCAGCATGCATGTTTCAGGTGGTCTCTGGGATGGAAGATTAAGGGAGGAGGCCGCCTCTCATATTGTCTTATGCCCAATTTCTGCCTCCAAAGAAAGAAGTAAAAACTAAAAGGCAGAAATGGAATCCACGGGCAGATAGACCAGCACTGCGGCCTGGGCCCGGTAGTTAAAAATCAACCCCTGACGTAACTGCTTATATTATCTATAGATTTCAGACATTGTCTGGAAAAACATTGTGAAAATCCCTGTCCTGTTCTTTCTGATTACCAGTGCATGCAGCCCGCAGTCACGTATCCCCTGCTTGCTCAATCGATCATGACCCTTTCACGAGGACCCCCTTAGGGTTGTCAGCCCTTAAAAGGGACAGGAATTGCTCACTTTGTGAGCTCGGTTTTTGAGACGTGAGTCTTGCCGACGCTTCCGGCCGAATAAAGCCCTTCCTTCTTTAACTCGGTGTCTGAGGAATTTTGTCTATGGCTCGTCCTGCTACATTTCTTGGCTCCCTGACCGGCAAGCGAGGTGATTAATGGATGGTCAAGGCAGCCCCTTAGGTGGCTTAGGCCTGCCCTGTGGAGCATTCCTGCAGGGGACTCTGGCCGGCTTGAGTGACACACATCCTGAGAGTGCTCCTGGGTAGGCAATTGCCCGGGTGGAACGCCTCACCAGAGCAGTGCGTGGCAGGCCCCCATGGGGGATCAACGCAGTGGCTGAACACCAGAAAGGAACTTGGCACTTGGAGTCCAGACATCTGAAACTTGGTAAGACTGGTCTTTGGAACTTGCCCACTCCATTTGAGTGGAAGCGTGGCCTGATCATGACAGCATGCCTGTACCGGCACTTTGGTTTTGCTTTGGACTTGACTTGGATTGCTTGATAGTTTAGTTTTGGTTTTGACCTGGCTTGGATTTCTTGATACTCTGATTTTGGTTTTGATTCTGGTTTGATGTAAACTGTAAAAGTGTGTGTGTGCCCTTTATACCCGTTCTTTGTTTTGTGATGTGCGTGTGGTATGAGCATGGTGTTTTGTCTCGAGGAAGCATGGGTCAGGCACAAAGTGAGCCCAGCCCACTAGGAAATATGTTGAAAATTTTCAAAAAGGAATTTAAGGGAGACTATGGAGTTACTATGACACCTGGAAAACTTAGAACTTTGTGTGAGATACACTGGCCAGCATTAGATGTTGGTGGACCATCAGAAGGAAGCCTGGACATGTCCCTTGTTTCAAAGGTATGGCACAAGATAACCTGTAAGCCAGGGCCCCCAGACCAGTTCCTGTACATAGACACTTGGTTACAGCTGGTTTTGGATGCCCCCCACCCACACACAGTGGTTGAGAGAACAGCAGCATAAGCAGCTGGCAGAGGAAAGGAAAGACCAGCAGAGAGAGAGAGAGAGAGAGAGAGGAAAGAGACAGAAAGACAAAGAGCGAGTCAAAGAAAGAGAGAGAGAGAGGTAGAGCGAGAGGAAGAGACAGAGGCAAAAGGAAAGTCAAAGAGAGAAGGAAACCAAAAGTCAAAGAGAGAAAGAAAGAGAGAAAGATAGAGATATACAAGTAGTTAAGAATGAAAACAGTGTACCCTATTCCTTTAAAAGCCAAGGTAAATTTAAAACTTATAATGGATAATTAAAGGTATTCTCAGTAGCCCTATTAACACTCCAATACCACTTTGTTGTCATTGTAAAAAAGGGCGTATCCCAAAAGTACTGAGGCCTTCCTATCAAAAATCCTTAACCCAGTAACCCGCAGATGGCCCAAATGCATTTAATGTGTAGTGGCAACTGCTTTGCTAACAGAAGAAAGTAGAAAAGTAACTTTTAGAGGAAACCTCACTGTGAGCACACCTCACCAGTTCTGAAGTATCCTAAGTTAAAAAAAAAAAAAAAAAAAAAAAAAAAGAAAAAGGTGACTTCACATTAACTACTGAAAATTCCCTTAACCCCGCAGGTTTCCTAACAGGGGATCTAAACCCTTCAGGATGGGAGGATAAATGGTTCCTCCCAGGTAATTGAAGGAAAAAAAAAAATCCATCTATACAAATTCTAAGTTAATTTGGACTAAACAAGGTCTTATTAATAGCAAAGGATAATTGAAATCCCAAACTTACAAGGTTTTCAACAAAAGTAAAGTTTGCTAAAAGTTAACAGTGTAACATGTATTATAGTAACTTCTAATCTTGTGACCTTAGACAGTCTAGTCCACAGACATAAAGGAAGTTCACTTTGGAAAAGAATGGTTATCTTTGCAAAAAAAGGCAAAAAAAAAAAGGGGTGGGGGGGGCAGGATTTATGTAAAAAGAATGTTATATGGTAAATTCTTGTCCTGAAATAAATTAACTGGTTGTTTAAAGAAAGAAATGTTTGTAATAAGTCAGAAAGTTAAGACATGTCGAAGAATTGTCTGTGAAAGTTGTGAAAGAAAAAAAGTTATATATAAAAAAAGAATTTATGCAAGAAATGTTGCATAAATTAAAAGTAATTAGGCCTCCTAAATACTATTGAAGTAACAGTTTATGTGCAAGGTGTATAAGCAAAATAAAATATACCTTTGGTAAAGGGATTATAAGGAGGCATAAGAATGTGGATTTTTACCTACATTAAGAAGTTAAAAAAATTGTTTTGAAGGCTTAAGCAAGTTTTAAAACGTTAATTGTAAAGGGCATTCTGTGTATATCTGTGTATAACCATATTGGCTAAAGTTGAAAGTGTATCATCCAGTTTTTCTGTGAACTGAACATTAAAATAAAAACACAATGGGTTTTTCTTAAGCACTAACCTGCTCTTTAACAAAAATTATAAAAGGTTAAAAAGAGTCTATAAAAATCTTACCTTATGGTCAAACATTAAAAATTGAATATATATGTCTACAAAGTTTTATTAAAACTAAGTTTAACATTAATAACACACTACTATAAAGGTGAAATTTAGCTTCTCTGGTATAAAAATCATACAGGAAGCATTGTCAAATATAAAATGGTGTTTGGCTTTCTTTGGTCTAAAAACTAATAAAAATAAGTGCTAAAGGAAATTTCTCAGTAAGAAGGCACCAAGGACTATAAAGTCCACTGCTGCTGTCCCCACATTTAAAACAAAAGGTTAATTTCTTAAAAATTATATACTTGGTTTATCTTCACTTCCCTTTCCCTCAAAACTAAAAGTATTTTAGCACAGGTACCACTCCTAAAATTTCTGGTAAACTAGCACTAGCCTGAAGACCACTTTCTAATTAAAGGGTGGAAAGAAAAAAAAAACTTGAGCCAGCCTGGGAAGGACCCCACCTTGTGCTGCTAACCACCAAGACTGCTGTTTGTATAGAGAAAAAGGGATGGACTCATCACACCCAAGTCGAAGAACCATGCCCTCCAGAGTCACAGGCCACAGTCCCAGGGGAAAACCCTACCAAACTAAAGCTGAGAAAAATGTAACTCTTTCATCTATTCTATTACTTTTTCTTCTTTCCTCACTCTATTGCGAAACATCTAGTAATTAACATAACCAAGTTAATTTCACCTCAAACTATTACATTTAATGCTTGCCTTGTTACACCCTGGGGGACTCGCCAAGTCAAAGACAGCTTTCTACTTCAGAAAAGTACCTCTGTCCCTCTTGACTCTCCTCAGACTTGGCATTAGTAAATTGAAACCATTTAATCCGGGGAGATTTCGATAAAGACCCCAGTGTCAACCAGGAGTCTTGCCCCGCCCCCTCGATGTAAAGTTTTTATGCCGTAGTTGGTCCAACGTTCTGCAGACCACTAAACAGCAAGGATGGACTGCCCCAACCGGTTTTTGTAATTTCCTAAAACCATACATTCATTTTACTAGAGGATCATAGAAGTTAAAGACATAAAACAAACTTTGGCAATTAAGACAGGATACCAAGATACAAATGCCTGGTTAGAATAGATCAAATATTCATCCATACATTAAACAAAAGCTGTTACGTTTGTGCACATGGCAGGCCAGAGGTCCAGATTGTCCCCTTTCCACTAAGGTAGTCCTCCAGTAGACCAGGCGTGGGCGCATGGTAGCTCTTTTTCAGGATTCTACAGCCTGGAGTAACAAGTCGTGCCAAGCTCTCTCTGCTATATCCTGAAATCCGGCACCCTGCAAGTCAGCCCTGAAGGGCTATCCAGCTTTCGTCTCCCAACACTAAGTTCACTTCGTCTCTCTCATGACAGGGAGAAAACTGAGCGTTCCTTGGAGACCTGAAGGGATGCAGTGAGCTTAAGAATTTTCAAAAGCTTATCAATCAATCAGTCCTTGTTCATCCCTGAGTGGATGTGTGGTGGTATTGTGGTGGACCTTTACTGGGCACTCTGCTGAATAACTGGAGTGGCACTTGTGCATTAGTCCAATTGGCTATCCCTTTCACCCTGGCATTTCATCAGCCAGAAGGAGGAAAAATAAGATACCCTAAAGCGAGAGAAGCCCCTTATGGGTCTTTTGATGCTCACGTCTATTTATGCAATTGGAGTCCCACAGGGAATACTAGATCAATTTAAATCCCGAAATAAAATAGCTGCAGGATTTGAGTCAATATTTTGTTAGGTGACAGTTAATAAAAATATAGATTGGATAAACTACATCTATTACAACCAACAGCAATGAGCTTTTCATAAGTTAAAAAAAACCACTCATGTCGGCCTCTAGTGTCTGTCCTTGTCAGATCCATGTCACCCAGGTTTAAAAGATCCTGCTAAGTCACTTTAGGAAGCCCCCACACCAATGATAACTACATCACCCTGGATATTGGGTCAAATTCTTCATCCTCTCCCATCCTCCAAATGGTGTCTGATCACCCTGGCCTGCCTGCAGCAAGAATCCTTTCAGGTTTATTTAGCCAGGATCCTACTCACCCTGATTTTCCTCTTAGTCATTTTCTGTCCCACGACCCCTGCCCTGCTCCTTGGCTGTAAATCCATATGCTCATCCCTGTGGTTCTGAGGAAAGTCTTGCTATCTTTTTTTTTTTTTTTTTTTTGAGACAGAGTCTCGCTTTGCTGCACAGGCTGGAGGGCAGTGGTGTGATCTCAGCTCACTGCAACCTCTGCCTCCTAGGCTCAAATGATTCTCCTGCCTCAGCCTCCCAAGTTGCTGGGATTACAAGCGCCCACCACCAGGCTGGGCTAATTTTTGTATTTTTAGTAGGGACGGGCTTTCCCCATGTTGGTCAGGCTGGTGCTGAACTCCTGATCTCAGGTGATCCGCCCGCCTCAGTCTCCCAAAGTGCTGGGATTACAGGAGTGAGCCACCATGCCCGGCCTTCCTGACCATCTTTAACAAGAGTTAGAATAATTGTTTCTTTCTTTAATAGAAGATAAATGGGCTTTTGTAGTATAAATGACAGTGATGATGATGGACAATTCTTTGAGGCTTGATGTGTGTCAGATGCTTTTCTTGGTGCGTTTTATGTTATTACTTTTTTTTTTTTCTAACTGCAGTCTTTTGATACAGGGCCTCCTGTCTTCCTTCTCTATCTTCCTTCCCCAGATAGCAAAACTAGGGAAAAGAGAAGTTGGGTAGCTGTCTAGGGTTATACAGCTGAACAAAATTACATTAAATTAAGTTATGGTGTTACAATCCAGGGAGAGTAACATATAAAAATATTATTTAAAACTATCTTAATGATGCCAGTAATAATTCTTTGTGTGTGATGATAATGCTATTAACATTTGTTTTATTAATGTTAGAAATACAAAATCCTTTACCTAATAAAAAGTTAAGCAATATATAATATCTCTATAAAAACTTAGTTTAACTGCTCCATTTTAAATTATGTATACTAAATATTTCTCCTTACAGGTATCTCTCTCAGACTGACATGTTTTCTTACAAAAATTTTTAAGAATTATGTTTACTGACAGAGTGTAAAAATCATTGTCTACTTGGATTAGGGTCCTTCAGGGAGAAGAGTAAAATTGTTTTTATACTTAAAACCATCACTTGTAAAAAATAGAAAAATTTATGTAAAACTAATTTTTGCTACTGACCTTTGTCATTGATGTGCACTTTAAATAAAAACACTTAAAGATAATTATTTTTCCCTCTATTGACTGCATTTAAAATAGATTAACATTTGCAGTAAATGTGCATGAGGAACTTGTCACAAACTTTATGTTAGAAATAGAGCTTGGAGTCGTAAGGAAAACGAGCACTCAGACAAAGGGTTTCTCAGCAAGCAAATTTCCTTCTGCGCAGCGGAGTGCATCCCATACGGCCGGTCACCATGAGAGCACACAGAACGAAGAGAGTGAAAGTTTTTTTTCCAGACACAAATTCTGCTCCTCTGACCTTTCCCCATTGGCTGGGGTCAGACTTCACAATCTAAGCTAGACCCGGTTGTCTAAATATTTAAACGTTTTTTTAGATAAGGTGGGCACGTAAGGGAGAAAGGGAAGAAGGGGAAGGGGTTGTCTGTGGTGAGCTACGGAGTCAGTCTTTTCCCAAACAAGGAAAGGAATAGGAACTGTTGCTGATAACACCACTGGTGATGTGGCATGCCTGGGTATGTAGTAACAGTAGAAAGAAGGAAAGAAGAAGAAAGAGAAGGGGGGGGGGGTGGTACTGGAAATTAAAGAGTAAAGGATTGATCAGGCTGTTTGAAGAGAAACTTTGCTATATCTCACACTTTATCATCCTTAAGGTGAGGATATTATGTTATTAATACCTTTTAATAAGGTATCGATTGTAAAAGTTGGTGAATTTAGTATTAAAAGCTCTGGCACTCAAAACCTCAGTGTACAGCAAGCAGCAGGAATGGGCTGAAGAAACAGAGAGTTCCTCAGATGACACGGTCTCTGCGTTTAAAGTCAGGACCTAAGGAAGGGGCAATGCATTTCCTGGGGTACAAAAAGGGAGTCTGGGAAACAGGTTATGCCAAAAAGTGGGCTGGGTAGGAGCTGGTCTCATTACAAACATTTCTCAGGCACAGCCCTTTGGGGGTCTGTTGAGCTCTGTGTGCAAGGCAGATCTGTCTACAAAGTCAGGCCAGAATGTGCTGATTCTTCAGCTGCCCAGGCCAAGGGCCCTTCCTGAAAGTAACTCTGAGATAAGTGGTGGAAATGGAGGAGACTTCAGTTCTTCTTGTACCTCCTGCTGAATGTAGACACTAGCTAGGCATGCAAAACAAGAACAATTACTACTAAGGGTCCTCAACAAAGAGTTTATCTAATGTTAGGTTTGGCATCACATAGAAAGAAGCCACATGCTAACCAGCTCTGAAATAGTTAAACCAAACCAAAATAAAAAGGATCGGTGACCCCCACAAAGCACTTATAAGAAGCCACACATCTGGACAGCTTCCTTGGTTGGTGCCTGTCAATATCACATCCCAAACACGGTGATGCTAGTAGAAATTCAACCAGAAAAATCCCCAAAAATAGCATTTGTGATTTCTGTCTGTGTTTACAGTATATTTGTAATGGAATACAGAAATAAAAAATGTTTGTATGAGCTTTATTAGTGCTCATATTTGAACACCTGTATTAAAACCTTACATGCAATAACTTGTAACTACACTTTCTGATTTACTGAAAATTTAAACCTTGGGTGATGGTTCCCAAATTGTCAAGATATTATTTATATCAGGGATTATCTTTAAACAACATAAATATAAATATGTAACTGAAATATGCTATTTCTGTGTGTGTGTACATGTGTATGTTTTGAAAGATATAGCAAAAATATGGTCCCTCAAAAAGTTGCATCTTGAACTTTTAATATAAGTTTGAAAAAATTATCGATATTACATTGCTGACCTCCTTAGCTTACTTTCAAAATTAGTTCTAGTATACTACCAAGACTAAAATATCTATATTTATTGAAAGGTTCTTTACACAATTGAGGGTTTTAAAAAATATTTTGAGATTCTACATATACAAATATGAGAACAATCTATAGAAACAATCCAAAGAAAAATTATATTGCTAACATCAGTGTAACCATTATTTGAAGAAAATGTTCTTAATAATGTGATTAATGCTGAAACAGTGTCAAAGTGGTTGAAAGTGTTTTGTACATGATCTACATAATATTTAGATTTTTAAGTTAGTACTTTTAAATTATGAGAAAATAGTGGTATTTTGCACGACTCTTCAAAAATAATAATGAATTTATCTTTATAAACCTCAAAATATAATTTTTATTTTTCAGTGTGTTTTGATTAACTTAATAATTCTCTATTTACACATGCAATTTTTCCACATATCATTATAAAAACAGATTTTACTTTTAATATCTTTAAGTAAGTAACCTGAGTTTTATTCCCATAAAGAATCTTTCTCTAGGCCGGGCGCGGTGGCTCAAGCCTGTAATCCCAGCACTTTGGGAGGCCGAGACGGGCGGATCACGAGGTCAGGAGATCGAGACCATCCTGGCTAACACAATGAAACCCCGTCTCCACTAAAAATACAAAAAAATTAGCCGGGCGTGGTGGCGGCGCCTGTAGTCCCAGCTACTCGGGAGGCTGAGGCAGGAGAATGGCGGGAACCCAGGAGGCGGAGCTTGCAGTGAGCCGAGATCGCGCCACTGCACTCCAGCCTGGGCGACAGAGCGAGACTCCGCCTCAAAAAAAAAAAAAAAAAAAAGAATCTTTCTCTAGGTAGGAATCAATATTTTCATTCAGTTTTTCAACTGCAAAAATAGATTAGAAAAGACAATTGATTAATCTAAATATAAGATATCACAAAAATATTCCATGGGTATCTAGAAAGAACAATCTATATATAATATAAATAACAAGAATAGGCATTTAGAATAATGAATATATTATTTTACTACCTAATACATACATTCACAAAATGCTGGTATTTGCAAATGAGAAATTTAGGTAGATACTATTTCATTTATGTTTTAATTATCTGTAAAATATAGATAGATTTACATTTTATAATCAAAATATGACATTTTATATTATAAATATATTTATGTCATTTTCATTAATTATCATATGAAACTAATTACAAAAAATTAATTCCAGAGTATTAACACCATGTATGAAATTTAAATGTGCAAGTTTTGCAGCATATTCTTCCTAGGTTTCTCTTGGGTATGGAGAATAATTTCCATCCAAAACTCCAGGTAATGAGAGAAAGAGAAATTTCACTGACAAACCCTTACTATGACACTCCTGAAACCATCACATGTTTATTTATGATATTACCTTTGAAGAATTCTATTTATTGATTTTTATTTTTCAGTTTTTAATTTTGAAATAATTTTAGGTTTATAGAGTTGCAAATAAAGTCTAGAGTCCTCATATATCCCTTACTCAGCTTCCCCACAATGTTAACATATAACAAATTATGGTCTGTTTACCAACACTAAGCAATTAACATTGGTACAATATTATTACCTAAACTAAAGATTTTACCCAGATTTTGCAAAATTGTTGATGTTTCTCTTCCAGGATCCAATCCAAGATCCCATATTACCTTGAGTTGCTTTTATCTCCTTAGTTCCCTTTCATTTATGACCCTTTCTCAGCCTTTCCTTAGCTTTCATGACCTTGAAACTTTTGAGGAGTGATGGTCAGATATTTTGTAGAATGTCTCCCAATTTGGGTTTGCCTAATGATTTCTCATGACTTGACTGGGTCTGTGGTTTTTCGGTCAGCTTGCCACAGAGATGGTGACTTTCTGTTTCCATCGTTCCTCCCATGATTACTGTTTGATATTCTTCTATAAGAAAGATGTGCCTCTTTACCCCCACTTATCCTTTATGCTATTGTTTACTTATATCAGCATAGCTTCATAGTCATGGGTTGTACTCTTTGTGTTAAAATCCAATAGTATCACGATTTTGTAGCTTACATTTTCACAGCATTTGCCATTAGAAGTTCTTTCAGGTTGGCTCCTCTGTCCTTTTGAATGCATTGTTCTTTTTTTTTTCTCGCTCTGTCTTTTTTAAGCACTTCTTTTCTTGGTGTTGGCTCCAGTTTCATGTTGCATTTCCTCTGCTCCTGCAGTAGGATCAGTCATTTCTCCAAGGAACTGACACATTGGACTGTGTAAGAATTGTAATGAGAGCTGTTGTATAGATCTGTTAGAGGATGTGAAGAAAACAAGACTCTAGGTTCAAAGAAAAATAAGCAAATCTAAAATAATTGACAGCATTCCCTCTGGATAATAGAATGGGAAGTCAGCCGGGAAAATGAAGACCAAGCTGTTTCCTTCTTCCCTTTCCTTCTCCTTCTCCTTCCCCTCCTACTCTTCGTCTTTCTTCTTAATGATTGATTTCTACTTTAACTGCACTTTCATCAGGTGTCATACTCTATGTGATATCAATCTTGTCTATTTGTCAAGGCTTGCTTTGTTATTCGACATGGTCAATTGTGCACTTGAAAAGAAGGTGTATTCTACAGTTTGGGGGCATAGTGCCGCTTGTAATCAATGAGTGTGCTTTTGAAATCGTGCTATGTAAGTTCTTAGTGCTCTCGAAATTGTTATTGGATTGGACTATCTGATATTGAGAGAGACATGAAAATACCTTAGTACAGTTAGAATTAAAAAAAATATTTCCTTTGAATTTTATAGATTACCTCTTTCTGTAGTGTGAAGCGTGTTATCAGGTGCACACAAAATTTAGAATAGTTATAACTGTCTGGTGATTTCAAACATTATTATTATAATGTTCAGCTTTATCTCTAATAATGCATAATAACACCTGCTTTGTTTGATCTTTGTGTAGTATATTATTATAGTACATCCAGAATTTATTTATTTATTTATTTTTTGGTTTATGCTCTTGTGTGTTTTCTTATACATCTATTTCCATTCTTTCACTTCCAACATCTCTATATCCTTATAAATTTAGATATTTCTTTAAAGCAGTACATGATCTTTTAAAATCTAGTCTGATAATCTTAGTTTTTATATTTAATGTGAGACTTGATATTTTTGTGTTTAATATACTTTCTTCACATTTGGTTTTCTTTTACTTCTTCCAAATATTCTGTATCTATTTCTGTTACTTATGACCTTCTTTTAACAGAATATTGTTTGTAATTCCAATGTTTATCTCTGTTATATTAGAAATTACATTCTTTTCAAATATTACTTCATGTGTTACCCTGGAGATTGCAATATGAACCTCTTGCTTAACAAATTCTAATGAGTTTTTCTTGTACTTAATCCCAGAAAATTAAAGGACCTTCAATAGCTTTTCTATGTTTCCATGGTTGTGACATAGATCTATTATTGCTTTGTTTTCCACTTTTCTTTCTTCTTATTTTTTCCAGTATCTCTGACTTTCCCTGTGGTGATTTCAAGTACATCATTTCATATCAGTCTTACATTGTTTCTGTTAAGAAGTCAGGTGTCAGTCTAATTTTTGGTAACGTATTATTTGTGAAGTTATATTTTTTGTATCCCTTCAAAACTTTTATTTCTATGTGAATAGATGTAATTTTCTTCTTATTTATCTAGCCTGGGATTTGTATAATAATCCCCATGTCTATGAATTCTGCCCACACTCTCTCCTTTTCTTCAGGAACACCAATTACATGTACTTTAGACTCCTCACTGGTACCCTGTGTCTCTGATGCTCTTTCCTGTATTCACCATTCTTTGCTTTTTTTTGTTATAGTTATTTTGTTTTGTTTTTTGTTGAGAGGGAGTTTTGCTCTTGTTGCCCAGGCTGGAGTGCAATGGTGTGATCTTGGCTCACTGCAACCTCCATCTCCTGGGTTCAAGCCGTTCTCCTGCCTCAGTCTCCCGAGTAGCTGAGATTACAGGTGCCCGCCACCGCGCCTGGCTAATTTTTTGTATTTTTAGTAGAGACGGGGTTTCACTATGTTGGCCTGACTGGTCTTGAACTCCTGACCTCAGGTGATCCACACTTCCTCGGCCTCCCAATCATCATTCTTTAAAAAATATTTTTAAAAAATTTCCTTTGAATTTTATAGATTATTTTAAAAATAATCTATTGAGGACAAATGACTTATTCAAGGGCGGGGACAGAGGAGATGCAAGGTGAAACTAGAGCCAAAAGCCAGAAAAGAATTGCTTGAAAAAGTCAGAGAGAAAAAAGAACAATGTGTTTGCTCTATTCTGAAAGTTTTCTAACCTGTGTCCCAGTTTTTGACTTCTCTCTTTTGTTGTTTCTAGTCTCTTATTAAACTCCTTCATTAAGTTTTTTATTCAGTTACTCTATTTTTCGGATTTCTAATTTCCATTTAGTTGTTCTGTATATTTTCTATTTCTCTCCCAACGTTCTCAATCTTATCTTCAATTTCCTTAGCATAATAGCCATAGCTCTCCAAGGCTGTGTCCGATAATTTTTTTGTTTTGTTTTGTTTTTGAGACAGAGTTTAGGTCTGCCACCCAGGCTGGAGTGCAGTAGCACTATCTTGGCTCACTGCAACCTCTGCCCTCTGGGTTCCAGTGATTCTCCTGCCTCAGCCTTCTGAGTAGCTGGGACTACAAGTGCATGCCACCACGCCCAGCTAATTTTTGTATTTTTTAGTAGAGATGAGGTTTCACTATATTAGCCAGGCTAGTTTCAAACTCCTGACCTCGTGCTCTGCCTGCCTCAGCCTCCCAAAGTGCTGGGATTACAGGCATGAACCACTGCACACAGCAAGATAATACTTTTATCCAGATCCTCTGTGAGTGTGCTCTCATTTTATGTTATTATTCTTATTTGAATATCGTATCATCTTACCTCCTCCAATTTCTGGTTATGCATCATTTTTGCTGGTCAATGACTATTAAGATTTTATAAATTATTTGCAACCTTGGATGATATTTTCCTTTAGAGATTAGCTTTCCTTTCAGGAGTTAATCAGGAACTCTGGCAAACTGATCTCATCTTAATTTAATTAAGAATTCAGTTTTTTTCTTCCAATTTTTTCTACTGTGGTAAGAGACACATACTATACAATTTGTCTTTTTAGCCATTTTTAAGTGTATTGGGGGTATTAAAAACATTTATAATGTTGTACAGCCATTGCCACTATTCACCTCCAGAGCGCTTTTCATCCTGGAAAACTAAAACTCTGTACTCAACAACCAACAACTCCTCATTCTCCCTTCCCCGCCGGCTCCTAACTTTTTGACTACTGCTCTGCTTTCTGGTTAATTGAGTCTGATTGCTTTAGATACCTCCTATAATGGAAGCTGTCTTTTTGTGACTGGCTTATTCACTTACCATAGCATCCTACAGATTCAATCATGTTGTAGTATATGAAAGAATTTCCTTGAGATGTGAGTTTAGTTCATTTTGGCCTGACCTAAAGTCCTGGGAAGGATTAGTAGATCTCCCTCAGCAGACTGGAACTCCTGAATGTATCACACTACCCTTGTGAGTTTGTCCAAAGTTCTGATGTGCTTCTCAGCTTCTCAGTATCCTCTCCTGAAATCAGCATGTGCATTGAGGAAATGGCCAAATAATCACCACAACTATCTTCCAGCAGATTATTTTCTTAAATATTTTGCATATGTTTTCTAAACTCGTTTGAAATTTGATTTCTAATACCTTCTGATGTTGTTTGAAAGATTGAACCACTTGGGTCTTTATTGATGGAAGTAAATCAATTAGTGCATTATAAGAAACATAGTTTTTATTATGAGTTAAACCAATTTGTTGGCCTTTTCCTTCTAGGTGGCATTTTGTTGTTGTTTTCTTTTTTCTTTTCTTTTTCTTTTTTTTTTTTTTGAGACTGAGTCTTGCACTGTCGCCCAGGGTAGGGTGCAATGGCGCGATCTCGGCTCACTGCAACCTCTGCCTCTGGGGTTCATGCAAGTCTCCTGCCTCACTCTCTCGAGTAGCTGAGATTACAGGCACACACCACCACACCGGCTAATTTTTGTATTTTTTGGTAGAGATGAGGTTTCACTATGTTGGCCAGACTGGTCTCAAACAACTGACCTGGTGATCTGCCCGCCTCGGTCTCCCAAAGTGTTGGGATTACAGGCGTGAACCACTACGCCTGGCCCTAGGTGGCACCTTAAAGGCATTCTATCAACTTATTTCCAAATAGCAATGTGCAAATTTATAATGTGTTCATTACTTAATGCAATAGACTGATCTGAATTAGTTGAATTTTAACTTTTCTCTGGCTTTTCTAGACAAAAAATCATTAGAGATGCTAGCATTTTAACATCCTGTAGACTGACAGACCCTAAAAATAAACTGACATGTTTACATCTTGAAGGGAATATTTTATAGTTCGGATTTTTGTCACCTTGAAACCTTATGTTGAAATGTGATCCCCAGTGTTGGAAGTGTGTCCTGGTGGGAGATGTTTGGGCCATGGGGTGAATCCCTCAAAAATGTCTAGGTGCAATCCTCAAGGAATGAGTGAGTTCTCTCTATTAGTTCCCGACAGCTAGTTGTTAAAAACAGCCTCACACCTCCCTAATCTCTCTCTTGCTTTCTCTTTGGCCCTGTGACCTCTGCACCTGCCAGCTCCCCTTTGTCTTCTGCCATGAGTGGGAGCAGCTTGAGGCTCTCTCCAGACGTAGATGTGGATGCTGGCACCATGCCTCTTGTACAGCCTGCAAAATCACAAGCCAATTACCCTCTTTTCTTTATGAATAACCCAATCTCAGGTATTCCTTTCTAGCAATACTAAATAGACTAAGATGAATACTACTGACTGCCATATGCTTCCATTCTTGTTTTTTTTTTTTTTTTTTTTCTAAGAACTCGGATGTGGTAGAAACTGCTGTGATTTCTCTTCCTGGTTTTGTTTACAGAGGTGCCAGAAGAGATCACTGACTGACCCTCAGCTTTTGTGAAGTAAGTGACTCTGTTCTCTGCTTTCTAGCTGGTAACTGTGGCAATGGTGAGGTCGGGAAGAGGCTGTTTATCACACCACTTTTCCAATTCATAGGCTGATTCTAAAATGACCAAAAGTTAGATTTCTAGCTATTTTAACGTAATTTTTTAAGCTTTTAACTCCCAAAGTGTAATACTAGTCCTCCATGGTTGAAGCAAGAGCTTTATAGCATCTTTCAGCATTATTCTTTAAATGCTTATATTGGTTAACTTGCTAATAGATACTACATTTTAGATCATTCCAGGCCTCCAAAAAAAGTAGCATTTACTATCCTGAAAGAAGCATTTCTTCTCAGTCTATTTCAAGTTCTAAGTATCTCAGTTATTAAGTGTCTTAAATAAAGTTTTCTCTTCTTGAATCTATTAATATGGAAATGCACTGAAATGACTTAAAATTGGCCATTTTAAATCTAAAACTTATGCCGCAGTGTGATCTAAATGAAATATTTAGAATTTATTCATGCTAGTTTTCCTTAACACTCAACTTTTTGGTAAGACATTCTAATGTTTCTTTTATTCCAGTCAAATAAAATTACAACCAACCAAGCTATGGTATTTATAGTACCATTGCGTGTAAATACTTGGAAATATGTAAAAATAAGAACTAATATATATTACATATTATTTCTAAGATAAGTGTATATTGGATATAGTGGATATTGGAAATTGTCATTTCTAAGATCAAAGTAGTCATCAATTTCTATTTTCAAATAATGGCAAGTAAAACTAGATCCTCTGTATAGACAACAGAATAAAATATGCAGCTAAAATATATAAAAATTGAATTACTGATGAGATAACTTCCCTTCTTTTCTAAAGGAAGTATTACTTACTGTGAGTCATTTATTTCTTAAAAATAGATCTCAAAACTTGCTTTTCCATCAAGGTGCACTTTCCTCAGCTGAGTCTGGGCACAGTCACTTCCCACCTAGATTACATCGGTAGACTCCTAAATCCTCACCCTGATTGTTCACTTGTCATCCTCACCCTATCAGTCTGCAAACAGATGAGAAAGTGATTTTTATAAACATACGTCAAACGAAGCCACTCTCCGATTAGAAACCTGCAGTGACACAGGGACTCGTGCAGCATGGTCTGCTTGGCACCCATACTTCACCCCTCATGTGCGGCTCTGCTATGAATTTAATGTGTGCACCTCCAGCCTTCTTTCTACATCATCACTACTGTGCAGCAGAAAACAATAGTGGTCATGTCATGTCTGTTGTTTTAAAAATGCCACTTGACCGGGCGCGGTGGCTCACGCCCGTAATCCCAGCACTTTGGGAGGCCAAGGCGAGTGTATCACTTAACGTTAGGAGTTCGAGACCAGCCTGGCCAACATGGTAAAACCCTGTCTCTACTAAAAATACAAAAAACCTAGTCAGGCATGGGGCAGGCGCCTGTAGTCCCAGCTACTTAGGAGACTGAAGCAGGAGAATCACTTGAACCTGGGAGGCAGAGGTTGCAGTGAGCCGAGATCACGTCAAAGCACTCCAGCCTGGGCAACAGAGAGAGACTCCATCTCAAAAAAAAAAAAAAAAAGACTCCTCAAGAATTATAAGCAAACAAAGCATTTAACCCTACAAAGAGAGTGGAAAAAATTTTACGAAGAGAACTGGTTTGATAAAGCTTCAATCGGAGCATCTTCTTACTGGAGAAAAGAGAAATACAATCAGAGTAAGTGACCGCTTGGAGTTCCTACACCATGTAGTTTTTAGAGTTCAATTTTTCTTCAGCTAATTCACCACAAGGATTTTGAAATTTCAGATAAAAAATGAAGAAAATAAAGAATGAGATATTTAAGTTAATTAAATAATAAGAATACCAGTCAACAGCTATTTGGTTTTTACCCCGTTGTCAGGCTTCGCTGTAAATGCTCTGTGTGTGTCAGTTCGTTTAATTCTGTCACCGACCCTGTGAGGGGGACTTGTGCTAGTTATTTATCTGTGGTCTCTCAGCTTTGAGGCCATCCTATACTAGGTACTTTGATGTGTGTCCTGGGAATTTGTGTATTTCTCACACTCCTTCACCTGTTGGCTTTTTGTTTAGGTTCTGCCAGTTGGAGGCCCTTTGTTCCCCAAGTTCTATGGGGCATACTTGCTTCTTGAGGATATGAATCTCACTTCACTTCAGTATTATTGGCTTATCAATTTTTCAGCTTTCCAATAACTGAATGACCAATTTCCCATGTCAGATTTCCTAAGTGAAATACCCAGAGTGCTTTCTGTTGACTGTAACTTAACTGTTGCAGTATTATCCTCATTTCCATTTTACTGATGAGAAAATTCAAGCACAAAAGAGTTAAGTAAATTTCCTAGAGTCACAAGCGTATTTATCATATATATAGAGCTTTTAAGGTATGTTAGAAATAGTATATATGAAATTATATATATGCATATTTTTTCTCATCTGCAACAATATAAAACATGTTTTTATAAGACTAGGAAAATCAGAAAATAATCACGATACACATTTTGGGTAAAAGATTACAAAATAATATTCATAGTGGAATTACCCTCTTGTAAAAAATAATATATCACACATTCATGCATAAAGAGAGACTATATAAATAGAAAACTGTGGAGTAATTATAGCTTAATGATTTTAATTTTGAATTATGAGGTAAAGAAAGACAACCATGTGGTTAAAACAAATTTATTAGCTGGGTGGCATCATTTTTTATTTTTTTTTTGTTTTGAATCTAGTATTTGATTTTTTGTGTTTTCTAAATTTTTCAGTTTATTAAATGTGTAACAGGAAAAAATAATATACTTTAACATTGTTTCACAAGAATTTTATAACATAGAAATTCTTTGTGTTGCTTATAGGAATATCTGAGATTAGTCAATTTCTAAAGCAAAGAGGTTTAATTTGCTCATGGTTCTGCAGGCTATACAAGCATGGCACTGCCATCTGCTTAGCTTCTGGAGAGGCCTCAGGACGCTTCCAATGGTGGCTTAAGGCAAAGAGGCCATTGCTGAAAAAGGAAGATAAAACTTTATATAAGATATGTTCTCAAATCATAAAATGCATAGAACATTTTAAAGAAAACATCAAAAAATATTAATAATGGAATTTCATTATATGGGAATATTGCGGGAAGTTTTATTATACGTTTACATTTGTCTGTACTGTGCATTATTCTGGGAAGCAATGAAAACTCTGAATGACTACTCAGTTTGTAATACAACATTTTATAGTTACAGAGTCTTATAGTCATTCGATTGTATTCAAACTATCAATTTTAAGTAATTCCTTATTTTTAAATAATTATTTCTTGAAGAAAATAGTTATTTTCCACCAAACATGTTTTAATGCCGGAAGCCAGAAAACATATTTAGTTATATTGTTTATTCTATGGCTACTTCGCCTATTTTAAATACATAAATTTTCTAAGATTTTGCTTTTTGCCACCACCACTTTTAGGCACCAAAACTGTGTTGACAGTGTGCAGCCGATCGCAGAAGCGCCCTGTGCTGGCCCAGCCTCCTGCAGGGCAGTCGGAGCTGGAGAGCTCCTCCTTTGCCATCCCAAAGCCCAGGGTGCTGATGGAAGGAGCTGCCCAGCGGTGTGTTGACTTCCTCTCTGTTTCCCCTATGCATTCTGAGCTGGCTCAGAAATAAAATGCAGTCTTCATAGTCTGTACAGGCCGCTCCTCTAGGGCTTCAAACCTTGAGTTCTGCAGTACGTTCTGAATGAATGAATGAATGAATGAATGATGGATGGATGGATGTATGGATGAACAAGTAGACTTTCAGGTAAATTTTTTCACTTAATCAGGTAGGAAGCATAAGACTCCTAAATGAAAAACACACAAAATAACACTTCTAGAAAGAAGGAATTGATGAATGTTCTCCAGCCCCAGTAGCCTTCTTAGAATCATGTCTTTCCCTGTAGCTCAGCCACTTCCCTGGCTGTAACACATTTTGGGTAAAAGATTACCTGTCGCTACAGGTCCCATACCGGCAGATAATGTCTTTAAGTTGCTTTGCCTGCTTCAGGTTACCTGATTAAATAAGGCAACATATGCAGAAGATCTTAAAAGAAACTGTAAAAATTAGGCAACTAGAAAATTGGTTTACACGTTAAAGCCTTGTTTAAAAATATGTATGAGAGTCATTATAAGAGACCGATCAAATGCAGAGATAGCAGGCCATGCTTCTAGACCTTAAGATGCTGTTTGTCAATTTAATTGCAAAACACTGTCAAATAACTTTAGTCTGTGTTCCATGACTGCAGGGTATTTCTGGAAAGTAATGACTTCATAGAACATGCTGTCATGTTGTATGCCTTTTACAGAAGTTAACAAAGAAAAAAAGATAAGTACCTATATAAATTATTGTATCTCACTCTAAGCTAGCCAGCAGAGAATAAAATATAAATTGGATTTTAAAACAGCAGAGTAGAATAGTGTGTTTTGGAGAAGTCCAGTGCAAGACTTCCAATGGGAAGTGTAATAATATTTCTCTCAATTAGTTGCAACTTAAAACCAAAACATGCTCCATTAGGTTAACTGTAATGTTGTAAAAAAAATCCTATGCTGCAACATTAAATTAAAATACCTTGAAATTGATGATGACTTCATACATTTCACAGATAATTTTAAGTGTGACTGGGTAAGCTGCCATCTCAGAAAGAAAATAAATCATCAAAATGTTAGCAAATCAGTTAATTTTTTAGATAATGATCAAGTTAATTCAAATTGTGGTGCTAATTACCATTATAACTACTGTCTCTAGGGAGTTTCCTGGTAATTGCAAATAAGCTGCAGTTTGCCGTTAACTAAAAAAAAATGTTTCCAGATTCAGAATTATAAAAGTAACAAATTAATATAACAAGCTTACTTGGCTAGTGAAATTTTGCACGGATCTAGAAAAACTGGAAGTGTGAAGATACCTTATAAATGTACCGTTATATTATAATTCACTCCTTTTTCAGGGAATGAAGGAAGAAATAGAAAGATTATACCAAAGGTTACACAGCCAGAACCTGGAAAACTGGAATAAATTATGGGTCTCCTTACCCTTCATTCTATAGCTGCAAAGAAACCAGTTAAGAGGGGTATTACCCTTATGCTGTCAGAATTGCTTCCAAGATGGTTATTACATTTGGCTAGAGTCACATAGACATGTAAATCAAATCAGATGACAAAGTTGTAGTAATAGTCACTTTTTAGTAATAGTAAAAGAGGTTATGGTGATCCCTCAGAATCTGATCCCAATCTTCAGCTCTCAGCTTTTCTGTCTTTAAGATCATCAACCAGGAAAACAGCATGTGTAGTGCTAGTGTGTAGTGAGCACCTCAGACATTTAAAATGCTTGATAGACATTTATTTTTGCATTATCGATGTAATACTGAACTATTTTAATTTGAAAATTTCAGAAAGAAAATATATGAAACCACAATCACATAGTCACTCCTCTTTTTCAACACCACTTCATTCATTCTACCAACAATTTTCCGTTTTATATTTTATTGGATTCAACAATTGTATACATTTACATTTTCAATCACTTCATTAACATCTTCCGTTTAGTCTTCTCTTAGTATCTCATTTCTTACAGTAAATAGTTACAACTACTTACTACTTAAAATTGAGTCATTTTCAATTTATCTTTACTTTTAATATTATTAACAGTATTTTCTCATGATAAATTTCTCAAAGAAACATATTTGTGAAGGAAAAAACGCTATTAAAGCTCTTCAATATGTTTTACTTTTTTACAAAAAGATTTGTATCAGTTTGATTGCCATAACTAATTTCTAAATGTAATGTATAGTTTGTGAGTTTTACTATATCTTACAGAAGTGGCATTTTATCATTTTAAGAACTTTTACTAACATATAGAAATAGTGGTTCCTTATAATAAATCACTTTATTCATTTTCAATAATTTTAATCTAAAAAAGAGATATTTAGATTCTAGAGAGGTAGTATTTTCTCAACAAGTTAATGGTTTCCAGTAAGCCTTCTCTCAAGATTCCTACTAAAATATCTATAATAGCAGACAAATCTGACGATTGACAGTGAAACAAGCATGCAGTCAACATGTCATCAAAATCGAAGAGAAATGTCTTCCTTCCAAAGGCTGATAGGGTTCAATTTAGACATGCCATTGGCAGTGAAAATAAGCTTCCTTCTGTGAAACAGAAAGGTGGCAGAGGTTTTCTTTCTCTTTTTAAAGAATTGCTTTTTATTTATTTTTAATTTTTGGAAGTATAAGAAATATACAGAAAAGTCCACAGGACACCCATGTAACCCAATGGAGTTTAGAATATCCTTACCTCCAAGACCTTAGATGGCCTCTTACACATCTGACATTCACTAACCCTGCCTTAATATTTGTATTAGTCAGGGCCCTCTAGAGGAACAGTACTAACTGGATATATATGAATACAGAGATAGAGATTTATCATGAGGAATTGGCTGTCATGATTATGGAGGTTGAGAAGTCCTGCAACCTGCTGCCTGCAAGCCCTGGAAACCAGCCGTGCATTTCAGGAGAAGCCCACAGGTCTGAGAACCAGGGGAGCCACTGGTGTAAGTCCCGGTCTGTGTTCGAAGACCAAAGAACCAGGGGCACTGATGTGGGCAGAAGGTGGACATCTCAGCTTAGGCAGTAAGAGTAAATTCACCCTATCACCACATTTTGTTCTATTTACGCCTTCATCAGATTAGATGAGGACCAAATGCCTGTTTTTAGACCTCGCCTTCTACAACAACCTATGTTCTTTTGTACTAATCATTCCTTTATGCTGTGAATTATTTTGTGACTTCATCTGTGCCTTTGCAAGTAACTGTATGTGTATTTTTTCATTGGTAGTTTACCATATTTTCTTGTGTTCATATAACTAATTTTTCCTTTCTAACCATGATCCATATTTTAAGTGTTTCTAGTTTTGGGATATTATAAATGAAGACAACAGTGACATGAGCAATATAGTGTGTCATTTTTGCGAATGCTCATTTCTTTCCTGTGTGCTATAGGACTAAGATGTAATTGCTGGGTTAAAGATTATACAGATATTGAATCTGTTTTCCAAAATGTTTATACGAATTTATATTTCAACCAGCAATGCATGATAATTTCTATTGCTTGAAATCTTTGTCAGTATATAGTAATATTAGAATTTATTGCTAGTTTTAGTATTTTGGCTAAGTGTGTAGTAGTATCTTATTTTGGTTATTCCTAATGAATAATGATGTTAAGCTGCTTTATAAATATTTGTTGAACACCTAGGTTTGTATTAATTATCTATTGGTGCATAATACCTCACCCAACATTTTCTGGCTTACAATAACGTACATGTATCACCTCGCAGTTCCTTGGGTCAGGAGTTAGCACAGCTGAGCAAGTGTCTTTTTAGGGTCCACTGTGGTTATAATTTTCTCCAGGCCCAGAGGTGGGGAGATCCAATTCCAAGTCCCTTAAAATTGTGATTGGCAGACCTCAGGTCTTGCTGACAGTTACCCTGTGGGCTCCCCACAGGGCCCTTCAGGACACATGCCTGTTGCTTCCCTCAGAAAGAGCTGACAAAGAGTGAGAGCAGGTGCCCGTGCTGGAAGCTACAGTCTGCTTAAAACCTAATCTTGGAAATGATTTTTCTTCACTTTTGCTCTGTTCTATAGTCAGAGTCTAATTAGTATCCATGTCCAGGCTAAACTCAAGAGGAGGGAATTGGGTAGCATATGCCCCTGGAGGTAGGTATCATTGGAAGCCAATTTGGAAGCTGCCTACCACAGAAGGTACCTACTTTGAAAAGCACCTGTTCGTAACATATGTTTTGCTTTTGTATTGTCTGGTAACTTTCTATTCTGATGTAAATGAAAGTTCTTAAGTTTAAGGTGATTGATTTTAATCAAATTTCACTTACGATTTACACTTTTAAGTTACGATAGCTTTCTCATCCTGACATGACATAGGATTTTTATTCTTTAATGTCTCTTAGAAGGACTGTTGTTTTATTTTTGTTTATTTATTATAATTTCACTTCTATTTTAAATTCAGTGGGTACATGTTCAGCTTTGTTGCCTGGATATATTGTGTAATGCTGAGATTTGAGGTACAATTGGTCCCATCACCCAGGAAGTGAGCATAAAGTACCTAAGAGTTAGTTTTTCAACCCTTACTCTGCTCTCTCCCTCCTGGGATAGTCCGTGGTATCTATTGTTTCCATCTTTGTGTTCATGAGTACCCAATGTTTAGCTCTCACTTCTAAGTGCACACATGCATTATCTGGTTTTCTGTTCCTGTGTTAATTCACTTAGGATAATGGCCTCCAGCTGCATCCATTTTGCTGCAGAAAACATGATTATTTTCTTTTTTATGGCTGTGTAGTATTCCATCGTATATATGCACCACATTTTCTTCTTCTTATCCACCATGGATGGGCTCCTAGGTTAACTCCATGTCTTTGTTATTATGGTAAGTGCTGCAGTGAACATGGGAAGCACTATGATTTTACATTTTATCTTTTACAAGTTAAGATCAACAATCATCCTGGAATGTATTCTTACATATGCAATCAAGTAGGGTTTTTGATTGATTTTTTAAAACGTGGATTATTTTCTTTTGCCTAAAGAAAAGCTTTGAATAATTTATTGGCACAGGGTTACTGGTCATTATCTTTTTTTCCTTTTCAACTTCATTCTTAACACACATTTATAATTGATAAAGAATAATAGGTTGGCAAGCATTTTCTTTCAAATTAGGTAATTCTTACCATTGGTTTTGGCTTTTATTTATTTTTTTGAAAAGTCAGTTGTCTTTTTAAGGTAATCTGTCTTCTACCTCTAAATGCTTGCTAATTTTTCTCATAGTGATATGTTTTGGCTGTATCCCTACTCAAATCTCATCCTGAATTCCCATGTATTATGGGAGGGACCCAGTGGGAGGTAATTGAATCATGGGGGCATGTCTTTCCCATGCTGTTCTTGTGAGAGTGAATAAGTGTCATGAGATCTGAAGATACTGCCATCCGTGTAAGACTTGACTTGCTTCTCCTTGCCTTCCATCATGATTGTGAGGCTTCCCCAGCCATGTGGAACTGTACGTTCGATTAAACCTCTTTAATTTGTAAATTGTCTAGTCTCAGGTGTGTTTTTATCAGCAGCGTGAAAATAGACTAAACCAGGAAATGGGTACCAGTGGAGTGGGGTGCTGTTGAAAATATACCCCAAAATGTGGAAGCTTCTTTGGAACTGAGTAACAGGCGGAGGCTGGAAAAGTTTGGAGGCCTCTGAGGAAGACAGGAAAATGTGAGAAAGTTTGGCACTTTAGTAGTTTTGGAACTCTAGAGTTTGTAACTTCCTAGAGACCTGTTGAATGGCTTTGCCCAAAATGCTGATAGCAATATTAACAATAAAGTCCAGGGTGAGATGATCTTAGATGAAAACGAGGAATTTGTTGGAAACTGGAGTAAAGGTGACTCTTGCTATATTTTAGTAAACAGACTGGAAGCATTTTGCCCCCACTGTAGAGATTTGTGGGACTTTGAACTTGAGAGAGATGATTTAGGGTGTCTGGCAGAAGAAATTTCTAAGCAGCAAAACATTCAGGAAGTGACTTAGATACTGTTAAAGGCATTCCATTTTATAAGAGAAGCAGAGCATTAACGTTTGGAAAATTTGCAGTCTGACAATATGATAGAAAATAAAATCCCATTTTCTGAGGAGAAATTTAAGCCAGCTGCAGAAATTTGTGTAAGTAATGAGAAGCCAAATGTTAATTTCCAAGACAATGGGGAAAATGTCTCCAGGGCATGTCAGAGGCCTTTGTGGCAGCCCCTCTCATCACAGGCCCAGAGATTTAGCAGGAAAAAAATGGTTTCATGTGCCAGGCCCAGGGTCCCTGTGCTGTGTGCAGCTTAGGGACTTAGTATTCTGTGTCCCAGTTGCTCCAGCCATGACTAAAAGGGGCCAAGGTACAGCTCAGGCGAAGGCTTCAGGTGCAAGCCCCAAATCTTGGCAGCTTCCCTGTGGTGTTGAGCCTGTGGGTACACAGAAGTCAAGAACTGAGGTTTGGGAACCTCTGCCTAGATTTCAGAAGATGTATGGAAACGCCTGGGTGTCCAGGCAAAAATTTGCTGCAGGGGTAGAGCTCTCATGGAGAACCTCTGCTAGGGCAGTGCAGAAGGGAAATGTGGGGTCGGAGCACCCACACAGAGTCCCTACTGGGGTGCTGCCTAGTGGAACTGTCAGAAGAGGAGCACTGTCCTCCAGGCTCCAGAATGGTAAATCCACCAACGGCATGCACTGTGCACCTGGAAAAGCCATAGACACTCAACTCCAGCCTGTGAAAGCAGCCGGGAGGAAGGCTGTACCCTGCAAAGCCACAGGGGCAGAGCTGCCCAAGACTATGGGAACCCACCTTTTGCATCAGCATGACCTGGATGTGAGACATGGAATCAAAGGAGATCATTTTGGAGCTTTAAGATTTGATGGCCCCACTGGATTTTGGACTTGCATGGGACCTAACCCCCCTTTGTTTTGGCCAATTTCTCCCATTTGAAATGGCTGTATTTACCTAATGCCTGTACCTTCCATTGTATATAGTAAGTAACTAACTTGCTTTTGATTTTACAGGCTCATAAGTAGAAGGGACTTGTCTCAGATGAGATATTGAACTGTGGACTTTGAGTTAATGCTGAAATGAGTTAAAAGACTTTGGGGGACTGTTGGGAAGGCCTGATTTGTTTTGAAATGTGAGGACATGAAGTTACAGAGGGGCCAGGAGCAGAATAATATGGTTCAGCTGTGTCCCCACCCAAATCTTAACTTGAATTGTATCTCCCAGAATTCCCACGTGTTGTGGGAGGCAGTCAGTGGGAGGTAACTGAATCATGGGGGCTGGTCTTCCACATGCTATTCTCATGATAGTGAATAAGTCTCACAAGATCTTATGGGTTTATCAGGGGTTTTTGCTTTTGCTTCCTCCTCATTCTTGCTGCTACCATGTAAGAAGTACCTTTCACCCTCTGCCATGATTGTGAGACCTCCCCAGCCACGTGGAACTGTAAGTCAAATTAAACCTCCTTTCTTCCCTGTCTCAGGTATGTCTTTATCAGCAGCATGAAGATGAACTAATACACATGCTCTTTGTCTTTTAGCTGTATCATTTTTGGTGGCTGGGTTTCTGTTTGTTTGGGTATGTCCTGCTTGTGGTTCATAATGCATCTTCTATCTTGGCTTGATGTCCTTTGTCAATTTTGGGAAATCTTCAGCTATAGTGTCTTCAAATATTGTCACTGCACTATCTTCCCCTTTCCTGCTGAGATTCTACTACTGGCATTCTTCTTGTAGCAACCCTGTAAACTTCTAGTTTACATTTTATGTCTTGATTTCTTCTCCTCACATTTGGCAGAGTATTATTTCTATTCCGCATTTCAGTATTCCATTGTCTTAATTTGTATGTTTAACCAGCTGTTAAATACTTCCATTGATTCCTTAACTTCAGTTACTTTAATTTTTCATTTTAGAATTTCCATTTTTTTCAGTATTCTCCTGAAATTCCAACTTTTTTCTTTAATTTTCTTTATATCTGAAGGTAGTTATATTAACATTTGCATTTGAAAACTTCATTATCTGGATTTTTGTTGATCTATTTTTATTATCTAATTGATGCTCTTATAACTTATTATAAGTTCCTCTCCATTATGTGCCTGGCTATATCTGGCCTAATCTTTATTTATGATGTACGTTCTCACATCTCGGTCCCCAAAATACATGGGTGAAAAGTCCTTCCTCAGATTGGTGGGTTCTAGGATTTCAATTTGTGTTTGTCTACACTTGACAAAGTTTCCAAAACCTGCTCAAGTTTTCAACTTCTAATCTTTTTAAACCAGCATCTACATTTGGGATCCCAAATGCCCAGCTCACCAAAGACATTTTCTTTCCTGGATCTTGACTGTGTAATTCTTCACTTCCTTTTAGCTCTCTCATTATTTCAGAAGCAGTTACTTTAGTTTTTTTTGGCTTTCGAAGTTTTTCTCATAGGCCTGGTTGGTCTGAATCACTGAGTCTTCTATTACCAAAGGGGACCTCACAGGTATTGCATTGTGAATACATGAGGAATATGTGAATAGATCCCTGTCACAATAAATCAAACACTATTAGAGAAGACAAAGTCCTTTTGTGTAGCACTTCCAATTCCTTTCCTTTCACTGATGCTAGAACTGTAATTATAATTATAAAACTTGGTATGAATCTTTCTAGACCTACGTACCAAGGAGTTTACCTAAGAGTTCCTTTTAAATACTTGGAATTTGAACTTGTGTTATATAAATTGTATCATTGAGCTCAAATTATCATGAGACTCTCCAATACCATATCTTGAAACTCATTATTTCACACATAGAGAGCTATTTTATGTTTCCTAAGTGGAAGCCTAGTGTTTTATGTTGTTTATAAACATCATTTCTATGTCATTACTCTATTAATTGACATTTAATTTATTTCCGATGTGTGAATGCTAAAAACAATGCTATACTGAATGTCTCTACATGTATATCTTCATGGCATGTGGGAGTGATTCTCCACATTATGATTAAGATGTAAAATCACTCCCTGATAAGATATGTGCATTTTAAATGTCATAAATAAGTTGATCTTCCAATATATATGCATCAATTTTTACTGCTACCAGTAGAGCATGAGAGAAGCCATTCATTTCTCACATATGATACTGTCAAATATTTTTATTTTTGATGACATGATGGGTGTTTGAATTTGCTGTTTCAATCAGAAAGTGCTTAAAACGACAAAAGTTTATTTCTTGCATGTACAGTTACTTTCAGGTTTGGGTGATTTTCAAAGCATTTTTTTCTCCATGCAAAGTCTCCAGTTTTCCCTTTATACCAGTATGTGCTTCCATACTCTATGGACAGGGAGTTGAGAGCTGGAGAATCAAACAACGGGAATGAAATGTTTCTCCTGACAAGTTCTACTAGCTAATGTAAGTAATATGCCCAAAACTAAATTTAAAAGAAATGGAGAATAGAAGACTTCTGGGTGCCTAGAAAGAACATAAAGGAATGTTATATCCAGAAAAAAGAATTCGATCTAGATAGATATGTAGTTCTCAGGAATAAAAAAATGTAAGAAGCCTCATTTATTCCAAAGTGGGAAGGACATGTAAAGCACACACATTGACTACAATATTTTGTCAAGAAGTAAACTTAGAGAACTTTTTTTGCTGTGTAGAAATATACTTAATATAATATTTGCCATTTTAGCCTTTTTTTGTGCACAGTTCATTGTCATTAAATATGCTCACATTGCTATGCAACATTACCATCATCCATCTCCAGAAATTTCTCATCTTCCCAAACTAAAACTCTGAAACCATTCAACAATAATTCACCATTACCTGTCTTCCCAATACCTGGCAACCATATTCTAATGTCTGTCTCTGTGAATTTGACTATTCTAGGTACCTCATATAATTGAAATTATATAATATTTGTTCTTTTTGTCTGGCTTGTTTCATTTAGTGTATTATCTTCAAGGTTCATCTATGTTGCAGTACGTGTCAAAATCCTCTTCCTTTTTTTTAAGGCTGATTGATACTCCACTGTATCTATATATCACATTCTGTGTGTCCATTCATCTATTGATGGACATTTGGGTTGTTTGCATCTTTTGGCTATTTTGAATAATCTTGCTATGAACAAAATGGGGGTACAAATATCTGTCCAAGTTCCTTCTTTCAATTTTTTGGGGAACATGCATATAATTTTCCATAAAGGCTACACCATTTTACATTCCCACCCACAATGTACAGGGTTCTATTTTCTCCTTAACCATGCCAACACTTGATATTTTTGTTTTCATTATACTCATCTTAATGGGTGTGACGTGGTATCTCATGGTTTTGATTTGCATTTTCCTAATGATTAGTTGAACATCTTTTTATGTGCTTGTGGTTATTTGTAAGTCTTTTTGGAAGAAATATCTAGTCCAATTTACATCCCCATTAACAGTGTCTTAGCATTTCCTTTCCTCCACATCCACCCCAGCATCTGCTTTTTGCTTTTTAAAAAAATTTTTTTAATAATAACCATTTTCACTGGGCTAAGATGATATCTCAGTGTGGTTTTAATTTGTATGTCTCTGATAATTGATGATGTTCAGCATTTTTGCATGTGTTTGTTGGTTGCTTCTATTCCTTCTTCTGAGAAATGTCTGTTCGACTTTGCAAAACAGCATGGAGATATCTCAAAGAACAAAAAATAGAACTGCCATATGACCCAGCAATCCCACTACTGGGTATCCACCCAAAGGAAAATATTTCTTTCTACCAAAAAATCATCTGCATTTCTATGTATATGCAGCACTATTGACAATAGCAAAGTTGTGGTGGTGCCAACCTAAGTGTCCATCAAAAGTTGATTGGATAAAGAAAATCTGGTGTGTTTACACTGTGGAATACTACCCAGCCTTTTAAAAAGAATAAAATCATGTCCTTTAGTAGCAACATGGATGGAGCTGGAGGCTATAATCTCAACTGAACTGAGAAACAGGAAATCAAATATCACAGGTTCTGACTGACAAGTGGAAGCTAAAGAATGGGTTCATATGAACATAAGAGATGGAAATAACAAAATGGGGGAGGGGAGGATGGAGGGCTGAGGATTGAAAAATTATTTACTGGGTACAGTGTTCAATATTTGCATAATGGAAACACCAGATGCCCAGTCCCCCCCTTCATTACACAAGATACCTATGTAACAAACATGCATATGTAACCCCTGAATCTGAAGTTAAAAATAATTAATCAAAAATTTGAATTAAATGTGTAGTTCTGCAAAAATTTAAAATAAATGTGTATTTGTTCATTTTTGATTGTTTATGTTTATTGTTGAGTTGTTATGAGAAAGTTTTAAATTGTATCTCAAAAATTATCTATTCCACTGAGTTGTCTATCAGTTAGACATGATTACATTGTCAGGAAAATTATTAAGCAGATTTTTTTCCAGAATCCTACATACAAAATTATTTTCATTTGGGATACTGGAGTCTCACTATTTATTTCTTGAGGATTTCTTCTTCTGTTTATTTTATTCAAACATCTATGAGTTTTGGTGGTTCAGAAGTGTTTTGTTGTGCAGTCAATACAGTTAATCATTCTGCTGCTATACAATTTATGTTTTCCGACATAAGGAATATTACACATTGGAAATGTGGATATGCTAATGATAAAATTGGTCTCCTCCTTTTTCATGTGTTCTTTATTCAAAAACTTAGAATTTTCTGTGAACCCAGAAAATACAGATAACTGGTTACACAGAGATGCCAGCTGTGAAAAACGGCTGAGTGAAATTTCGGCTGCTTGCAGTCACATCTCCTACACACCATTGGTTTAGCGACTTTCCTCTTCAAGGTCATACTTGACGGAAACCAAGAGAAAAATGTTTTGCACGATTCTCAGGCTACATAGGCTGCTGGAGAGAATTTCTTTATTATTGGTGTTAAAGCCAAGGAGACAAACATCTATTTTCTTGTGACTCTTTTTATTCAGGCATGGACAGCAAAGGGGGTACTGAAATTAAATTATTCAGCTAACAAATTCACTGTTCCTGGTGCAGTAGGGTCTGTACACCCATGCTGTTTATTGAGGCATACAGTTTGATGGGGAAGGGAGTTATGAAATAAACACACATATACACAAGTAATTCTGAATATTGATACATAGCAGGCCTATGTTAGGGCTAGTGGTCAGGTGCTGCTTCATGTTCAGTGGAGATACCCAATCTGTCCAGAGATGGCGAAAGGGCTGGGGACAAAAATCATATTATTAAGCTCGTAGAATGGGGTTTGCTCCCTAAAGCATGTTAAAAATACAGGGTAAAATCCAATTTATTAGACTTGTTAGCAGATATTTATTTTAACACCATGGTGTCGATTACTTAGACCAAAACATCATAAATCTGAGCAATTGAGTAGTGTTCTTTGACCATCTCCAATCCCCCTTCCCCTACCAAAGTCAGAAGCATAATTAATATATCATGGTGTGACTATCCAAGCACACTTGCTTTTCATTTTCTGTAGCCCCTTTTCTCCCAAAGGAATATTTCAACACAGAAAACTTTTGAGAGCTACATTAATAAGTTTTGGATGTGTTGATGATTACCATTTTCTAAAAAGTGTTCAGATGTCATCCTGGCCGGAAATACTTATTTCGTCTTCTGAGATAAATTTTCCAGCAAAAATACACACTTCCATGTAAGTACCATACCAAACAGAATTCTGGGTTTCTTCTTCTTTATCATTGTGAAATGCCAGACATATGTATAGACAAAGGACACATAAGGATCAATGTGCAGATGAATGGTTTCTCACAAAGCTAAGACTGGCATAACCACCATCTAGTGCAAGCTGAGAGCACTGCCAATTTCCAGGAATCCCTTCATACCTTTGACAATTAATATGCCTTCCACTCCTTCTTTTGTTTCGTTAGTCACCCCCTTCCTTTCTTTATAATTATACTAAATGAGCTTGAATTCCTGAATCCTATAGTCTTCTGAACTTTCAAGTTTTTGAAGTAGAATCGTACAATATATGTTTTACACCTGTCTTCTTTTACACAACATTATGTTTCTATGATAGGACCTCATTGTTGTAGATGCCTGTAAATTGCTGGTGCAATTTCTGCAGCCCATTGAATTTATATAGTATGATATATTCATCCATTATAATTTGATGAGCATGTGATTTGTGTCCAGGCTTTGGCTTTGCTGAGGATGTTCTGCAGTCCTTGTGAGAGTCTCTTCGCCACATCTCTTGAGTGTGCTGAACATTTTAGGTCTCCAGACTTGTGTACCAATGTACACCTCCTCCAAAAGTGCATGCAAGCTCCACATGCTTGATGTACTTAAAAGCGATCATACTTCTTCAGACAAAGATTTTAGCCATTTTAGTGTTACTCTAATGCTATCTTAATGTGGTTAAGCAGTGACGAGGTTGAGAATTTTTTCGTATGGTTATTGAGCAATTAAATACCATCTTTTGAAAAGGACTTGTGAAGTCACTTGTGAACTTTTATATGGTGTTTCATTTTTTTGATTTATGCTTTTTGTATATAAAATATCATATATTGAATAGAAGGGATATTTGTTATTTATGTGGCAATTATTTTTCTCCTAGTCTATCTCCCTGACATTTTTCTATTTTTAATTGTTTCACATTCTTAACTGTAACTCAGCTAATATTTAACTCAACTTTATTGAGGTACAAATGACAGGCCATAAATTTCACTTACGTGTGATTCAATGATATTTTAGTAAATTTGTAGAGTTGTGCAAGCATCAATAAAATCTAGTTTTAGAAGATTTTCAGCACTCCCAAAACTTTATTTGTGCTTATTTTTAGGTTAATCCCCACATCCACCCCAACTTTACGTAACCACAAATCATTCTATCCATAAAACGTGCATTTTTTGATATTTTTTATGAGTGAAATCATACAACAAATATAACCAGATGGCAAAGGTTACATATATTGTATGATTCCATTATGCACTTCTCTATTTTGTCCGGTACTTTCTTCTTTTTTCCTACTGCAGAAGAGCCCATTGTATGGATATTTTATTCATCAGTTTACCATTTGGTAGATATTTACATTATTTCCATTTTTTAATGTTATGAATAATCTTATGGTACATATTTGATTTGACTATTTATTTTTGTATAGACATATGTTTTCATTTATCTTTGAAGATTCTCAGGGTAAGATGCCAAGTAATATGGTAAATTGGCCATGCAGTGTGGCTCACATCTATAATCCCAGCCCTTTGGAAGAACAAGAGGGATCATTCGAGTGCTAGAATCCAAGGTTACAGTGAGTTGTGCTCAAATCATTGCACTACAGCTTGGGCAACCTGTGAGACCCTGTCTCAAAAAAAAAGAAGAAAAAAAAAAAGGAATAGAGTTGTCTGTCTTGTAATTGAGTTATAAATTCTTTACACATTCAAATGTGATTAATACTACACAAAACATACAAATGTAGTCTTAGTTTGTGACTTTTTAAAAAATTCACTTCATTAATGTACTTGGAGCACAAAAGTTCTTAATTTTAATGAATTCGGTTTTATCAAATAATTCTCCTGTGAGTTTGCTTTTGTTGTAATACTGAAAGAAATTTGCCCATCTCAATGTTATTAACATTTTCTCTTACTATGTTTTTCTGCAAATTCTGTAACTTTAGCTCTTATATTTAGGTCAATGTTCCATTTTCAGTTGATTTTTTGTGCATGGTGTGAGACAAATATCTAAGTTATTTGTGTGTGTGTGTGTGTATGTGTGTGTGTGTGTGTGTGTGTGAACATCCAATTACCTCAACATCATTTGTGAAAAGACTATCTTTCCGTGAATTTTTCTGGCATGTTAGTCACAATTCAATTGACCATAACAATGAAGACTTATTTCTGGAGTCTCAGTTCTGTCTCATTGATCTCCATGCCTTTCCTTGCACCAGTCCATACTCTATTGATTGCTGTGGCTTTAGACTAAATTTTAAAATTGGATACTTTATATTGGCAATTTTGGTCTTTTTCAAAATTGGTTTGGCTATTTGGAGTCCTTTGCATTTTTAAATACATTTTTAGGTCAGTTTGTTAAGTTGTATCTGCAAAAGTCTGTTGGTATTTTTTTTATTGTGATTACGTTGATTTATTGTCAATGTTGGAAAAAAAATATCCAATCCATGAACATGTAATACCTCTCAATTCATTTCCATCTTAGGTTTCTCTGAGTAATGTTTGTCTTTTTAAAAATTTATTTTGACATATTTTATTCCTTTTGATTATATAGATTTTGTTTTCTTGATGTTATTTTCTTTATTTTATTGGTAATGCACAGAAATACAATTGATATTTATATGATACTATTTTCTGAGACTTTGTTTAACTTATCTTTTAGTTCTAACAGTGTGTGTGTGTGTGTGTGTGTGTGTGTGTGTGCACGCGCGCGCGTGTTTGTGTGAATTTCCAAGGATTCTCTACATCCAGGATTGAGGTTTATTTGTGAAAAAAGTCAAGTTTATGACTTTCTTTCCAATCTAGAGTCTTTTTTGTTCTTGTTGGTTTTATTTTACTTTTGATGAAAGTGAACATGTTTGTCTTATTTTCTGCCTTTAGGGGAAAGCACTGAACATTCACACCTCTCCTGCTATGTTACTGTGTTTATTGTGTTTCTGGAGACAATGAAATTTAGAATTTTCTTTTCTATCGCTCGTTTAGTGAGAGTTTTTCTCATGAATGGTTTTTTATGTTTCAAAAGCATTTTCTTCATCTATTGGGATGACCGTGTAGTGTTTGTCCTTTATTTCATTCCCGCCTGTGTTGTGCATTTCATTAAGTGATTTTTAGGTGTGAAATTTACTCTGCATTCCTGAGATACAGGACATTTGTTAATGATTTACAGTCCTTTGTCTAAGATATTGAATTTTATTTGCTAATATTTTGTTAAAGATTTTACATATGTCTTTGTTTGGGCTGGGTATCTGTAGCTTTATTTTCTTGTAATCCCTTTGTCTGTCTTCAGTATCAAGGTAATACTGGCCTTGTAGAACGAGTTGGGAAGTGTTCTCCATTTTTTGATGGAATTTCTGAAAGATTGTTATTAATCTGTTCTTTAAATATTTGGTAACATTTACTGGTGAAGATGTCTGGACCTGGAATTTTCTTGCAGGAAAAAATTTAACTATTAATTAAATGATATTATTTGATGTATGTATATTCATATTCTTCATTTCTTTGAATGTTAGTTTTGCTAATTTGTGTTTTTCTTAGAGTTTATCATTTTATTTTAGGTGTCTAATTGAATGATTCAATATATTCATTTATAATTTTTAAAATGCATACAGTCAGTAGTGATGTCCCCTTCTTTATTTCTGATATTTGGAAACTTGTGTCTTATTCTTTTTATTTTCCAGCTCAATATAGCTAAACATTTGTGAATTTTGTTTTAATTATTTTATTTTATTAATTTTCTTCATGATTTTTATTCCTAGTTCTTTTTTCCTCTAATTTCTATTTCCTTTTCTCCACTTACTGTGAGTTTAATTAGCTTTATTTGTTCTAGTTTTTTAAAGCGGAAGTTAGAATATTGGCTTGACATTTTGCTTACTTCCTGATAGAAGTTTTCAAAGCTATGCATGTCTCTCCAAGGACTGCTTTAGCAAAATACCATACATGTTCGTATTTTTTGTTGTTGTTTTATTTTCCTCTTCTTTCCCGTGTTATTTCCTTCCTTCTACCTTAATTGGGTTCATTTGGCAGTTATTTAAAAAATTATTTTGGTTATTTATATATGATAGCTTTTCCATACTTCCTTCTCATTTTTTATGTATCTTTACATGATGGATGTATTTCATTAAATATTATATAGTATGGTTTGGTTTTCTTATTTAGCCTGGTTTACATGCTTTTAAATAACAGTATTTAGCCCATTTAATTTTTTTTATAGTTTTAAACAGGATACTGAGACATAATTGACTTACAATACAATGCATCTATATCTCATTATTATCATAATTTGCATTTCCTTCACAACAAATAATGTTGAGGATATTTTGATTTGTTTATTGGCCATTAGTATATCTTTGGTAAAATATGTATTTAAATATTTTTCACACTTTTACAAATTATATTCCTTGTCTTATTATTCAGTGTAAGAGTGCTTTGTGTACTCTCCATTCAAATGCTTTGTATTTTCTCAGTGTGTAAAGAGAGAGAGAGAAAGAGATAGAGATCTCCCTTTATATATGCATGTGCCTGTGTGTATGCCCCAACAGAAAATCATTTTGTTTTGTTCGGTTTCACTTAGATTTAGCTATTCATTATTTTCATTTTATTTATCCCTTGCTATATCTCTGACCTTCCTGCCAGTCATTTGACTTTAGCATGAAGAAATTCGTGTGTATTTATTTTACCGTGGGTCGGATGATGAGGAATTCTCTTAGTTTTCGTTAATATGAAAATGTCATTATTTCCATTTCATTCTTAAAAGATATATGCATTTGCAATGTAATTCTAGGTAGGCAATTTTCCCCAGATCCTTATAAATATAATTCTATTTTTTTCTAGTTTCCCTCTGTGAAAATCTAGCTATCAGTTTGTTTTACATTTGAAGATGGTATTTTCTCTTTCTGTTTCTGGCTATAAATTTAAATGTTTTCTTCCTTTTTACTTTTCTACAGTGTCTACATAATCATCTCAGTTCTATTTACTCATGTTTTCAGCCAGCTATTCACAGTGATACTTGAATATTTGACTTTATGTCATCCTTCAATTTTAGAAAATTCTTATATTTCAAAAATTTGTTTCCACCTTTTAGTCCTGCTTCTCTTTGTAAGACTTCAGCGAAATGTATATTAGAATTCTTACACTCTTTCTTATGTTTCTTACTGTCTTTCACCATTTGGTATTCCATCATGAACAATTTTTGGGTGTATTTTTCAATTTATTATTATTGCAAATGTGTCTATGCTGCTGTAGAATGTCCCTATTAGTTCTTAATTTTAGTTATTTTTTTTTGTTCTGTTACTTTGCTTACAGTTTTATAGACTCTTACTGTTAAGTCCTCCATCTTGTTTTAGTTCTTTAAATACATATATTTTAAAGTTTGTATCTAATAACCTCATATCTGGAGCCCCTAAAAGCCTGCTTTTTTGTTCTGTGTCTTATCTGCTGTCTATTTTGTTTCCTTTGGTTTCCTTGTTGTCATCTCTTCATCTTCTTTGGATATTTTTTATTTTAAAATAGACATTTAATTTCCAAAATCGTTTGCAGAAATAATTTGGAAACTAGGATATTTCCTCCTTCAACAGAGAATTTCTCTGTACTTCCATCAGGCTCTTCAGTAGCCAATAATCCAGAAGCAGCTTGATTAAATTTCAGAAACTGAGATGATTTAAACACGAGCTGCAGTCTGTGAGTGTCTGCCTTACCCTTGTCCTCACGAAGTCAGAGGTTTTTCACCGGGAATTTCCAGCCCAAAGCGGAGAGTTTTAACCATAGAGCTGACATTTGAGGAGGTTCTAGATTACAGTCTCTTCCTCCAGGACTCCAGAGGTTATCAAAAGTTCTGTGCAAGCTTTGATCCTCTCATTTTTGTTCATTCTAGAGCAAGCAAAATCCCATTGCCCCAAAGTGGCACCACATCCTGAGCTAGTTTGCCTTTTCTTAATCCTTCCCCAGATCATAGCCAGTTACGCCTCCATAATGTCTTAGCTGTCCCATGCAATCCAGTAGATGGCTTTGTATTGTTTTTTTTTTTTTTTTCAAGATTTTTAATTGTGAATGGGAGATTTGGTCTGAGTTATCTATCATTTCTTTATTAGAATCAGAAGTCCAAAAATGCTTAGAAGATGCTCAATAAATACTTTTTAGATGAAAGACTAGAATAAATGTGTAAGTTCTGAAGGGAAAGAAACATGTGAGTATATGGATATAATTATAGCAGAGACAATAACAGATATATTCAGTAGGACCTGGAGGGATTGTAGCGTTTGCATCCACTAGGCCACATTTGTTAATTATGTCTAATCCCCAATGAGCCTAAACAAAAAGATTTAAAAGGCCGCTGACGACTACGTTTTGTGCAATGCACAGAATGTTATACGAAAACACGTGATCCCAAATAGGGGATCCAAAAACATGCAAACGCTACAGCCAATGGGAAAGATTGCATAGAAATAAATAAAAATACTTTAAAAGCAGTAAATACATAGTGAGTACCTACGCTCCTCTGCTTCTTCTTGAAAGTCATGCTGCAAGTTCTCATACTTTTTTCTTCTCAGATATTTAAGTAAATTTCTGATATTTCTTAACTATTTGCCTTTCTGTACATTTCTTACCTATCTGTAAAACCTTACAGAAATTACAGAATTGGGAAAATTTTTTTATCAAAGTTTCATCCTTAATCCTTGAAAGCGTAATCCAGATGAAATTTCCGTTTCCTGAGCATTGGTTACTGTGGTCTACTCCCCACATCCTGAAATGATGATGTCGTACTATCGTCTTTCTCCTTTTACCTGTTTGGCCAATTTAATCTTAATATTTTGAAATTGGTGCTTTTCTCTTTTCTGTCTATTCTTCCTTGGTTATGATTGTATTCATTTCCACAAATAAAAATATTGTATCTGTAATAATAACTTGAGAGGAAGCCATTACTCTAATCCTGATTTTTTTGCCTGAGCCACAGACACAAATTCCAGATGACCTGTAGGACAAAGCCCATGCAGATTTTCAATGAGCTTTTCATCTCAACATTTTCAAAACTGTACTCTTTATCTACTTACTGCTGCTATCTACTCCCACACCTGTTTTCTTCCTATGATGCCTGCTTTATCAATGTCACACAATACTCTATTGTAAATAGTCCTGGAAACTCCAAGACATCATTAATGTGAATGCAGGAAAGAGATGATAATTTACGGTAAAAAAGGTTGGTCAGAGAAGCTGCCAAATGGTAGAATATAAGTGAAGTAAAACAAGTGAAAAACAAACATGAGCCAATTTAAAATATTTCTTTTCCAAGGAACTTAATGTTTCCTTGAGAACTTATGCCTGTGGACAGTTCTGCTATTACTACTCAAGCTACCAAGTATTATGGCAGATAATGGAGATCACACACACTTTGTGAGGTGCTGCTTTGAGTGATGTATATGCACTTATTCAATTAATTCTTACATGAGGAAACTGAGACTCAAAGACACAGAATGATTTGCTGACACTTACAAGCTGAGACTTAGGACTAAATAACTTCATACGGAAAGTTTTGTTTGTAAGAAAAGGAAGAAGCAGATCATAATTCTGCAGGTATGTTTTCATTTAACTTCAAGAAGAAAAGCTATCTAGAAACAGCCTTAAATTCTAACAAATTGTTTTCATCTCACCTTGCCGCATGGTCTTCTTAGAGCTAGTATTGGAAATCTTGTCCTGTGGTTCCATGGCCAGCTTCCCTTATCCTACTGAGAAGGTAAGTACTTACCAGACACTACAACTGTCACCAGCTCTCAGATTCCCCCGCTGCCCTGTTATATTCAACAAAAAATGTAATAGACGAATTACATTGTCTAAATGTAATAGATAACCATAACTCTTACAGAGTTAACCTGTCTGCTTCAGTATTTACATATACAGGTTTATTTACATTTACATATACAGGTATATGAAAATAGGATTTTAATTCATATTCCTAAAATTAAAAAAGAATGATAGAGCATGAGTAAATTATGAGTTTGAAAATTCCTCAATCTTTTTCAGCAACACTTTTCATGTTTACTTACACCCCTGTATTCTCCTACTTTATGAATTATAAACTCCCTTTGCATACCTTCTCTCTGCAGGAAAATGGAGGCAAATTTTAAATATAGATTTATTACATTTATGGAAAATAGTAATTAGGTAGTTCTGTAGCCTTGGGCAAATACTGTAATTTCCCTGCACTTCATTTCCTTATCTTTAAAATAAAGGTATCAGAAGAAATTATCTTAAAATGTCCCTCCAAGTTCTACCTTTCTGTGATACACCATAAAATAAACTAACTAACTGCCATTTAGGGATGTCTCCAATAACGTGACATATATGACTTCCATTTATGGATGACTATGCCCTTTATTGACCTTGACATAGACTCTCCAGAGTCACACATTATAGATAAGAGATGTATGTACATTTAGCTCCATTTAACATTATGGCATCAGGGAAATGTAGAATTGGAGCTGGAATCCAATTCTTGATATTTTATAATCTCTGCTTCTAAAAATCTATACCTAGCAATAAAAATGTAATAAATACCTTTTTTTGTGCCACCCGGTTAAAAGTTAGTTCCAAGGATGTTACAATGAAACTGTCGGTACAAATAAATCTGAAAATGAAACTAAAAAGATCTTAAAGAAAGTGTCTGTTTGTATTTCCTAGGGGTGAATCGGCCTGGAAACTGTTCATTCTCTCCCAAGCCTGAAATGGCAGATAAACAACTCCACGTCATGCTGGGAACAGACAGCTTGGGATCCCTGGCACGTGAGAAACAGAGCCTGGCATAGATCAGAGTTCTCCATCCAGAGTGTCAGGACTTAGCTGCGTGCTTTCTCCAGCTGGGAAGAGGGAACTGATACCGGAGGTAACAAGGGCCCAGTTTTGTTTTGTTTTCCTATAATCTCACCTGAGAGGGAAGAACACCTGTAGATATGTAAAGCTGATTATCTCTTCATAAAAGATGGACCAGCCTCTACAAGGACCATAATGTTATGCTTGACAGAGTGACACAGGCCAGTGATGGAGCGGCAGAGTCTTACAAACGGACCATGAGAAAAACATTACCTGGCCACAGAATCATGTGACAAGGCGAGGGTCCCATCTGGGATGGGGGTGCGTGGGAACTGCCTTTGTTCCTAGATGATTAAAAACAGGAATGTGGACTTAAGTGAGAATGGACCAGGCCACGCAGAATGATATTATACAGAGGAAGGGAGGCCTTTATAAGGGGATGCAGTGAAAAACTTATAAAGGTTGAAAAGAAAGTTATCAGTAGTGGGAGTATATTATCAGTGATAACAGCTTTCTAGAGTGTGGAGTAGTTAATCTTTAAGACATGATTACTGTGTGCAGAGTGAATCTGAGAACTACTGAAATGTCCGAAAAGATTAAGTTGAAGCCACCAAATGTCATGACACAAAAACTGTTAACTACCAGTTTTAGAATTCTTATTAAGAAAATAATATAAGAAAAACAAGACAATGTCTGTGTGACACAGTGATTTATAAATTTTGGTAAGCACCAGCATTCCCTGAAAATTTGTTAAAAATACAATTGCTGATGCCCCACTCTTGGAGATGATGCAGCAGGTGTGCCGAGGGAGCTGTCCAGAAGGTGTGTGCACACTCCAGATTCGATCTCTACAGCCCAGGTTCATTTTCCTTACATTCACATGCTATTAATAGATACACAGGCTCATGCACTGAGATGCTGCTTTCTTTTGAGTACTGAAGGAATGAATACATACAAAGTGATTAAAACAATCCTGGGCACATTGTAATCACTTGCAAGTGTCCGCTGTACATGAATATAAGCATTCACTCAGAGACAAATACTTACTGTCATGCATGCCGATGTGTATGTAAATACATTTGTCTAAGCAAATCAGGTACACATTAATAAAGTGGAAGCAAGGCTTTTCAATCCTTCTCAAATAATACTTTATTGTTCACTAAGCTGTGAATTTTTAATATCTTGTCCTGAGCCCTGAGTGAAGACCAGAAAGCAATCAGAGGTCGCTGCAAGTAGCTCAGGCTGGGATTCCAACAAAAGCGAGTCTTGTCTGTGACAGTTACACAAATTACATTTTGCCTGTCATCTTGCTTTGAATAAATATACTGTAATATAAGTGAAGACAAGATCAATGTTCAATAAGAAAAATTGCTTTGCTTTGGGATATTTGGGAAATTACCTAACTACCATTAACATATTAGATCTGTCCTTTTAAATTTTTTCATCAGCTCCAACTACTGCAGTAAAATTCTCATGTGCAATTTAACTGCAGCATTAATGAAGCTGATTGGTCTATAACATGCAGGGTCAGTTTTATCACCCTTTAAAACACCTGAATTAAGATGTTTTTATCCCAACCACTAAAATAACCACTTCAATGCATGCTTCTGAAAAAGAAAAAAAAAATTGGAGAAAGTTAGCCTAATTTAATTCTTGATAAGATCTTTAAAACTTGAAAGTCACAAAATGTAATCGAAATCTACTTTTTAATTTCCCCAAAGCTACTGTAAAACCTCTGCAAATTATATTCACTATGAGTGTGATTTTGCAATGCAGCAGCCACACCGGGGGAAGGTAACACCTTTTGGAGCTAGGTTAAGGAAAGTAGCCTGGGTAGTAAAAAGTTGGCCTCATGTAAATTCCCCAGATCAGCAATGTAAAGACCTTACTCGTATGAAAGGGGTTGAGATTTTATTTGGAAGCTCTGAAACTAATGTATTCAGTAACTACTATATGTTTAGTAATCAGTAAAGTGACAAGATTTTAATAAGATTTCTTACAATTTCATGAAAATCACATAGCAAGTAACAATAGCTTTAATAATAGAAGGGCTGTCTCTCAGTTGTCCAGTTCTTCTCTGCTTACTGAAGTAATATGGTGACTACAGACACCCATGAGCCTTACAGATTTTAAAACAAGTTGACTGAAGATGTGATATATGCCAACTTTGACAAAGAAGGGAAACTATCGCCACGTGCCTGCATTCTTGTTGACCGAAGCTTTTTACTTCTCACTTGAATCTCATTTTTAATCCTCAGAAATATACTTTCCTCCTCAATCATAGTGATTCATAACCTTCTAAAACCTTACGATTCTGAAAACCTACACAAACACTTTGGGACCTGTCCCAGCCCTTGACTCGCTGTGAGTATGGATTTCAGTGACCTTGCTATCCTTTATTTGGTGGGTTTTGTACCTGGAGTTAAACATTCATGGCTGTATTCACCTTCTAGGTCGGTATTCTTAAGATGACCACAGTGAGTAGCATTGAAGAGCCAATGTTCAAATGAGTAGCATTGAAGAGCCAAGAGCCAACGTTCAAATGCTTCTCCCACAAGAGATTTAGCACTCTGCAGAGCTGGATGATTCTCAGATCACCACTTAGCTTCCTGAAGCCAGCAACCTATGTCAAAGGTAGGATTCGACAACCACCTTATACAACATCTTGACTTTAAAAAGAGTAGAAGATGACTCATTGAAATTAAAAGATTGTCCAGATATTAAAAGGGCATCATTCAGGAAAGATAAAGAATAGATGCCATGTTGTTGAGAAAAGTCGAAGGTATTCTCTTCAAATCTTAACTTTTTTCAGTTTCATAGTTACTGAGTAACATCTCTCTCTGCAGAAGTTCCAACAAATGCAAACCTAAATATGATAAATGGAAGGAGGAGAATGTGTGGGCTCAAAGAACTCAGGCAGTAATGAAAAACTGGGAGGAAGTGAAATGAGGTGAGCTTTTGATGAAGCAAAGGATTTGAGTTGGGGGAAATGGGGGACAGATAGAGTGGGAGAGGGAGGCCATTGCAGCCCTGGGTTGCTGGTGGTGGTCTGTGTGGATGAGGGGTGGTGCTGACTCTGAGTCTGCAGGGAGGGACTCTGACCACCATCTCTGAAGGGTCTTTATTAGGCTGCTTTCTGGGACTTGGATGGAGGTGCAGGAGTGAACCAACATTCTTCTCCTCAGCCTTCTAAATTTGGGGTTCTGTGGGATAAGGGGGCCACAACCTGTACCAGTCCCAGTGTCTGCAAAACCCCTGATGGGGGTTCCTTACTTCACCCTACATTTTTCCAACAGGGGCGCCTGCTCCTCACTCCCCACCATTCCCCCTATTATCTACTTCTGAGACTTCTTGGGCCTTGGAAAACATAGGAATCCCTTCCCTGCCTTTGCTGAGGAAACAAAATGTGTCCATTTTGACTGCAGCCCGGAGAATACATGTTTCTACTATGACTATCAATGTTCCAGATGGTGACTCACATCAGCCTGGGCCTGAGGATCAGGACAAGTTGGAGCAGAGCCCCATCCACCTCTGGACGGGGAGTGCACGTAAGCAGTAAAGCTTTGCTGTTTTAAGTACTGAAATTGGGGTATCTTGCTCCTGCAGCATGGCGTATGATAACACTTGGGGATTGTCTCCTTTACAAAGTGAGTGAGGGCATTCTCCTGTGAGAGCACAAGTGAGCAGAATATTTGCTGCCAGAAAAGTAGGCCGAGATATCGTTCTTCTGTTTACCAAATAGTCCCAGCTTCCCAGCTTTTACGCACTGCGCAGGATTGCACAATCATTCTTTGAAGATCATGTGGCCGCGTAGCTTGTCTTATTCAGTGAGATATGAGTGAAGTGACATCCATCAGGCTGCTGTGGTCCATTCCCACTACTCTGGAGACCCTGGAGGTGTTTATTGGGATGACGCCTCTGTCAGCCTAGATCTTTGAGTGACGATGACTACAGGACTGGTACCTGATTGTCCATTTCTGCAGCATAAAATTTAGTCTGTACAACACAACAAAGAGATCTAAAGAAAAAATGTTCTTTTTTTTTTTTTTTTTTTTTTTTGGAGATGGAGTCTCCCAGGCTGGAGTGCATATGATCTCGACTCAATGCAACCTCCGCCTCCTGAGTTTTCAAGCAATTCTGCCTCAGCCTCCCGAGTAGCTGGGACTACATGTGCGCGCCACCATGCCTGGCTAATTTTCGTATTTTTAGTCGAGAAGGGGTTTTACCATATTGGCCAGGCTGGTCTTGAACTCCTGACCTCATGATCTGCCCACCTTGGCCTCCCAAAGTGCTGGGATTACAGGCGTGGGCCACCACGCCCAGCCAAGCAGAAATATTCTTAAGCATCATAACTACATACAGATAGTCTTTCAACATGAAGCTCACACTTGCATAACAGATATAGCTTTCTTTGGGAGTTTCTTTGGGACTACAAGTGCAGGTCATTATGCATGGTAATTTGTTTATTCATTTTTTTTATAGGAACAGGGTCTTTCTATGTTGCCCAGGCTGGTTGTGAACTCCTGACCTCAAGTGATCCTCTTACCTCTGTTTCCTAAAACATTGGGATTACAATTGTAAGCCACCATGCCCAGTCATAGCATTTTTTAAAAATTGTATTTCTTTGGTGTCCTTTTGCAGATATTTCATTACTTTGTTGTTAAAATGGTAAGAAAGGAGTTGAGCGCCTCTGTCTCTGGTTGTGCTGATGGGCCCTCTTTTTCAGGCCATGCCTCTCCTAATTACAATTAGCTATATATATATAGTTAACACAATATATATAGTTAATACAATATATATAGTTAATACAATATATTCAGTTAATACAATATATATATAGTTAGCACCATATATAGTTAATATAATATATAGTTAATACAACATATATATAGTTAATACTATATATATATATATAGTTAATACAATGAACTAAAGTCATTGAAGTAAATGTGATGTTTTTAGGAGAGTTTATATATTGAGAAGAAAGAAATCCAAAAAGAAAGAGATGGAGTCTCACTCTGTCACTAGGCTGGAGTGTGCAGTGGCACAGCCTTGGCTGACTGCAACCTCCACCTCCTGGTTCATGCGGTTCTTCTGCCTCAGCCTCCCAAGTAGCTGGGGCTACAGGCGTCCACCACCACACCCAGCTAATTTTTTGTATTTTTAGTAGAGACGGGGTTTCACCATGTTGGCCAGGATGGCCTTGATCTCTTGACCTCATGATCCGCCTGCCTCGGCCTCCCAAAGTGCTGGGATTACAGGCATGAGCCACCACACCTGGCCAATATTTTCTTATTTTCTGTATTCTTGATGCTTTGACATCTGGGGCTCTCCTGACTGGAAGGGCTGTCACTTCCAAGGCTAGCCAATTCCTAGAGACAGCAAAGAACTTTCCCGAGAGCACACCATTACCCATCCAGAGTCCATACCCCAAACGCCTCTTTTTATTGGGCACTCTAATTCTGGCACACCAGGGTCAGGTATTAGACAGCTAGGACCACTCCTGCAGCTCAGAGCCTGCAGAAATCATTGAAACTAACCAATACTAGAGCTATCCAATCCTAAAGCTGTTCAGTTGGCTTTTCTGGCCCTGCCCATTTCTCCTAGGGGAAACCAGAGTAAAGGCAGATGTCTACAGTTTTTACCTTTCTGCCTTCCCATCTCACTTGGTGGCCTTGGAGGGTGCACTGTCTGCCTTTCTAGGGGAGATTCTCTAGAATTTGATTATTCCATGAGAATAATCAAAACCTCTTTCTTTTCTGAGTCTAAGTGCCTTTCCATGCCTGATTCAAACGAACCTCGGGTACCAAGAAAACACTAGTAGCAGCTAATATCAGAATGCTAGTCTTAAAGCACAACACAGATATTCGTGACTGCTTAAAAAACCTTAGGCCAGTCAAGCGCAGTGACTCACGCCTGTTACGCCAGCACTTCGGGAGACCGAAAAGGGCAGATTGGAGTTGGAAGTTGGAGACCAGCCCGGTCAATGTGGTGAAACCCCATCTCTACCAAAAAAAAAAAAAAAAAAAAAAATACAAAAATTAACTGGGCATGGTGGTGTGCACCTGTAATCCCAGCTACTTGGGAAGGTGAGGCAGGAGAATCGCTTGAACCTGGGAGGTGGAGGTTGCAGTGAACCGAGATTGCGCCATTACGCTCTAGCCTGGGCAACAAGGGCGAAACTCCGTCTCAAAAACAAATAAAAAAAAACTTAGGCCACCTGGAAAATATAAAACCAAAATAATAAGACTTTTTCACTCCCCACTCCCAGAAATCTCCCCTTAGTATCCTTTCATCCACTGAAGGCATGGCCACACTCCTAACTGTCAAAGCTACTTCATTCTTGATTCTTCTTTCTTCCTTACCCATCTGCACATGAGTAATGGAGCTTCTATACCTCAAATATCGTTCAAATCTCTTCTTACTCTTCATATCTGCATGGAACATTGTAGTTCAGGCCACCACCCGTTCTTCCTTAAACGGCATAGCTGTTTCCAAATGTGTTCCCCGTATACACTCTTTCCTTGAATCCCATTCCCCATATTTTTTTTCAAAACACATGTTTTGATTCCTTTCTTCAAGAATGTTTTGGCTCTTGATTGCCTAATCCAGGCAGTTTCTTATCTTTAGAAAAATATTCTGTTCACAAACTGCAGTTTCATTTAGACATCTATGTTAAATTATTTTCAAGCATCTAACATGCCAATTATTATCTGCTTTAGGAACATTATGTCTCTTATTTTCTCTGAACACCTAAGACTTTTCCCAGTCTCCTGTCTTCTGTGATTCTATTATTCTTCTTAAGTATCTTCCCTTAAGATTTTTTTTCTGGAAAGTGCTCATTTATGCAGAGGTTCCTCCTGAATCAGAATAAATCTTTCTCTCTCTTACAAATCAATCATAATTGGTACAGTCTACATTTCAATATCTTATTTTAAAATAATTACTTTCATGACATTTTCCCCCACAAAATATGGTTTTCAGAGTGCAATAATCCTAACTTAAATATGTTCATAACTATTAACACTCCAAAACATATTAGATGTTCAAAGATTAAATGAAGCCTATTTATCTTGATTAAAAGATACTCACACATTCAATATATGAAGAAGCATTATTAAATTTGAAAAATAAAATTCGCTGCTATAATAAATGGATTTAACTGTTAAATGTTTAATATGGTACCTTTTGAAATAAAAAAAAAGAAAATTTGATGCACATTAAATAACCAGAAACAGAACTCAATAGAAAACTGAGCCATGCATATGATAAAGGTAGTACCTTTTCAGCACAGTAACTTGGCAAGAGATTTGAGGCTGACAGAACTGTTTGAACATTCCTGTGCTAGCTGGTTACTATGGAAATAAAAGCAAAAGTAAAACAGAATGTTGAGGGGAAAAAATCAGAAGTAATTGTATGTGGCTTAAGTTGTGGACAGATAATAGTTAAAATCACCATAAGAAGTCAATCCATCTTGTAGTGGTATTGTTGACAATAAATCCTGTAAAGTCGTCTATTGAACATCTTGACACTGTTTAAATACACAACTTCTATGTAAATATCAAATCAATCAGAACTTGTTTAAATATTAATGCATCCATGATTAACCAGAACATTCTTGGGTCTGTTTAAGTATCAACCTGACACCTTTATATGAAAAAGCATATACAGAAGGCTATAGATCAAATTTTTAAAATGCAGTCATCAAATTCATACTAAATTATTTTTACTCATTTGCTTTAATTGCATAATAATAATTGTATTATACTGTGAAAATCATAACTCAAGAAAAACTTCTAGAAAATTCAGCCACAGTATTTGTTATATACTTTGACAGCATTTTATTTTATTCCTATCAGGTAATTTGATGCCAGCATGGAATATTGGACTAAAATATATGAAAAAGAAGCACTATAGAGATAGTCTTAAAAGAGATAAAATGATGTGAATGGCAAAGACTAAGTGACTACAATACCAGTTGGGTTGGAAGGTGAGGCAAAGCCTATTTATGCTGGTGTTTCTGAAAGGTTATTACTTTGCTTCAACGCTTTACAAATTTCTCCAATTCTTTTGTTTCAGTTTGAGTGAGTAGATACAATCTAGGCATGTTGCTACCGCAATTGACTAAATAGTTCTAAAAGTTGTTAAAATGCATTCTTTCAAGTTTTAACTTGCTACTGAATAATGTCTTAGTACATTAAAAAGTGTAGCCCAATTTGCCATGATTCTGGTGTGGTTTGATTTAAATTATATGTGTGGCTGAGAGGGGATTATTGTGCAGCATAGTTTCAATATTCTCTTCCACTCATATTGAGTAAATATTAGCTTTCGGTTTGAAGTGGAGGATAGCTGACTGTTCCCAGCACAATCTCCAGCCTCCTTTAAGCATAATTCCCACCTCCCTGCCAGCTGGACCTTTTAAAATAAAAAAGACTAAAAATGTGTTAAAGAGTATGACAAAAAGAAACAGCATAACTCCAGCCTGGGCGACAGAGCGAGACTCCGTCTCAAAAAAAAAAAAAAAAAAAAAAAAAAAAAAAGAGAAACAGCATAACATGAGAAGTTAAAATTATAATTTAACTTACTCCAAAAATCTAAAAGAACCTAACCCACTAATGATATAACCAAAATGATGGAAGCGGGAATTATACTGCAGCAATGACTGGAGTGTTATTATCTTAGTCTTGTCCGTCTGAAAGACAGTAGTTTCATCAGTCATTTGTTTCTTACAGTATCCTTGGCTTCTGGGATTCATGATCCCTACCAGCCAAACCCAAAGCAGTACTATCTCTGAAACATAAATTTGGCATTTTGAATCCGTGGACTATCTTACAGAAAACTAGTAAATCAGAAATTTGGCAGATTGAGTATCGGTGTTGAATCACATCTTGACAAATATCTATGGAGGAGACAGGGGAAGGAAAATCAATAATTCGAGTGCATTTCCACACTCTCCATATATGTGTCAATGTTTGAAAGTGTCAGAGAACCAAGCATAAGGTAAGTCTTACTCTGGGAAAGTAGGTTACAGAGTGAAAATTGAAGTATGTGTTTAACAAACCTGCTCCCTAGTTTTGGATTTAAAAAGAGGATTCTGACAACAAGCAATGGAAAAAAAAGAGCAGAACCCAGCACAAGTCATCAGTGGTTGGATAAAGGGAAAAAATAATAAAAGGTTTAAAAATAAACCAGGTGATTTATAAAACACATGAGAAATCCAAGCTTTATTCTGGAGAGTCAGAGGAAAGGCATAGCTCTGAATGTTTACTGGAAATGAGAGAATAAAATGTACAGTGTCCTAGTGTATACGATAGGATTCAAGACAAAGCTTCTATAAAAGAGATCGAAAAGGCAAGCCTAAAATAGAATGAGACAGATAGACAAATCAATGATTACATCACCCCCCAAAACTTAAGGAAATAGAAAATGCAGTTGCAAACTTAAAATTCTTATTGGAAATTGAATAAAAATGCAAATTGGACAGTATGGAAAAGAATCAGCAGTGTCAAGAACAATCCCTAGACTTTTCTCCCAGAATAAAGATGCAGAGGAAAAATAAAAAGAAAACATTATATTGAAATAGACAATGTTGCACTTTACGGGAGTCTGCGCTCCTGGAAAGCAGTGGTTAAGAAACAACCCCATCCTTGTGAGTCATATCACTGTAAAGAACCACCCTACTCCATATGATTTAGATAAAACCCCCTTGTATATCTGTGATCAGGCCAGACGCAGGTCCTCTAAATCCTCAGTTTTTGTCTGCCAAGTGATTAGCTGAACTGTTTGTCTCCACCAATCTGGACAAAATGCCGACTAACTTGACCAAACTTGAGTCAGGATGAATGCCTCCTCCAGGCCCCTGGCCTTTGACTCACCTTTGAGCTTAAGCTGCAACAGAAAGTGGACCAACCCGTCTTTACAAACGCTCTGAAAGAATCAACTGACCTCAGGGAAAAGATCTTGACCAATCTGCTTTTCACTCCTGGGACTCACTTAATTCCAAGAGGCCCAGTTATTTCTAATCTTGTTTTTCCCTCCCTATATAAGAAAAGCCCTTTCTGCTTGAAAGTTAAGACCCCCAGATCTTACCCTTGGCGTGCTCTCCCTCTTGCAATGTCGGCTTTCCCTTAGATAACAATCCTCTCCTTCCGCTGCAATAGTCTTTTTGAATAAACTCTCTCCTTATCTAAATCCAGATTGTCTTTTACGTGACAAAATTAAGAGAAATAAGGGAAAATTCAACCTTGGAATTTTAGCATTGTCCCTAAGGGAAGTGTTAAATAAGAACAGATGTGAAAAGAAAAGTGAAGCAAAACATTTTTTTTTAAATTATACTTTATTATTTATTTATTTATTTATTTTTATTTATTTATTTTTTATTTTTTATTTTTTTTGAGACGGAGTCTTGCTCAGTCGCCCAGGCTGGAGTGCAGTGGCGTGATCTCGGCTCACTGCAAGCTCCTCCGCCTCCCGGGTTTACGCCATTCTCCTGCCTCAGCCTCCCGAGTAGCTGGGACTACAGGCGCCCGCCACCTTGCCCGGCTAGTTTTTCATGTTTTTAAGTAAATTCTAGGATACATGTGCACAATGTGCAGGTTTGTTACATATGTATACATGTGCCATGTTGCTTTGCTGCACCCATTTACATTAGGTATATCTCCTAATGCTATCCCTCCCCCATACCCCCAGCCCATGACAGGCCCTGGTGTGTGATGTTCCCCACCCGATGTCCAAGTGTTTTCATTGTTCAATTCCCACCTATGAGTGAGAACATGCGGTGTTTGGTTTTCTGTCCTTGCAATAGTTTGCTCAGAATGATGGTTTCCAGCTTCATCCATGTCACTACAAAGGACGTGAATTCATCCTTTTTTATGGCTGCATAGGATTCCATGGTGTATATGTGCCACATTTTCTTAATCCAGTCTATTATTGATGGATATTTGGGTTGATTCCAAGTCTTTGCTATTGTGAATAGTGCCACAATAAACATACATGTACATGTGTCTTTATAGTAGCATGATTTATAATCCTTTAGCTATTTACCCAGTAATGGGATTGCTGGGTCAAATGGTATTTCTACTTCTAGATCCTTGAGGAATCACCACATTGTCTTCCACATGGCTGAACTAGTTTACACTCCTACCAACAGTGTAAAAGTGTTCCTATTTCTCCACATCCTCTCCAGCACCTGTTGTTTCCTGACTTTCTAATGATCGTCATTCTAACTGGTGTGAGATGGTATCTCATTGTGGTTTTGATTTGCATTTCTCTGATGGCCAGGGATGATGAGCATTTTTTCATGTGTCTGTTGGCTGCATAATTGTCTTCTTTTGAGAAGTGTCTGTTCATATCTTTGCCCACTTTTTGATGGGGTTGTTTGATTTATTCTTGTACATTTGTTTAAGTTCCTTGTAGATTCTGGATATTAGCCCTTTGTCAGATAGGTAGATTGCAAAAATTTTCTCCCATTCTGTAGGTTGCCTGTTCACTCCGATGGTAGTTTCTTTTGCTGTGCAGAAGCTCTTTAGTTTAATTAGATCCCATCTATCTATTTTGGCTTTTGTTGCCATTGCTTTTGGTGTTTTAGTCATGAAGTCCTTGCCCATGCCTATGTCCTGAATGGTATTGCCTAAGTTTTCCTATGGGGTTTTTATGGTTTTAGGTGTAACATTTAAGTCTTTAACCCATTTTGAATTAATTTTTGTATAAAGTATAAGAAAGGGATCCAGTTTCAGCTTTCTATGTATGGCTAGTCAGTTTTCCCAGCACCATTTATTAAATAGGGAATCCTTTCCCCATTTCTTGTTTTTGTCAGGTTTGTAAAAGATCAGATGGTTGTAGATGTGTGGTGCTATTTCTGAGGCCTCTGTTCTGTTCCATTGGTCTATCTCTCTGTTTTGACACCAGTACCATGCTGTTTTGGTTACTGTAGCCTTGTAGTATAGTTTGAAGTCAGGTAGCATGATGCCTCCAGCTTTGTTATTTTTGCTTAGGATTGTCTTGGCAATGTGGGCTCTTTTTTGGTTCCATATGAACTTTAAAGTAATTTTTCCAATTCTGTGAAGAAAGTCATTGGTAGCTTGATGGGGATGGCATCGAACTGATAAATTACCTTGGGCAATATGGCCATTTTCATGATATTCATTCTTCCTATCCATGAACATGGAATGTTCTTTCATTTGTTTGTGTCCTCTTTTATTCTTTGAGCAGTAGTTTGTAGTTCTTGAAGAGGTCCTTCACATCCCTTGTAAGTTGGATTCCTAGGTATTTTATTCCCTTTGCAGCAATTGTGAATGGGAGTTCACTCATGATTTGGCTGTTTGTCTGTTACTGGTGTACAAGAATGCTTGTGATTTTCGCGCATTGATTTTGTATCCTGAGACTTTGCTGAACTTGCTTATCAGCTTAAGGAGATTTTGGACTGAGAGAATGTGGGTTTTTCTAAATATACAATCATGTCAGTTGCAGACAGGGACAATTTGACTTCCTGTTTGCCTAACTGAATACCATTTATTTCTTTCTTTTGCCTGATTGCCCTGGCCAGAACTTCCAACACTATGTTGAATAGGAGTGATGAGAGAGGGCATCCCTGTCTTGTGCCAGTTTTCAAAGGGAATGCTTCAAAATTTTGCCCATTCAGTATGATACTGGCTGTGGGTTTGTCATCAATAGCTCCTCTTATTTTGAGGTACGTTCCATCAATACGTAGTGTATTGAGAGTTTTTAGCAGAAAGGGCTGTTGAATTTTGTCAAAGGCCTTTTCTGCATCTATTGAGATAATCATGTGGTTTTTGTCTTTGGTTCTGTTTATGTGATGGATTATGTTTATTGATTTGCATATGTTGAACCAACCTTGCATCCCAGGGATGAAGCCAACTTGATCATGGTGGATAAGCTTTTTGATGTGCTGCTGGATTCAGTTTGCCAGTATTTTATTGAGGATTTTCACATCAGTGTTCATCGGAAGTATTTGTCTAAAATTCTCTTTTTTTCTTGTGTCTCTGTCAGGCTTTGGTATCAGGATGATGTTGGCTTCATAAAATGAGTTAGGGAGGATTCCCTCTTTTTCTATTGATTGGAATAGTTTCAGAAGGAATGGTACCAACTCCTATTTGTACCTCTGGTAGAATTCGGCTGTGAATCCATCTGGTCCTGGACTTTTTTTGTTGATAGGCTATTAATTATTGCCTCAATTTCAGAGGCAGTTATTGGTCTATTCAGTGATTCAACTTCTTCCTGGTTTAGTCTTGGGAGGGTGTATGTGTCCAGGAATTCATCCATTTCTTCTAGATTTTCTATTTTATTTGCTTAGAGATGTTTATAGTATTCTCTGATGGTAGTTTGTATTTCTGTGGGATCGGTGATGATATCCCCTTTATCATTTTTTATTGTGTCTACTTGATTCTTCTCTCTTTATCTCTTTGTGAGTCTTGCTAGTGGTCTATCAGTTTTGTTGATCTTTTTAAAAAACCAGCTCCTAGATTCATTGATTTTTTTTTTTTTGAAGGGTTTTTTGTGTCTCTGTCTCCTTCAGTTCTGCTCTGACCTTAGTTATTTCTTGCCTTCTGCTAGCTTTTGAATTTGTTTGTTCTTGCTTCTGTAGTTCCTTGAATTGTGATGTTAGAGTGTCGATTTTAGATCTTTCCTCTTTCTCTTGTGTGCATTTAGTGCTATAAATTTCCCTCTACACACTGCTTTAAAAGTGTCCCAGAGATTCTGGTATGTTGTGTCTTTGTTCTCATTGGTTTCAAAGAACATCTTTATTTCTGCCTTCATTTCATTATGTACCCAGTTCAGTTTCCATGTAGTTGTGCAATTTGAGTGGATTTCTTAATCCTGAGTTCTAATTTGATTGCTCTGTGGTCTGAAAGGCAGTTTGTTATCATTTCTGTTCTTTTACTTTTGCTGAGGAGTGCTTTACTTCCAACCATGTGGTCAATTTTGGAATAAGTGCAATGTGGTGCTGAGAAGTATGTATGCTCTGTTGATTTGGGGTGGAGAGTTCTGTAGGTGTCTATTAGGTCTGCTTGGTGCAGAGCTGAGTTGAAGTCCTGGATATCCTTGTTAACTTTCTGTCTCATTGATCTGTCTCATATTGACAGTGAGGTGTTAAAATCTCCCATTATTATTGTGTGGGAGTCTAAGTCTCTTTTTAGGTCTCTCAGGACTTGCTTTATGAATTCTGGGTGCTCCTGTATTGGGTGCATATATATTTAGGATAGTTAGCGCTTCTTGTTGAACTGATCCCTTTGCCATTATGTAATGGCCTTCTTTATCTCTTTTGATCTTTGTTGGTTTAAAGTCTGTTTTAGACTAGGATTGCAACCCCTGCATTTTTTTTCTTTCCATTTGCTTAGTAGATCTTCCTCCATCCCTTTATTTTGAGCCTATGTGTATTTCTGTATATGAGATGGGTGTCCTGAATACAGCAGACTGATGGATCTTGACTCTATAGAATTTGCCAGTCTGTGTCTTTTAATTGGGGTATTTAGCCCATTTACATTTAAGGTTAGTATGGTTATTTGTGAATTTGACCCTGTCATTATGATGTTACCCAGTTATTTTGCCCATTAGTTGATGCAGTTTCTTCCTAGCATTGATGGTCTTTACAATTTGGCATGTTTTTGCAGTGGCTAGTACTGGTTGTTCCTTTCCACGTTTAGTGCTTCCTTCAGGAGCTCTCAAAAGGCAGGCCTGGTGGTGACAAAATCTGTCAGCCTTTGTTTGTGTGTAAAGGATTTTATTTCTCCTTCACTTATGAAGCTTAATTTGGCTGGATATGAAATTCTGGGTTGAAAATTCTTTTCTTTAAGAATGTTGAATATTGGCCCCCACTCTCTTCTGGCTTGTAAGGTTTCTGCCGAGAGATCCAATGTTAGTCTGATGGGCTTCCCTTTGTAGGTAACCCGACCTTTCTTTCTGGCTGCCTTTAGCATTTTTTCCTTCATTTCAACCTTGGCGAATCTGACAGTTATGTGTCATGGGGTTGCTCTTCTCAAGGATTATCTTTGTGGTGTTCTCTGTATTTCCTAAATTTGAATGTTGGCCTGCCTTGCTAGGTGGGCAAAGTTCTGCTGGATAATGTCCTACAGAGTGTTTTCCAACTTGGTTCCATTCTCCCCATCACTTTTATGTACACCAATCAAACATAGATTTGGTCTTTTCGCATAGTCCCATATTTCTTGGAGGCTTTGTTCGTTTCTTTTTACTCTTTTTTCTCTAAACTTCTCACTTCATTTCATTAATTTGATCTTCAGTCACTGATACCCTTCCTTCCACTTGATCGAATCAGCTACTGAAGTTTGTGCATGCGTCATGTAGTTCTCATGCCATGGTTTTCAGCTCCATCAGGTCATTTAAGTTCTTCCCTGTACTGTTTATTCTGGTTAGCCATTCATCTAATCTTTTTTCAAGGTGTTAAGCTTCCTTGCAATGGGTTCAAACATCCTCCTTTAGCTCAGAGAAGTTTGTTATTACCAACTTTCTGAAGCCTACTTTTGTCAACTCGTTAAAGTCATTCTCCGTCCTGCTTTGTTCCATTGCTGGTGAGGAGCTGTGATCCTTTGCAGGAGAAGGGGGTGCTCTGGTTTTTAGAATTTTCAGCTTTTCTGCTCTGGTTTTTCCTCATCTTTGTGATTTTATCTACCTTTGATCTTTAACGATGGTGACCTACAGATGGGGCTTTGGTGTGGATGTCCTTTATGTTGATGTTGATGCTATTCCTTTCTGTTTGTTAGTTTTCCTTCTAACAGTCGGGTCCCTTAGCTGCAGGTCTGTTGGAGTTTGCTGGAGGTCCACTCCAGACCCTGTTTGCCTGGATATCAGCAGCAGAGGCTGCAGAACAGCAAATGTTGCAGAACAGAAAATATTGCTCTCTGATCCTTCCTCTGCAAGCTTTGTCTCAGAGGGGTACCCGCCTGTATGAGGTGTCAGTTGGCCCCTGCGGGGAGGTGTGTCCAAGTTAGGCTACATGGGGGTCAGAGACCCACTTGAGGGGGTAGCCTGTTCATTCTCAGAGCTCAAACATAATGCTGGGAGAACCACTGCTCTCATCAGAGCTGCCTGACAGGGACGTTTAAGTCTGCAGAAGTTTCTGCTGCCTTTTGTTCAGCTATGCCCTGCCCCCAGAGGTAGCGTCTATAGACGCAGGTGGACCTTGTTAAGCCACAGTGGGCTCCACTCAGTTTGAGCTTCCCGTCCACTTTGTTTTACCTACTCAAACCTCAGCAATGGCTGATACCCCTCCCCTAGTCAGGCTTACCACCTCGTAGTTTGATCTTGGACTAGCAATAAGCAAGGCTCTCTGGGCATGGGACCCGCTGAGCCAGGCACAGGATATAATCTCCTGGTGTACCATTTGCTAAGACCTTTGGAAAAGTACGGTGTTTAGGTGGCAGTGTACTGATTTTCCCTTTACAGTCTGTCACGGCTTCCCTTAGCTAGGAAAGGGAAATCCCCTGACCCCCTGTACTTCCCCAGGTGAGGCAATGCCTTGCCCGGCTTCTGCTTGCCCTCCATGGGCTGCGCCCACTTTCCAACCAGTCCCAATGAGATGAACCAGGTACCTCAGTTGGAAATGCAGAAATTACCCGTCTTCTGCATTGATCACGCTGGGAGTTGCAGACCGGAGCTGTTCCTATTTGATCATCTTGGGATGGACCCCTGAAAAACATGTTTTTATGCTTAAAAACAAGCTGACTTTAAATATTTTCTCCCTACAACTAAAACATGTACCAAATAGGGAGAATGAAAATAAGAAAAGCACTAGAAGAAAATGTAAATGAGCAACACACAGGGATTGTTCCATCTTCATGCTGATTCTCTCTCATAGTACATGTTGTCATTCATAATGGTGGCTGTAAGTACAACTCAAGCACCGATTGCTCACAAATGTATTTTCTAGCCCAGCTATGTCCCTGGGTTCCAGACTCATATATCCAACTGCTTGCTTGAATTCCTCACTTAATATCTAACAACACCTTCAAATTACTACATCCAGAGCAAAATTCCTTTTCTGCATCTCTTTCCCAAACTCACTTCTCCAACAGGGTCTCCAACTAGAGTATATGTGATAATACTCTTCATTCTTCTTGGGACAAAAAATTCTAGGAGTGATTTTTACTTTTATTTTTATTTTAGAAATCAGATGTATTCCTCAGTAAATTCTTCCATTTCTCTATGCAACATATATTCCCTATTAGACTCCTTTCTCCTCCATCTCTTAGTGTCTAAGCCATGACATCTCCATTTGTCACCTGAACTCCCTAGCAAGTGCCTTTCTGGGCTCCCTACTTCTGCACCAGCCTCTCTCCCTGTTCTTTTCTTCACATAGCTGACAATGATCTTCGAACTTGAATATCAGATCACATTTCTCCTTTAAAATCCTTCCAATGACTCCCCTTCACTTGCAGAACAAAATTAAAGCCCTTACTAAGATCTACACTGACCACATCTCCTATAACCCTCAAACTCTCTTTCATACAATCAATTTCAATACAATTCCAATCATACAGGATTCCTTCTGCCCCTTAAACCCACCTTGTTTATTACTACAATTTTCAGTTTGTAAATTCCTGATGAATCTTTATTGACATATTTTTCATCATTAATAGCAAAGCTGAAAAGTACATAAATATGTTAAATGGTCTAATTGTTGAATCTTTAAGACATTGGTAACAATGAAATATAAACCAAATATTTTTCTTTAACAAAAGTATTCTACACTTTAAAAAATAAGTTTTTTTAAGAGAAGATTTACAATAGTCTAACTATAGAGTAGTAACAAAGTAAATACTAGAAAGTAACAAAAGAATAGAAAACAAACAAATAAGATTTTTAAAAAAATAAACCATTTCAGTATCTTTAAAATAACAAATCTAATATATGCATTTGGATGGGGAGAAACATATATGTCTTTGAGTCTCAGGTAAGTAGCCTATTGTACAAGAGAACACACAGTAATACAACAATTACAAAAATAATAGAAATGATAACTGCTGAAAAAATTTCAAAAGTAATTTTCTGCCCTGAATTACCTATTAAAATTGAAAATCACATGGGTGCAGCGTCCGATGGCAGAGTATGCAGCATCTAAATTGGCAGAGATGCCTATGTAATGTGTAAGGATCTCACCTCTAGAAGGTGAAATTGTAAAATGAAATCCCTGAAGTAAAGACTGGAAAACAAAGAAATCTCCAACTTGCAATCTTATATTGAGGTTTGCTGGGATGTCTTTTAAAATATTTCACTGTAGCATTTAAATTCACTTTTAAGGTAAGAAATATGAAACTCTCCAGCACTTAATTATGCCCTAAGTTTAATTTAGGTAATTATAGAGGTGCATTAGGTTTTTTTAAAACACAATAATATTACTGTAATCAATACAAAATTAGATTTTCTATACTAATAAGTATTTCTTATATTCAGAAAACTTTTTAGATATTTTTAACATTTCTAAGTTAGCCCAAATAAATATTTCTAGAAGAAAATAACACAGAGAGCTTGCACTGAAAGATCAGAGGCATCTTCTTCCTCTAAGTATTCTGTAAGTAGAGATTGTATTTTCAACAGGAAATGAGAAAGCATGTTTTACATATCACTTGGCTCTATACAAATGTGGACTGGTATTTGCTATTATGCATAAAGTAACAACGTACTTGTGTGTTAAAAAATATTTTACGAAAGCATGTTTAAATTTTATTTTGCATTACAGCAGCAAATTACACATAGGTGAGTATTTTTGCCTGCTTTAAAAATTATTTGTGTTTTTTAAAAATTGACAATAATGTTATATGTACTTATCATGTACAACATGATGTTTTGAAGTGTATATACATTGTGGAATGACTAAATCTAGCTGATTTACATATGCATTGCCTCACATAGGTATCTTTTTTTTTTTTTGTATGTGTGGTAAAAATACTTTATGTCCACTCTTAGCAACTTTTAAGAATACTTTATACTATTAACTATAGTCACCATGTTGTACAATAGATCTCTTGAACTTGTCCTCACATTTAACTGAAATTTTGTATCTTTTGACCAACATCTCCCCAGCCTACCCCAACTGCTCCAACTCCTGGTAACCATCATTCTAGTCTCTACTTTTTTTTTTTTTTTTTTTTTTTTTTAAGATCAACTTTTTTGGTCGCTATTTGTGAGTAAGATCATGCAGTATTTGTCATTCCGTGCTTGGCTTATTTACTTTGACATAATGTCCTCCAGAATATTTAACAAAATTGTTACTGTAATTTCATCTATGTTGGGTAACTTTGGGGGCTGTGATTTGTAGAGTAAATTGACCTATTCGAAGCTGACTGGTTGGAAATGAAAGAAAGAGAAAAGAAACTTAAAAAATTACAAATGACACCAGGCTTAAAGGGGCTGAGGTGATTTATTTAGCAGGAAGATAAGACCCTCAAAGATCACTAATACCAAATGATATGTTAAAGCCCACCAAAGCCTGGGAGAGCTTTCCCTGGGATCTGTGTGGGCTTCTGTTATGCAATCAATGAGGAGAGTCATCCCATTATCTATCTGCCAACTGGAAAAGCTACACAAAATTGATACAAAAGGGAGGTTTGCAGAAGACCATTGGGATTAGCTTGAAGAATTTTCTAGCAAATTTTTTTTTTTAAATTCTTCCTGCAAACACATGTTAGTGTTGTACCAAACGAAATACTTTTCATACTATAATCTATAACAAAAGTGAATAGTACTTTAATTGACTACTTTGAACCAAGATGGTTTGAGCTGCTGTGGCTTTCTCTGGACAGTTTCTCTCACCATGAACACAACTGGTGGCGGGTGAGGGTTGACAATTCCTCATGGATGTCGGCTTAATATTGCAGGTTCCCTTCTTTCTTTTCTCGAGAAAAGGCAGAAAAACAGGATTGAGTCTCATGACAACTTGAAAAAAAGGTAATTCTAATGGCACTCATTCTAATGGCCAGTCGTCCCAGGCCAGCTGCCCTCTTCCTGGTGCAGGTCCACACACATCCCACGCCTGCTCCTTGTGGAGTTGTCCTGGCTGGGAACGTCTCCAAAGCACCAAGTCACCTCACACTCATTTCTCTTCTCCTGCAAGCCAGTCAGAGGCAGTGCAGAGACGATGGCTGCTCACCACAGCACCACCAGATAACCTGACTTGGGAAGACAGACTATTTTTGCTAATGTTAAAACACAAAACAAAATAAGTCTTCCCTCTGGCCTGATTTGATAATCCCCAAATAATATCTAACCTAAACTTATTATTACACCTGCACTTCTTCTTCCAAGAGGAGGGAGTCCTAAAAATATAGTGCAGGAAAGTTATGACAGTTCAGCTGACAACTATTTTATCATTATCATCTTCAGCCTATTTTTTTTTCCAACAATCTTATAGCAAAAGTTAAAAATACCTGTAGAGTAGCTTCCTAGAAGTTTCTTTTAAAGTCAAATAAAAATTAAATAATTTTCTTATGAAAGCAATGCATGTTCAATAGAGAAAAATAGAAGTGAAGAGAATGAAAGGGGAGATACAGTCCCATCAGCCAGAGATTGTAACCGGGGATCTCAGTTTTAAAAATCACACACTTTCTTTCTCGTCCTTGCCTCCTCTCTCACCTCTTTATTTCTTCCCTCTCTAGAGGCTCTCCTCTGGCAGTACATGCTTATCTAATTATGATCTTGCCTAGAAATCCCAGAGGTTAATCTTGAAACGAACCAGGCTCAAAGCCCCCATTGTGGAATCCTCCTGCTAAGGGGGAGTTACTGCTAATAATTGGTCCACCACCATCTGCTCAGGTCAAAATAATGCCGATCAGACCTCGGGAGGGGTGACTATCTAAGATAGTCATCAAACAAGACACGCAGACCCTACACCCTACACCCCTCCCACTCTCCCATACCAAGTTTTCCTTTAAAAAACCTTAACATTTAAGATGGTTCTTTAAGATGCTAGTTCGCCATCTTCTTGGTTTACTGGCTCTCAAATTAAAACTGCTTTTCCTCCGGCCAACCCTCGCTTCTTGTGTTTGGCTTTCAGTGATGAGCAGCCAAACCTGGGTCTGGTTACAAGATGATACCTGTAAATACAACTTAAGCACCTCTGATTTCCAAAGACCTCCAAAGCTTTCTTTCCCACATGGGGAACATATTCCCTCAGCTTCTTACTCACCTATCATTTTAAATATGTAGCTGTTTAGTTAGAAAGCTCTTAAGTTTGACAATATCTAAAAAAGGAAAAATATTTCATTCACTTTATGCTCCAAGAAATGAACAATGTATATAAAACTTTGTTACTCTGACATGTTTTCAAATTATTCTGAGGGCCATATCCCACAATTTTAAAGCAAAATAACTCAGTAAGTTTCTACTTTGACACATTCTATCTTCTCCAAACACGTAAATTGATAGAATAAACATAAAAAGAGAAAACTAAAAATATGGAATTGGGTTCACACATAGGAAATTGTTCTTATGTCCCATCAATAGAATAGAAATGCAAAGCAAGAAAGAGAACTGCAGCTACAGCCTGCTGGGATCTGGGACCAAGATCAACAGCAGTGTCTGGAGTTCAGTATTTGTGGGGCACAAGTCTGAACAGTGTTCACATAAGGTGGGGGTCTGAATAAAGGAAACCAAAACTTTTCATCCTAAAATATACTTTGACATATTTTGGGATGGCTTTTCAGTGGACCTGCAGACAGAAATGGCCCTGCAAAACTGTCTTGCTGGGGAGAAGCCTTGATGCATCCGTGGAGAATCTGCCTTGATGCATCCAGCCTTTCTCTGAGGTCCGGCCCCTTGTCTGGATCCTGGAAAGGTTAACTGAGAGTCTGAGGACCCTAAATGTCTAAAAGAAAGATTTCCTGAATATTCTCTCTGAGGACTGCTACTTGTGAGGTTTCATCTACATAACAAGTCCGCCACTGGGGCCAGGCTGCTTTTCGCCCCATCTCATGATTTGCCTTCCCCCATAACCGTTTCTGGGCCATTCTCTCATTCTCTCCCAGAGGCTAATCTTGAAACAAACCAGGGTCAGAGCCCCCATTGTGGAATCCTCCTGCTTAGGGGGAGTTACTGCTAACAATTAGTCCATCTAATTAGTCCAACGTCTCCTCAAGTCAAAATAATGCCCATCAGACCTCGGGTGGGGTGACTACCCAAGACAGCCATCCGAACAAGACGCATGGACCCAATTTTCCTGTAACCTCAAGATGGTGTAAAAGGGGCAACCATCTGGTCATTTCTTTGAGATTTTTTATATTTTGTATAACTCCTGTGCACATAATAAAATTTGTAAGCCTAATTTTCTGTTAATCTGTGTACTATCAGTTTGTTTTATAGACTCACCCCTAAGGAGAAAAATGTAAACTTCCCTACATGTGAAAATTAGTTTGGAGCTTGGCTGCCATGGACCTAGCTAAAACTAGGTGGGCTGGGCTCTCCCTCCTCAGATAAAACTTTTTCTTTTTTCTTTCTGAAGACAGTGAGGGAGGAATGGAATCATAATCTGTTTTCTTAGAGACTGGACTCCAGTGGACTGTAAGAAAACAGATATTCCAGCCTGGAAAACTGCCCCTTGTCATGCTGCAGCAAAGCTTTCCTAAAACAGCCACTTTGATGATCAGAAAACAGATCGGGTTGCCCAAGAGCCTCAAGCTGTAGAGAAATGGATTGAGAAAAGCAGAATGCTCATGGGGGTCAGACACTCCTCTGCTGCATTGAGGAAGACACTACAAGTGAGCTTATCTCAAGCAAGGGGGTACCAGTTTGCAAACACGGGAACTAAGGGAGTCCTGAAGAGAGGGAGGCTCACCTTGGGTGGCCTGAAATCTACATTTTTAAGAATCCCTAAAATGAGGTCTTACAAAATTAGAAAAGGCACTTGTTTCTATTCTCAAAGCAACAGAAAATAGCACTGACAGCAGAGCCTTTCCCCAAATTCCTCCCGCTTCACTGAGACAAGGGGAACCAACCTGAAGGCAAAGATCAGGCCCTTTCCTCTCCAACCCGCTGATTCAGGAGGGCCCTAATTAGTGTCGTCCTGAAGGAAGAGGCTGAGGCACAAACAATAATTTTAAAGCATTTACTTGAGCCAAAGTGAGGACAGCTTCTCAGGACACACTTCCACATTGCCTTGGGAGGGCTCCCTTGGACCTCTGTTACAAGCGGGTTCTTGTAGGCAAAAAGGGGACAAGGAGTGGGCTGACACAGTTGATTGACAGAAATTCTCACTGGTTTGCAGAGATGACATTGGATAGGGTTTGGCTGTACACTGCTGAACTACAGGGCATGGGTTATGGTGTCCAGCATATGGCATTTTATGATTACTTGGCTTTAGTCAGTGTAAAGCCCATATAGCAAGTGACTTCAAGAGGTCATTATTTAGCTCAAGGAAGAGTGAGAAGAGACTGCTGTTGCACTTTAAATGCCTCTGTTAGCCTGAGACTTTAAAAGGACTCATATTTCTCAGAGAACAAACATTTCTTTTTCCTAGCCACTAACAAATGAGAGAGAAGGATGAGCAATGCACAGGAGCCAATCAATTAGAAAGTTTGTCCAGTTGGCCGGGCACAGTGGCTCACACCTGTAATCCCAGCACTTTGAGAGGCCAAGGCAAGTGAATACCTGAGGTCAGGAGTTCAAGACCAGCCTGGCCAAGATAGTGAAACCCAGTCTCTACTAAAAATACAAAAATTGTATTTGTGATGATGGGTGCCTGTCATCCCAGCTACTCAAGAGACTGAGGCAGGAGAATCGCTTGAACCCAGGAGGAGGAGGTTACAGTGAGCCAACATCGCACCACTGCACTCCAGCCTGGACAATAGAGTGAGACTCCGTCTTAAAAAAAAAAAAAAAGAAAGAAAGTTTGTCAAGTTAAGACACAACTTAGGAAGAGAAAATGTCAGTGTTGCAATTTTCTTATTATCACATTACTCAGAAATACAATCTTAGTAATATTTTGTGGGAATGTGATGGCTCATAAAAAGGTTGGCTTTTAAAAGCAACTGATAGGCTCCCAAATTTGATGAACAGAAAGCTGCTCCATACCAGAAAGCGAATACCTAGCTAAAATTAACTTCCTCTGGGGCACTGGAGGGTGGTGGGTGAGGACACCCTCCAGGAAAGTAGCTGACAAACACTGCCCTCCCTTTAGCCACAGATCTACAGGCATCTAGTGCCACCTCTGCTCTCCGGGTCACAGCCGTCTCTCACCTCAATACGTGCTGGTTCAGTTAGGCGCTGCAGCCTTGAGGGGAGTCACAAATGTTCATGTGTCTCCTGAGTTTCTTTTCAGCAGCAGTAGGACAAAGAACACGACTGCTGCTTCAAATCTTATGTGAATTCACCTCATCACTGCAACCGAATTTCTATCTAATAAAAAGGTAAAATGCATTCAAGTTATATTGATAAAGGGGGAAAAGAAATAACTATAAATATTTTAGAGGAAAATATAAGAGACTATTTCATGAATGTAGGGTAGGGAGTAACTTCTTAAACATGACACAAAAAGCAATTAGTGAAATACAAATTGATATGTTCTAGAGTGTTACATTAAAAATTAATGCTGGCACTACCCAAGACCCCTTACACAGATAAAAGCCAAGCCACAGACAAGCAGAATATGTAGACAAAGAATAAATTGACAGTAGATACATATTCAGAAAATGTAATAAATATGAGTCCTTAAGAGTAAAAGAAATAGATTAAGGGGGGAGAAAAGTAGGCATAGACTATCAATAGTCTGATCAAGAAAGAAGAAATCAGACAGCTACCGAGCAGATGAGAAATTGTTCAACCTCAATGGCAAACATAAAAATCAATGATAGAATATGATTGGTAATATTTTACAGTTTGATAATAGCAAGATAGGAGAAGATAAGAAGATATCCTATAGATCAGGGGTCCCCATGCCCCAGGCCACAGACGGATACTGTTAGGAACTGGGCTACACAGCAAGAGGTGAGCCAGGTGAGCAAGTGAAGCTCCATCTGTATTTACAGCCCCTCTCCATCACTCACATTACTGCCTGAGCTCCGCCTCCTTTCATCAGCAGGGGCATTAGATTCTCAAAGGAGCGTGAACCCTAGTGTGAACTGCACATACGCGGAATCTACATTGCACGCTCCTTATGAGAATCTAATGGCTAATGATCTGTCACTTTCTCCCATCACCCCCAGATGGGACAGTCTAGCTGTAGGAAAACAAGTTCAGGGTTCCCACTGATTCTACATTATGGTGAGTTGTATAATTATTTTGTTATAGATTCCAATGTAATAATAGAAATAAAATGCACAATAAATGTAATGCTCTTGAATTATCACAAAACCATCTCCCCTGCCCCCCCGGTCTGTGGAAAAATTGTCTTCCACAAAACCAGTCCCTGGTGCCAAAATCGTTGGGGACCATTGCTATCGGTTATATTTCTGATAGATATGACTAACAACTTCACTTCTGTATTTTTCAAGAAGTTAATAAAGCAAAACGGGAATGTTAATTACTGTGAAGTTGATAGGAATACAAAGATTTATCAATCACCATGAAATATAAATACTGCATAATGAAAATATTAATATATTAATAATAACAGCAATAATAATTATTCAAGAGAGTCAGATATTGGCACCCTCTCTTCTATCCATAAAACATGGAAACCTCCTTGATTCTGGTATGTTGGAGTCTTCATAATCAAAGCCTCAGCCATATAGATTTATCCCCTCTGTCATACCAAGGATAATTGGTTTGATTCCACAAAGGAAAAGCTGAATATAATAATTCATATCAGTAAATTACCATCTGGTTCAACTGCTACATGTTTTAAAAATTAAGTATATTCTAAATTAAATGTTTTCACTTCTTATGACAAAGTGTTTCTATATATCCCAATTGCATGACAATTTAACCATGAAACAAACCATCAATTTTCAAATTTAAAATATAAATTTTTGTAATGGTCTTAATTTTAGACTATGAAAACAAGGCGTTCTGGGATTTAGACTCGTTTACTTTATCCTGGAGAAGAGTTTAAACACAGTCTGAAAAACTGATAGAGCAGGGCGAGGCATGGGCATTCTGGATGTGGCCTCTGCCTTTGCGGCCCTGCAGTGGATTGCCTTGAGCTGTTTATGTGCACAGGGGTCTGTTTGCTGCTTCTGATGCCCCACGGCCTCCTCCCTGACCTCAGGCACAGAGAGGGGAAGAGTGCTCTGCAGCCAGGGTGTATCATCACAGTTTTCTTCTTTGTATAGTAAATACTTCTAGAAACACTGAGTTAAATACCCAGAAGAAAACAGTAAAGAAACAAAATCATTTAGAAAATCTAAATGATTGACCAGCATATCATATAGTATACACCTAACAGTACATGACTGTACTAGACAATCATGCTTTGATACACATATATAAAATCGTAGATGTTAATAAATATCTTGCTGTCTTAAGATGAAATATTTTACAGCCTTTACAGCCATAACTGTACAATTTGAACTGAATAATTTGATAGATAGATAGATAGATAGATAGATAGATAGATACATAGATACATAGATAGATTTTTCCCCACCCTGCTAAAAATTATACTGGAAGCTATAGTAATGTCCTCCATAATGGTCATTACTGCTAAATAATTAACCTTGACATTCCTTAAGAGCCCCTGCTCTGCTGGCAATATTTAGAACTACTGAAGCGAGAGATTTTCTTGCTGATATAATAATTTCATTGATAGTAGTACTACCCCAAATGAAAAGACATTAAGACTGACTTCCGGAGGCTTTATTTTTCTTCTAGTGAATCCATTATGGATAGAATTTAATTCCTTACTGACTCTAGAATCACAAAGCAAAGTACTTATGTGATGGAATTACACTGAGCTACTAATTATCTGTTGTACATTTGAAATTTAAACATTGCCATAATTACTTTTTTCTCATTTTATTTTCAATAACTAAATTCACTTGTTAAAATGACATTATAAAGAAATCTATGTTAAACAAAAAAGTGATTTCAAAGATTTAGAGTTCAATTTAAATTCATAGTAATTATACGATTTAATACTAATTTTGTCAGTTTTTTGTATGCTTTTACCCATAGATAGTTCCCTGTTCGTATTATAAAGGAATATATTAATTTTCAAAGTGGATATGAGATTACTAAATTGAAGACAGCCATATTTTACAGGGTTGTTATTTGTTGGTGTCAAGTTGGCACTAAACACTGAAAAATAGATTCAGAAACTTATCCTAAAGTGCTTTCCATCACCATTTATTTTATTAATATGCATGTGTGCATTCAGTTTACTCAAAATTAGGTGAGACTTATGGCTTTAACACTCTATGATGGATTGTGGTGCTCATGTTGTAGATGGAAAATTGTTTCTAATCTTGCTTGTGTGTATATATCTGATTGTTCCCACCTCGTGTGATTTATATCCAAATTTCAGAGTTCTGAGTATAATTCCACATTCAAATGTAAGGAAGAAGGATAGAATTATTTAAGAGTATTGTGTATGTTTGGAGTCATCAGTTTAATTTCCTGGAAGCTCTTCTATCAATTACTGATCTCCTAGAAACTTTTCATGACAAATCCCTCCATTATTTAACAAAACATTTTAATTTTGCATTAATAGGATTATCTTTTTACTGAATAATTAAGATGTTTAAAATCCTCTATTATATTTGTAATTGCCATTTATGAAGTGCTGTGTCTCTTGAGCTTTATGTACGTAGTCATATCACCTCCATTACTAAAGCTAACTCATGGGGTAAGAATGGCCATGTGCATGTTACACATAAGGGGTAAAACATGAATAGAATGAAAATCACTGCAGGTCACACAGCTAGTAACCAGCTTGAGCTCTGGGCAGCACCCTTGATGACCTGGCAGTTATGCCTGCGATGTTCTTCCCACCAGAGTGGCTGCGAATCATGTGGTCAGGTGGAATGTGGCTCTCCAGGGAACATCCAAGGTCATCTAGTATCAAAAGGAAGTTATGTGTGTGCTTCAATACTCATAGAGGTAGCAGCTATACGGGTGTACAATACTTTATCCAAAACAATTGGAACCAAATCTAGCCCAAAACCCAGAATGTTTCAGCTATAAAAACACAGTAAACACCCCTTGCAGAAATTGGTGGAAGGAGGCTCGAATCAGTTGTTAATATTCTGTATAGAAATGTATGAATCTTCTTGCTAAGTGAGACAAACATTATAAGTAGCTTCATTTCATGTTCCATCAAGTATTACTACTAAATAAGCTATTACAAACCTTCACGTTGCCATTTTTTAAAATTGCAAAATTGTGGATAAGAGAGGAAGTTACTGCTAACAGGAGGACTTTGTCAAGAAAAATTAAGAGCAGGCTATGCATTGCTTGTTATGTGGCAGCATGGCTATAGACTGATCTACCTTGTCCCTGCATCCAGGCTACACTCAATGTTTAAGACATGATTCAGTTGTCCCAGTTTTCCCAGATCTAAACACTTGTTTGCCTAAATGGTTAAAACAAAAAACTTCCTGAATACTCAGCTGGTGTTTTATAAATTAAGATTTCCTCCCAATTCGTTTAAACTGAAAATTAATTATGTACATGGATATAATGAATATTGTGATAATACCATTCTGTTGAAACTGAACACAATGACAGCAACTAATTGAAGATAGACCTTCATTAACTGTCACCTGTATAAACCTAGACTGAGATCACTCACAAATACCCAACATTGGTCTTACAACTGATAGAAGTTCATCAGATTACTGTTGCAGAATCTGAATTTTCTGTCACTAGACCACCAAATACTTCTCTTGTTTTTCTTAAAGTGTTTTTTTCTTGACATATTCATTGAAATAATTTCTTCTCTAACTTATATCCCCATGAGATTTCTCATGTTGTTCTAAATCAGGGGCACATTCTAGTGTGTTCTTCAGCAACTAAGGCTATAAGACATAGGTGAAAACATGTATATACAGGTCCCTTTTAGTCTAATGTGTGGTCTAGTCAAATATGACACATTGCTATAATATTGTCTATGGTTCCAGAGAGTAAGTCTGGGATATTTTTTAACATTAAATCAACACTGAGAGCTTATAAACAGTAACTGTTATTTCAGTACCACGTGAACGTTGTGGCATAATGTAATTATTCCAGACTGAAATGAAATAGAAAAAAGCTTCTCACACTCAAGTGTTAGGTTGTCCTGTGTAGGATTTTCAATTAGCTCCCCATTTTAAATAATCAACCAGACTTTTTCCCATTACCTTGACATTGCCAAAAGTGAATTTTCACATTCCTTGCTTTTATTAAGTACTCAATTCTGTGCATTTTCAAATTATTCTACATAGGTGAATATACAAAATCCAAGTTAATTTTATGCCTTCATATATCTTATTGATCAAAGCTATAAGTTAATATTTACATGGAGATAATTCTTATTAATATTGAGTGCTATATATTTAAAAATTCTATAAAACAGCAACAAAAAGCATATATCATAGGAAGCAAGACTGGAGGACAGACATATAAAGACAGAAAAGCAACTATAAACCTGAGAACCAACCCTGTCACCATTAACTGCACCAAACCAAAGCCTACCAAGTCTCCCCATTTTATCTTTACCCTGACCTAAGAAATCATTAATAATAGGGTTTTCTTTGTTGTTGTTTTCTTTTTTTTCTTTTTATTTTGATGAAGTTTTGCTCTTCTTGTCCAGCCTGGAGTGCAATGGGGTGAACTTGGCTCACTGTAACCTCTGCCTCCCAGGTTCAAGAGATTCTCCTGTCTCAGCCTCCTGAGTAGCTGGGGATTACAGGCGTCCGCCACTAAGTCCGGCTAATGTTTGGTATTTTTAGTAGAGACGGGATTTCAGCATGCTGGCCAGGCTGGTCTCAAACTCCTGACCTCAGGTGATCCACATGCCTCCGCCTCCCAAAATGCTGGGATTACAGGCATGAGCCATTGCGCCAGGCCAGTAGGTTTTTGTTGTTGTTTGTTTGTTTTTAATGGGGGAAGAGAGCAATTGAGAAACTACACAAAGTCAAGTTCATACATTTCCCTATACTCCTCCCTTGAGTTTTATAATGGGTCTGAAGGCAAATCCTAACATTAGATATGTCATATAAATACATTCCAAAGGCAGTGGACAGTCGTCATCCCTTCTACTGAGATTAAAATTACAATATTCTTACAAAGAATGTGCTGTCAATATGTACTCATACACATCAATTTGCATATATTTTTGATGGGACAAAGATGAGCACATCAGACAGTTGGTGTTTTCAATACAGCACACAACACATGTAACAGTTTGGGCTTACATGGGGATTTAACCTGTTCTCATTTGCAGCACAGTCCGGATCACAAACCCTAATCTCAATGAGTGACGGGGGCTCAATATTTATTAATTTAACATGTTTATTCCACTGCTCTGTATTATTTCAATACCAGTCTCCATATAGACAAGAATGCATCATCTCAGTTTTTTTTTTTTTTTTTTTTTTTGGCTCTTTAGTTCGAGAAGTCTATTTCCTTTCCTATTTCTCCTTCATGATCATTTACTAACAAACATACCCATGGCTTGGTATGTTAACAGAAGAGATGACTAATGAAATCTAAATAGTCATAAAAGGAAAATTCCCATGAACTGGATAAACACAAGAATTACAAATGTGATGAATAGGAATAAGATGCTACAGAAATTGATATTGCTAAGCGTATCATTTCAGCCACATTTCAATACTCATAACAATTACTTAGAATCAGCAACACCACACAGCTAATCAACTGCATCTGTTCATCTTCACAGCTGTCACTCCGGAAAAAATGCCACTCTCCTCCCCACTCGGTTCCAAACACAGTGTGATTGTAATGAACACCTATCCTGATGAGGAATGCAGGCTGCATCTTGGAGGAAATTCAAATAGAGGTCCATTTGAAAATGGAAGATACGTAGTTACCAAGGAAACTCGCTGTGAGGCAACAAACTGGCTTAACTTTGAGCTTTACGAGTTTATTAAATACAGAATTCACTTGCTATCCATTTTTACCTATTCCCCTAAAATGGTTAGGAAACAGAATAAAATTGTAAATATTATTAGCCATACAATTAAAAGAGTCGTTTATTTTGTTATTTCTTGTCATTGATTTTGAAGAAAATATGTATTCTTTTTCAGTCTTTAGGGATGCTCTCAGCCATACACACATGCATATGCCTCCATGGTAATGCAATGGAAAAGGAAGAATGTCAGGAAAAATGCAGAGGACAGATTAGGTAGGTGAATCTGCCGTGAGGGGTTAAGAGACCGTGTAAAAAGGGTCAAAGGTTCATTTCTTTGAAAACACATCACTGAATTAAGATCTGAACGGAAATTTTACTATGAGAAGGAGGTGGGAAGAACATGATAAAAGTCTGGGGATGAAAAGAAGCAGAGGCCTTTTTTTTTTTTTGAGGTGGAGTCTCAGTCTGTTGTCAGGCTGGGGTGCAGTGGCATGATCTCAGCTCACCACAACCTCTGCCTCCTGGGTTCAAGCGATTATCCTGCTTCAGTCTCCTGAGTAGCTGGGACTGCAGACACTTGCCACCACGCCCGGCTGATTTTTGTATTTTTAGTAGAGATAGGGTTTCACCATGTTGGCCATGCTGGTCTTGAACTCCTGATCTCAGGTGATCCATCTGCCTCGACTTCCCAAAATTCTGGGATTACAGGCATGAACCACCGCGCCTGGCCTAGGGCTGCTATTTTTAAGTAAGACGCGTTATGGCCTGAATATGAGTAGGCAAAAGGAAGGTGGAAAAGAGGCCGGGTGAGGAGGCAAAGCATGCCTTACCTCTTCAGATCTGTGAACGTTTGGGGGTTTTATTCCAAGAACAATCAGAAGTACATAATGACTTCTGGCCAGGGACATTGACATTATTCCAGAACAACTGTACTTAAAACATATGACCTGTCAAGGGTAAATATTTTTTCTGGATTCCTCTGTGTCATCTGTCAGAATTCCTCCTCTGCCCACTTCTGGATTTCCCCTTTCTTCTCCACCATGCCTTACTAAGCTGCAGTGTCTTCTCAGCTTCTAGCCTGGAAACGGACCTCCTGTAGTCCCAGAGCCATATGTCTGGAGTCATGCTTGGCTCTTCTTTCATCTATCTGCCTCCAGACACCATGTCCTGCAGATGCAAGTCCCCACAGTTCTACGTAGGACTGCGTTGTGACGCCTATTGCCTCAGCTGTAAGCCAGGCCTCACTAACTCAGGTCACCCTGGAGTAATAGCCTTCTACTTCCAGTCTCTCACTTTCCAGACCTGCCTTTTGCCATGAGGCTGTGCTAGCAGTCATTGAAACATCCAGATTTGATTTTAGTTAGCTTTACTCCTAACTTAAAAAAATACCAAACTGCCATTAACTTTCATAGCATGTGACTCAGTGTTCTCCCTGGTCTGATGTTAATGTACTTAAACAACAGTAGTTCTCCCAAGTCCCAATTTTGTATAATTTTGGCTTACTTCCTAAAACGTTCTCTGTTCCAGTCTTTTCTAATGCTCTCAGCCTGTGGAGATCTTAATTATGCAAGATGAGTTTTTAATTAAGTCTCTGGTTTTGCCGGTGATCATAAAATTTACCTTTTATCCAGTGCTTACTATGTGCCTGGCACTGTTCTCAGCATGTTAATTCACAAGTGTTCTGTGTGGTTTCTACTACTGGCCTCATCTCACAAATAAGGAAGTTGAGGACCAACATGACATATACCTTGTAGGTGGCAGAATTTAGATTTCGATGCAAGTATTCTGCCCTGAGAACCCACATGGTGAACCACAAAGCCATGTTATTATGTACCTCACAGTTGGTATGTGGTACATCAAACTCTTTCTCAAATGACTTATGGAAAGTTTCTCTCTTACTATATTGTCTTCAGAATCTATATTTTGTTTTGATTTTTGTTTATGTGTGTGTGCGTGTGTATGTGTGTGTGTGTGTTTTTCTTTCTTCTATTAGTAGGTTATTAATAGTATACGCTGAGCCCTAGGGGTAGTACAGTATGTGGTTAGATGAACAGCCCATCCATCAAATCCTGCCTGCCCAGTTACCATAGGCTGACTCTGGGAAACTTAAACTGTCTCTTCCTCAGCTACCACATCTGCAAAATAAAGATAATAACATCAGGTAATATTACCTCCTAGTAGGTATCATGAAGATGGAGTAGCATGCGTGTGTGTGTGTGCATGTGCGTGTGTGTGTGTCTTAGAATAGTCCCCATTCTAGCTCACATTGAATGCTTATACAAGTGTAATTTCCAGTACCACTTGTTATTAGTATTAGTTTCCAGACTTACTTCTAGTCGGGTATTCTCCCATTTATATAAACACTTATTTCTACATTTTTTCCCAATAATGCACAAAATACTACAAAAAGAGGAAATAAGAAATTGTGGTAATAAGTACCTTGTCATGCTGAGGGTTTGCCAGTTTCCAGAGTTGGAGGCATTTATTTGATCCTGCAGCTTCACTGCATTCACCTAGGTTGGCTTGTCAACTCACCGGGCAGCCATGGTCAAAACTGCTGAGCCAGGAGACACTAAAACAAGAGAAGATTTCTTATCGTACTCCAACTCCTGTTTCCTGTTACCCATGTCCTGGCAGATCCATCCACCCATTTCCAAATGTTTGCAGACCCTAATTTTTTCACCTTTGTGGTAAAACTCTTCTTACTTTAAACTTCAGTCTGTTGGGGCTCAAAAACAGATACATCAAAATATGGTGCTTTGACATGCTGAACTGGAGAAGAAGCTTCAAGGTCTCTCTGACCTTCTCTTGGCCTCTTATCTCTCTGTCCTCTGTCTCTCGCAAAGCACAGGATGAAGTTGTTCTCTGAAGTTGCTTTATCTGCCTAAAGTCTGCACCTGCCAGTTTCGTCTGGTTCTTATTTCTGCGGTTTTATTGACTGAACTCATATTGCAGGAAGAAAGACTGAAGTCTGTCAACACACCTGAGCAGATTTGTCACAAATCTCTGTCTGCTCTGTAAGCGCAGCAGACTTTGTCCCAGCTCATGGTATGTTCTTCAAGCCCATGGAATTCTTCCAAAGATTATCTACTACCTCCCTAAGATCATCCACACTCCCCATCTCCCTCACCCCTAAGAAAATCTAGAACTATTTCTACCCCATTGCATGGTGGGGCAATCGCTCTGTAATTTCCCCCATGCACATTAATAAATTTGTATTCCATTTCACCTGCCTTTCGTGAGTCGATTTTCCAGTGAACCCTCAGAGGACTAAGGGGAAGTTTTCTTTTGTCTTCTCTAAGGCCAACCAGTCATGCTAACTATACCTTCCTACTCATTCTCAATTTTTTCCAACTAACTAAAATAGATATGTTTATCATTCCTGAACTTCCCATATTTCCTTTTTCTAGGAAAATAGTACAATATATTTGGGTCCTTGCAATTGAGTTCATAATCTCCTATATAACATTTGTGTAACTTCAGAAAGATCTATTGAGCAATGTTGATCTATGCTATATCCATAGGTTGCATCAGAGTGGACTCCTGACCAAAGAGGGGCCAAATAATTCAATCATCATTGGAAGACATCTTTGTGTTTTCTTCTCTTTTCTTTTCTTTCTTTTTTTCCTTCTTTCTTTCTTTCTTTCGTTCGTTCGTTCTTTCTTTCTTTCTCTATCTATATTTGCTTTTCTTTTTTTTTTTTTTTTTTTTGAGACGGAGTCTCGCTTTGTCGCCCAGGCTGGAGTGCAGTGGCTGGATCTCAGCTCACTGCAAGCTCCGCCTCCCGGGTTCACGCCATTCTCCTGCCTCAGCCTCCCGAGTAGCTGGGACTACAGGCGCCCACCACCTCGCCCGGCTAGTTTTTTGTATTTTTAGTAGAGACGGGGTTTCACCATATTAGCCAGGATGGTCTCGATCTCCTGACCTCGTGATCCGCCCGTCTCGGCCTCCCAAAGTGCTGGGATTACAGGCTTGAGCCACCGCGCCCGGCCCATATTTGCTTTTCTTAAAACTTGAATAAAGGGTCACAGAGACGTGAAAAGTGACGTAGCAATGGATTACAAAATCAATGGTCAGTTATCACCTATGTGGAACTCCTCAAATATATCTTGGCATCCTACTCCCCGAAAGTCGGAGTTTTAACTTTTTCCTTTTATTCAGTGTCTTGCCTCAGTATCTTTCTAACAACATTGGTACACCTCTACTAAGTTTATCATCCCTATTCTTACCTCACTTTGGTTTCTTCCAAAGCAGTTTCCCTAATAAGCACTAAAAGGAGCTCTGTAACAAACCACCACAACTTTGTGGATTGAAACAACAATCAGGTATTTATTTCATAATTCTTCATGTGAGTAACTGAGTCTGGTCTTGAATGCAATCTCTCATGCATTCACTCATTCACCCTAGAGTATGCATCTTACTCAGCGGTGAGCTGTCGGGTAGCTTTCCTGACAGTGGCTGTGATTGCTGTCACATCACTGGGAGCTTCAGGTGAAACAGCTGGGTCAGCTTGGGTCTTGCTCACATGGTCACCATGGTCACTCATTCTCAGTGAGGCTAGCCTGGGCCTGGTCTTATGGAGTAAGCAGGGATTTCCAGAGAGAAAGACAAAAGGCACGCAAGTCTCCTTGGAGCCCAGGCATGTAACCCTGCATATCATCACTTTTGCTACATTGTACTGATCAAAGCAAATCCCAAGAACCACAAGGATTTGAAGAGAAGAAAAATAGAGTCCATGCCTTAGGAGGAGGTGCAGTATTACATTGCAAGGAGTGTGGAGTCAGAGAGCAGTGATAATTGTATTACAAACTCCCTTTTACATAAGCTCAATTACTTGGCCATAGCTCTCCTACTTTAAGAGACCATGGCAAAACTGGGCAAAAAAAATAGCATCACCCTACAGATTAATCCCATGACAAACTCATTGTTACTGTTTTGAGGTGGGCTTTTAGTATTCCCCCAAAATCTTTCAATTTTTCCTGTCAGGACTCTTTTCCAAACCCCTCATTAGTTTTAAACCCTCTCAATTCTCCTTGAGCCATCTGTCCAGCTACCTGAACCCTGTGTTTGTGAGAGAGAGATCAAAACTATTCAAAGAATGTCTTATTTTATGAGTGCAGTTTTTATTACTTTTTGTTACAGCACAGTAATATTGAAGGGCTTGGGAGGAAAAACATATGCCAAATCTTGCAGGGAATAGAGTGTAATCAGAAAAATGACATTATGTTTGGTGCCACTCACCTTCAAGTCATAAAATTAATGCATCATTTAAATAAAGAGCAGAATCAACATATCCAGTGTAGAAAATGGGGAAACACCGAGGGCCAAATGTCGGGGCTTTATATTTGCCTTTCCTATTAACTGTAAACTGTGGGCAAGGCATAATCTTTTATTGGCTTCTGTTTATTAATCTGTAAAGTAAACAGGTTGAACAAAGTGATTGGTGTGGTTACTTACAGCAGGAAATATATCCAACCAGGGACTTTCATTGGGAGATACAAAAATCCCAGAAGTTTAACGTTCTGCAGAAATAAAACAAAACAGACCATTTGATGTTTAATGGATAAATGCTTAAAACCTCTTCTTAAAGATGTTTTACTCATGTATTTTTAAATCTGCATTGCTTTGTTTTACTATAAGCACATTCAAGGAAAGGCACAATTGTTCCGTAATAGATACCCATCTGTTACTTCTTTTATACTTTGTTATAGTAACATATTTCTATAGTTGTGGTATAATCACTTCCCTGTAAACAATGACACAGTCACCACTCAGGATTGTTGTAATTTGAAAAATGAAGAGTATACAGATACAATGAATACTTCCAAACAGGTGTAAGGTAATGGTTCAGTTGTCACTACTACTGGCTTTCAGGATGGCCAACTTAAAGCATATTTTCCCATTTTCTTTATAAGTTTCTCAATATTGTTATGGGAAATTGTGTGTGTGTCTAAAACCAAGTGGTTAAATCTCTAAGAGAGCCACAAGAGAGTCTCCAGGTTCCTAATGAGAGAAGTTGTACAGCAGCTCCCTGGTGCCCCTACAATGAGATTTGAAATCTCTGGCACTGTCAGAGATCATCTTTAACTTGGCTCAACTTTTAGTCCACTCTTCAAAGTATAGGCTAGAATGGGCTGATGCTGGGAAGGTTTTGCAGGTGGTTTATTCCATCCATACTGTTGACTTAAAAAATACCTCTAGGTGTCAGTGCTTTTGTCTTTATTGTCAAAATAATGACTACATGTTAGACCTTTTTCTTTAACAAGTAAACTCTTGGAAAAAAAAGCAAGAGGGAAGTATTTAAGATAATTAAGTCAGAATGAATTATAACCTCTCTTTATATATTTACATTTACCTGTGAAGACATCTTTCAACTCTACTGCAGCTATGTGACGACTGTGGGACAAGTGACCTTCTTTGGCTGGCATCCGGGTGGATAGCATGCTGGGCTCCGGGTGGATAGCAAGCTCTTCCAACAATTCCCCTTAATTTTGATGTTATATTACTATGGAAAAAGATACTATTGTTTAGGATATCATTAAGCAGGTAGCTAACACAATTTCTGTAGTTTAGTAGCATGAAAGCTATTGTTTTCATTAACTATGTATTAAAGGTATAGGTTCTCCAAAGAATTCACACATGTCCATCATCCCAACTACAATACAACTCTATGAGATGGAGAGATAGCACTTCTCCCTTTCTACATTAAGAATATAGAGCTTTTGTTATGTCAAGTGCCTTTCCATAAGTAGTGCAGCTGGTAAATGGTTGAGTGAAAAGAGACTTTAGATCTTTTTAAGTCAGTTCCACTAGAGTGGATAAATGGAAATATGTGAAATCACCATGCCTATTTTCCACTCTGAGTTTGTTTGTCTACCTGTGGAGTCAAAGGTTTTGGACTTAGCGATATGTATCTTTCCTTCCAACATTGACCTATTCATCCATAGATGTAGACAGTATTTCGATGGTGAGACGGTGTGAAGCTACCTCTAGTAACCATTCAGAAGAATTCAAAGTAAGCTTTGTGTATTTGTTTTACATCCAGAAACATTGGGTCAAATGAATAACAACTTAATTACTCATAGTCTTCAAAAATAGACTTCATGGTTTTTTTTGTTTGTTTGTTTGTTTTAATTTTGAGATGGAGTCTCGCTCTGCCACCCAGGCTGGAATGCAGTGGTGCGATCTCGGCTTATTGCAAGCTCCGTCTCCCTGGTTCACGCCATTCTCTTGCCTCAGCCTCCTGAGTAGCTGGGACTAGAGGCTCCTGCCACCATGCCCAGCTAATTTTTTTTATATTGTTTAGTAGAGACGGGGTTTTCCCACGTTAGCCAGGATGGTCTCGATCTCCTGACCTCGTGATCCGCCTGCCTCGGCCTCCCAAAGTGCTGGGATTACAGGCGTAGACTTCATATTTTAAGTCACCTAGATTGGCAAAAGCGCAATATTTGTTGATTTGTTCATTTTTAACTTGCCATTAAATATCTCACCAAAGATATTTTAAATGGCAGATGTGCTGCTGCTATGTTCTGTTTGTAAAGTAAATTTGGTGGGCTTCATTCATGGTCCATGCATTGGGGTGATATTATGCTTGATCACTTCTCTACACCACGTGCAGAGCTGTCATAGAAAATATGTATATAAAGAAAGGATGAAAAGAGACACACACAGGTTTAACATCAATTAATCTGTTATATTGAATAGTTAAGAGTCCTAGATGGAAATCAGAAAAGCAACACAATAACCCCCTCTACACCACTGTTACTTGTGTAAAACCTCACTTTGCAGGACTACTTTTTCCATCTCTGTGGACATAATTTGGGGCACGTTCTAGTTACTATTTGGTTACTCTCAAATAATAAAAAGTCCTCCAATTTCACGTAATTGCAAAATAGTCTCAGGTCAGTGATTAACATGTCTAGTCTTATGTCACAATCTAAGCCTTAGTTTAGACAGTTCCTCCAGTCCACACTAAGGCGAAGATAGGAGTGGTTGGCTTTTCCCCTCTGTCCTTGCTGATTGATTTTACCACTACAACATGTTTTTCTAACCCATGCTGCTTTGGGCCAGTCCAGAGAAGAATAGGGAGGGGGCAAAGGAGGGAGGAAAGGAAAGGGAATAGGCAAATTACTTTTCCATCAATATGATGGTGAGTTCCAGTGCTTTCTGGGCTCTGCCAGAGTTGAAGCTGACTTTTTCTGTCATAGTGTGCATTTACAGGTTCTTTGTAATCTCCCTCATTACGTTTGAATAAATACCTTTCTCTCCTTGCTGGTCACTTATGACTTCTTTCCTAGCTGCTAGACATCTCACAGTAGCCCTCCCCCATTATCTCGCAGGCCCCACAGCCATCTAAGGGGCCCTCTGGAACAGAAGCTCAGGTGATTCCTGACTACTCTCTCTCATCTAGTCCATTTCCAGGCCAGGGAAAACACTCATGCATATTTTGGTCCAACAAATTCTGACAACACAAGTCCATCCCATTTCAGTTTTATCTCCTTTGCAGCTAGCTATTTCTGAGTTCATACCTTTATTTTACTCATCTTTGTTAGAGAGCAGGCTATGCAGTGTGCTAAGGTCCTGGCACCAGATATGCATCCTCTGGGTGATTCCACTGATGTTTCTAACACAAACAAAAGTCAAATCCACCCACCCTCCATACACACTCATAAATTCAATCCAACCTGGGGGAAGTGCAGGACTCCCTGCACACTGATAGTGCTCTCCTAATACATTTTCCTAACCTTTAATTATTTGCTCAAGCTTTCCAAACTATTTTAGAAGGTGGAGATCACATATGACTGAAAGAACTAATTTTCAGGTACTTTCTTTTTCTGAAAGGAATATTACTGTCTGACACCTGACTTGAGAATACATCAGCTAAAACTCAGCAAAAATTGTGACTAAAATAGTTATGCTTCTATTTTAAACGTGCTGTTGTAGAAAGGTACCGTGATAAAAGACGCAAAACCATGAGTAGGAGTTGAAGTCTGAGGCTGGGTGAATTTCAGAACCAGAAGCAGGCATGACAGATGAGGCTGCAGATCCCCAAATGGGAGACAGCCTAAGGTCATACAGGTGAGAGTGAAGACTAGAGCAGAGAGGCAGAGACTGGAATGGAGCAGCCCCCTAACTGGGGGAAGCTAACATGGTTTAGGAAAAAGCAATTGCCATCTGGGAAATAAGAGGACGTAAATAGCCGTGTGCTGGTAGCCAGCACTGGCCCCGGGGAGCAGATGTTCTCTGTGGATGGAATACTTACAGCATGGAAACCAGCAAGCTCTTCAAATCAGGGCTTTCACCATGATAACGAGATGTTAAACATTTACCAGCATAACAATGGCTATGAGCCTGTATACAATTTAAAACCTGGAAGCGGTGCTTTAATACCAGACAAAGTAGAATTTAAAGCAAAAGATGATAGAGAAATATGGGTACTATAACAATGATACGTGAGGCAACCCAACAGGAAGGACTAGAAGTCATAACACACATATTTACAGGAAACACATAGGCAAAAGTCTATGGAAACACAAGAAAAAATAAGAATTCCACAGCAATGAGGAGAAAATTTTAATAAATTTCTCTTAGACATTGATCAATCGAGTAGGCAAAATATTAGGAAGAACATAGACTCCTTGACGAAGAGAATTAAAGGGTTTAATTTAATGGAAATTCATATACATATACACATACATATTCTACTCCCCAAATCTAAAAATTAGAGCATTTTAATGTTCAATATCGAGGATTATGATAAAAATGTATGCATTAGTGGTGGTGATGATTAAATTATCACTCTTTCTCTATGTGTACATATCCTATTACATTTCCAGCTGTAAAAAAATCAAAACAACATGAAGATGATTATTGTTTTTAATATGTGTTTCCATTTCCTAAAGATGTGATTGAATTATTTCATCGTCTGTCTTACAGTTGTAAACATTCGTATTCTGTAGTGAAAGCAACAGGCCTTAAGGCTCATCTTAAAACACACAAAGAATATAATGCAAAACTAATTGAATTTTTTAAAGAAAGTAGAAGGATTTTCTAGTGTCCTGGAAATGAATGCTCAGTGTGACAGGAACTGATCATGGAAAAATCATGAAGCCTTAATTATATTTTCATATTTAGTTTCAAGGGCCAGAGATGCCAAAATAATTGGAAAGACACATAGCAAAAATTACAAGAAATGGTAAAACTTATAATTATGAACAAAGCAATAAATTGATTGTTAAGATACCTCTGTCAGAAACTATGCATGATAGGGTTAGAAATTCAGCCAAAATATATAAACTTGTAATTTCTGTTTGTTTTTTTCTTCTTGAATCAAAACATCCATTGTACATGGATGACACTCCCATTATTGTGAACCAAATCTTTTGGTGTTTACCAGTTTGGAGGTGTAAAAAGAAGCCCTGAGCATATAGTACTCTTTCAACATGTGCCAATTTGTAGAAATAAAATGAGATTTGTGAACAATAAAAAATTTACACAAGAAGCAATACACTTGTGTAAATAAGAATAGCGCAAATGCAAAGATGTGTCAAATCTGAAGCTTTCATCCATGTACCACAGTGTAATATAAAAAGGGTACTCCAGTTGACTGTGTGTCAACACTCTGGAGATATATTGATGAAAGCTAGATAATTGCTAGCCATATTAAGAGCAGGATACTGAAAATTTTTATTTTTTCTCAGCTTTATATAAATAAGTGGGTAGAGACTAAATTGATTATTGTTTTGTTATGAAGGTCATTGATTTACTAAGAGAAAATCTCTTATTTTATTTGCATTGTAAGAAATTCCATTATTTTATCAAACCTTTCAGTATGAACAGTAGGAAAGATTGTTTTAAGAAGGCAGCATCTTGAAATAAAAGTCTGTGCACCAAAAGTCATTTCTATTATTTTGTTACAGTATTTTATGTCAGTGTTCAGACCTCTCAAGAAATTCATTAAATGCTTTTGTGTTTCCCTAAGTTATGTATCTGAGTTTGGATTCTTTCAGTGCAAATAAACATCAGAAAATTTCAAAATAGAAATTTCTTTTAGACAGTCCACCATGGCATATTTAACTAAGCAATACTGAGCCAAATATTTTTTATTACTTAATCATCACAAATATTTCAAACGTTCTCATTAAAGAACTTATTTTCCAATGAGCATTTTCACAATCATTTTAATGTGTTCTACAATTTATAGTTTGTTTTTATTTTACAATTTAATTTTTTAATTTAATAAGGTTGTTTTGTCACCTTTTATTTATGGCAAGTGTTACTGGTTTTCCATTAATGTTAATGATATAAAACTTTCATTTAAAGTATGTCTTATAGCTAAAATTGAGTCAATATAAGAAAAGTAATGTTAAGTAGAGTATAATGTATGTTGTTGACAGTTATTACAAGATGGTATAATTGGTAAATAAATAAATGAAATTTGGGAAGCATTTTGCCATGTAATAAAGAGTCTTAAAATATTCTAGTGTTCTGTCACATAAGAAACTATGGAAGAAAGAGGATAAAGGAGAACTTTAAAAAAATGAAACTGTTAATATTTGAATTTATGTTGGGTGTCATAATTTGTATTTTGCGTAAGTCATTTTATTTAATTCTTACAGAAATCTGTTATTTGTTTTTGTACCTTTAGTTTTAAGATGAGATAATAAAGCCCAAGTGGCTGATCACTTAATCATTAAGCTCCATCATAATGAATGCTATGAAAGGCATTTGCACTCCAGGCTGTCCCACTGTACAGAGTGCTGCTCCAGGTGCACACATGGAATCAAACATTCCACAGAAACAATATGTCCCTTCCCCCAAGGCACCCACAGAAGAGATGCACATAATAAAAAAAAATAGTGTTTCAGAAATACATTGTGATTCCTGCATAGAAACATAAAAAGGTGGATGTGCTATGGGGACCAAGAAGTCATGAAAAGGGAAATGCCAGTTGCTCTGTGACCTGCAGAAAGACCTGGAGCACTCAGGTAGAAAAAAAGATGGTTAGTCCAAGCCAAGAGATGAGCAGATGAAAGGAAGGAAAGGGTATGACATAACGGTCTAACAAAGCAATTGCCAAAGTAAGTTTGGATGCTTCAAAATGAAATCATAAAATCTCTGCAGCAGAATACTATGGCGGAGACCTTTGCTCCTCACTGAAGATTCACGTTGTCCTTTCTGCCATGTGCCTGTGAGTCCAGGGACTGGTTTGCCCAATTAGACAAGCGTAGCAAGTATGCAGTTTCCGGGCTGATGAACGGAAGAGGATGCATTGTTCTTCCTGCGGTTCTCTGCCCTGCTGTGACAACACATAGAAGACCTGTATAGTGATGGCAGTGTCCAAAAAGCCCAATATTTCTGTCCTCCTTACTTAACCAGATTTGCTATGGATGGTACAACACCTGCTTTAGGAACTGAAGATAAATTTACTTTTAGTGTATTAGGCCACCGAGATTTAGGGGTTACTTTTTTGCTATAACAAAGCATGGACATTCTTACCAATACAAATGCAATGAATACAATTATAACTGAGAAGATAAACTGGAAAAATCATTGCAAATGTGACAGAAAAGGACGAAAATCAATAACCTGAAAAGTTCAGACAAACCATTTAGAAAATGATAAACTCCCTAACAGACAAAAGTCTCAAAATATGATGATATGTAGCATAAATAACTTCAAATTATACAAATAGGTGGCCTTTTTTTATTAGTAATTACGAGAATGCAGATGAAATCAATGACAAAACATTAACCACTTTTTCTTCAAAACTGTCTAAAGTTCCGAATGATAATGCCAAGGACTGAAAGAACACAGCACAGCACACTGGAGGGGCATCCTATTGTCTGTGGTTGTGTAAATGCTCCTTACTTTCTCCCTTGAACTTTTGGACCCTTTCCACATTCTTTTGATGAGTATATAATTTTTGTTATCAGAAAACAATTAACATCTAAAAACTGGAATCATAAAAAGGATAGAGTATTTAGGATAATATTCAACTAATACCCATGTACTGAAAGCTAGTATGGGCACAAAGACATTTAAGAAACACACATATATATATGTGGGTGTGGGTGTGTGTGTGTATACACACATTTTAATATACTTCAAAATCACCTGTAAATCTCCAACCCTCATTAATAAACAGAAAAGTACAAAATGTTTTGTAAAAAAAAAGTATTCAAGAATTATTTTTATTAATTCATAAATATCTAAATGCCTAGAAAATGAAATGGATGAATAAGCCTTTAGTGTGTCAGATCGCTGAGATTTAGAGGTTAATTTGTTACTATAACAAAGCATAGACATTCTGACTAACACAGATACAAGGATTAAATTGTGTTGCTGCAGTATAAGAAACAGCCCTGCCCTGGGTTCAGATCTGGGGACACTGCCAAGCCTGGGGGTTGGGTGGGGAATGGGGACTCTGTGTCTGGCAGGCACAGTCGGGGCCTGAGGAGCTCCCAGCCAAAACCTTCACCAGCAACCATTCCTGCTGTGCTCTGAGGCGTTGGAAACACTCCACAGATAGTAACGGGGCAGCGCTTCTTTAGTAACAAAAATGTGCCCTAGTGAGATGAGAGAAAGTGTAATAAATCTTCATATCTGCCATCAAAACAGGACCAGAAGAGGGAAGTCATGTCTTGAGTGAACCTTGCACATTGAAAATGTCACAAGGAAGTTTTTTAGTAGCTGTGGATGCTGTAAAAACAGATTAAATTCTAGCACAAGAGATATCATTACAAATCTTATTAAAAAAAAGATAAAGATGAATACAGTGCTGTGTCTATAATTCCAGCCTCTCAGGGTTCAGCCGGGAACATTAAACAGGAGCGAAGCATCCACAGCTGACAGCGGGGAAAAGTCTCAAGGGGAATCTTTGTCTTCTGGGTATCACATGTTTAAAAGTCTCTTCCATCCAAAGAAAACTACACCAAGGCAGCCTTTACCTGCACACTCCAACAAGTCTCCTGTTGTGTCTGTTTTGTGTTTCTCATCTATGGGGAAACCCTGAGCTAAACACTCAGCATTTTTATTCATCTAAATCCTAAACGCATACTGGGTGGTGAGAAAGCTTCTGTCTGATGAAGAAACAAAACAAGACATCTGTTCAAGAACCACGCTGATTAAACTTCCAAAGTGTAGCCGCTGACCACAGGGTTTAGAAAGCTACCAGCTTATGGGCAAAATCCAACACACCATCTGTTTTTGCACCATGAGTTAAGAATGACTTTTGCTTTTTAAAATAGGTAAAAGAAAAACAAAATAAAAGAGGAATATTATTTTGTGACATGTGAAAATTATGTAGAAATCAAATGTAAGAGTCCGTAAATGAAGACTTCTTGAAACATAGTCATGTCATCTGTTATCTGTGGCTTCTTGCGCCTTGTGGTGTGAGAGTGAGATGATTTGGCCCATAAAGATGTAATTATTTCCTATCTGGCCCTTTATAGAAAATATTTGCTGAACTCTGGTCTATATCATTTTATCTGCAAGTACCTTTCATTCCATAATCTTTTTTCTGTTTGTAAAATACAAAAAGATATAGGCTTCCTAAATTTGGGCCTCTTGCTTAATTTAAAAATAGAAATTAGAAGACATTGATAAAATCAAGTCAAATTAGCATCTATTGCTAGAAAATAACAACAGAAGATAGTGAAATGAAAAGGTGATAAAACCTCATGCCATGTCAGCGCAAGCAAGGCATGAACTAGATGGAATATTGCCTTGCAACATGATGTGGCCCCTGACCTTACCTATGTCCAAATCACTAAAGTTATATTGAAAAGAGACGGTCAGTAAAAGATAATTTCTCACTTATATTAGCCAAATTATGGGGGAGAAGCAGACTAAGGAATGGTGAAGTGGGTTGGAGAAAATAATGATGCCCAACATAATAAATGGAGATTCTTAGTTGAGGCAGAATGGGCCATTAGGGAGTCCAACTTTGCCCAATCCCTCTGAATTGGAGGAATAATCCCGTAGGAGCAGAATTCATCTCTAACTGGGTAAGAAGGACATTAACGAAGCAGACCTGGCCAGGCGCAGTAACTCACACCTGTAATCCCAGCACTTCGAGGGACCGAGGCGGGTGGATCACGAGGTCAGGAGTTCAAGACCAGCCTGGGCAATATGGTGAAACCCTGTTTCTACTAAAAATACAAAAATTAGCCAGGCATAGTGGTGGGTGCCTGTAATCCCAGCTACTCAGGAGGCTGAGGCAGAGAATTGTTTAATCCAGTAGGTGGAGGTTGCAGTGAGCTGAGATTGTGCCACTGCACTCCAGCCTGGGCAACAGAGCAAGACTCCCTATCAAAAAAAAAAAAAAAAAGCAGACCTTAAACAGCATTATGGCAGAAAAGAGCAGGTTACCTATGGCGGAGGTCACACCTACAGATATGGAAGATAATTCATTCTTGCCTCAGAATTTCTTACAGATCACTCAATGCCAGAAGAGTAGAGAATCACCTTTACCAAGAAACTCAGGAAATCAAATTTAACCTAATAATATTTATAACCAGTCAGGTTGCTACATACCTCAAAGAAAAAAACAAGCAACAACAGCCAAATAAATCTGGCAAAATGGTACTCAGTTCCACTTCTTAAAAACAAAATAAACAAAAGATAACTAAACAACAACCCAAACATCCAGCCAATAAAAAGTAAATCACAGGAAAATCTCAGGGATGGAGAAACTTTGGCAGAATGACCTAGGTGATCAGCATTGAGCTTACTTAACCATATTATCAAGATTACACAGCTAGAATGAAGTGTTCAAGCTCGAAGGTAAATGTAATCTTACAAAAGTAGACTAATGAAAAACACAGTTAACATGTGCAGAAGAAACAGTGCAGCCAAATTGAAGCATAATTATGCAATATTTAATGGCAGATCTTAATAATACTATAAGAAATTTGGAATGTTATAGAAAATGCTTTTACCACAACCCTTGGGGCTATATGTGCCTTTGTGACTCTTATTTGGATTGTGTAAGCCAGTACGTTTTAAACATTCTTCATAAATTTGTACCTTAAATATCTCTGTAACAGGGCCAGGATGGTGACTCACACCTGTAATACCAGCAACTTGAGAGGCCGACGCAGAGGATAGTTTCAGGTCAGGAGTTAAAGTCCAGCCTGGGCAACATAGGAAGACCCTGCAAAAAATTTACAAAGTAAATAAATAAATAAATTTCTCTGTGACATGCATGTAGAATAATTTTAATCGTGTAGGTCTAATTTTAAAATGGTGGTAATACTTTTGAAACATACAGATAAGAAAATTGAAAAGCAACTTCAAACATATATTACAAATAATAAATATGGGTGTGGTTGGTAACAGCTTTATTCCCAGGACTTTGGGAGGCCAAGATGGGAGAATTACTTGAGCCCAGGAGTTCAAGATCAGCCTGGACAACATAGCAAGACCCTGTTTCTGCAAAAAAATAAATAAATAAAATTAGCCAGGCATTGTAGTGTGAGCCCATAGTTCAATCTACTTAGGAGGCTGAGGCAGGAGTTATCACCTGAGCCCAGAAATCCAAGGCTGCAGTGAGCTATGATCATACCACTATACTCCAGCCTGGACACCAGAGCAAGACTCTGTCTCTGAAATAATAATAATAACAACAACAGTAATAGTAAAAAGACAAACAGAAAGGGAAATATTCTCTAAAAATTGGTTTCGTACGAATGTTTGTGCAAAAGTTACGGTATATAGGTGATTTTTACTCTAATCATGTTTTAAGGAGTTAAAATGTGCTTTCACTTTTATTTCTACTTCACAATTACTATTCAGTAATCTGAGAAAATTCTAAAAATAGAGGGAAGTAAAGAAAAAATAATCGAATATTAAGCACACCAAGACAAGACACCATAGTGAAAATAGTGGTCCCTATATTTGCCATGTCAACCACAGATAGTTTTCTTTTAAGTAGAATAATAGATTTTTTTCTAGCAATTTTTTAGTATCTTTTCAAATCCATAAAACTCTTCTGTAACTATCCTTTTACTATTTGAATAGAAGCCAGTTTTTTGAATATCAATTTTTTTATACTGTTAGCAATTTAAACTATTTTCACTTTTTCTTACCCTTGCCATTGTAGCATTGTATTTCTTTGTTAATCCCTGAAATATCTATTTCCTATCTAATATATTGCAGCTGTTTTTTAGATACCAGAGCTAAAATGAAGAAGACACAAGCACGAACTTGAGGACCTTCCAGCACAGTAGTTAATTAAACACAGATAACAGAATGGTGTGAGAAGGGCCTCCACAGAATTTCTAAACCAAGAAATCAGAGATTTTTTTTTTTCCTGTGTTTTTACCTTTAAAACCTGTAAGCTAGTCCGGCATTGGCAATGTCATAGGGTCTGAAAACATTGGAATTCACTGTTGAACGGATACAAGAATAAATGTGTAAATGAATGATGGGGGCAATACAAAGTGCTGAGAGCAGTCATTTGCTTGTTTTCATATTCAGAAATTTATATTTGCTACTTTTATTTGAATATTGTTCCATTAAATTTCTTCTCCTACCTCTCCTTCACTTTCTTTCTCTTCTTCCCTTTCCTTCTTTATTCTGATAACTGGCTGATTTCTTTCTTTTTGTGAACTGCAAGGTCACGTGTTTTTCCCATTCTCCTACTGGGTTTTTACCAGCGTATCAGTGTTTTGTTACGATCTTCACACAATATATTAATCACTCCTCTGAAAATATTTGTGCTATAGTGTGTCCTTTTACTTTAAACATGTTTCTCAATCAATTTTTTATACAGTTTCAACATTCTATTCAGTCAGTGGAAGAAAAATTAAAATCTCATGGAGGCTATCAAACATTTCTGTAACATTTGCCATGATGTCATGCTGAAAACAATCCTTTTTTACCACAAGTTTACCTAAACGTGGATCCATTACCTCCATGATTTCATTTTTTTATATTAAATTTTATGTTTAATTTTGAAATTTTAGAATAAGCTAGAAATCTAATTCCAATCATTTCTGAAATCTTAACCAATTAGCAGAGTGTGACTAAGAAACTAAAGCATCTAATTTCTCTCTGAAATGCCACTTTGTCTCTCCATCCTTCCATCTGTCATTTATCTCTGTCTGTCTCAGTCTAGTGGACACTACTTGTGCATTGGAAAACTATTACATCCTAAAATATTAATTTACTTTTGTGGTTAGTCAATTCTCTGAAGCCTTACATTCATTTTTATAGATTTTCATGTCTTTCACGAAGTCGACAAAATTATATAAAAACAATGTTTATCTTTTTCCTTCTGACACTTGTATCGAATGTTTCCATCAACTTTGATAATTATAGTAATTATTAGAAGGTCTTCAACATACTGATGTTTTGCTGATACATATGCATTTTTAATTGCTTATTTTAGTAATTATGGGTCTACTTTTATACTTAAATAAGATACTAGTATTTGACTTAAATATCCTTTATTATCCTAAAGAATTGTTCTTTTCAGTTTCCTAAAGCTTAACAAATTTAACATCACATTTAAAATTGAAGATTAAATTTTAATTTCTTTTTTGCAATTGCTGTAGCATTTAGTAGAAAAATATTTATGATTCAAATGACTTTATTGTCAATTGTATCTATAAAACATTAATGTCCTCTGTGCCTCATTTAATATTTCAGAATGAGTTCTTCTTTTACAATATTTGGTGGTGATGTCTTAAATATTTTGTGTCACTGTTTACAGTCTCTCTTTAGTTGACTCTCTTTAGCTCTCTTTAGAGCTAAAAGTATTGTGTTTAATGCAATTCAATAATCTCTGCCAATTCATAATAGAGCATTTTAATTGATTTAAATGTACTCATAATTAAATAATATTCTTATTTTTGTCATTTTTCTTCCTGCTTTATGCTTTTATGCTTTTATGCTATTTTTTTTTGTTAGTTCAATACAAATTTTTATTTGCATATTTTCATATGCATATGTAAGGGTGAACGGAAACCCTTGGCATTCTGAAGGTTCTTTGAAAAATTAACTCAGAAAAGGCATATTAATTGGAGAAAAGGCATTCAGGTTTATTTAATATGTATACATGGGAGTCTTCAGAATCAAGGCCCAAAGGCACAGGGAAATCGTCCATTTTTACGCTTAGGTTTAACAAAGTGTGGAGAGTTGTGTAGAAATGTGATTGGACAAAAACAGCATAATGTGATACTTTGTCTTAGACAGAGTGGGGAGACCCATTAAGGCCGCCTGGATTCTTTTGAGTCTCTGGAGCATGTAATCCTTTCTTCTGGACGTAGAGAAACACTCTATGCAATGTGGGGATCTTATGACGCACAGTCAAATACGGTGGGTCAGATAATTTCTTGATGGACAGTTTTTACAAAGACAGGAGAGAGTAAATGTTAGAGTAATATTTTTAGGTTTTATGGTTGGCTTTGGGGAAAGGAGTTCTGGTTTCTAGGGCTTGCCTTAGGGGAGAATGGAACTAAGAATGGGAAGCAGGAGGACTGAGAAAATCTTTTGCTTGTGAGGCTGCTGCTAAGGCCTTCATTTTGGGTACTGTTTTCCGAGCCACAACATAGACATATGTTTTTAGCAACCTCTTCATAATAGCTGAACGCTGGCAATAATAGGGACACCAGCTGATAGTGTGTCCAGAATTTATTCCTTTGGGTGGGTTCTTGGTCTTGCTGATTTAATGAAGCTGCTGACCCTCGCAGTGAGTGTTACAGCTCTTAAACATGGTGTGTTGAAGTTTGTTCTTTCAGATGTTCAGATGTGTCCAGTTTCTTCCTTCCGGTGGGTTGGTGGTCTCGCTGAGTTCAAGAGTGAAGGTGCAGATCCTCGCAGTGAGTGTTACAGGTCATAAAGAGTAAGTAGCAGCAAAATTTATCGTGAAGAGTGAAATAATAAAGACTCCACAGCGTGGGGAGCATGTTGCTGCTGGCCTGGCTGGCCAGCTTTTATTCCCTTATTTGGCCCCGCCCACATCCTGCTGATTGGTCCATTTTACAGAGTGCCGATTGGTCCATTTTACAGAGTGTTGATTAGTGTGTTTTTACACATGCTAATTGGTGCATTTACAATCCTTTAGCTAGACACAGAGGGCTGATTGGTGAGTTTACAATCCTTTTGCTAGACCCAAAATTTCTACAACTCCCCACTCAACCCAGAAGCCTGGCTGACTTCACCTTTCAATAGCAAAATGGCTGAAAAGATTGCAACATATTCAGGCAGTGTTATACTGAAAGAAATGAAACTGGAAAATAATTATCTAGGTCACACAAGTTAGTAAAAACTACTTATTTCCTTTCAATGTATTCCATAATTGTTGGTTGATATATATTGTTGCTTCACATTTGCCTTTTATCTTTCTTCTTAAATTTATTGATATTCTTATGATTTGATAAAGCCAACAAATAGTGTTCTACTATACACATTGGAGTAGGATTTATTTAATGCCTGCCACCTTGCAGTTTTAATATGTATTAATATTTTGCAATTAGTAAACTTCATATTTTATTTTTTTATAAACACTCTTCCTCCTCCTGACAATAATAATAATAATAATAATAATACCTTCACAGTGTTTCCTATATAGCAGACTCCTTACAAAATTGATACAGGTGATGCTTCTCGAAACTCCACTCAGTGAGGAGACTTTTATCCTCCTTTACAAACGAAGCTACTAAGGACAGAGAGGTTAAATAACTTGACAAAATTACACAGTGAGCAGGGATGGAACTAGTAGCTAAAGATGTAACTTATGATAATTAAGCAAAGATGTTTTTTATAAAGCATTTACAATGAAGCATAATAAACAATCAAAATGGTAGATTATTTTGTCTGGCAGATGATCTATAATGGTCTTATTGCCATTCCAAATAATTTCCTACAGTTTTGTGTCACCCTGAAGCTAATATTGTTCTATCTTAGAACCTATCTACAAATAAACCTGTTTGCTTCAATAACTCTGTTAAAGAGTCATTATTATATTAAACTCCTCTGCATTATACTATGCAAATTCCAAATGCACTTCCCACATAGTGATGAAAGTAATTTGTTTTTATGGTTGCTTAGATTTGAAACATAAAGTGCATTATTTTATTAATCCTCATAATATCTCCATGAGAAAATTAAAAATGTTATCTTTAGTACATTTAGGAAAATATTTGTATAAATGTTATCTAAAATCCTCAGTAGATAAAAGCATTTAGAAATTGGAAACAGTTTATTTTCCATCCATAAGAGAATTGTAGAAGTTGGACATCAAGGGTATATTGTTATGACTAATGCATCATGTGTTTATCAACCAGACCGTTAGGTTTTTATTTTATGTATTTATTTATTTTTCAGATGGAGTCTCACTCTGTTGCCCAGGCTGGAGTGCAGTGGCACAATCTCAGCTCACTGCAACCTCCTGGGTTAAAGTGATTCTTCTGCCTCAGCCTCCCAAGTAGCTGTTTCTACAGGTGTGCACCACCAGACCCAGCTAATTTTTGTATTTTTGGTAGAGCTGGGGTTTCACCATGTTGGCCATGCTGGTCTTGAACTCCTGACCTTAGGTGATCCACCCACCTAGACCTCCCAAAATGCTGGGATTATAAGCACAAGCCAACATGCCCAGCCTCAGACTGTTAGCTTTAGATATTTATCTATGAAACAAATATTTATCTGTAAGCAAATATCTCTGCTCTTATGGAATTTACAATTTAGTTGGGGAGATAGGCAATAAACAAATAGATACTCACATACTTAATACATTGGATGAGTTCTATGAAGAAAACTCAAAGAGGAGAAGAGGAGATGTGACGTGAGCAACTATGATAAAAGTGATCAACTTGTGCATATATGGGTATACTATCAACCAGAAAACAGGATGAAGTAGAGAGTTTATTTGAACATAAAACTTGAGGAATGTCATTTGGGAACACTGGCTCCAAATGAATGGGCAGTGTGTTATGGTTTGACTGTGTCCCCATCCAACTCTTATCTTGAATTGTAGTTCCCATAATCCTCCTATGTCGTGGGAGGGACTTGGTGGGAGGTAATTGAATCATGGGGGTGTTACCCTCATGCTAGTCTCATGACAGTGAGTGAGTTCTCATGAGATCTGGTGGTTTTATAAGGGGCTTTTTCCCCTTTTGCTCAGCACTTCTCCTTGCTGCCACCATGTAAAGACGGACGTGTTTGCTTCCCCTTTTGCCATGATTGTAAGTTTCCTGAGGCCTCCCCAACCATGCTGAACTCTGAGTCAATTAAACATCATTCCTTTACAAATTACCCAACCTCAGGTATTTCTTTATAGCAGCATGAGAATGGACTAGTACACAGTGTTACAAAGTGAAGTTAAAGTTTCACTTATAAAGGTAGAGACAGAGATATTTTAACAGGATAATGATATTTCCCATGTAAGACCAGTGCATATGTTACAGAGATTTGATAGAAATTTGATCAGTTACAGACTGCTGCATTCCAAGGAAGATGACTGTATTACTTGTTAAGGAGAGGTAATCTGAGGAGTAATCTGAAGAGGTCTTATCTCTGACACCATTTGGTTTTCCTCATCGTTTACAGTTTAAAAAAAAAAAAAAAAAGCAGATGTTGGAGCTGCCTGCTGCATGACTCAGGCTGCATAGCCACATTCCTCTCAAGGCTCAGAATAAACATCCAACACCTTTAAGTTTGAGTTATTTAATTTCACAATACTAAATAATACATAATTATGTATGTATTCCAAATATTCTATCTTAAAATTAGAAAATGAACATTTTAACAGGCTCCACTTGACTAAATTGTGTATAATTCAATACCTTAACTTATTTTCTTGGGAATTATAAAAACTTTTCCCTCATATAACAAAATTCAATTTCTTCATGTCATTTTTTAAGGAATACAAGTTATTTTTCTAAAGTGTTAGAAATATTCAGAAATTATATTTTTAACAATAGGCTTGGTAAACACTTTTTGAGTGGGTAAATATTCAGCTAAGTTATGGAAACGGTTTAGAAAATAGCCACATTGTCTTCTTCCATTCCTCTGATCTGCACACGCTAATGTTGGATTAAACAACCAAGATCTCTGAAAAATCAGAAATATTAAATCATTAAACTATCAGAGTTACTAGTTTCCTCTAAAACTAAATCTCAAAAGCTCATCCAACACAGTTCTGAAATTTCCAAACATATAAAAGTGCCCAGACCAACTAAACCCATATGACAATCTTTTCCCATGTTGTGAAAAATAATTAGGTGATTTGCTGCTCTCATGAGTGCTATTTAATTCCACAAAATAGTGCTTTTCAAAAAGTACTTCTCTCTGTATTGCAATGTTTAAGGAACATCTGTTAAAATATCTAAAAAATGTTTGAATTATGTTAGACAATTTATCAACAGCAAATGAATTATGAACAAATTTTAACTTATGGGAAATGAATTACAAGAAAAATACAAAGTTTAAGATGTAGGATTTTTTAAGTATTAATTGTTTTCCTATCTCTAGCAAGGGTGAATTTGTACTATAATCGTGCATAATAAATTGTGAAACATTTCTCCTACATATTCAATCATTTAATAATATTTTTGGAATATATCACACAGAAATTTAGAAAAAACCAATTATTTGTTATCATGACCACATTCCAAATGCATCGAGTTTTGAATTCTCACATAGAATTCCCTGGTATGGATGTGCTACCAGTTACCTTCCCAGAATCTGTTGTTGGACTTTCAGGGTTTTTCTTTTTTTCTTTTTTCTTCAATTCATATAATGCCTCAAGTATAATTTTTGTATTTGCGTTGAAGGAAACTAAACTATTTCACTCCAAAATGTAATACTTCTGATATTTTGAGGTGGCTGTTGAGACTGCCTGCAAACAGAGGTATTTCTGCAAAGATGTTTTTTGTGTATGAGTTTTGCTGATGCAGTCAAGCTTTCTGAGGTCTTACCTTTTACAGATCTAGAAAGATTAACTGAAAGGCTGCCAACTTTAAGCGTCTGAAAGAAACAATGACCATGTATTCTGTCAGAGGGCTGCTTACCTATGGAGTTACGTCTACATAACAAGACCGCCTCTCCATCCCTTAACCTGTCTTGCCACTAAAATAGATTTAGCACTATAACCTCTTTTGTGTCATTCCTGGAGCCTGCATTCTTCCTGTAACCTCAGGGTGGTATAAAAGTGTGAACCATCTTGCCTTTCTTTGAGTTCTTACATTGTGCATGACTCCCGTGCATATTAAAAAAAATTGTAGGCCTTTTCTCCTATTAACCTGCCTTCTCACAGTTGATTTTTCAGAAAACCTTCAGAAGACAAAGGGGAAGTTCTCATTGGCCTCTACAGCATCAACAGACATTTGTAGAATAAATATGAAGATAGACTATTAGAAATAGACCTGTGCGGTAAAGAGATGTGTATTTATTAATCTTATACAGGGCATTCTATTGTCCTCCAAAAACTTCACACGATTTTACACTCCTAGGAACTATGCATGAGAGTATCAGTTTCTCTTTCCTCATTTACCACTGCAAGTCGTAATTAATCTTTCTTATCTCAATGAGTGAAAAATAATTATCCAAAATTGTTTTTATGAAAGATAGAGTATGTTTATTTATCAGCAAACAAATTTAAACATTTTAACAATATTTTATACTACCAAAAGTTTCTTTTTTTTTTTTTTTAATAGACAAGGTTTTACTCTGTCACCGAGTCTGGAGCGTAGTGGCTCGATCTTGGCTCACTGAGCCTCCACCTCCCTGGCTCAAGCAATCCTCCCACCTCAGCCTCCCAAGTAGCCGGGACTACTGGTGCATGCCAGCTAATTTTTGTATTTTTAGTAGAGTTGGGGTTTCACCACGTTGGCCAGGCTGGGCTTGAACTCCTGAGCTCAAGAGATCTGCCCACCTCAGCCTCCCAGGGTGCTGGGATTATAAGCATGGGCCACTGTGCCCAGCCCCAAAAGTGTCAAATTTTTTTCTAAGTTTTGTCTGGTTACTTTTATGTCTTCATTTTATTATGCTTAAATTATTGGACCCCTGAAATTTACTTTGAAATAGATTAATGAGGGAGATGTATATTGTTAACAGAAATAAAGTATTTAAAGAGGTTTATTCCGAGCCAATATGACTGACCAGGACCTGGGGTAGAGTCACAAGAGGTCCTGAGAAAACATGCCCAAGCTGTTCGGGTTGCAGTTGGGTTTGATACGTTTTGAGGAGACAAGGGTTACAGTCAAAGACATCAAACAATACCTGTAAGATATACATTGGTTCAGCATGAAAAGGTGGGACATCTTGAAGCAAAGGCTCGGAAGTCATAGGTGGTTTTAGGGATTATTTGACAACTGGCTGAGAGAGTTAAGCTATTGTCTAAGGACTTGAAGCCAGTAGAAATGAAAGCTTGGGTTAAGATAAGGGTATTGTGGGAGCCAAGGTTCTTGTTACATAGATGAAGTCTCATAAGTAGCAGCCCCAAAGAGAATTGATGGTAGACGTTGCTTTTCAGACATTCATGACATTAGATTTTCAGTTAATCACTCCTAGATCTGAGAAAGCCATAGTTGTATTAATGGACATTCCCTACAGATGCAAATTCCCGCCCCTCCTCTGCCCCCCCAAAAAAGACGGCTTTGCAGAGTCATTTCAAACTATGTCAAATACATGTATTTGGGATAAAATATTTTGATATCCTTCAGGGGCTGCTATCTACCATGTGATGCTGTACCAGCATTAAGTTGGAAAGTCAGCCACATTATACCGGGTTAATAAAAACCCGTTTAATGAGATTTTATGTTTTGTAGGGAGTAACTGAAGCCTTGCCTGGCATGGCCTTAGGTTTTGTTTACAATTTGGTATCTTATGCCACAGAGAGTCTGTTTTGTCAGTTTCGTGATTTCTATTTTTAACCTAGTCAGTTGTGCCTAAACTCCAGAAGAGAGGAAACATAATAAGGTATGTCCAACCTCCTTTGTGGTCATGGCCAGGAGCGACATTTTTCAGATTTCTCTGGGGTCCCCTTTGCCAGGAGGGGATTCGTTCAGTTGGTAGGGAGCTTAGGATTTCATTTTTCGTTTACTGTATCTAGATAATTTCTCATGTTGGTTGCCAGTATCCTGCAGTTTTTTACCAAATAAGCAAACTTTCCTACTTATTAGAACATCGAATTACAACAAATTCCTTTGTGATTTGAAGCTATCTTTAAATTTTCTTGCCTGTTCTAATACTGTGTCTGTTCCACAAGGTTTTAATCATTATTATTTCATAATTCATTTTAATATTGGATAGGGACATTTTCTCATCATAGCTCTTGATTTTAGTCTTTCCTTAAATATATTATATTTTAATTTAATTTCATGACATGTGTAGAAAATCTGTAGTGTAGATACCTGTTCGCTATTGAGTCTGGTTACATAAGAAATTCTGTGCGTTTTTAGTCTTCTTTTATGTCTCTATATAAACTTTTATAGTTTTATTTTAAAAGATCTGCAAATTTTTATGTTTATAATTACATATTATTTATTCTTCTAACAGAAGCAATTTTCCAATGCAAATTATATTTAATCTTCATAGTATATGTTCATATATATATGGAAATGCTACATTAAGACTGCAGTATAGCAAAAATGACCTAATCTGTTAAACCAAAAATTAATTTTTAAGCTTGTCCTGTGTGGCAGAAAATATGATAGTCAATGAAGTTACAGTGGATGAATAAAATCAAGTTGTGCCCTCAGAGATCTTACAATCTAATAGGTGAAAGAGATAATGAAGAAGTAAACAATTTAACATGAACACAAGACCTTACGAAATAACTACAGCTTTTGTTGCCAACTCTTGAGCATTTTCAACTATTCCACATATCCTCTTATTTCACAGCCATGCAGCTGGGTCTTGCAGTGCCCTGATCTGCCCATTAGAGTAGCCAAATAGCTGGCTTACCCATGCTGCACACTCCTTAATTGAACTGGGAACATGGCTCCATTTAAATTTACAATATAGAGCAGAGCAGTGCACTATAATTCAGAAAAACAACAGCATTAGTAAAGATGTTGAAACAAAATGTTCATGATTTGAAGTGCCTAGGAAACTGACCAAATTTTTCAGTAGTGTTGGCTTAGCATGTGTGGCTACAGAAAATGAGCCAGTGGAGACTGCCATGTTGATATAATCGAATGGATCATGAAAGTGCTCACTGAAAAGGCTCAACCCTCTTGTATGTGGTAAGCTCCTCATATAATTTGATTGGAGAAATAATTCATGATAAATTTTTAGAAGAGTGAAATGGAAAGCAGTGTTATGACTAATACTTTGCCAGTATTCGTAGTATTGATCTTTACAGTTTGTTAAGAATTTTTCTATAGTTTAAAAAATTGAATAGGAAACAAAACATCGCATGTTCTCACTCATAAGTGGGAAGTGAACAATAAGAACACTGGATACAGGGAGAGGAACATCGCTTACCAGACTCTGTCAGGGGGTGGGGCAAGGGAAGAGACAACATTAGGACAAATACCTAATGCATGCGGAGCTTAAAACCTAGAGAATGGGTTGATAGGTGCAGCAAACCACTGTGGCACATTTATACCAGAACTTAAAGTAAAATTTTAAAAAATTGGAAATCAGAACAAATGATTAAAATAAAAATCATATTTTATTTATATATTTAGGGATTAGAAAACTGTAGTTTAAAAGGCACAGTGTTTTGAATAAAATTCCCATTTCTATAAAGGTATATAAAAGTAGGATTTTTTAATATCATAGAAGTAGTAACAAAACACTATAGTGTCAATGACAAAGCATATCCATTTTAGGTGTTAAAAGTCTTTCTTTGCTATTTCCACCACATACACTGATAGCTCTTATGTTCTTCCTCTCTGGTTCCACTTATGCAATTGATAATAGCACTGTAATTTCTCAGCATTTTCAGATCAATAAAAATTAAATTTGTAAGACTTTTATATGTGATAAATGTGTAATCTTTTCTATGTATAAAATCTTTTATTTGAAACATGGTGTTCATTGCATTTGAGGACCAACACTGAAGAAAATCCATACTCATATAAATTTTTATGTGCAATAAATCATACATTTCTATCTAAAAAAATCCATGAGATTAAGAAGACAAGTTTCCAATATAGTAATAACCAAAATAAAACAATTTGCTTAATGTTTTGTTCTCATCAATGTTTATTTCTGTGGAATCCATAGAGCACTTTGAATACAATCAATTATAAAAGTAATTTTTATACTTTTATAAAATTATAAAAGTAATAGAAGGGCAGCCTGTTAATACCTCTAACATTATAGAAGTTATAAATAAATATCTTGTGTTCCAAAGCAAAATTGAATATTCTCTTTTTTGTGTACACAAAACTGTCTAATATATGAAAATAATCTAAAACAATGCATTAATATGGTGTCTATTTTCTATATCTTTTGAATATCTGAGGTGTTGATTTATCTAGAGCAGAAAGTGAAATTTCCAATTTTCGCTTCCAAGGTCATTCATGTTTAGATGTGCCCTTCCCTTTGAAATAATTTTTCATATCACAGTATCGGCCAGGACAAGACTTTTAATTTGCAGAGGTGAAACATTTGTTTCTCAACTTAGTAGAAAGTTACATCTAACTGAAACCATTATTAGTGAAAGCATAACCTGAAATGAAGCCACATGGGTTCTTCCTGTGAGAGACACCTTAGGCATTTGCCAGAAATAATCAATCCAATCTGTACTTTGAGGCAGATCTTATGTTTTGCAACATTTATGGCATATATTTTGAACTGTATTTTTTTTCTAAATTTTGTTAAGTGAAACACTGTCTAAGTCACTTATTTCTTTGTTTTTAAATGTTATGTTATCCTGGCTGTACTGTTATTTGTTTCTGCCTATGCACTCTAAAACTGCCTTCTATTTAAAAAAATTTTTTTAAAATTATTTACAGTAAAATAATAATAACCACTTATTTGCAAGACTAAGTTAAAAATTAGTCTCACCACCTTTGACTCGAGTCAATTAACTGGCAGTGCCAGTCCCTGAGGGAACGTTCCTAGCTCACAGGCTTCCAGGCAGACCAGGTGATCAACAAAACCACATTCAGACAGTTTTCCTGTTAGCTTCATGGCACTCCATTTTCTTTATCGTTAGAATGGTGCCAGTAACCCTATAGTATCCTTGAGAAGATGAGACGAGTTCATATACAAAGTAGGTAGAACAGTTACTTGAATGTAGTGAAGTCTATCTGTGTCCATTAGAATTATTACCAATTTATTCTGTGAAACATATCAATCATCCCAGGAAATGACCCAGTCAGTTTACATATAAAAAGGACACCAACACCAGTGTATTTAATGGAATGTGTTTTCTATATTTAAAGACAATTAGACTGTTGATCTATCAGCAATACGGTAGAATATTTGTTGTAAACAGTAACAGAGACTGCATTTTAGTGAAATAAGTGGGGCTTTAAAGTTCAAGTTTATGCCACCTACTAAATGTCTTTGGGCAAGTTACCAAACCGTTGTGAGCCTCAGTTTTTTAATCTTTAAATTAGATAAGACTTACATTCTGAGGCCATGATGACATTATCTAATTTTCCCATGATAATGACCTCAGGATATAAGAGGTAGAGAGTAGAATGATGGTCACCAGAGACTGGGAAGCATTGTGGGAGGGAGGATAAAGATGGGATAGTTAATGGAAATGAAATTACAATTAGATAGAAAGAATAAGCTGTAAAAAAAAAAAGAGAGAAAAAAACAAAATAAAATGTAGATGTTTGGTGACTAGAGTTAACAATAATAATTGTTTATTTCAAATAACTGAAGGAGTAGAATTGGAATCTTCCTAACACAAAGAAATAATAAATGCTTGAGGAGATGGATACCCAATTGCCCTTATTTGATCATTACATTTTGTATGCTTGTATCAGAATATCATATTTACCCCATAAATATGTACAACTATTATGCATCCATAATCATTAAAAATAAAAAAATCAAAAATTAGGTAATACTTAAATGTTGTCTAATGTATTATGGTTACTCAATTAATGCTAATTTCTTTCCCCATCACGCACAAGATGAATAGTCTTATGTGGGAAGTTTATTGAAAACAAAAATTAGAATTTATTTGATTTTAACATTGCTTAAGAAGCCAGACTCTGGTTCTTTAGTTGATTCAGCTGTCTGGTGGAGTTCGTTAGAATTAGAGTAGCATTACTGCTTGTAAATTTTTTATGAGATTGAAGTTACTTACATAACAGATGCTGTGGCATAAAACTATAATGCTAATAGTGAATTATGCTCCATTTCAGAGGCATTCAGCAGATATAAGCACTTTTGAGTAGGGTGTTTTGTACTTGATAGCATTCCAGAATATTCAACCAAATCGTCTAATGATTTCTGAACTTGTTAATGTTGGGGTCAGAACCACTGCTCATGAAGCATGAACGGGATACTAAGGCACAAGCCTTTACTGCACTCTATAGAGAACAAACAATCCTCTCTTAAGGGGGAAAAAAAAAACACATCCCAGTTAAAGACAGCACGTGTGACAGCAGACTGTCTTCCAGGATGCTCCCTGGAGAAGTGCAAGCTACGATGGAGAATGGAGTCACTAAATGAACACAGGCTTCTCTGTGCCTGGAGTTGCCCTCAATGCCAGCGCTGCACTGACTGCAGCCTTGAGCAGGTCTCGCCTGCACCATGGCACAGGTCTCTGGCCTCCAGCCTGGTTTTGACCACATTGCCTCCACGTTGAGCTCATGTGCTGCCAGCCTCCAGCATTTCGCTTTTCTTGTAAGTCCAAAAGCATGCTCCTTCATGTAGTGGGGTCATACAAATTGGAATTTAGGCACCATAAAATGTAGTCTCTAAACCAGGATAGCTTTGAGAATGAAATAGGGTGCTACCAAAAATCGCTCCAGGACAACAGGAGCATACTAGGCTGTTGTGAACAAACCTGGCCAGTGGTCATCCTACGCAGGGGGCTCCAGGACAGAATTGTGCCTGCTTGCCCAATTTATCTTTACTTCTTGCAACTCCTGGTCATTTTTTTATGAGTGTTCTGAATACATTCAAGTTTTGTGAAAGAATTATGTGAAAGGAAAATATATTTTGGGGCCCCAAAATTACTAAGGTAAAGGGAAAAGTCAAGCTGGGAACTGCTTAGGGCAAACCTGCCTCCTATTCTATTCAAAGTCATCCTTCTGCTCACCAAGATAAATGCATAATTGCCTCCTTTGGAGAAACTAATCAGAAACTCAAAGAATGTAACCACTTATCTATCTCTCGCCTACCTGTGACCTGGAAGCCCCCCACCCCCACCCCCGCCCTGCTTTGAGTTGTCCGGCCTTTCCAGACAGAATCAATGTACCTCTTACATATACTGGTTGATGTCTCATGTCTCCCTAAAATGTATAAAACCAAGCAGTGTCCTGACCACTTTGGATACATGTTGTCAGGACCTGCTGAGGCTGTGTCATGGGCATGCATCTTCAACATTGGCAAAATAAACTTTCTAGAATAACTGAAACCTGTCCCAGATATTGAGGGTTCACATTTTGGCAACCACGATGGGATTCTGAGTGGAGGTGCCCCTAACCTTTGACAAATTTCTTATCTGTGCTTGGTACCAGCTTGAGCTATCTTTACGGCTCAAACCAATAAGATAATTTGCTAAGGCCTGGAGGCAACCCCTCCAGAGAATCTCTGATCTCCCCAAATTTGATTGATACCTAAAGTTCATTTTGCTGTATAACTCCATTTTTTTGTAGATTTACTTGCTTCCAACACAAGAAAGGCAAGTTTTCCTGCCTCCATGACGACGGAAGGCAGGTAACTCCTTTATGGAGTTTTTGTTTTGTTTTGTTTGTGTTTGTGTTTTTGTTTTCCTGCTTCTCAGATGGTAGAGAGTAGTCTTCAGCCTGAGACTCATCCCAGAGTAAGAATTGGAGTTTGTCTTGCCTAAAGTTGAGATTAACAACCAGCTGGTCTTAATTTCTCCTTATGATTAGAGTGCGCAGTAACCATGTAAGTTGTGCAATTGTTTGTTTGTTTTGCTTAACTGTTTGTTGTTGTTTGTTTCTGATTTTGTAGTTGTTTCAATTTTTTTTCCCATTGGGTTTGACCAATTCTGTTCGATTCAATCAAATCCGAAGGAAAGTTCTAAATAATGGGGAAGAAGGCCTCTGAAGTGGCTAAATTCCCACCACATGCACACACAAAAGGTGGTGTGGTGGGGGGAGAAAAACAACCAGCAAAAGGGAAGAAAATAAAAGCAATTTTCGGTTTTGGCTATTTAAGAGGCTTTATTTATGTAACAAGGCCAGCTTTTTACCTTTTTGCTAGCCATGTCAAACTGAAAGAGCAACAGGTATCACCCCATACTGCAATTCCCTAGCTAAAGTTCTGCCTTCCTTTTTTTTTCCATCATGACAGCCTGGGTTTGGTTCCTAAATTAAGCCCTTTCTGGTTTCATATTGATAATCCTGAAATAGCAGCAATTTGTCCTAGGTGACATATGGTAATGAGATAAACATTTTTTTGAAGAAGCTCAATGGTTAAAAGTCAGATTAATTAAAAGCTAACATCCAAAATGTGTGTGTCTATATGTGCATGTTTGTATTTAAAAAGCCTTTATGTTTTTGTTTTTGTTTTTTTCTCCTAGGACTTGGTCTTTTTTGAGCAATTTTTTTTTCTTCTTAGTTGACTAAATTCCATCTTCTTCATTTACTTCTGCTGTCTCTGCTTTCTCTTGCACCCTCTGCTGCATGAGGGAACTAAAATAGTTTAAAGTAGCCTGAGATTTCTTAAAGAAAATGGAGAAGGTGCCAGACTCACTTTTAGGGAGAAACCTCTGTTATTTCTGGGACCCCAAGAGTATAAACGGAAAAGTTCATCTCAGCTCTTAAACTGCTTGATCTTGTATTGTGCTACCTGAATTTTTGACTAAAACTGTCATTGTAACAGAGGCTCCTCTTGGGATTTTAAGGGAGAGTGTAATTTAGACACTTAGAAATGTCTTTGTTTAAAAATAAAATTAAGTGCACTGTAAAAGCATCACATGGTCTAGCCTCATAATAATTCTTCCCTTTTGGAGACCTAGGATTCAGTGTGGGCTCTGCCCAGAGCTCAGAGATCCAGTTAAAATATAGGTAGTCCCTATCTAAATAAATTGATCTCCTTATATAATCCTATGATAGATTTCTAATGATTTTATGTTTGATTTGGCATCCATCTTTAATCTCCCTCTAGCATCACCACACTTTTTCTCTCTGTACCTTGAGATGTAAATTTTGCTATTTGATTTTCACCTAAGAATTGTTGCCTTCAATTTGCCAATTTAGGGCTATTAGCTGACAACTGCCAGGGTAACAAAACAGGTTATCAAGAGTTTGCTAGTCTAAGATCAGGAAAAAAGAAAGGTCTTATGAATCTACAAGATGTACTTTTATTGGTATGCCTAAAACATCTATGTATTTATGTGTTGTGTACACAGTATTTCACTATTAAAACTATATAAAAGAGTTCTAGTTAATTGGCTTGAATAAAAATAAAACACTTAAATACTTTATCAGAGAAAAGGAAAGACTAGTCAAATGCTTTTCTGAGTTTACATAACCCAAGTAAAATCTTTAATAAATAAGCTAGCTTTAAAATTATTGGTAAACTAATACTAGTGATGTATTAATTATTGTCAGCATATACTTTTATTTGCATTTATTAATCAAACAGTTTCATACTTATCCCTGCCAAATGCCATAGGTGTCAAAATTTGGCATAGGGGTTACAAAACTATAAAAACCCAGCCCCAAATAGAATAATCTTTGCTTGTGTAATTTTTGATAAATAAGATATTGATATTAGTTTAATAAAAATAGCTAAATCTTGAATTATTTAGTAAAATAATTATAACTTCTAATCTTGTGGCTTTAGACAGTCTAGACCACAGTCAGAAAGGAGGTTTGTTTTGGGAAAGGACTGTTATCATCTTTGTTTCAAAGTTAAATTATAATTTATTTCCAAAGTTAGTTCAGCCTACACTTAAGAATTAACAAGGACAGCTTGGAAGTTAGAAGCAAGATGGGGTCATTTACTTCAGATCTTTTTCACTGCCTCAGTTACAAGTTTGCAATGGTGGTTTCATAACTTTAACAATTATCACAGTTTTCATAAATAATCTAGGTAAATGATTAAAATAATTTTGTAAATGTATTGAGTAAATACTTGTAGACAAACTTTTCATAATTTAGAATCTAAAGTTATGTTAAATTCAATAATAGATACTTTATTATTGAGGTATTTTCCAATAAAAGTATATTGTAGGAAAACATTCTTTCTAAAAAAGGTCCTTTTTAAAAAGATGAATTTTTGTCTAATTCAAAGCTTATCTAAAGGTTATATATAAAACAAGGTAAAAGGAACCAGGAAATAAGAGAGATGTAAAAACGGTTATAAAAACAAAAGGGTATTTTTTGATAAAATCTTAAACAGAAATAATTTTATATGAGAAAGAATCTTATTTGGGAAATTTAGTCTTAGAATAAAATTACTCGTTGTTTAAGAAAGAAGGATGTTTGGGTCAAACCACAAAGTCCAAGCATGTAATGAATGGTCTGTGTAAGTCACAATAAAGGGATTTATTTAAGAAAAAAAACAAAGTTGTTATATAATCAAGTTGTCTATAATTAAATGGAAATTATAATGATCTTTCTAGAAATTTGGTTTAATATAAAAATCCACTTATACATTAAATAATTGGTTAGAAAAATAAAATTTTCTTAAGGGATTGATTTACTCTTAATAAATTATAACAGATTTTATGTTTTATTGAAATAATTTTATGCCATTATTATAAAGTTTTGGTTTGCTTAGGAAAAAATTTAGATTAATTTTTTTCTTTGGTTATTCATTCATGTAACTTTCTGTATGTGCTTTAAAGTCCTTGTGCCATTAAATTACAGGGCTTTGATGCCTGGGTCTAAAAGGACACCATGTACTGCTAAATCTTTACACCAATAGCAGTCAAAACCTCATCTTCAGTCCCTATAGCAGGTGCCAATCAAGTAAACTGTATTTCTGAGACACAGGGCCAGAAATTAAAACTATTTAACTCCTCAAGGTCCTGGGATAGTTGTGGAAGAGGTGGGTGCATGAGATTTTAAGGACCAATTTTGAGAGATAAATAAGTTCAGTTTCTCTATAAATTAGCCATTAATGTCAAATGTACATTGATGCAAAACCAGCATATGGGCCCCTGTGTCAGAATAACAAGGTTTTCTTGAAGCATTAACAGACTCCTTAATAAAGGTTAAAAAAGACTTATGGAAATTATCTCTTATGGTCAAGATAATTAAAATTGTATATATTGTTATAAAATTTTGAAAAACAAATTTAATTTGCTTTATGCTGTTCTTATTAGGGCTTATTGTTTGGAAAATTAAGACTCCTCTCTCAGAAAAAAGTGTTTCTGCCTTTTCATGAAATCCTTGAGTTATCACTTTGGTTGAATGAATGACTTATTTTACGATAACCTGCAATTCTATTTTGTGATATCAAGTGTTATAAACCTTTGATATTTGACAAACTTTCCAAAATCAAATTACAAGTTATGAATTTTTCTCACCTAATTAATCCTTTAATACATTAGGTTCTCTAAAGTCCAAAAATGATATATTTGGCTTATTTGGTATAACAATTATAAAGGAAGCATTGCCAAATAGGAAATGATGTTTGACCTTCTTTGAGCTGTATTTGTATAAATATGTTATCGGTATGTGTTCCAAAATTATGGGAAACTCCTACAATTCTGATATGACTCAGTGTACATTGTCATTAATAATTATAATTGTTATGTTAAATTATTGCATGCCACAGAGGTAACAAATTTCCTTGTCAATTGTGTCTTTGACTATGGCTGTCCTGAAAACTTTGTCATCCACAGACAGTTGTTGCCTTATTTTGGTCCTCTTTAGAAGGTGGTTTTATAATCAGCTATAAATTCTAACAGTTGTTCTTGAATTCGGGGTTCTGATAACTTTGGAGATTGTGAAATTAGAATAGACTAAAACTTTCAGGACTCTCATGGAGAGTTGGAATGTCCATGAATATCTTGAAGAGCAAGAGTTAACTGCATGGACTGAACTAATTAAAGACTAAAGTAATATTTTGAGTTTTTTGCTTAAGACATTGCTAATTCTTTGTTTTGTTTTTCAGAGTCAAGAAAACTTTTGAGCTATTTACTGCGTGTAGCATTTGAGTAAAATATACTCCTGTGAACAGAATTTGAAACATATTTGTTTCTCTCTGCCTGATTTCTCCAGAATTTGTAAAGTATTTGTGAGGAATTCTTAACTTACGGCAATATAGTTATTTGTGTAAGTGCAATAAAAATGTTTTCTTTTGCAACAGGACACGATTGGAGAAACTGGTCATTTTCTAAAGCTTTAACTGGATTGATGTGCTTTCCTTTAAGGAATCAAACTTAACTTATACAGTCAATAAAAGCTCCTTTGGAAAACTGGCCTCATACCTTGTCTGCACAGTCTACATACAGGGTTCTTGACCTGTGGTAAGCAAAGAATGTCACTTTCTGACAGGTCCAGGAGCCCAAGGTTATCTTGGGACCTCAAGAGGAGAGGAATTTAGACAACTCATAGGATTTAATGGTACAAAGCCATGCCTGGCCTTCTCTTTAAAAAAGATTTATCTGAGATTCCTTCTATGGAACAAAGTGAAAGTCAATTTAAAAAGCTTATGTAAAACCTAATTCTTCTTATCTCATTTTGTACAAATAATCAGGCAAGGTGTAATAAAGCAAATCAGTCCTATTATGATTTGTCATAGTAAAAATGGGAAACTGGAGTGACAAAAAATCTGTTTCAAAAACTGTAATACACCTGCAGTTAAATTCTACTCTTACCTGATGTTTTACAATTTTTATTATTTTCTTTAGTTTGGATTGAATTTTAATTTTTCCTGGCTACAAGTCTCCAAAATAATGTTTTCAATTTTTTTCTTCTTTGTTTCCCTTTTCCCCTCATTTTTCCTAGTTTGAAATTACTGAAAACTAAGCTGTGCTTTCTTAAAGCCCTGTGAACTGAAACTGGACAACTTCAAGTTCAGAAGAAAATAACAAAAACCTATTTACATACATAAGCCACTTTCATACCTGCCTACTGATATACTATGGACTTCAGAGTAATGTGGACTATATTGATTTTCCGGGATTGTTCCTTTTGATTGGTGTTTTTCTCCCCTCCTCCTCCTATTTTCTCTTTGTAGGTCATGAGACATGCAACATGCTAAAAGTGAGCTTTCCTAATAACTTGGGGACCTACCCATCTAGATATAAACCATCTTAGCCATGAGAGATCAGATGAAGCCTGAGACAAGAGACTCATTTTCTTCTAAAATGCGTTCTCCAAAAAATTTTAAAAAGAAAGAGGGGGAAATGTGAAAGAAAAATAAATCTTGGGGCCCCATAACCACTAAGCTAAAGGGAAATGTCAAGCTGGGAACTGCTTAGGGCAAGCCTGCCTCCCATTCTATTCAGAGCCACCCCTCTGATCACTGAGATAAATGTATATCTGATTGCCTCCTTTGGAGGGGCAAATCAGAAACTCAAAAGAATGCAACTGTTTTTCTCTTGCCTACCTGTGACCTAGAAACCAGTCCTTGCTTCAAGTTTTGTAACCTTTACAGATGGAACCAATGTACATCTTACATATATTGGTTGATGTCTCATGTACCCCTAAAATGCATAAAACCAAGCTTTGCTTTGACCACCTTGGGCACATGTCATCAGGACTTCCTGAGGCTGTGTCATGGGTATATGTTCTCAACCTTGGCAAAATAAACTTTCTAAATTAACTGAGACTGTCTCAAATATTTGGAGTTCACAGCTCTTTTCTCTCATTTTATCAGATCTTAAATGAGGCTGAAACAATATGTCCTCTTAGAGCAAATAATTACTTCTTTGGTCTCATCTCAGATACATTCCTACAACTCTCATCCATCCCCCGGGACCACTCACCCTGGGAAGACCAGGAACACTCCTACTTAGGGCCTTTGCACTGCTGTGGCCATTTCTGCCTGAGATCTCTGCTCTTGCATTTCCTTTAGATCTTTACTCAACCTCACCTTCTTAGTGAGAACTTTCCAATTTGCTCCACTGAAAACTGTGACCCTTCCCCTCAGGACACTTCATATGTTTCTTTCCTGCTGCATTTCTCATGTGGTATTTATTTTCAAATAAACCATACTTACAACTTACATATGTATTTTTTTATTCACTATTGTATTTCCAGCACCTACAATGCTTGGTGCATAGTGCATAATAATGTTTGTGAATAATAAATATTTGTGAATTTTAATGTCTCTATGCCTTTGCACATCCCTTTGTCTGTAACATCCCATCCTCCTTTCTTTGTCTGGATAAGTCCTATTCCTTCCTTAAAATATCAGGTCAGTTGTAACCTGTTTTAAGAAGCTTTTCCTGTCCTCCAGGTCTCAGTTTTGTAAAGGATTTCAAGGACACCCATTGTCCTGAACTTGTGTCATTACTCATTACAATTTTCCTTTAACCTGCCTCCTTCAGCACTAGACTTGGAGCTCCTTTGAGTCAATGAGTGGCATTTATTGCTGTTTCTCTAATACAGTGCTGCAATCCTGAATAAATTATTAATTACACACATCCTGTGTTAGAAAACTCATTACATTTAGAGCCAAACCATTTCATCATTAGATGATTCTAATGATATCTCATATTTGGTCAAAGTTTAGATTAATTCTTCAACTTTCCCTTCCCTTATGTAATAAGTTTCCTGAACTCATCACCACACTGTCCATCATGAGCATTTGTAATTCAATCTGACTATGTGCTTTCATTCTGTGAAATTTAAAAAATATTTTTCTTAAATATAGTACCCAGAACAAAATAGCTTGGGTGAGGTTTAGTTTTATCAGCTCATGGAAGTGTAGGTAGAACCTTTATTATTTCCATACCATGACAGAATGAGTCTATGATGTCCTAAAACTGTTTTAGCTTTTTTGAAATTCATATTTTGATCTGAAATATATATACTAACTACCAACTTCTCTCAGTCTTATTTTATTTTTTGGAATTTTTCAAATTTATATCACAGGCATGTTTTATAAACATATTTCCATATACGCTTTCAAGATACAATATGACAGTTCAGCTACTACTACTTTTACATTTATTAATTAAATTTTAAAATTATAGTCATTTTACTAGTTGTCAACACCAACTTATTGAAAATCTGTTATGTTTTCCCCTTTCACCAGGGTCTTCATACTATGCTGAATATTGTGCAACATGGGTGACAATTGACATTGGCAGAGCTTGTAAATCTTGCTAGTTATCAAGAGACTGGAGAGAATCATTTAGAAGCAGAAAAATCAATCAGACAGAGCAGGCAAATTTTCTGAAACTTCTCTTCATTTTTGGTCATGAGTTGATGAGAAATATTTTCATAATTAATTGCCAATATTTGCTTTTTCTTACAAAGGTAACAAGAAGGGCATTTAAGTTATTTTCTGTAAATATTTTTCACTTTCCAGTGATAGGAATTGAACAACTGCTTATTTTATTTAGTCTTGAATTTTCTTTTTGTTTATTCATTACAGCTTGGGGTTATGGTTCACATTACCAAAATGTATTGAAGTTTAAATTACATACCACAAAATTTGCTCATAATAAGTAGAAAACATAATGATATTTAGTAAATTTATATAGAGGTGCTAGAATCACCATAATCCACAATTACAGCATTACTATATTCCCTTAAAACTTTCCCCAAGTCCATTTCCAGTCAATCCCAGTTCTCTCATCCAAACCCAGGAATCTACTGTTTTCTATTCTTATAATATGCCTTTTCTGGATATTTAATGTAAATGGAATAATATAATATGTAGACTTTTGCATTTGCTTTCTTTTACTTAGCACAGATTGGGGCAAACTATGGGTTGTGGGCATACTGCCCCTTTTTGTAAAGTTATCATGGTACACACGATGCTCATGTGTTTATGCATTGTCTATGGCTGCTTTTTTGTAACAATAGAATTGAGTTATTGACAGAGACCATAGGACCTGAAAAGCCTAAAGCATTTACTATTTGGCCCTTTAAGAAAAACTTTGTGAATGTCTGGCTTACGATAGTTTAGCTTTATCCATGTCATGTAGTTCAGTATGTCATGTAGTTCAGTATGTCATGTAGTTCAGTATGTCATGTATGTCAGCAGTTCATTCATGTCATTTATCATGATTACCATTTCACTGCATAGAAATACCACATTTTGTTGATTCATTCATCAGTTGATAGACATTTGGAATGTTGCCGTTTTTGACTATTACGAATAATTCTGCAGTATGTGCTTATGTCAAAGTCCTCGTGTGGATACACATATTCTACTGAGTAGATTCTTAGGAGAAAAATTGTAGGAATCTATGATAAGCTCATAGTTTACTTTTTAAGAAACTGCCAAACTGTTTCTCAAATGGTTTGCAACAATTTACATCCCATTCATCAATGTGAGAGGATTAGTTTCTCTATATTCTTACCAATACTGGGTATTATCTCTTTTGAATTATAACTATGCTAGTGACATATGGTGATATCTCCATGGGGTTATGGTTTACATTACCAAAATAACTAATGATGTTTTTTTTTAATGTGCTTATTAACCATGCATATGTCTTCTTTGTTAAAAAAAAAAATAAAAAACCCTTTTGTCCATTTTAATATAGAGTTGTCTGTGCTACTGAGATGTAAGAGTTCTTAATACATTTTAGCTGCAAGTATTTTATCAGATATATGATTCGGAAATGTTTTTGCCTGGTCTGTAACTGGTCTTTTTATTTTCTGAACTGGTCTTTTTATTTTCTTTTTATTATCTTTTGAAGTACAAAATGTTTTAATTTTATTGAAATACAATTTCTTTTTGTTTTCTTTTATAGATTGTGTATTTGCTGTCACATCTAAAACTCTTTGTTTAACTCAAGAGCATATGGATTTTTTCCTGTGTTTTCTTCTAGAAGCTCTCTGTTATTGGATTTTACAATTAGGTCTGTAATACATTTTGAGTTCTTTATGTGTATGCCATGAGGAGGTAAGGATGAAGTTTTCCTCCTTCCCCTCCTGCTCATCCTCCTTCTCCTTCTTCTTATTTTGTATGTGGATATCAAATAGTCCTGCCACCATTTGGTAAAAAGACAATCTTTTCCACAACTGAACTGAATTGGCACTTTTATCGGAAAGCAATTGACCATGAATGTAGGGGTAAATTTTTTGACGCTAACACTGTTTCACTGATCTAACCTATTCCTTTATGTATATCATAATGTCTAGATTACAACTTTATTGTAATGTTTTAAATTAGGCAATATGAGTCCTACAACTTTGTTCATCTTTTCGAAAACTGTTTAAGCTTCAAGTACTTTCATTTCTGTATAAATTTGTTGGATCAACATTTAATTTCTACAAAAAAAACTCACAGGGATTCTGAAATGGATTCTGTTGAAATTGATAGATAAATTTAGGGAGAAATGGTATTTTAACAATATTGTGACTTCCAACCATAAATATAGAATGTGTCTTGATTTATTTAGATTTTTAATTTCTCTCATCATTATTTTGTAGTTTTCAGCATACAAATGTTACACTTCTTTTGTTAAATTTATTCTTAAATATTTTATTCTCTTTGATACTATTGTAAATGGGTTTAATTCATTTTTATATGTTCATTTTGTATTCTGTGATCTCACAAACTTGTTTATTAGCTCTAGTAGGCTTTTTGGTGCTTGTATTTACTTAACTTTTTAATATGCATTATGATAAATTTATACTGAATTTATCATTGGACTTTCTAACATCCAGATTTCCCTGCATATTTATTACAAGCTGTTTAAAGTTGGCTTCTTATACCACCTGTCCTAGCTATAAAGGATATTTGGACATACTGGATTTTTTCATTTATTTCAGCAAGAAACAAGAAAGTATCATGAATAAAGGACTCTTTTTGTTCATGTATGTTTATTGTGGCACTATTCACAATAGCAAAGACTTAGAACCAACCCAAAAGTCCATCAAAGATAGACTGGATTAAGAAAATGTGGCACATATACACCATGGAATACTATGCAGCCATAAAAAAGGATAAGTTCATGTCCTACTTTGTAGGGACATGCATGAAGCTGGAAACCATCATTCTGAGCAAATTACCACAAGGACAGAAAACCGAACACCACATACTCTCATTCATAGGTGGGAACTGAACAATGAGAACACTTGGACACATAGTGGGGGACATCACACACCAGGGCCTGTCATGGGGTGGGGGAACAGGAAGGGATAGCATTAGGAGAAATACCAAATGTAAATGACGAGTTAATGGGTGCAGCACACCAACATGGCACATGTATACATATGTAACAAAGCTTCATGTTGTGCACATGTACCCTAGAACTTAAAGCATAATTTTTTTTTTTAAATCTTATTTTCTTAAGCCACCAACTATGTACTGAGTATCCTTTCCTTTTTGTCTAATTTTTAAAAATTGCTCTTATTATTTAAGTTGCTTTGTCTCCTTCGTTGGCTCTGTTTGGTCGAATCCTCTTCATATTCTGTTTCTCTTCCTGTCTCCCTTCAGGTGTTCTTTTAAGTCTCTTTCTATTATTAAAAAAAAAAAGAAAGAAAGAAAAAGAAAAGCAAGATAAAGTCAGATTTGAATAAGGAATAGTAATACCTTTCAAATGCTTTTTGTCTATGTATTGTTTTATGGTTTTTAGCTTGCTTTTGCACATATTATCTGATTTGATTCTTACGTAAACCATACAGCAGAAAGCAAGGCATGCCTACTTCCGACCCAAAGAATGGCAGGAAAAGACTCAGTAGATGGTGCTCTTGAGAACTTGGCAAAACCTGCGTGGAAATCAGCACTCTTTCACCTCTGTCCAGAGTTCACTCCAGGCATCACAGAGTCCTCACTGAGGTGAAGCACATGAAATTGTATTCTGTCCTAGGATGTGGAAAACTGTCTCTCTGGCTGGTACTTTCCTTCCTGATGAGAATAGCAACCCACACTTCATCATCTGGAGTAATTATTCACAAATCAAAATTGAAATCAATGACTGAGTCATGCATCCACTGCTGTCATTCCACAGTGAAAAATGTTAACAGTTCTATTATTGACCATAAAAAAGTACCCAACTTTTGGAAAGTACTATTGAATCTTCATAAAAATTCTCCTTGACTTTACAAAGGTTTATGCATTTATATAGAGTCAAGTTTAGAAAACAGGCAATGCTTCTAATTTATATTCAACGTAATCATCTGTTATCTATTTAAGCCAGATAAAGAAAATGAGATAAAGGAAATAGGCACCAATTTATACTAGCTATTAACTTTCCCAGGGGTATGCTATTAGAACTAAAAAAAGGTTTGTTGAGATTGTCCTTCAGTTTAATTTCACTCTGTAATATCACTAATGACCCCATTAAGGACATTAAAAGTTTCCTTTTCTGATCAATCTTTAGAATATTGAACTCCATAAAGTATCTAGTGATTAACCAGCTAAATAAATCAAGGTCACCTTTAAGATGGCATCCTAACGCTAATTGTGGGTATAAGACTCGTTATACAAATATCATACAGAGGGAGTTATCTCCCTCAGCACCAAGATTATACCAAGCAAATTACTTCACTTGCCTGTTCAACAGTCTACTCAGAGGGCAAGTTTAGCTTGCAAAACTTGTACTAAATAGGACAAAAGAGGTGATGTCATAACTTCTTTCAAAATGCAGCATCCCTTATATAATTTGCAATCAGTATTTGTTTGGAATGTTCCAGTTACAGTATAAAAGTGAGTGTGCAGGAAATAAATCTCTGTTTCTTTCTTTGTCCATTTTTTTCCCATAATTTTTATATTAGAGTGAGAAGACTAGGAAGAAAAGAAAAGCTCTGTTTCAGGTGAGTTATACCTACCATGTGCTAACACGGACTGCTAAAGTTTGACCATAGCATTGATATTCAAAGTTAATAAAAATTAGTTTTTTTCTTTCAAAGCAGTCTCTTCATTTCCCTCTTTCTCTCTTTTTCCTGTCTCATGTTTATTATCTCTTTTCATTTTGCAAAAAACTAAATATTGAACAGACTGTGGGTCAGAAAATATGTATTGCTGTGCTATTATTCACATCTGCAGCTCAACCCCTTCCATATTTCATAACCAACATATGCCATTATATTGGGCTTGTACTATTTGGGAGCAAATATATGGAATAGCTATAGAATTGCTCAGTAGTTTAGACCTATAGGAGATCTAAACCAAATAACCAGGAGTACCGACTTCTTTTTGTTGGGGAGAAAACTGTGGCAGAATATTCTATCAACTTTTTCTAAGTGTGATGGAACTGGTGGCTTAAATTGGACTTGAAGATATTTCTCCTGTGACTCAGGGTTTCTGGGAAAGCAAAACTGTGAGACTGATGTTTGTGTGCAAGAAATGTATTGGGGGTTCTTTTGGGATGAACACATCTCGGGTAATGAAAGAACAAGGAGGATTGGGCAAAGGAGGAAGTGGAAAGCTTTCACACTCTCACAAGACCTCAGCAGTCACACCAACCCACCCCAGTAGGCTCTGTCTAACTGGAAAAGCACTAGAGCATTGCCTAATGAAAACAAAGGGGCTGACCTTTATTCCTGATGTTGTTTGGCATCCTATGTGCGCTACCCCAAAAAGGATGCATGGCCTTGGGGCAAAGTGGCTGTCTTTGGCAAAGAGAATTTGCAGAGAGGGTCTCAGCTGAGAACTGCCTGTGATCAACCTTCTGGGCATTTGGGCTATGAGCGCTTTGTCCTCCAGGGGGCGGTGGGAGGCACACCACCACATGCACTGCATTGAAACTGCATCGGAAAGACAGGTCTTCTTTCTTAAGAGTGAGATACTCTTAGCAAGACACTGATGTTAATCATCACGTTATAAATAATCCTCTGCTGTATATTTTTCATTAGAAATCAAAACTATGCTGAGTAATGTTATTGGGAGAAAATTAATTAGGTAGCTTGGGAAGATTATTTTTTTAAAGTCTATCATATTATCTTGATTTAAAACTTAGATTATACAAAGTGTATGGGGATGTATGGAGGTAGAGTTAACTTAATGAATTTTAAGCGTAATCAGAATATGCTGTATTAGTTTCCTAGGGCTGCTGTAACAATTGGCTACAAACTTAGAATAACAGAAATGTACTCTCACAGTTCAGAGGGCCAGGAGTCTGAAATCACGGTGTCAGCAGGGTTGGCTCCTTTTGTAGGCTCTGGGAGAGTGTCTGTCCCATGCCTCTGTGGTCATCTGGCCTTCTTCCCTGTGTTTCTCTGTATATCCTCCTCCTTCTTATAAGGAGGACACCATTCTTTAGATTTAAGGTCCACTCTAAATCAGTATGACCTCACCTTAACTGATTACTTTTGCAGAGACCCTGTTTCTAAATGAGGTCACATAAGATTACACATGGGTATTTATTTCAGGAGGACACTGCTCAGCCCACTACATATACGTTCAATGTTTTACTTATTATTGCAATTAGCAATATTCACCACCCAATATCAATTTTTTTCCATGAATACAAAGTTATACTTTAGGTTCGTTTCTGTCTATATACACACAATTGCTTTATTATAGATCCTGCCGTATGTGTCATTATAGCAGATTCTGAAAATGATTAGGCAGAAAACAAACACAAAACTGTGCTCTCAGTATCATTCAAAGGACATCAATATACTGAACCTATTGATCGTATCTAAGACACCTTGTATTGCAAATGGGGGGTATAGAAAGCACATAAAATATGTTGAACACCATCAACAATTGGTATGTAATGAACATGAAAAGCAAAAGAAACTTCCATTTAAATTTAATCAAATGATCTTTTTTTTTTTTTTTGCCTTGTAAATAACAGAGGCTTGGAAAGTTAAGTGAATCATATCTCTTTAAAACATTACATGCAGAAGTTTGATCTCATGTTTTCTTTTTCTGGCTAAGCATTTATCTTATTTTATTTTTTCTCTAGAAGCAGATATATTCTAATACATTCCATTGACCTTAGGGTTACCTCATAGTAATTTTCTAGACATTCCATAAACACTTACAGTTGCTTCCATCTTCATAAAGATCAAGTTTTTCTCCATGAAAAACAATTTTAAATGTAAGGTCTGACCCAGCATTTCTCTCCTTACTTACTCTCATTTCCTCAAGTTCTTCAGAACTGACCTCAATACCTGACCCATGAAGAATTACTAGGAAACAGGTGCCCAGCACAGTGCTGACAAGTAATTCAGCCTTGTTAGTCATGGCACAAATTACTACACCATTCACTCTCAAATATCAAAGAGAATTGAAGCTTTAATAGACGGGACATGGGACAAAACTACCTAACAGGTTCAACATGACTACCTAAGTCAGTCAAAACACGTTTACTTAGAAATCAAAAGACCTCTCAAAATGTCAAAGAACACATTTTTAATCAGAATTTGGCTATAACATGCTACTCTCTGGTCCTCAGGTTTCTTTTTGTTTAGGTGTTCTTGAGTTCCTTCCTAAACTCTCTGCTGAAATGTTAGTGGATGACTTTTTCAAATGGAATCTACAATTTTTCCTTTAGATATTTAAATATGGAAAGATACACAAATATAGATATTTGGTGCTAGATAAATAGATGATTGATGGTTAGATAGCCTTTTCATAAGAGTCCATAAAGGTAAAGAAGACAGGTAGACACCAAGACTCAGAAGACTAAAATGAACAACCTGAGCTGACATTGTGAGTTAATGCCAGAAGAAACAAATGGTATTCATCATAGTCTGTTGTCTGTTGCTTATAACGGAATACCTGAAACTGGGGTAACTTACAAGAAACAAAATTTATTTCTTACAGTACCAAAGGCAGAGAGGTCCAAGATCAAGGGATCACATCTGATGAGGGCCTTCTTGCTGGTGGGGCCCCTCTGCAGAATACTAAGGCCATGCAGAGAATCACATGGTGAGGGGTCTGAGCATGCTCACTCAGGTCTGTCTTCCTCTTCTTATAAAGTCACTATTTCCACTCCCATAACAACCCATTCATTCATTAATCCATTAATACATGGATAGATTAATCCATTCATGAGGGCAGCCCTCATGACCCAATCACCTCTCAAAGGCCCCACCTCTCAACGCTGCAAAGCTGAGAACAACGTTGCAACATGAGTTTCAGAGGGGATGAACAGTCAAACCATCGCACTGTTCTAGTCCCTCTTTTTGCACCTTGACATGTCCCCTGAGATAAGTAAATGCTACTTATTTCTGGCAGATGTATGTACAAATGAAGGTTTTACCTGGCAATCCAAATCTGTAAGTCCTGGTAATCAGATCACAAACTCATTTGGGGATGTGGGCTTATCATTCTTATAAAATATATGTTTTTCCAGGAGAGTAGACTACCCCAGTGAGGGGGTGAACAGACACTATAATTAAGAGGTTAGCTGGGTTGGCTAGTTCAGGCTGAAGTTAAGGGCGAAGTAGAATCCTATCCATGAAAGGGAATTCAATAGCACTGAGCAAGAAGTATCCAGAGGACGCATAAAAGGGTGTAAAAGGGAAAGAGGTCAGTCAGAGTTAAGTAGCTGCTTGGCCCAAAGAGAGTGAAGCCATCTTAGAGGAAGAGATACCTAAGAACACTACTAAAGACTTCCACTTCCAGGAAAAGGAGTAATAGAAACCAGATTTACCTTCTCACCTGAAACAAACAAACTATGGCAGTGTCTATGAAACAATGGGTTTTAAGACACTGGGCATAAGGCAACAAGGATAGAAATCCTGACAGATGAGAAACAATGAGGTAAGTCTGGTTTTAAAAACAGCTTCCAGGGCAAAATATTAGTATAATGTATCAGTGGATCAGTTAGGGTTCTACATAGAGACGGAGCCAATAGGATGAAAACTCTGCACGCGTGTGTGTGTGTGTGTGTCTGTGTTTTAAGGCAGTAGCTCATACAGTTGTTGTGGAGGTCTGCTGGCAAGTCTGAAATCTGTAGACTGGCTAGCAAGCTAGAAGCTCAGGAAGGATTTCTTATGTTACAGCCTTGAGGCAGAATTCCTTCTTTGAAAACTTCAGTTTTCATCTTCAGTCTTTCAACTGATCGGCTGATGCCCACCCACATTATCAACAGTGATCTCCCTTGCTTCAATCAAGTGTTTGTAAATGCTAATCACGTCTACAGAATATTTTCACAAGAACATCTACACTAGAATTTGACCAAAGAACTGAGCACTACGGTCTAGTTGAGTTGACACATAAAATTAAAATCACCATTGAGGAACCCATGCATAGCCTGGTGGACTCCTGAGGTTGAGGAGTTAGAGCTGAGAGGCCAGGAAGACCATGCAGTTAGGGTTTGCTGGGCACAGTGCCGGAGAAGAACAAACTGCTCAAGGACAGAACACTAGAGAACTAAAGAGGGTACTCGTGATTATTTAGCCAAGTTCTGATAAGCACATGCTTGTGAGAAGACTACGTGAGGCCAGAGAAAGAACTACCCCCAAACCGGAGAAGTGACAGTTCTTCAGTCAGTTGGAAACTTCATCAGTCATGAAGCCTGCGGTATAGCCTGCAGGAAGCCTTGATCCAGAAATAGAACTCGATCAACCCTTGGCTGAGCACTATTCTGGACTTATCTAACAAGTTATAAGAGTAAAACCTGAAAGAATCAGACTGCTCTCAAGCAATGCATCTTTATCCCACTACAAACCACAGGAAAAATTATTTGAATGCAAACATATGTAGCATATAGAAATACAAACCTCACCATATCTTGTATTCAACTAAAAGTTAACAGATATACAAAGAAGTAAAATTACTATTCATAGTGAACAACGAGATCCCTTGGACACAGGAAGGGGAACATCACACACCGGGGCCTATTGTGGGGAGGGGGTGAGGGGAGGGATAGCATTAGGAGATATACCTAATGTAAATGACGAGTTAATGGGTGCAGCACACCAACATGGCACGTGTATACATATGTAACAAACCTGCACGTTGTGCACATGTACACTAGAACTTAGAGTATAATAATAAAAAAAAAAGTAATGAAAATTAATCAGTATGACTCAAAACTGGGATAGGTTTTAAAATTAACACAGAAGGATGTTAATACAGTTAAAATAGCTGTGTTGCAAATGTTGAAAATGGTAAGTAGAACTATCAAACATACAAAAAGACCCAAATGAAGACAAAGAGAAGACAATTATCATGTCTGAGATTTTTGAAAATATAATGCACTTCTGGTATTAACAGTAGATTAGACATTGCAGAAAATTAATCAAGTTAAAAATATAGCAACAGAACCTATCTAAAATGACACACAAGGAGAACAAAACAATTCAACTCAAAATTTAACAATAAAAATAAAAATAAAAAAGAGAGCAATTGAGGCCGTGAGAAATTAAGCACTGTAATTACTTGATCAATTTTTATCAAGAGAGCCCCCAAAATGAAGGGAAAAAATGATACATAAAACATTTGTAAAAAATTCCTGACAATTTTCTAAATTTGATGAAAATTATAAATCCACAGATCACAAACGCTAAATAAACTCAAAGAAAAAGCAATATGAAGAAAATGACAGCAACTTAAATCACAATCAAATTGCTCAAAACCAGGGATAAAGAAACAGTATTAAATGTTATCAAGAAAAATAAAATATGGTATTCCTATGTATGCAGTAATGATAAAAGATAATGCCTGATTTCTCACTGTAAAAAGTACAAAAGACAAAAAAAATGGAGAAGCATTTTTAATGTACTGAAAGAAAAAAATAAATCCATAAACCTCAAGTTTTACACTTAGCAAAAGTATATTTCAAAACTAAAGTAAAATACGTACTTTTTTAGTCAAAGTGTTTGAAAGACTTAGTCACAAACGGACTTGCATATCTGAAATATGAAAGAAGATCTTCTAGAGAGAAGGAAAATGTGTAAAATTGAAATAAGAATACAGAAGAAAACAAGGAAAAACACCGGAAATATGAACTACCTGAGCAAATATACAGGATTTGCCATATTTAAATTTTTTAAGATAAAATTGAATGTAAGTATAATTGATAACAATATATTGTAATATTTATAGCACATGCAAATGTATATGTATGTACAAATATATACAGATATAAGTGTATACATGTGTGTGTATGTTGGGTAAAAGCACAATACATGAAAAAATAGCACAAAGAATGTAGATAACAAATGGGAAGTACATAACTGTAAGTTTCTTATACTCTAGGAATTGTTGGGATATAACATGAAAGACCGTGGTAGACTGCGGTAACTTAGGCAACTTAAAGATGTATGCTGTAGACACTACAGCAAATACTAAAACGGTGAAGAGTTGCAGCCAATAAGCCAACACACTTTAACTGAATTACAAAAAGTAATTAATTAATCAAAAGAAGGAAGAAAATAGAAAATAAAAACCCAGAACATGTGGGACAATGGAAGTAAAATGAAAACATAGGAAATAAATATGTAGTAAGATGATGGGTTTAAATGTAACTATATCAGTAATTGTATTTAATTTAAATGATAAAAATTGTCCATTTGATTATTTAATGTTTGCATTTTTTATCTGAGGGTTTTATTTTGAAAAGTTACCCACAAAGTATTTACTAAATAACATTCTCTCCAACCTCTGTAGATCTTACTTTATCACATATTTCCTTTTGTAAAACATGACTTTCGCTCTTATTCTGGCCTTTTATTCTTTATCTAGATGTCTTTCTACTGTATTTTGCTCTATAATATATATAACTTTTACCGTTATGGAGGTATGCATGGGAGCAAAAAATGGCTTTCCCTCTACCATCCTAGGTTCTTTGGCAGGACTGAAATTAAATTAACAAGGGAGAGATTAATAGGGAAAATATTTTAATTATGTACACATGAGAACCCCATAATATATGAAACTCAAAGAATGGTCAGATGATCAGATGATTGAAGCTTATATAGCATCCTGAGCTGAGAGGCATAAAATTGTGGGGTTCTTGGGGAGTGGTGGTGACACAAGTTATGGAAGGGTGAAGGGAGGAAAGGTATGGGACACAAAGGTTGTCCTGTTATGCAGATACAAAGTCTCAGCAACTTTAGGGGGAATATATGATTGTATGGGCATGGGGTGAACTTCTAATGTTCTCTCCCGTGATCCTTTAATCTTTCCTGGTTGAATGCCGAGGGAGGGTATTCATGACAGTTGAGCTCCTTTGGGAGGATCCTTCTTTGGACAGATGAGCGGAGCCCAGAGAAAGCCTCTGCCTGCACTACCTGTGTTTGCTGTTTCCCAAGTGCCCTCAGTTCCCTCAGTTCCAAGTAATCAACACACCAAAGCATCATATTTTAGGGTGGCATTTTTTTTAACTCCTTCAAATTCTATCTTTTAATTTTCCACCTCCTTCTCCAGTTTTACACCTTTTCTCCTTTCAACCAGGCTTTTGCTCAATCCTGGCTACCAAACCTGTTCTCTAGAAAACCTGTTAGTAAACATATTAGATACATCCAGTGGCTTTTTCCATTCCTCAGTTTACTGCATTGTATCTTCATTATATGACAGTCTCCATTGCCAGAATATTTCTTTTGAACTCTGCCCTTTCTTTGATATACATGACATGGGACATGGGACATGGGACAGCCAGGTTTCTGTCACTCACTTTTTGAGTATTCCTTTTAGCTCCTTTCACCAGACTTCTTAGAAAGTACATTTTCAGCCTTCTTTCTTTGATGTTGTGCTGTCTACTTTTTCTGAACCACTCTCTATGTGGACAGTTCTTTACCAGTAACTTACATATTTGTTCTCTCTTTCAAGTACTAGTCTCAATATTAATCACTTCCTATTCATTTCTATGATAACCTGATCATAAATTCAGAATATTCCACACCTATTAAACTTGTTACCAATTCTAAATTGTGTTTTATATTAACTGTATCATTTTCCAAACTTGACTACTAGATTTTATACTTTTCCATCATCAAATCAACTCATATCAGTTATTATTCCTGAAAGCAGTTCTTATGCCTGTGCCCATCTCTCAACAATCATATTAAATATGGTAGCAAGTCCAATACATATTAGCTAAACTATTGAAATAACATCCCAACTTATATACTTGTTTCCATTATCTCTGCCCTCTGGCATATCTAATAAGCAGAAGTCAGATTAATATTTCTATGGCACAATGTTGGTTGTATGATTGCTTTCATCGATGGTGTGATCTTCTTCAGCTGATGTGATAAGTAAAGAACTCTATGACAGCTAGGACAGACCACAGGAGGAACATATTGAATGTTCAGTTTTGAAAGTTTGAAAAAAAATCTGGAAACTTGGACATGGAACAAGTTCTGATGTCAAAGCAAAAAAATGAGGCAGAGTCGACAAAACTGTATGATTTGTCTAATTACTGGGGAATAGGCTGCATGTACATTGGTGAGGTCATTGTTCTTCATTGTCCTCAAAGGGCTCTGGCCACTTTTCATATTACATCAAAGAAATAGATCATTTGTTCATTGTATTTGAGCAGTCAAATACAAACTTCCCCTTTGATATAAATCTTTTTGCCAATTCTTTATCACAATACTCCTAATACTCTTACTTGGCTCATTAGAGGGGAGATTATTTCAAGTATATTTTAGAGACTCATATATCCTGCTGATGGGCTTCTGGAATGTTAAATCTTTTATGATTAGTGAGTTCGAAGACATATCAGAAGTGTTGAAAGCAGATGTCATCAAAGGCAATGTTCAATATAATTTTTGATATTATTAAAAATAGATTTTATAGTGGTAACTAACAACAAAAATGATAACAATAGTTGGCTTATATTATCCCCTACTATAGTCCAGCCATTATGCAAAACTTTTAATCTGCATTGTACCAAAAATCTTACAAAATTCCATACAGTGGATGACTACTGCCATTCTATGGATAAACAATCATTTGGACTAAAAGGTTATGTAACTTGCCAAGATCACAGAGTTAAGGTAAAACCAAAATTTAAGTTCAGAGATCAAAGAGATTAAAGGATGTTTTTTGACATTTGGGGCTACTATGGAAATGCTCCAATAGGCTGTGTTGTATGTATTAGAGGGGGAAATAGGTATACTGCCCCCTGTGGCTGAGTCCCAGAGTGTAGTGAGGTCCATGCAAAGCAGTGCTCCCTGTAGACCACGCTTCTTGCACAGGACAGCCTGCCCTTCTGGACTGGCCCTGCTCATTCTTCACATAGCTTTCTCAGTTCCTACCTAGCAGTACGGCATGGAAGAGGACAGCCTGGGTCATGGGTCTCAGAGGTTGTAAGCATACGTGGAAAATGCGCCCCTGCCAAGAGTGATTGCCAGGCACCCTTGACTATGTGCCTTATCTCTATTTCAGAGATGTTAAAATGAAAAGCTCTATGGATAAGCAAAAGACAAGATATATTGCAAAAAGGCGGGTGAGTATACTAGGGGTGTGTGTGTGTATTTCTGAAAAGAAGTGTTTCAGAGGCTATTCTCAAAATCCCTGCCAAAGTAATAGACATGAATGTCCTTTATTCAGAACAAAGAGAATCAGTGAACATGTGAAGATGATTTTTGATGTGCTTTTAAAATTTTTATTTGAATTTGATTGTCCTCTAAGTTCTTGGGGGAAAATAATATGTTCAGAACTTGAAGAGGCAATGTAGATAATCTATTTTTAGATAGTGTGAGGAAACTTCATCTAATAGCAACCTTAACAACCTTTTAAAATTCAGCACTGGAAAAATCTGGCACACTAGGCAAAAGAATCTTGCTGGTTTTTACAAATTTCTAAAGGTATTTTCAACTAAATTGTCCATTCCTTAATATTTTGAGACTTGTCAAATTAACCAAATTGATTAAAACATTTGTGTAAAAGAAGCATATTTCACACAATATACTGAAAAGTATTAATGCATGTATTTTATGTGTATGTACAGGCAATTTATGTAGTAAAAATTATATTTGTCACTTTAATAGTATCATTAATGAATATTATTTATTAATGAAATACAGTCATATTCATGCAAATGCATTTTTCTTCCATGTGACACCTAACTCATGACCATCTAGGAATAATATCTGTTGTCAATCAAATATGGGAATGGCTGAAAATACTTAGAAACATAGATTGTTGGTTTTAACAAAAGTTATAGAGAACTCCTGGTCAGCAAGTCCATAAATTCCATGAATGTATTGTTTGGGGCATTTTTCAAAGCTTCCAGCACAGAGCTGCACACACTTAAGCTGCCTAATAACAATTTTGGGGGGTTAATAGAATGAAAGATCTAAAACTATTGCTTGAATGATACTGCAACATACTTTTTAGGGTCTAAGCCAGTATGTGTAGGGAAAATCATATTGCCAGATCCAGGTGCCCACATGTACCTTTTACTGGACATTCACAGGGCTGTGTTCTCCAGGTCCTGCAGGATAAGTTCATGAGTCACCTCCCAGGATCACACCTGTCATTCACCTCACCGTGTAGCCTCTCTACTCTGCTTACAACTCACCCTCAAAGGCCAGCTATTCAAAACTTGGCTTCTGGAAAGTAATATCTTTATTCATCTTTTGATTAGGCTCTGTGATATAATTTCCCTTAAAAAACTGGTCCATCAAAGTATTCTGCTAAACAAAAGACTATCTGGAGCTAGGCCACCACCTCATAGACTTTATTAGTAATGCTATTTATACTTTAACGTTTTAGCATTGTTTTCCCTTCTTTGCAATCTTATGCCTTCCTCAGATTATTTCTCTTTCATCAGCTTCTGTTTGTGTTAACAGTGCCAAGATCTAATCTTGTCTGTTATCTAGAACAAAGCTTTGATCTCAGATCCCTTTGACATCATACTGCTTGATAGTCCTGTCCTGAGAAGATTTGGTTGTTATCCTGAAAGACACACAAACATGGAAGAATGTTAACAATGGAAATGAATCCAGCAGTTTTTCACTCTAGAAATCAGTAGAAAAAAATGTGTAATTACAGAACAATGAGAATAAAGACAAAACTGGAAGAGAGAGGCAAGGAGAGATTTGGGCCATGTGGAGGAAGTTAAAGTCCGTGACTGATTGGATGGTGAAATTGAATGAGTAGTAGTTGACAACATCTCCAGAGTTTCAGATTTGAACGATGGGCTGGATGATGGTGTCGATCACAACGTTAGATTCTACAAGGGAAAGAATAAAACAAGTTAGTGAGTTCGATTTTAGTCATTTTGAGTTTTGGTTCAAGTAGAGGAACTGTAGCTCAGAAGAAAGACAGAGTAGGACTAAGAAGTAAAGGTACATGTGGAACTTGACAGACACAGCTCTGAATCCTGATCTGGTCTCTTCCCAGGCACACGGGGCTGCCCTTGGCAAGGTGGCTAGGAGTCAAAGAAGCATATCTAGAGTGAAAGTGGAAGCTGCCAGGTCTTCAGGGCCAGGACTGGAAAATGTCAATGTCAATTCTTTGTTCTATTGGTCCAGTAACCTAGACCCTGCCTCTCAATGGGAAAAGGGCCAAAACATCAGTGGATATAATTTAGAATTGCCCAGTAAACATGCAGTTGTTCCTTCTCGTGATCTAAAATGTTCAGGTGCTAAGCCCATAATAGACTTTTATATTTACACTTACTTAGAATTTCTAAAATGTATCCTGTGGCCTCAGATGTGTTTATCTTCCTACAATGGCTTTTATAAGATATATTCTATAGAGTTATCCAAATATATTTCTATTGCAACAGATTCTAGAGAATGTATAATGAAATATAGGATATACAGAATATAACGATTTTACATATATATTTTTGTGTATTATAACATATTATTCCATGTCTTTCAAATGACCTCTGGTTTTAAAAAAAGTCTGCATTTCTAAACATGTGTTTCCATTTTAATCAATACCACTCCTATCATGCCTAATAAATCTCTAATAATGGTCATTAAAATAACTAAGAAAGTCCTTGTGCGAAGATATAGTTTATGTGAAGTTGAGAATATTGGCGAAGTGAAAGGACTTCTTTCTCTCTTTGACAAAGCACCTTTGCCATTTAGTCACTGGTGGACCGCAGCTTGTTCTAGCCTTTTAGAAGAATGTTATGTAGGGTCCATTCCCACTCTCTTGTGTGAGATTTCATGTTTTAACATCATATAGGTGGAAAGTGACCATATGTTGAAGTAGTTAGAATGGGAAGAGTAATGTAATTTCAGTGCATAGTGTTTGCACTGGAGGAAGCAGTACTGAAGATCTCACCATTCTAGTTTTTTCCTCCAGAAGATTAGAGGCCAGGATCAGAGTTACGTGAGGATTTTCATCATAGAAATGAGTAACAGACACTGCCCACACTAAGCCTTAATTTTGTTCTTATTAGTAAATAGCCTGCTTGTAGTGACACTCAGATATAAAATTCCTTAAAGATAAGCAGAACAGTATTACATGAAGATTTTAACAAGTTTTGATTCTTAAAAAGCCCCACAAATAATCTAACAAGGTATTCCAAATTCCATTTTGTAAAAGTTTTATATAACATAGCACAGGCTCATAAGGGCTAATAAAACAGATGCATATTTTAAAGAATAATAAAAGAACAACATGTTGCTGATCCTCAGGCTGAGAAATATCTCATGCCTCTGCTCTACGCATGGATCTAAGCTTGTCCGGACTCCTGTCATCCTTCTCCCTTTCTCACCATGGTGATCTTGTTCCTGAACTGGCTTTGCTAATAAATCTCTTTATATTATTATTCCCTTTCTCTCTTTGTGTGGAAAATTTCACCTGTTTTGATATGTATTTTTTTAATTTGGAAACACTCTGTATGCCTTGTATTGTGACTTCTCTCCCAGTATTTAGTACTTGAGATTCAACCATGCTGGTTGAGGTCATCTGTTTATTAATTTCCACTGCCTACAGTATTCCATTGCATATTAATATCTCAATGTAGTTATCTGTTCTTCTGTTGATGAGGAGTTGAATTGTTTGGTGCACATATGGGAGAGTTATTCTAGGTTATAAATCTAGTAGTAGACTTTCTGTGTCATAAAATATGCACATTTTCAAATACTTGACATTGTCATGGTTAATTTTATGTGGCAACTTGACTGGTCCACAGGGTGCCACAGTCAAACATAGGGTGTTTCTCAAAGGGTGTTTCTGGATGAAATTAACATTTGAATCAGTAGATAAATTTGGCACAGCAGCTAAAGTATGTGGGCTTCATCCAATCGATTGAAGGTTTGACTAGAACAAAAGCCAGGATAACAGAGAACTTTGCTTGCCTGAATGCTGAGCTGAGACATCAGTCTTCTCTTGCCCTCAGACTGGAACTTACACCTTTGGCTCTTTTTATTTCTCAGGACTTTGGACTCAGACTGGAACTACACCACTAGCTTTCTCGGGTCTCCAGCTTGCTACTGTAGACCTCTGAATTTTTCAGCCTTCATGAGGTGAGCCAATCCCTGAAGAAGCCTGACTAATACACGAGGTAAATTGCAAACTCCTTTGCAACCTTTTCCTACATGTTCCTAGTTTGCCTTCAATTCCTTGATAACCACCAAGAAAAAGAAAAAAAAAAAAAAAAACTGAGACAAATAACACATATGCCTTCCTAAGAACTCAAGGTGAAATTGACCACATACTGTATCTTCCAATTGGGAAGACTTTGAGAATAAAAATGAATGTTAAAATGACTAAGATTATGCATATTTCTATGTTTATTGAAAACACATATATATTTTACTAGTGAAACTAGAAAATTGTTCTACTCTAAACTGTTTTCAAAATGAAAATTCTTATTAAATTAAATTAAAAGTACCCAGTAAATAAAATTTACGTTTACTAAAAACAGAGTATGTGAGTGCCAATTTACCACATATTCACCACCACTTGATAATGTCAGACTATTTCCTTTCCCCTAATTGGGCAGATGTGGAATGATATATCATCATGAATTTTACTATGAATTTCAAGCTGGCTTATGAGTTTGAGTAGCTCCTCACCGCACCACTTAGTCAAATTGTGTTTTGTTTCTGTCTTAAAACACAGGATCAATGATCACTTCTTTCACTCTGAAGAGGCAGCACCCATCACTTATCTATGAAGAACTTCTCTCCATTTCCTTAATTTGCATTTTCCCTTTTCCTCTGTTCTCTCAGCTGCATCCCTTTCCTCACCATGCAAACCTCCTAAGGTGTTTGATGTTACTATTTCATTTCAGCCTTTCCAATAAAACATGTACTGCTCTTTATGTGCATTCCAAATTTACATGAGTAGTACTGACCTTTATCTATTCCCAACTTTTTTCATTCAGCACTATTTTTTTGCTAAGATTTCTCCATGTTTCTGTGTATAGAAACAATTTCTTGATCTATAATAGAAAAATGGGATTTTATATTATATATTATATATATTATATATTTGGCTTTTTTTTTTTGAGATGGAGTCTCGCTCCATCACACAGGATGGAGTGCAATGGCACGATCTCAGCTCACTGCAACCTCTCCCTCCTGGGTTCAAGCTTCAAGCAATTTTCCCATCTCAGCCTCCCAAGTAGCTGGGATTACAGGTGCTTGCCACCACGCCCAGCTAATTTTTGTGTTTTTGGTAGAAATGGGGCTTTATCTTGTTTGTCAGGCTGGTCTCGAACTCTGATTCAGGTGATTCACCCATCTCAGCCTCCCAAAGTGCTCACACCTGTAAGGTGCACCCAGCCGGTACTATATTCAACGAAATCCTTCTGCACAGCAAAGGAAATAATTAACAGAGTGAGGAGATAATTTGAATGGGAGAAAATATTTGCAAACTATTTATCTGATAAGGTACTAATATCCAGTGTGCAAGGAATCCAAAACACTCAACAGAAAATATATATATATTAATATATATATATTAATTAAAAGGAAGCAGAGAACCTGCTGGTCACTGTGGTAATTGCTGCTTTCTGGATTCCAGCAGTTAAGAGCTCCACCTAACCTCTAATGCTTTAGTGTATCTTTATGTATATTTGAGGCCAAAACTGTGACTCCCTTTTTTACTATCAGCTGTGGCATGCAGAGGACAGTTATGACCGAATTTGTTAGTGATTCTGGTGCCTGCCTCTCCAAAGCATTCTGAATGACCGTGGTGAATAATGTGTCCTCTGGGCATTCCCAGACAACACAAAACTTAGGTGAGTTTTCTGGTCTTATGCAATATGTCCATTCCAGAATTCCCATTTTTCTCAATTGTCAGCCTTTCTTCTAACATTTCACAAGGAAACTGGAGCATTTCCACATGAATCTATCATGGCCATCTCTTCTAAAGTCCACTCTAACAGTAAGTTTCCCCTTTGATGTACAGTCAATTTCAAGTGTGTCATTCTCCGCCTCGGCTGATGCTGGGTGTTACCTCTAGCTATGGTCCTGTCAGCTTTGGGAAGAAGTGGGCCATTCTCCAGGAGGACACCTAATGCTTTGTGGGGTAGAGGCCTCTGCAGCTGTGACCTACAGTTTGAAGGCGGTCCTAGCTTTCACCAGGGAAGAATGGGCTGCTTCTGCAAGCCCTGAGAGCTGCAGGAAAGAGGGTAGCTGTTTGTAAAATCAACGTCCTCAGGAGAATCTATCCAGGTGTTGTAAAACCCCAAGTTCAAGCTTTTGTACCCAATGTACAGCTGATGCAAACGCACTGACATACAGGTGCTTGGAAAAAAATGTTTATTCAATTTGGCCAAAGCAAGAAGATGGTGGGAGGGGGCAAGATCTCACAAATCTGCCTTAACAGAAAGAAGCAGCACAGAGATTTTGTACAGCTAGAGAGTAAGTTGGAGGAGTTTCAGAGAACCAAGAAGAAAAGTCTGTGTTTGTTCAGTCTCAGATAGCACCTTGAGCAACCAGACTTGTGGATGTCAGTAGCTGGTCACAATTTCCTTAAATGCACTCATCCCTTCTGCAAAGATTTTTCATGACCCTGAAGTCATCTCCTATGCTTAGCAAAGAAACAGTACATCAGCAGGGAGCTCACCACCAGCAACTGGTGACCATTGGCAAGCAGTTAAAGGCTGAGGGCAAGAGCTCACGGAGAGGCTCTTATTTCTGGCACACAGTGAAGAAGTACAGTGAGTACCTGAGTGGGTCACAGAGCTTCACCTGTGCCTTACAGTAATCTTTTTCCTTGAATTAATAAATTTTGCTATTGAGTAAAATCTCTGAGCCCTATGGGTCTGACTTGACATTGTCACTTTCTGTGTTATCTTCATTCTGTTATAAGAGAAAATTTTTGCTAATAGTTAAATACTGCCAGGTATAAATTAGTGTCATCAGTTGCTTCAAACAGAAAATAAGCTCAGTTAATTTCAAAATTAGTTCAAATATTTTTTATTCCATTTATGAAATAAAAGGTCTATTTTGGAAATTCATTCAGTCAAAGGCACAATATAAGATATTTTGTGAAATTTACATTAAATTTACCTAAAAAGTTCAAGAATAAACATCATGGTAGAACAATATTTTTGCTAAATTAAGAAAATGGTGAAGCATACTTACCTGGCAGGGGAGATACCATGGCCATGAAGATGGTTTTCCCAAGGCAAGCCTTATCCATTGCACTCTGGATGTGCTGACCCCTGTGATGTCCCCAAATGTGGGAAACTCGACTGCATGATTTGTGGTAGTGAGGAACTGCATTCGCAAAAATAAATAAATAAATAAATAAATAAATAAAATAATGGTGAAGTAGGCGTTGGTTGTTGCACACATATAATCTATAAGTCCAACATACTCTGTTTTCTTAAGCCAAATGAAATAAAAGCCATAGTTGTTATGAGAAGACCTTGCACAGTTCACAGAGCAGTATAGTTTAGGGCCAAGAAAATGAGATTCAGATGGGGAAAAGAGATGTGGGAGTCACGTTGGCTAAAACTCTCATTCCCCAAAGTGCCAGTAGCTCTGTGCACAGGCTTATAGGTCCATAGGTATAATTACCAGTGTTCCCAGAAGGGATCAGCCAGTTCCAAGAGTCGCTGCCCTCAGGGAAGCCCAGGGACACAGCTGCCATCATGGTTCTCCCTGTCCAGGTTCAACCTACCGCTCAAGGGTGATATTCACTAGGAGTCATGTGGCCTAGCTGCGTATCTGACATACCACTATATCAATTTACCAGGGAGCAGAGTTACAAAATTAACTTCAGGTCAAATCATCACATAGAAGAAGGGGTGGGAGGGTTTTATGCCTGGAAACAGATGAAACATAGAATCATAAAATAGAGGTAATGGATGACATATTAAGCTTTTTACACATTGATTAATAATGTTTGCTATTAGTTTGTATTTAATTAATTAGATTACAAAAGTTTTAGTTCATCCATGAAATAAGCCTGTAATTTTTCCTTCTAATACTCTCTTTGGCTGGTCATATTTAAGAGAAACTTTGAAATTTAAAAAATCTATTTACATTTAGAAAAATTTAGCCACATATTGTGCTGTTGGATTTTGTCTAAATCCTGGTCCTATTCCTATCCTTTGATTATTTTACAGTGAACTCTACAACTCTGCGCATGTAATTCTATTTTTCTGCAGGCATTACATTATGTATATCTAAAAGATAGATTATTTTTGCTGAACATTACTGTTATATCATTATCATTCTGAAAAGTATAACAATAATTCCTCAGCATAACCAAATACCCAGTCAGTGCACATGTTCCCTAAATGCAGGGGGAAGTTTTTCCCTAAAACTCATCTCAAACTTACGTTAATTACCTTTCACTGGGCCCATACTTGGGTTCTTAAAGCTGAAAGAAATAGTACAACTGAATATCTATTTAAAAATTATTTCTTAAATTTTCTATTTTTGTTTTAGTTCAAACAAATTTTCAAACATTAACCTTGAGTTTTCTCAGAATGAAAAAAATACCCAGAATGAAAAAAATCTGCCACAGGCTTTAGCTTTTTGTCCTGAATGCCCTGACGTTGATGAGTTTGATGGGTCTTTGTAGCTGTGCTCTTAGAACACACTGAGGAGGCACCAGGACAGCCTGAGGACTCGGCTGCCTGAACTTGGACAGGGCGTGGAGGGTGAGTCCATGTGTTTCTTGCAGCTGGGTGGGTGTGGGGAAAAGCAGGGCAGGGTGAGACGACCCTCTGTGTGAAGCCACATGGGCTACCAGGGGACTTGGGTAAAGGGGTGGAGATTTGTATGAAGGCAATATTTTGAGTAGTATAAACAAAGTTGCTCTTGTCCAGAAAACCATAATAGGCACTAATCAGTGGGGAGAAAAGAAAGTTCTTAAAAATGGCCCAGTGTGGCCAGAGCTAATGTAGAAGGGAGTTGAAAGGAAGTTTTGTCCATTGCTTCACTTAAACAGAATGTGATGCTAGGGAGACATGCAGAGGCCCTTCTTTGAATATGGTATTCCTGGGTGTTCTGTTAAGATTTATAAACTGATACAGCTATCACCTGACTAGATTATGTTTTTCTACACAATTGCCAAAGGGTATTTTGTTGCAGAATTAAAAGAAAAGACTTTTAAAGTCTAACTATTCAAACTAAAATTATAAGATACAAACTGTTTCAGGCCAGGCTCAGTGGCTCACGCCTGTAATTCCAGCACTTTGGGAGGCCTAGGTGGGCGGATCACGAGGTCAGGAGATTGAGACCTAACTCGCTAACTCAGTGAAACACTGTCTCTCCCAAAAATATATATAAAAAAAATAGGTGGGTGCGATGGCGGGCCCCTGTAGTCCCTGCTACTTGGGAGGCAGAGGCAGGAGAATGGCATGAACCTGGGAGGCGGAGCTTGCAGTGAGCCGAGATCACACCACTGCACTCCAGCCTGGGCGACAGAGCAAGGCTCCATCTCAATTTAAAAAAAAAAAAAAAGAAAAAAAAAAAAAAGGTACAAACTGTTTCAGTAGCATTATGAAGCAGAAAGATTAATAGGCGGTCCTAAAAATGTGATATGAAAACCTCAGAACTGTACCTTAAAATATAATTATGAGCATGCTTGACAGACATTTGAGTTTCGTCTACGAATTTCAGCATGCAACAGTGGCTCACAGGAAGAACCCCACTACCATGCCCAACCACTCCTCCGCCACAAGAGCCTTGCCTGGGAGGGTACTTTTTCTTTGAAATAATATGGTTACTGCCACCAATGAATTTAATATCTAATAGAAAATGCAGATATAAATTTTATGTTTACTAACTTAAATACAAAAAAAGCTTAGAAACAACTCTTTTAGAAAAAAAAAATAACATTATCATAATTATCCAAAACATCATTCCAGTGCCTGGCTCAGACACATCCACGAGCGTTTCTTTTGGGAATGTTATTCTCAATGGGATGGCTTCATGTAGTGGGTGAAACGGGTCCGTGGTTCTGCACTAGTCCTCCTTCCGAAGCCTACCTCTGCAGATGCCTAAAGCTGCAGGACAACACACCGACGCCAGAGAACTGAGATTCTTGTAGAAGTTATTATTCTGTGGCATCATGATTCAACATAGTTCCTTTGAGAATCAGATGAACATTCGTTAGAGTTCAGCTCAAGTTCAATTCCAGTGATTTATTTAGTATATGTGGATAAAAGCGCTCTCCTATTCTATTGCTTGTCAACATCCCTTTCAAGTTGAGCTCACTTCCATCAAAATCAAAATGGATAGCTCAAAATCAATGGCTTAAAAATCATTATGGATAGGAGACTCAGATGTAGAGTCAGGGTAATTTTGTAAAATTCAGCGGTATCTGCCTAGGAAATAGCAGCCATTAGAGTATGTCAGCCAATTGATATTTGAAGCCTCCTTTTTGGGTGGAAAACTCCTAAAGAGAGGATAACCTGAAGTGCCATTTTCCCCCCCAATTTAGCAAGTAAGGTTAATGTCAAGATTACAAAGAGGCAGGATAGATCACAGGTGAGGGACAGTGGAGTTCTATTCTCCCCCTGTCCATCATGTGTGCCACATTTGCCATGGAGGTGAACTATTTTCAGTCACACATGTCATATGTGTTCAGGTAAGTTATAGTAATGATTCTAATGAAACTTTTACATAATATAATATATAACTTTATAGAATATGTAATTATATGTATATATGCCTATAACTTATATACATATAATTATATATATGTACTTATGCTTACATCATATGTAATTCTCTGTACATAGAATATATATATTCTATGTGTGTATACATATACTCCAACTGTTTTTTATATATATATTCTATATATATATTTGAGCTCTCAAAGAACTGCTATACACACACACATGCACACACACACTCTCTTTGAGAACTCCAAGAACTGCCATACATATACTCTAACTGCATACAGCAATTCTTAGATTCTCAAAGAACTCCAAAATAGTTTACATTAAAAGTTAATGCATTGTTTCTGGCATTGAGAACTACACATTTCCAGGGATGCTAGAGCAACCTTCACCAACCCATTTTGTACCGGTTAGCAGATGAAAGAACTCTTTTTCACTATGCTGCTTTAAACAATTATGCACTCCACAGTGCATCATGTATAGATTTTTAAATAAGTGTTTTTTACTTTAGCTTTAGATTGAAATAGCATCTAGTTCTTGATTATAGCCAAGATACTATTCAAAGGTGACTCAGGGTAATAAAAAGTTGGGGCTTAGTATTTGCCGATGATCAGAAGAGAGTCTTATGCTAGTCTGAGGAATCAACCATCTCTTTTCATCTACAAGGAAAAGAATATGTAAATGAAAACAGCAGGCATGCTTGTTATTTTATGTCCACCTTTGACATAAAGAAAATAACAAAATGTTTATGGGTATTAGGCAATATTTGAAAAGCAAAAGTAGTCAAAAAGTTGTCACAAGGTTGGGTAGTCAAGTTCTTAGGAATCTTTGACACCACTGATGTCACAATGATATGTCTTTATACTGATGACTTCAAACACAAAACTATTCCGCAAAAGTGGTATTAAATAATCGTTGCGGCCGGGCGCGGTGGCTCAAGCCTGTAATCCCAGCACTCTGGGAGGCCGAGGCGGACGGATCACGAGGTCAGGAGATCGAGACCATCCTGGCGAACACGGTGAAACCCCGTCTCTACTAAAAAAAATACAAAAAACTAGCCGGGCGAGGTGGCGGGCGCCTGTAGTCCCAGCTATTCGGGAGGCTGAGGCAGGAGAATGGCATAAACCCGGGAGGCGGAGCTTGCAGTGAGCTGAGATCCGGCCACTGCACTCCAGCCTGGGCGACAGAGCGAGACTCCGTCTCAAAAAAAAAAAAAAAAATAATAATAATAATAATAATAATCGTTGCACCACTGTAGCATTAAAACATTGATAAAGACAGAGAATGAAGCTGGGAACTTGAGGAAGAGTTAAATACAAAATCAAAATACAGAGGTTAGAGAAAACAAAATCATTCTCTTACTCTCATCACGTAAAATGAGGAAACAGTATATAGCCAGCATTTTGCAAAATATATTGGAAACAAAACCAATAAAAAAAATCCATTGTTAAAAGCTTCATTGAGAAAGTGCTTTCAAATGCTCATGCCTCTGATTAGTAATGGGGACCTCCAGCAGGGAGCCACTGGTGCAAACTGAGAACGGTCAGGGCAGGAGTGCTGACCCAGCCAGACGCAGTGCAGGGGCTCTTTCCTGATATCACTGTGGTTCGTGATCTCACCCTTATTGAAGCAAAACTGGAAATTTTTATTAGACATTGTCTGAGCAGCCTCCATAGGCTATTATGTATGTATATGTGCTTGCTATTTTACTAAAATGTATATGCAACATATGCATGGTAATTCTCAGCAAAACTTTTGCCTTCTTTGAAATCAAAAGCACAACGAGATACCATCTCACACCAGTCAGAATGGCTATTACTAAAAAGTCAAAAATCAGCAGGTGCTGATGAGGCTGTGGAGAAAAGGGAATACTTACACACTGTTGGTGGGAATGTAAATCAGTTCAACCACTGTGGAAAGTAGTTTGGAGATTTCTCAAAGAACTTAAAACAGAATTACCATTCAACCCAGCAATCCCATTACTGGGTATACACCCAAAGGAAAACAGATCATTCTACCAAAAAGACATCCGTGTGCATATGTTCATCATAGTAGTAAAGACATTCACAGTAGTAAAGACACAAAATAAACCTAGATGCCCATTAACAGTGGACTGGATACAGAAAGTGTAGTACATATACAACATTAAATATTATGCAGCCATAAAAAAGAACAAGATCATGTCTTTGCACAACATGGATGCAGCTGGAGGGTATTATCCCAAGTGAATTTAAGCAGGAACGGAAAACCGAATACTGCATGTTCTCAAATGTAAGTGGGAGCTAAACATTGAGTACTCATGGGCATCAAGATGGGAATGATAGACACTGGGAGACACTCACATCTGGGAGGGAATCGTTGAAAAATTGCCTATCAGTTACTATCCTCACTACCTGGGTGACAGGATCATTTGTACACCAAACCTCAGTGAGACGCAATATGCCCATGTAACAGACCTGCACATGTACCCCAAACCTAAAATAAAAGTTGAAAAAAAATCACCATCTTTGTAAAATGAGAACTAAATAATCTTTAGTTATATATATATACACACACACACACACATATATACTCACATATATACATATATATGTGTGTGTGTGTATATATATGTATATATATGAGTTTACTAGGGCTGCCCATAACAAAGTTATGCCCAAACAACAGATTGTGTGGCTTTAACAAAAGAAATTGGTTTTCTCACAATTCTGGAGACTAGAACTCTGAGATGATGATGGTTATTTTTCAAGCAGAGGCCTCTGTCCGTTGCTTGAATATGGGAATCATCTTTCTGTATCTTCATACGATCTTCCCTCTGTGTGTGTCTACGTCCTAACCTTCTCTTGTTAAAAGTCATATTGGATTAGGGCCCCATTTTAACCCCATTTAATGACCCATTTTAAATTACTTATGTCTTTAAACATCTTATGTCCAAATACAGTTTCATTGAGATGTACTAGGGTTTACGTCTTCAACATATAAACTTTGGCGAGACAACTCAGATCGTAACAATAATCTGTATATAACCAATATAATAATTGAATATAACAGACATATCCATATAATCTAATTTCTATACATCAATATTTATGAATCTTATTGTCTTTAAGATGCATATATGTTCATTCGAAAAATAATTTAAGATTCTTCAGTGTGTTTTATAAAGTTTATAAGAAAATAATGACACAAAAATGTATTTCTAAAACAATGTCAATGATCTTGAAAAATAATAGATTATGTGAAAGAGAGTTTTAGTGTAAAAAATGACAAAATTAGTTATTATATCTTTGGAAAGTTAGAAAGTAGATTGCATAGATTCTATAAGTCCATACCATTCACTTTGATGTAATCATGTCCAATATCTAGCATGGGTTATTAAAATATATTCACACACACACAAACATTTTCCATCACTAGGGACAAACATCTATTCTCTAAAACAAAGTACATTTAACTTAAATTTTTATAATCTTGTAATCAGTACTAGACAGATACACATTTGGTAGGCATACCGAGTTTCACCAAAGGATTGAATACTATTTCTCTTAAATTAATGAACAAAATGGAAGAATGTATGCTACATACATTGTTAGACTGGTTCATTCTTAGTAAACTCTAAGACAGTAGACTTTAACATGGAGGAGAATTGCACAAGTTGTTTTTTGTAATTCTGTCCTCCATCCATAGTTATTATTGTCTATGATTCAGCTAAGGGCATTCATAACATTCTATCTTTAAGATTCTGAAACAAATGGAATATAATTATTCAAAGTAATTTTGAAAGGCAAAACAATAAGATGAATCATATAATGACAATAACTAAAAAGCTTTATTCATTCTAAAAAAACTAATTCAAAAGTGTGGGATCAAAATACTTATAGGAAATATAGGTGAAAGTAATTTGAGGATACAACATCAACATTTTTCAATAGTGTGATGATCTTATGGTAATTTAGGTTATGGTACAGAACGAAAATATGTAGATAAGAGATCTCTGGTTCCTCTTAAATCTTGATCAATCAAACGACAATGGAGATCATACGTTTCGTTCCGATTGTAAGATACTATGAGGAATACATAAAGACTTTTAAATGCAGTTTAAAAAGTGACAAGCGTTCTTGAAACAAACAAACAAGAAGGCTTAAGATTACTCACCCTTGCAATGTGCACATACAAGTGCTACAGCTGTTTAATTAGATTTATTTTCTGTCAAAATAAGAAGCTTAGAGTGACATAGTGGATAAAAAAGAAATTGATATTTGTGTTGGCTCAATAAAAAGATTTTCTGAACCGAGTGTCTGATAACGACACATGACTGTGTCTGCAAGCATTGAAAGAGGTCTTTACAATATTGTACAAGGAATTTGAAAATGGATTGCATTTAAGTTCCCTTCTAAATGTAGAATGTTATATTGAATTATGATATAGGTCAGAGAAGAGTTTTGATTAATATTTATAGTTGCTTTCTTTAGAGGACTTAATGCATAAACTAAACTCAACTTGAAGCCCTGAACATGCAGGGTGATAATCATCTCAAGTCATTTCCATGACATATATTTAAAGTTTCTCAAATTATAAACATGCTGTACTTGATACATAAGAACTTGATATATATAAGAAATTTAAAACTTTAAAAAAATATTTGAATAATGCTAGATTCACTGAAGAATTGCAAAGATAGTATGAAGAGTTCCCAGGGACCTTCCCTCAGTTTCCCCTAATGTTAACATTTTATACAACCGTAATCCAAAATTATTAAATTAATGCAAAATTTAAAAATTATCATTGGCATAATACTAATACCTAAACAGCATCTTTGGATTTTATCAGCTTCTCGATTAATATCCTTTTATTTCTCCAGGATCTGACTTAAGAGACTGCATTGAATTCAGTCATCATGTTTCTTAGTTCCCAGACTGTGAAAATTTCTCAATCTTCCTGTTCACATAACCTTGAGAATTTTAAAGAGTATGGTTCAGGCATTTTGTAGAATGTCCCTCAGTTTGAGTCTCTGAAGTTTTATCATGGCTAGATTGAAGCTATAGGTTGTTTCTGAGAGTATCATAGAGATGAAGTGTCCCTATCACATAAAATGTGAGAATATGTGACACCAATACAGCATGACTTATCACACAGCATTCACCTTGGTCACTTGATTAAGGTGTTGTCTGGCATAAAGTTACTATTCTAACTTTCCAGACCCTGTCCTTGAAAAGAGAATCACTAAGTCAAACTCACACTCCAGGAAAGAGGAATTAAACTACACCTCATGATGTTTGGAAGGAAGTTATTTTCATATGTTATTTGAAGTTTCCTGTAAAGAATAGTGTCTTTTGCCAATATCTTCATTTAATCATTTATTTACAGCAATATGAACTTGTGGATATTTATTTCATTCTTTGAGATCTCTACAACAATCCCAGTATTATTATTATTCAAATTCAAATTCTAGATTTGTACATTGAGGGATTTTTTAGGTTATCTTCCGTGTCCTTTAGATACACCTCTATCTTTTTTCTTTCTTTCTTCAGTGGCAACAAAGCACATCTTACTTTCTGACATAAAAAGATACTACAAGCTCATTGTGTATTTATCATCCCAACCCTAACATCAGCTCTTCTTCCAAAATTCCTGTTTCTTTTCATTGGAGGGTGGCATTTAGAAACCAAAATCCAGGCACTGGGTGTGTTCATTGCTGCTGGGGGCTCACTGCTTCTAGGCACTCTTGGCAAACAGAGCTAAGAGATATAGGTATGTGTAGTAACCCAGGTATACATTTATACTGGTATTTATTTATGTATTCTCTAAATATACATTAAGATAAATGAGCTTACACTGAACTTCCAAAGTTAATTCAGCACCATAGGATTGATTTTATTTGTCCATGATGTTTATTAGTAACTTCTTTTTCTGAAAGTGAGAATCCTAGCCCCTGTTATTTAAGACTTATTTCCTTATTTCTTCAACTCTAGTATATGTGTAAAATAGTTTCAGAATTGGCAACATATATCCCTGTAAGAAGAAAGTTTGCCAACTATAGTACAATGTTTTGTACAGTTTCTCTTATTTTAAAGCTTCCTGATGTTCACTCAAGATACTGTTTTCCAAAGGAACTTAGGTCACTCCCCTTCTCTACTCCCCCTTAAATGACAAATTTAATGCATTCAGGCTAATTTCTTGCAGAATATATTTTATTCTTGGATCCACTGACATCCTGCTTTTTAAAAATTTGTACACAGTAAAATTTACTCTTTGTAATGTACATTTCTATGGATTTTGACAAACAAATATAGTTTTTATCAAACACCATTATATCATACAGAACAGTGTTTTTACTATAAACATTTTCTTTAGAATTAATCCCTTTATTCTCACTAACCAGTGAACTATATTCTGCCTCTATCATTTTGACTTTTTTCTTATTGTCATACAAACGAAATCATGTCATATGTAGCCTTCTGGGTTTAGATTCTTTCACCTAACAAAATGCACTTAAAATTCATTCAAATTGTTGTGTAAATTGATAGTATTTTTCTTTTTCTTTTTGAATACTAAGTATTCCATTGTATGGGTATATGACAGGCTGTTAATTAATTCTGTCTTGAACTTCCCAGCTTCTAGAACTGTGATAAATAAATTTATTTTCTTTAAACATCAGCCAGTTTCTGGAACTGTTGTTATAGCAGTCCAAGTGAACTAAGACAAGTGGTAGACTTACAATGGCTGAGTTTTATGGTATATGAATTATATCTCAATAAAGCTGTTAAACATAAAAAGAAAAACAAAGCTAAAAGCTATTTTCTTAAAAATTAATTAAACCAATAATTTTAGCGAGGCAGAACACGATAAAAAAAAAAAGGAGAAAACACAAATTACCAATATCAGGATTGAAAAAGAAAATATAACTACATATCCTACAGTTATTAAAAAAGGTAAGAAGGATATCTTATTTTTTAGTAATTATGAACCAAGTTGCTACAAATATTCATACAGGCTTATATACATATACATATACAATAGTACCTACTATTCAGGTTCAATGAATAGGTTACTATTTTTTTATGTGACATTTTCAGAACTCAAATTGTTTTCATTCAGTGTAAATTTCACTATAAATCCTAATCCATAATGCCAATAGGATCAAATAAAAAATTGGGTGATCTTTTTCTGTCTAAATCACATTTTATGTTCACAATATTTACATGTAAATTTTGCTAAAATAAATGTCCTCATTTTTTGTTGTTGTATTTGTGTGATTGCAGCTATACATATTTTATAAGAATAAATAGAGATAAGAAGGGGCTAGGAAGATTAATTGATTGAGATAGTAATAAGGATATTTTATGTTTGGTGGAAGAAAATCAAATTAAATTAAAATTTGAAAATAATCCTGAAATGCTCCATGAGAATAATGGACTGGAATGGAAAAGAAGTGTTGGTAACTAATGATGTATTTTTGGATAGATAAGATCAAGAAGCATTGTTGAGGAATCTGAAACCAGATTTGAGATTTCACCTATGAAGAAACTGTTTTAGAATACCTGTAAATTCTTGCACTAATATATTTAGATTCTAGGATCACACTTCTTTCTTATAAATCAATTTCTCTCACAGGAATCTCTCAGAGGAATCTCTCACAATCTCTCAGAGGAAGTGATTTCTGACACAATTTGTTCCACACCTAAACAGAATTACATTCTACATACACTAGAAATCAATCTATGATGATACAGTAATAATGTATTAGAAAGTGCTAAATATTTATCTGTGGTACAAGTTTAGATTATCTTTAGCATTATAACAATGACAATAGGGTTATTAAAATTCCCATTCTACAGTTCCCAAAACAATTTATTTAAAATCCTTGAACATTAGGAAAACAATAAATTTTATTTTTCTCACTCTGTCCTTGAAGATCTTGTTACTCATCCGTAATAAACGTAAGGAAATGTAAAAGCAAAGCAAAATAAAACAAAACAACAAAAACTAGAAGAACCGGTGGACCAAGAAACTCCGAGGGGAGGCTGCCCAACTTGCATTAGCCACTTTGAAACTGCTGAGGAAAGAATGAGTCATCATAACAGCCCAGTCAAGGTGCTGCCGCATCAGCAGACACGGCATCAGCTGGACAAAAAGAATCGCGACATTAAAATTGTAACACAGGCAGGTGATTCTTAATTTCCTTTTTCTAAAAACAAATGGTGTTTTAGCTAATACTTACACTACTCACATATTGTTGTTTAAATACTATAGATTCTGCTCCTGGCCCAGGGGCTAGTAATCCCACAGCTTACTATTTCTAATTAATACCACACTCTGATTGCTGACAACAGGTTATCCAATCTGGGTCATAACCATAAAGCCATCCCATGAACCATCAGAAGGGAGTCATATTTTGGCTTCTTTTGCTTATTTTCTGGTTAGTGAAATATCTTGTATTATATAACTTATGTAGTACGTAAGTGTGCTTGTGTGTGTGTGTGTGTGTGTATCTACAGTTAGCCATTTATCCTAAATTTAGGCACATTAGAGATGCCATCTAGGAGTAATGGTGATTATTTTTATTTAATTCTGCCTCAGAGCCCCAGCATGCTGAGTGAACACAGTAGTCACAGACCTTACCCACCTACAGTCAATCTACCTCGAAGATCACTTCTGAGTATCTTCTAGAGTACATTTCTAACTGGAAGATCCAAGGAGCATAATAGCTACATTAAAAGAAAGAAGACTCTGGTGTGCTTTCCATAATTGTATATATAAAATGCCTGCTCCCCTTATTTTCCTTGTCATCCACCTTGTTCACTCTGCAATTCTAAGTTCCATTGCTCCCATGGCGGAGAAGTGGTGTTCCAGTGCATTCATTAGGATGTTGCTCACCATTTAACCAACAAAGCCCAAAACACAGTGGCTTAGTACAATGGAAGTTTATTTCTTTCTTATGAAAAGTATAAAACCATCATTTCAAAGTAGTGTAAAGTTCTCCGTTAAAGGATATCCATAACATCTGGGGGTTCCACTACTTTCCACATAAGGTTTGTGACGTTGTGAGTGGTCCTGCATCAGGATGCAGAAGGAGAAAGAGCTGAGACGGGAGGAGATGAGACAGTTGATAGGGTGGCTTCAAAGGCAGCACCTATCATCCCACTCGAATTCCATTGGTCAGAACTCACCGCAGGTCTGAAAATTGCAGTCCCTATATGTATTCAGGTATGAATTGAAATGGGATGGGCATTTTCCCACAACGGTTAAGATAATTTTCATGGCAAATATTTTTCTACATTTTTGTAAAGTTGACCGGCACCTGTGTTATTAGCCGTAACAAATGGCCATCAATTTTCCCCAGTTTGATAATCAGCACACCTAGACTCTGTAGAAAGATCTCTTTGCTGTTAAGTGACTGCAAATGATTAAACTCACATTGAATTGCACCAGCAGGAGAGGGTTAGCCCTGAATGTGTCAAAGTAGACACTCTCCATATACCCCAGGTTTTATTTTCTGCCTGAAGTTAGCATACTGGTTTCCCTAGGAAAGCCTTTGAACTATGAATAAATGAGATCCTATAGAGTTTAGTATACAGAGTAGAAATACTATCCTGACTCCATAATCCGTGCACTGAAAAAAAAAAATTAAATGCTCATCTGTTTCTCCTTTATCTGCACTTATATCCCTGATAAAATGAAGTTTTAAAAAAATCACCCTTGAAAGGACCCAAGAGAAGATAAAAACAACATATGAAGTAAGATCTAGACCTAGGACTGGACTGGGAACTTTGAAGTTTTCAATAAAGAGGGCTCAGTAGGTTGCAGAATTGGAGTTGACATTTTCTAAGATACTTGCAAATAAACCTAATCAAGGGAGAACCACAAAGGCAGTAATGCACAAGAAAAGAAGTAAAACTTGAAGTAATATATACTGGTGCCTATGGATGTCTCCACAGACTCATCTCTAGAGACATATATCCTATGTTTGATATACGAAGCTAAGTTTAGCCAAATTAGGTGCATAATAACCTACACTAACTAAACTAGAATTCATTCTAATCACCCTTTTCCAAGTGATTACACCTTGAATGATACTGGAAGCAGTGGAGAAGGATGTAAACAGAATTGTCAGTATCATTATGTGCCCTGGATACCCTGGGTAAATCACGTTCACTGAGTAGGCCATATCCCCATGTCACTCTTGGCGCTGAGGTGGCAAAGTGTCCTCAGATCACAATCTTGTCAGAGCCTCTCAGATCCTTCTAGCAGAGGTGTGAATGGGAGGCAGAGCCACTAAGAGAACTGAGACCCACCCAGGGACTGGAAAACCTTGCATCCTTTTTTCTAACCAGCCGGAAAAGCCCCTGACCCCCGGTCTTTGTATGTGTGAAAAAATATTTTGGTGCAATACACATAAAACATTGAAAAGGTTCCTGAACGCATTGTACCGATGTTCTTGTTTCTCACCCTGTGCTTTGGGGACAAGTGAGAGGAAGGGTCGGTAGGGTTACAAAGAAGCCTCTTCGCTTCCTGCTACCACGCCTGGATACACAAATCTCCCCAGTTTCCAAAACAGCCCCCAAATAATCTAGATTTTCAATCAAAATATTAAGTTGGCTCTGTAGCTGTCTGACCTAGGTACAATTTATCCACGGTGATTGAAGAACTCCTCTATCATTCCCTGAGCCTCCACCCTGACAGCGCCTTTTGTGACAATGGCACACCTCTGCCTCAAGTTTTCAGGCGAGTCATGTGTGATCTTTATCTGAGCCAGAAGACCTAGTACCTGGGCCGACTCTGGGATGGTTGTAGAGACGCACACCCAGTGCAGGGCTCCCGAGTCTCAGGCCTGATTCAGACTTTCTTCTCTTATCCTGACCCCAACCCAGCAGGAGTCCACTTGCCCTAGACTGCTTGTGCTGTAGGGATCATTTGGAGCTTCATTTCTACAAGCTGACTTCCTCACATGAGGATGCGAGGCTTCCTTCCTTTTGCCTCCCTTCCTTCCCTCAGTCTAAGCCTGGAATCCCTGCCTTGAATCCCAGAGACACCCTCAGCTTCTTGAAGGAGAGATGTTATTGAAGGAGATTTCCTTCCTGGATCATGAAAAGCTGTCCTTTGGACCCTCCTCTGTGGGTGTGGGGACTTTGACTGTCTCTTACTCACCCTGCTCAGTGTCCTGTGTTCTGCCTGCTTGACTGAACACCCCTCGCTCTCTGAACCTGATCTAGTCCCTTTTCCTGCACACTATCTCTTGTTGGAAATAACAAGAAAATACTAATTATAAGACAAATTCAAGGTATAATTATTAAACAGTTGGATGAATATAAATTAATTGTGAAATTTCATTAGTTCTAAAAAAACATAAAAACACAGAAAACTGAGACCATGTTTCTAGAAGTAGAAAGCTCTCAGAGTAGAAATGAATAAAGAAATGAGATTTTTGTAATCATTTTTTTCCTATCACCTGGAATAAGCCCCAACAAAAGCTACCTGACTTTCTCCAAAATACACTCTGCTGTCCTTGGTGCATTTCATAGCCATGTTCCTGGACCAGCAGTCCGAATTCTCTGTCTGGCAGTAATCTTGGCATCCTGCTAGTGGAGGCAGGTGCAATTTAGAACATTGTCATCATGATAAATACTAAATGTACTACTTAAGCAGAATATTTTTTAGAATTCTTTGTTTTTGTGACCTTTTAGTTACAGCAAGAGGCAAATTATGGCCGGGTGTGGTGGTGTGTGCCTGTATTACCAGCTACTCCAGAGGCTGAGGCAGGAGGATTGCTTGAGCGGGGGAGGTAGAGGTTGAAGTAAACCATGATCACACCACTGCACTCAGCCTATGGCAAGTCTGGAGACCTTGTCTAGGAAACAAAAGAAAAGGAGTCAAATTAGACGAAACATCTGATGTATTTAATACACTCTAGATTATTTTTGTAGGTTCTTACTTTTGTAGGTCCTTTAACTGCCACTGCGAATTATTCTAAGATGCACATCTATTTTCCTATAGAATAGATGGAATTAGTGCCTGCAAAAGAATGATGTGGAGATGCCATTTTGGTCTTTCCTAACAAATAACTGTCCAAGTGGAACTTAGACTTTGACCAACCAAATAATAAAAGGGACAATTGCCTAATTCACCTGCATAGGTATTATGGAATTGTTGTGGAACAGACATTGCCTGTGTGTGTGAAGCCTCCCGCTCACTAGTTGAAGTACTTCCATAAAAGCGATATGCAGCTGGGTGCGGTGGCTCATGCCTGTAATCCCAGCACTTTGGGAGGCTGAAGCAGGCACCTCACGAGTTCAGGAGATCAAGACCATCCTGGCCAACATGATGAAACCCCATCTCTACTAAAAATACAAAAATTAGCCAGGTGTGGTGGCGCATGCCTGTAGTCCCAGCTACTCAGAAGGCTGAGGCAGGAGAAGCACTTGAACCCAGGAGGCAGAGGCTGCAGTGAGCTGAGATCTCACCACTGCACTCCAGCCTAGGTGACAGAGCGAGACTCTGTCTCAAAAAAAGAAAAAAAAAATCGATATGCTCAGGAAATCTAACAAAGACCAACACTCTTTGAACAGTCCCTGCTCCTGGATTTCCATCAGCCTGCTGCCATCACTGCTTCCTGTTCTCATAACTAGAATTCAGCATGGGCAATGCTAACACCGCTTGCAGGAAAAACTGTGTCCTTTTTCCCTCAGCTTCTGCACTGACAAGTTGGTTCACATTAGATAAGGAACTGGAACTTCTCAGTGCTTTATATCTTTATTTGTCAGATGAAAGTATTCATCTTTGCCATTTGCATTACAAGGTATGACATATAAATGAAAATTTAATATTGGCACTTTAAGATTTTCCCCATGGGACTAAAGTCTCTGCTAGCAATTCTTTGTCACCTTTTCTTACATCTAAAACTGAATATTAAGTACTTCAAAAATGGCTATAAAATTGTTAGAACTCCTTAAATAATGCAATATATATGTACTACTATATCTTTATAATCCATTTCATGAATAGAATTATTAAATATTCCTAGCACTCTAATAGTCAGATCACAGAAAATATTCAATTTGAGTTTGATGTGTCGTTGCTACTCCCCTGATATGTGTGTGCTCTGGATTTTTAAGTTCATTTTCTTTTTCTTTTTTTTTTGAGACAGAGTCTTTCTCTGTCGCCCAGGCCGGAGTGGAATGGTGTGATCTCGGGTCACTGCAACCTCCGCCTCCCAGGTTCAAGTGATACACCTGCCTCAGCCTCCTGAGTAGCTGGGATTACAGGCACCCACCACCATGCCCGGCTAATTTTTTGTATTTTTAGTAGAGACGGGATTTCACTATGTTGGCCAGGCTGGTCTCGAATTCCTGACCTCGTGATCCACCCTCCTCCACCTCCCAAAGTGCTGGGATTACAGGCATGAGCCACTGCGCCCGGACTTAAATTCATTTTCATGTTTGTCAAAGTAATCAGTGTTCAGGGTCAGACTATGTGAAAGCACACACAAGCACACAGAGTACATGGAGCGTGCTTTGACTCCAGGTCCACAGGTTTAGCTTTACCTTCGTTCTCATTCACCGAGCCTGCTTTACTCCAGAATTAGGCCAGTGCATTGCTCTTCCAATGAGGTGCTGGACTATGAACAACGTTTTGTGAACTCTAAACAGCCTCCAAGGCTGGCTTCTTTCACTGTGAACCAGTGAACACTGAAACGAACATGAAAGTGTTTAGTGAACACTGAAACAAACATGAAACACAAGTGAACACAAAAGAAAGTGAACACTGGCACAATGTTCACTTTCTTTCAGCCAAAATAGGACTCTTGTCTTTCCCGTCTCAAGGAACAAAAGCTTCTCTTCGCAGCTTTTACAGGCTGAGTAAAAGCCTTGCTTCCCCACTTGAAACTCAAAATCAGCCAGTTTCTGAACATGGTAACTGAATTAGTCAAGGATTAGCTTCTAGAGAAACAGAACGAATACAATAATAATTATGTATATAATTGATTCACATAACTATATACACATGTATAGCATATATTCTAAAAATACAAATATGGAGTATAAATATTATTTTAAGGAAATGGCTCATGCATTGACTTGTGCAATTTTGTGGCCTGGCAAGTAAACAAACATATTTATAATTTAATTGTGCTAATTGCTACGGGGAAAAATAACAGACTGTTAGGAGAAAGAATAACAATGTTAGAGGAAAAAAGGTGAATGAGCTTTTTCCTTTGTAGACTAAAATACCTCTTTTAAAAAGCTTCCTGAGTTACAAATGAGAACAACTCAACTGTGCAGAGAATGGAGGAAAAAAAAAATACTTCCAGGGATACTTTTGTACCTGAAAATCCTAAGGTGATGAAGAGCTTGCAGTGTTCAAGGAATGAAAAGAAGGTAATGAATTCCGATGGAAAGAGAGGGAATCCACTGCCTGGTGAATACACAGGATGTGTGACGTGAGGGGTGAACGATAGGAAAGGAATGGCAAGATGCATCTGGAATTAGCAATGGATGGATGTCAGCCTTGTCTGCTGAAATTAGGAAAAAAAGAGGTTTGTAAGGCTTTGGCAGGACAGGATTGGAATACCGGGTCTCATCTTTCTTTAGCTGCTAGATATTCAAGTACAATGATCAGGGAGGCAATTAGACACAGGGCTTTGGATCTCAGAAGAGAAGTCTACACTGGAGACACTCTGGGAGTAGGATAGATACCATGACGATAGGAGGAACTCAGTCCCTCAACTGGAGGCAGTATGACCACGGGCTCCCTCCGCGGGGCCTATCAGTACTATGGGGAACTTGCAGCTACTATCAATCACTTCTCATTAAAGACTTTGAAACATAATTTTAACACCCTAAAATCATTCCAGTTATAGATCTATTGATTTCATTTTGAAAATGAGACGATTTGAAGTCAGCAAGATCTGAGGTCAAATAAATACATTTGGGAAAATTAAATCAAGTCGTGAATACATTGTATTTATATTTAGAAACCAATAATATTTAAAACTTGAGTGAATTATGGAGTGCTATGTGCCGAAAGAGCTGCTAGATCTCCGTTTCACTGAGCCCCAGAGTTTTCTTAAAAATACATCAAAATTATCATTTACAAAATAACTTTTTAAGAACACTTTGCAACATTTGTGGATTTTTAAAATCTTTTAAATTGAAGTTTAATGTAAATACAGAAAAGTCACATATCATTATATATCTCAACATACCAGTAGTATTCTTGATGAATTTTTTCAAACTGAATTTATATAACCAACAGCAAGTCAAGAAACAAGACATGACTAACAACCTGGAAGCTTCCTTGTTTATGCCCCAGTCACCACAGCTCACCAAGAGCACCCATTAACCTGCTCTCTGAGAACAGAGACTAGTTTTGCCTCAAACATTTGTTTTTGGTGTGTATAAAAACAGGCTTATTTTAGTAAACATAAACATTCACAGTTAGACACTAAGAAAATTATTAATAGCTCTAGCAAGTAGAATAAATATTACTCTTCCAACCCTATTGGGTTATAATTTTCATCTATGGGAAGCTTGCTAGACTAAGACTTAAAAAAACCCACAAAAATATTAATAATTGATTAAAAAACAAAAACAAAAATCTTGTTCCTGTGACAAGAATTACAAGTCACATGAATTACAGTGGTGAATATTAACTATAAGAACTACTGATGTGGAATTTTTTGGAAATTATTACATTATTTATTTTTATCTTTCTAATGTTTTTAAATGAAAAAGTATAGTAGTCTTTATTTCAATAATGGAATATGCATTATGAAATTCTCTCTGGGATATATAAAATTCATATGAAGTTGGCATTCCTCAAAGAGCTAAAAAGAGAACTACCATTCAATCTAGCTATCGCATTACTGGACATATGTCCAGAAGAATATAAATCATTCTACTATAAAGATACATGGGTGTAAACGTTTATTGCAGCACTATTCACAAAAGCGAAGATGTGGGATCAACCTAAATGCCCACCAACAACAGACTAGATAAAGAAAATGTGGTGCATGGAGTACTATGCAGCCACATAAAAAGGAGAGCATGTCTTTTGCAGGAACATGGATGGAGCTGGAGGCTATTAGCAAGCCAACACAGGAACAGAAGACCAAATACCATACATTCTCACTTAAAAGTGGGAGCTAAATAATAAGAACTTATAAACACAAAGAAGAAAACGAGAGACACTGGGGTCTACTTGTGGAGGGTGGGAGGAGGGAGAGGAGCAGGAAAGATAACCACTGGGTACTGGACTTAATACCTGGGTGATGAAATAATCTGTACAACCAACCCCTATGACACGTTTACTTATATGACAAATCTGTACATGTACTCCCGAAACTAAAATAAAAGTTAAAAAAAAATGAAAGAAACAAAAAATAAGATTTATTTTTACTTTTTTTTTTTTTTTTTTTTTGAGAGTCTTGTTCTGTCATCCAGCCTGGAGTGCAGTGTTGTGCTCGTAGCTCACTGCAGCCTCAAACTCTGGGGCTCAAGCAATCCTCCCATCTCAGCCTTCCTAGTAGCTGGGACTATAGGCACCTCACCTGTAGTAGAAACAGGATCTCAGTATGTTGCCTAAGCTGGTCTCAAACTCCTAGGCTCAAGCAATCCTCAGACCTTGGCCTCCCAAAGTGGTGGGATTGCAGGCGTAATCTACAGCCCGGCCCCATTTTTACTTTTATAAAGATGTTCCCAGAATGCCTTGGCTCTGCTTGGCTTTATCTACATTGAAACAAATTCAATTCTAGTGCAAATATTTGTCTCAGAGTTTCTGGAATAGTCATCACCTTCCCTGCTCCTATAATTGTGTGAGTTTACACATGTTATTTCATCTCTCTAAGCCCTGTTTCTTCCTCTATAAAAGGAGTGATAGCACTTGTCTTCAAAAGGCTTTGATAACACTGAAAAATATATTACACTGTGTAGTGCAATATAGAAGTTTAAAAATGATTTTACTAAAAATATATTTTTTATATTTATATAATGTGGTATATATTTTTTACTTAGAGCTAGGATCTAATCAAAGCCAAACTGGGCATGGTTATATAATGTACACCAGTGGCAATTGTCTAGTTCATAAATTACCAGAAACACTGTGCCTTTTTTTTTCTACCCTTATATTTTATACACATATATGTACATAAACCTAAGAGTGTGTTTGTGTGTGTGTATGTGCATACGTGTGTGTACCAAAAAACAACCTCAAGAAAGAAATTAACTTCACAAAGACCAAATGTTGAATTTAGCTATTCAAGTGGCTGTTGGAATTCAATCCATTATTATAATTATAGGTATGCTTACTTAGTGAACTTAGACAATGAGATGTTTTTATTGTGATGTAAAGACACAAGGGCTACTTCACGATGGATGGAATGGAAGGATTCTAAAGCACTCTTAGTGAAAACTATGCCTATCTTCAGGGAGTCACAGGCAGTAGCCTTTACTCTTAATCAGGTTCCCCTTGCTTTGCTGGCCATGAAACAGTTTATTCCTTAGAAAACATGGAATTCAGATTTTTTAAAATTCCCCTTCCTGGTTCCTGGATTTCCTTTACCATATTATTTCCCAGACTTTGAAGGTTACAAGATTTTTTTTTAACCAAGAATCTCCTTCCTGAAGGACCCCATTTTTCATTGACTTGCTTCTGACCCAGAAATCCTTGAGGTTAATTCTAGTCATTCTCCATCACTCTTATATAACCTCTGGTAAGTCTTTTAGGATTTCGTAACATCTTTCAGCTTAATGGTCATCTGTATGAAAGAGAAAATAAAATTCCCTAGGCTTTGGTGAGAATTAAAGTGAGTTAATATAAAAGGCATCTTGCCATGTTCCTCTGCACAGGAAGAAACTGGTTTAGATTAATTTTCTACTATTCATGTTTCTTCCTCTCTTCTCAAATGAAAACAAGTATCAGTCTAGAAACTTCTTTCACTGTACCTCTTAATTTGTGTTATTTGTATATACAATTTTAAAATGTGGTTTGGGTAAGAGATTAATGGGTGATGTACAAGCAATTTCATAGTCAGGGATTAGAAGCTTGGCTGTGTCTTTTATGCTTCAGGGGCAGATTCACCATGAAGTCAATAAAGCGTGACCTTCATCAGCCTTTCCCTGTGGGCCCATCAGAGGCGTTTGAACCAAAGCAACTCCATCTTAAATAGAGGCTGGGTAAAATAAGCCTGAAATCTACTGGGCTGCATTCCCAGATTGTTAGGCATTCTAAGTCATAGGATGAGATAGGAGGTTAACATAAGACACAGGTCATAAAGACCCTGCTGATAAAACAGGTAGCAGTAAAGAAGCCAGCAAAAATCCACTAAAACCAAGATGACTACGAGAGTGACCTCTGGTCATCCTCGCTGCTACACTCCCACCAGTGCCATCACAGTTTCCAAATGCCATGGCAACGTTCAGAAGTTACCTTATGTGGTCTAAAATGGGGAGGTATAAATAACTCACCTCTTATTTAGCATATGATCAAGAAGTAACCATAGAAATGGGCAACCAGCAGCAGCCTTCTGGGCTGCTCTGCCTACGGAGTAGCCATTCCTTTATTCGTTTACTTTCTTAAAAACTTGCTCTCACTTTACTCCATGGACTTGCCCTGAATTCTTTCTTGTGCGAGATCCAAGAACCCTGTCTTGGGGTCTGGATCCGGACTCCTTTCCGGTAACAGGCAGGGGCCCCTTTCCCATCTCTGCACACAATTTCGTGTTCCTAGTTCATCTTCTTCTTAAGAGGACCTCCAAAATGGCAGACTTTGCAGGCCCCACTAGAACTAGGCTCCCCTGTGACTGACTTGCTTGCCAAGATGCCCTTCATTGCTCTGATTAGGGTGCCCACTTCTTCCCTGCTCCAGCCCTGTGGTCTGACTGGACCATGAATCAGACCCAGACTGGGGCTGACTTTTCTGCCCCACCCCAAAATACACACATAAAAACACTTCTTAAAATGTACCTAGAATATACAAGTCCCTCCCTGTCTGACTGTGGTGCCGGTGAGGAAAGGGACAGGTCTGGTGGAGCAGTGAAGGCACGATGGAGCCATTGGGTCTCATAAAAGCAAAACTTCAATCGAGTTAAATTTAAAGGAGTGTAATTGAGCAATGAACGATTTTTGAATCAGGCAGCCCCCAGAATCACAGCAGATTCACAGAGACTCCAGGGGTGCCTTGTGACCAGAACAAATTCATAGACAAAAAATTAAAGTGGTATACAGGAGTGGGAATTGAGGTACAGAAATAGTGAGATTGTTACAGCTCTGCTTTTCAGATTGGTCTTATTTGAAGGCAGTTTGAACACTCAGCAGTCTATGAGTGGTTGAAGTATGGCCGCTGGGATTGGCCAACACTTAGCCATTGTTACAGGTGCATATACTACTAAGTTAGGTTTTCAACTTTGTCTCACTATTAAGCTAGGTTACAGTTCATCCACAAGGACTCAAATATAGAAGTATGGAGTGCTTCTCAGGCCATATTTACTTTGCTTTAACAGGTCCTAATGACTGGTTCCATTCAAACTCTAACGTTCGTCATCCCCAAGACCAGCTCCTCTCTGTCCTTTCCATAAACGTTATTGTCCAAGTTCCAATGCCCAGCGGCACCATTCGTCATCATAACAAGGATTGGAATCGGAATCATATGACTGATAGGAAGCCATCAGCAGAAACTTTATGATATTCAACTCCAATTTCTTCTGAATTTCAGATATTGATATGTATAGCAGCATTGATTTTCCTCTGGCTGAGTGAGGCCAAATTGCCCACATTTCTATCTCTATATTTTCCCATCAATAAACCTGCAGAACATTTAAAGTTCATTCAAATATTCTAAGTGACCATATGGATACAGAGAGTCACTCCTTTTCCATGTTTCACTGGCTTAATATTCACAACTGGAGGGAATGAAATCATAGCACATTAATAGAAAACATAAAAACAGTTATGTACAGTGTTACTCAGAAGATCGTAGTGAGTAGTCAAATCGACACCGAGAGCTATCTGCAAAACCGCCTCCACCTGCGGAGCCTGGCGCCTGGCTGGAAACCTGTGCATGGTGTCTGGGCCTGCCCTTGGTCAAACGAAGCCTCACCTGATGGCCTCATCTGCATGGCCTCACCTGCGTCGCCTCAACTAGCCGGCCTCGCCTGAGAAACCTGGGCACCTGGTTTGGTGCAGGTCGGCATCACTGTCTAAAGGAAGCTACAGTCAAAGACTCCGGACCAGGCTGGCCGTGCTCTTTGCACATTTACATTCCCAGCCCTTCATTTCTAAGTCTTTTTAGCTGAGGTTCTGAGCAAAAGTCTTCTTCAAGTTCCTCTGCTGAGACCTCCTTTTGCCACAAGGAAGGAGAAAAATTGGAGACACTTTTCCCACTCTGAGCCCTCGCCCAGCACTTTCCATTCTTAACCCTCTTCCCTCACCTTTCTCCTTTATTCCAGGGCCCAGAAAACTGCAAGAACCTTTTGTTTGGAGTTCCCTCAATGGTGAGAAGACCCTCACATCTGCACAGATCTGCTTGACCCTGGACTAGGGCTCCACTCCATTGGAAGCAGGGAGAAAGGGAGTCATTGCTTCCTCTGCTTGGGCTCTGGCTTCCTGGGCCTAGTGAGGGAGAAGAGGCCTGCCTGTGTTTGTCCTGTTACTATAACTGACCACCTGCCCCTGTGGGCTCAGCCCTCTCCAGCTCAGGGAATCCTAACACCGCCAAGCTGTCCTTTCTCTTCTGATAAATTGGCTATTCCAAAGATATCGTTAATCAAAATTATGGACTTGCCCAGGTGTAAATTAGTAGGACAGCAAGAGTCTGGGTTTACTTCTAATCTATTTGTTTTATAAAATTTGTTGTCTTTTTTCAAGTTCAAAGTACCTTAAATTATTTTTTCCTGGTAAATATAATCTCTTGAACATCTAAATTTCCTGCCTGTCAGAAAGGAAACCTAAGTGAAGTCATTAAATAGAAATAAGAAAACAAAAATGAGAGTTCCAGAGAATATAAATAAATTAATTAAAAGATGATTATTCTGGCTTTAAAAGAATGGTTCCTCTGACCCACGTTCATTTAAATTAATACGACTGTTATTAATGAGGTCATTTATTTATAAAATAAATATGCTGAAAATAAAAACATAACATCTTATGTAGTCGAATTTGAACAATACAAATAAAACAATGAAATTTGAAGTAATACTTTCATTTGTGGCCAAGGAAAGAAAGGGTTGACAATTTATTGAATATAATGCTTCGGTTAATTTTATGCAAACAGCATAGCCTGGAGATTAAAAGCCAGGCCTCAAAAATCAAAGTGCTTCTGTACAAGTCTCAGCTCTGCCCTCTCCTAGCTACGTGAGCTGGAATCCTCCTACAGCCTGCCGCATCTCTGTGTCTAGAGCACAAAGTCATCCCACTTTCATGGTCAGGCGCTTCGGAGCAATAGGTTAGTTACAGTTTATGCAAGTGCTGAAATCATTTGTTTAATAAATTAACTACTTTATTTGGAGCAAAACCTTTTTGTTTTTCTGTACAGAGATGGGATTCAGGACAGGCTCCTCCAAAATATGACACCTTGGCTTTGAGAAAACAGCAAAAGCAGAAAGGTCACTCTCGGCCTTCCCTCACCCTCTCTTCCCTGAAGCAGGTCTTAAAGCCGGCATTCCAGGGGTGCTCTCCCTGTGGCTGGAAGGAAGGAATGAGTCTGAACAAACGGGACTTGCGAAGTTCCCCCAATTTATTGCCATCAGATCCTGCCTTTTTATCTAATCATACTACTCTATGACTTCCTAACCAAATCTAGCATGAAAAATACACAGTTTTGTTCATTTTTTGAGTCTTTATTTCTGAAGACTCTGTTTAATCTAAAACTTATTTCAAATAAATATGCATGCTTTTGTCTTGTGAATCTGTCTTTTGTTACAGGTGTGTCTGCCATGAATCTTGAGGTGGGTGAGGAATAAAGGTATCTCATGGCAGAAACATGCTTGACTCTGGTTTTCTGGTATTTTGTATTCTCCAGAGGAGACATTGGGTGCTCCAAAGTCAAGTTCACGCAACTGCATGGATTACTCTGATGACTTCAACTTTCGTTTATGCAAATAGATACAATTTATGTTTGATGTCCTTTTTTTTTTTTTTTTTTTTTTAATGGAGCCTTACTCTGTCACCCAGCGGGGAACACAGTGGTGCAATCTCAGCTCACTGCAACCTCTGCTTCCTGGGTTCAAGCAATTTTTCTGCCTCAGCCTCCTGAGTAGCTGGGGTTATAGGAGTACGCCACCACACACAGCTAATTTTTGTACTTTTAGTAGAGATGGGGTTTCGCTATGTTTGCCAGGCCAGTCTCGAACTCCTGACCTCAGTTGATCTGCCCACCTAGTCTTCCAAAATGCTGGGATTACAGGCACAAGCCACCGTGCCCAGCTTGATGTCCTATTCTTGACTGTAGTTTATGTGTTCATGTATATAATACATGATCTTATATTTCTAAATGATTTCACCTTCTTTGTGACTGAAAAGGGGTTCTTTCAATCATACTTCATTGGGATAACTGGTACAACTCAGATTCTTTACGGGTGTTTTCATTTGGTCCACGTTGTCTTTCTGTTTAAGTATGACACTTGTTCTTTGATGTATTTTCCTTTTGGGTTGACACACATGCTATGGCAGACGCTGTCAGTGTCTTACCTATATGCCCTCGGTGTGTACCTCCTTTGCCAGCAGGGCACACACAGCCAACACCTGTAATCCTGCTTGAGTTTTATTTTTCTTTCTGCAGAAACACCTAAAAACTAAGTTTTATACCCATTAGAAGTCACTCTCCACTCTCACTGCTTCCCCAACCCTTGATATCCACTAATCTACTTTTTGGCTTCATGGATTTGCCTATCCTGGACATTTTCTGTAAATGGAATCATACAATATATGGCCTTATTTGTCTGTTTCCTTTTTTAACTTAACAATGTTTTCAAGGTTCATCCATGGTGTAGAAAGCCCTGGGACTTCATTTTTTTATGGCTCGATATTATCCCTCAATATTTCTGAGGTATACCACATTTTGTTTATCCATTTATAAATTGATAGACATTTTGGTTTGGCTTTCTGCTGTTTGGCTATTATTAATAATGCTACAACAAACACACACATATATATATATATATGTTTTTGCACACACACGTTTTTAATTCTTTTCAGTGTATAACTAGGGGTGGAAGTTTTAGACCCCATGGTAACTATAGGTTTATCTTTTTGATGAACTGCCAAATTGTTTTCCATAGTTGCTAAACTATTTTGGATTTTTTACCAGTAACATATGAAGGTTTCAGTTTCTTCATATCTATTTTATATATCTATTTGTAAATATTTTCTCCCCTATCATGGGTTGTCTTTTTATGTTCCTGATAGTATTCTTTGATGGAATAAAGATTCTAATTTATATAAAATTCAATGTATGCATTTATTCGTTGGTCACTTGTGGTTCTATTTTCACATCTAAGAAATCTTTGCTTAGTCTGAAGTCACAAAGATTTATAGTTATGTGTTCTAAAGCTTTATAGTTTTAGCTTGTACATTCAGGTCTTTGATTGACTTTTGAATATGATGTAAAGTAGGAGTCCAAATCCATTTTTTTTTAACATGTAGATATTTATTTTTCCCAACAGCATTTGTGGAAAAGATGATTCTTTTCTCACTGAATGTACTTGGTAACCTTCTCAGAATCACAGATGTAAGGGTTTATCTCTGGGATCACTATTCTCTTTCATTGTTTTGCATATCTGTTCCTATATGACTATCACAGTGTATTTACTACTGTAGCTTTGTATTAAGTTTTGATATTAGGAATTGTGAGTTCTCCAACTGTGTTCTTTGTTTTTTCAATATTTCTTGGATTATTTTGGGTCCCTTACACTTCCACATGGATTTAAGGAATAGCTTATCCATTTCTGCAAAATGGCAGTTAGAATTTTGCTAGAAATTGCATTGAATCTGGAGAGTATTATCATGTTAACAATATTATCTTTCAATCCATGGACATAGATGCCTTTCCATTTATTTAGATTGTCTTTGATATCTTTCAACAGTTTTATAGCTTTATAGTTTTTGTAAGATTCATATTTATTCAGTTAAATGTATTCCTAAATATTGTTCTTTTTGTTACTATTTTAAATGGAGTTTATTTTCTTAATTTCATTTAAGATTGTTCATTGCTATTGTATAGAAACACAACTAATTTTTATATTGACCTAGTATCTTACAACTTTAATGGATTTATCTATTAGCTGGAAGAGTTTTTTGAGAGTTTAGGGTTATGTACTCTTTCTCTACTAATTTTAATCTGGTCTAATCTGTCAGTGATCTAAACAATCAGAGAATAAAGAGATGTATTTAGTTTAGTTTTTATTTCTGGGTCTATGTATTAACATTTTAGTTAACTTTTGCCCAGGGTCTTCCCTACTTCTTTTGCTTCTGATCTTTACATTGAATCTTTTTTCCTGTTCTGAGTTCATCCTCAGGAAAAAATAATTGATACAAATTTTTACTAAGCCCATTTATGCCTAGTGTTGCATTATTGGAACACTAAGCCTGTGGGAGTTATTTATATCCTACCATTCAAGGTCATTGCCAAGGTCTCAATGCAAAAATTTGAAAAATTGTAACCTCAGGCATAAATGGCTTAATATGAAAATAATCCTCATTGGCATGAATGATTGGGCCTATTCTCAACCTGGCATGATTCTTTTCAGTTGGTCACCAAATATGACCATTTTTTGTCATTGAAACAATTAATCAAGTTTTACCAACTTGGTTAGTTCATTCACTGAATAAAGTTTGAAATTAAGATTTGGATTTTTCGTAAGGGTATTGGTAAAGAAGGCTGTAATGACTTTTTAAGTTATATTTTATATATATATATACATTCTTATTTTATTTGACGTGCATAAATGTCTTAACACCTACTAACATGGAACTTACTATTAACTGAGGAACGTTGAATAGAAATGTAAGTAGCTTTAAATATTAATTGTATTTTCCAATTATTTATTCACAATCTCCATTTTGATGCCACTTATTTCTATTTTCTTTCTAAACTGAATGATCTAACAGGGCTTAAATTTTAATGAAATACATAAATGAATGAGTTATTTACCAAGATTTTGTCAATAATATGCCTTTCACATATTAATTGTGCTTTGATTAATATAGTAATAATAAATCATCAAATAGCACTTAATTTTACACATTGTCTTCCCAAGCATTGTTTTATTTAATTTTCTCAAGTTTTGTAAAATAAATATTACACTAATTTTAAATGTATAAAATAAAGGTCTTAAAAGATGATTATTTTTAAAATCACATAGACTAAATCTTTTTTTTCCATGTGTTCTATTTTGCAACGTACAAACAAGACCAGGCTGGCACAGGAATTGTGGAATAAGAGTTGAACATCACATGAAGAGATAAACTTTCAAGCTTTTCTCCTGAGAAAAAAAAGAACTATTGTTTATTGACAATATATGATAGGGTGGCAAACTTGTTCTACTTATGCACTGAGTGAACGTTCACTAATACCATGTGTTATAAATATAAATGTACATTCACACAGATAGGGCATAAAAGTATAAGAGTAAGAAGGACCAAGAATGGGAATTTAAAATCATATGGGCTTGCCTTCAAAGCCTGGTTTTTGTTTTTTATTGTATCAGGAATGGCACATAAGAATTGAAAATCCTAATTACACCATAGTTATTTTCTAGAAACCACTGCATTTTGAAGATCGCTATTTGCCAGAGACTAGCATAATACATAGATAGAAATATTGTTAAGTGACAAGTAAGAAAAATAATCTGCAAGGAATATATAACAAAACACACCTTATCTGTTTAGCAAAAATTAAATGACATATTTTAAATTTTTATATTAAGTTTGTGAAAACTTCATATTTCTAAATCAGAGAACATATTAATATGTTGGAGAATTATAAAGATAGAAACTAATCATCTTTAAATAAATGTTTAAATACATAATGTGTTTTCTGCTGTAGTATATATACCAGGTTTTTTGGCAGTAGTTTTATTTTATTTTATTTTCTATCAGGTTTACTGAGGTATGATTTACCTGCAGTAAAATACAACCATTTTAATTTGTAGCTGTGCATGTTTTGATAAAGTGCACATCCGTGTAACAACCAACATAATCAAGGTAATAGCCTAGTCCCACTGCCAAAAAGGAGTTCCCTGGTGGCCTTCTGTTGTCATCTCCCTGCCCACATTGAATAATCAACAATTTATTGTAACTGAGTTGTGGGATTTTGTTTATTCTGAATACAAATCTCTTACTGGAAATGTGTTTTGCACACATTTTCCTCAGTTTTCATCATCTCTTTTAATTTTTAATAATCCTTCTTAAAAATCAGAATGCCTTAATTTTAGTAGAGTTGGCTGGACACAGTGTCTCATGCCTATAATTCCAGCCCTGTGGGAGGCCAAGGTGGGCAGATCGCCTGAGATCAGGAGTTTAAGAAAAGCGTCGCCAACATGGTGAAACCCCATGTCTACTAAAATTACGAAAAAATTAGCCGGGTGTGGCAGCAGGCACCTGTCATCCCAGCTACTTGGGAGGCTAAGACAGGAGAATTGCTTGACTCCGGGAGGCAGGGTTTGCAGTGGGCTGAGACCACACCATTGCCCTCCAGCCTGGGCAACAACAGTGAAACTCCATCTCAGAAATAAATAAATAATTGAACAAACAAATAAAGTACAGTTTATCAAATATTTTATTTCAATGATCATGCTTTTGGGATGACAACTAAGAAATGTGTTTCTAAACCAAGGCCAAACATATTTTATCCTGTTTTCCTCTCGAAATTTTATAATTTTAGGTTTTATATTTAGGTGTATGATCCATTTCAAGTTAATTTTTATATTAAGTATGTGGTGTGAATCAAGGTTAATTAATTTGTGTAGGAATGTTCAAATGATCAAGCATATTTTTTGAGAAGACTGTCGCCTATCCATTGAATTGCCCTTGTACCTTTGTTGAAAACCAATTAGCCATATATGATTGCATCCATTTTTGGACTCTGTTATTTTCCATTGATTGATGTGGAGATACCTTTTTGTAAATACCAACTCTGCATGCATTCTCAGGATAAATCACATTGGGCATGATATTATGTGTATATACATATTTGAGCAATTGTCAATTTCTCCTTTCAGTTTTTTTCAGTTTTTGACTCATGTATCATGCAGCTCTGTTGTTAGGTGCGTACACATTTAGGACTGTAGTGTCTTGATAAATTGATGTCTTTATCATTAATTCCTTTTATTATCCTTTTATATCTCTAACAAATTTTCTGGTTCTGAAGTCTATTTTATCTCAATGTGGCTCTTGTCTCTTGGTTAGCATTTACAGGACTTTTTTTTTTTTTTTTTTTTTTTGAGGCAGAGTCTCGTTCTGTTGCCCAGGCTGGAGTACAGTACAGTGGCACAATCTCAGCTCACTGCAAGCTCTGCCTCCCGGGTTCAAGCAATTCTCCTGTCTCAGCCTCCTGTGTAGCTGGGATTACAGGTGTGCACCACCACGCCCCACTTATTTTGGTATTTTTAGTAGAGACAGAGTTTCACCTTGTTAGCCAGGATGGTCTTGATCTGCCTGCCTCGGCCTCCCACAGTGCTGGGATTACAGGTGTGAGCCACCGCCCCTGGCCTGCATTTTTTTTTTCTCAGCCTTTTAACTTGTCCTTGTCTTTATGTTTAAAATAGACTTCTCTTAAAAAATGCATCACTGGGCCTTTTTACTTAAACCCATTTGGCAATTTCTGTTTTTAAATTAATACATTTAGAATATTTTATTTAATACAATTGTTTGTTTACTGGATAAATATTAACCATCATGTTGTTTTGCATATTTTTATCTCTTTGTTTCCTTTTTTGCCTGCTTCTTGATCAAGTAAATTTTATCATTCCACTTCATCTTCACTACTAGCTATTATTAATTATTTATGCCTCTTTACTTTAGAGTTTTTCATTATTTTCTTGGGATTTACATTGGTCAATCTAAAATAATCAGAAAGTTCAGAATCTGATTTAAAGGAAATTAATTCCAGCACACAATTTAAGGAAGAGCCACCTGATTGAGGAGCATGGATTCCAAAGAATGCAAGTCAGTGCTCCAAAGTGTAGAAGTCTGGGATTATTTATATAGGCAAAGCTTAGGGAAGTTTAACAGAATTTCATCTTTCTTTGTAAGGCATAATGCATAGCTACAATAATCTGACTAGTTGAGGTGGTCTTTTTGTTTCTGGAAACTATATTTAACATTCTACACTGAAGATACAACTGTTATGGCCTGTTACGTGCCATCCGGTCTGAGAAAGTTACAGAATGATAAAGGAGGCAGTTAATCCATAGGTCCATGATAGCAAGGGTGCTGTCTGGTCTCTGGCCTCTCATAGGCATTTATGGGAACCAGAACAATGAGAGAGTTTAATCTTAGAAGTAGAACTGCAAATATGCCACTGACTCAGTCTCCAGAGCTTAACTTTCCGCTTAGCATAATACATTTAGAGGGTTCTGAAATTTTATTTTATTTTATTTTACACACCATAAACTCTAGTGAATCATAGTCAACCTTCATGTAATATTATGCTGCTTCACAACAGTATGAGAATCTTATTATGGTACATTTCCGATTCCTGTATTTATGCTATTTTGTTGTACATTTTACCTCTGTTTATGTTAAAAAACAAAAAACTGTCCCGGCATGGTGGCTCATGCCTGTAATCCCGATACTTTGGGAGGCTGAGGCGGGTGGATCACCTGAGGTCAGGAATTCGAGATCAGCCTGGCCAACATGGTGAAACCCCGTCTTTACTGAAAAATAAAAAAAATTAGCTGGGTGTGGTGGCAAGTGCCTGTAATCCCAGCTACTCATGAAGCTGAGGCAGGAGAATCACTTACACCTGAGAGGCAGAGGTTGCAGTAAGCTGAGATAGTGCCACTGCACACCAGCCTGGGTGACAGAGTGAGACTTTGTCTCAAACTAAATAAAACCCAAAAAGCTTGTTTTCATATTTATCTATACTTTAACAGTTTTTCAAAAGTCTGTATCTTTTGTGTAGATCCTAGCTTCCCTCAGATACCTTAAATGACCTGATGGAGCTGAAAACCATGGCACGAGAACTATGTGACACATGCACAAGCTTCAGTAGCTGATTTGATCAAGTGGAAGAAAGGGTATCAGTGATTGAAGATCAAATGAATGAAATGAAGCAAGAAGAGAAGTTTAGAGAAAAAACAGTAAAAAGAAAAGAACAAAGCCTCCAAGAAATATGGAACTGTGTGAAAAGAGCAAAACTACATCTGATTGGTGTACCTGAAAGTGATGGGGAGAATGGAATCAAGTTGGAAAACACTCTTCAGGATATTATCCAGGAGAACTTCCCCAACCTAGTGAGGCAGGCCAACATTCAAACTTAGGAAATACAGAGAACACCACAAAGATACTCCTTGAGAAGAGCAACTCCAAGACACATAATTGTCAGATTCACCAAGGTTGAAATTAAGGAGAAAATGTTAAGGGCAGCCAGAGAGAAAGGTCGGGTTACCCATAAAGGGATGCCCATCAGACTGACAGTGGGTCTCTTGGCAGAAACTCTACAAGTCAGAAGAGAGTGGGGGCCAATATTCAACATTCTTAAAGAAAAGAATTTCAACCCAGAGTTTCATATCCAGCCAAACTAAGCTTCATAAGTGAAGGAGAAATAAAATCCTTTACAGACAAGCAAATGCTGAGAGATTTTGTCACCACCAGGCCTGCCTTACAAGAGCTCCTGAAGGAAGCACTAAACATGGAAAGGAACAACTGGTACCAGCTATTGCAAAAACATGCCAAAATGTAAAGACCATCAAGGCTAGGAAGAAACTGCATCAACTAATGAGCAAAATAACCAGCCAACATCATAATGACAGGATCAAATTCACACATAACAATATTAACCTTAAATGTAAATGGGCTAAATGCTCCAATTAAAAGACACAGAATGGCAAATTGGATAAAGAGTCAAGACCCATCAGTGTGCTGTATTCAGGAGACCCATCTCACGTGCAGAGACACACATAGGCTCAAAATAAAGGGATGGAGGAAGATCTACCAAGCAAATGGAAAGCAAAAAAAAATCCGAGGTTGCAATCCTAGTCTCTGATAAAACAGACTTTAAACCAAAAAAGATCAAAAGAGACAAAGAAGACCATTACATAATGGGAAAGGGATCAATTCAACAAGGAGAGTTAACTATCCTAAATATATATGCACCCAATATAGGAGCACCCAGCTTCATAACGCAAGTCCTGAGAGACCTACAAAGAGACTTAGACTCCCACACAATAATAATGGGAGACTTTAACACCCCACTGTCAACATTAGACAGATCAATGAGACAGAAAGTTAACAAGGACATCCAGGAATTGAACTCAGCTCTGCACCAAGCAGACCTACTAGACATCTACAGAACTCTCCACCCCAAATCAATGGAATGTACATTCTTCTCAGCACCACATCACACTTATTCCAAAACTGACCACATAGTTGGAAGTAAAGCACTCCTCAGCACATGTAAAAGAACAGAAATTATCAGGTACCATTTCTGCTTAAATAACTACTTTAAGAGTTCTTATAGTGTAAGTCTACTGGTAATACATTCTTCCAGCTTTTGGTTCACTTAATAACATATGTATTTTTCATTTACTTAAAAGTATTTGACACTTGTTTGCTTTTCTTTTTCTTTTTCTTTTAGCTCTGTGTTGTCTTCTATGGTAGGTGGTTTATTCTTTTCCCTTTCCCTGCCTTAATTAGTCTTTACATACATATTTCCTGAAAGATGGTGTTCACTGCCTTCACCCAGTGACTTCAGCCCTCTACTTTTTTTTTTTTTTTTGAGGTGGGATTTTGCTCTGTCACGTAGGCTGGAATGCAGTGGCCCAATCTCAGCTCACTGCCACCTCCATCTCCTGGGTTCAAGTGATTTGCCTTCCCCAGCTTCCTGAGTAGCTGGGATTACAGGCACCTGCCACCACGCTCAGCTAATTTCTGTATTTTTAGTAGAGACAGGGTTTCACCACGTTGGCCAGGCTGATCTCGAACTCCTGACCTCAGGTGATCCACCCACCTCAGCCTTCCAAAGTTCTGGGATTAGAGGCGTCAGTCACTGGGTCTGGCCCAACCCTCTACACTTCAGGGGAGAAGGGCCGAGGCAGAGTTGGATTCTACTCCACAGCAGTGGCCACTCCCTCTCTCAGGCTGGACCACTGAGGGATATTTCTCAGGTCTCCCACCTCGCCCTTTAAATCTATTCTAGTTATCTACTGCTACATCCTGATTAACCCACATTTAGCAGCTAAAACAACACACAGATGATCTCACCATTTATGTGGGCAAGGCGCACAGGCACGGCTTCACTGGGCCTGTGATACAGGACCTCTCACAAGGTGCATGTAGGATTCTGGCTGGGGCCACAGATTTTTGGGGGATTTATCCACCTCAGAGCTCACTTGAGAGTTGTTAGCAGGGTTCAGTTCCTTAAAGCTGTTGTGCTGAAGGCCTCAGTTCCTTGCTGGCAGTTGGGCATTGGCTGCCCTCAGCCCTTTGTCACGTGAGCCACCCCTACTTGCAGACCTTGAGGACCAGGACATAAGAAGAGCTGGAGACACAGAGTGCTGGTAAGCAGGACGGAAGTAATCTTCCTTTACAACCCAATCTTAAATGGACATTCCATCACTTTTCCTGCACTCTAACAATCAGAAGCAAGTCCCCAGGTCCAGCACACACGAAAGGGGCAAAGATTACACAAGGCAGTGAATACCAGGAGGGGGAATCACTGACAGCCACTTTAGAAGCTGCCTGCCACACTCCAATTTCTGTCCCTCAGTGATTCACATTTCTTGTAAATGCACCATGCATTCACTTCCTCCTGAGGGCTTTAGAAGTCTCATTTCATGATAGTGACAGTTCAAAGCCTATAATCTCATTATTTAAATCAACTCTACATCTTGGAGCTGGTGCATAAAAAAAAATCTACAAAAGTGAGCAAATTTCCTTTGTATCTGTGGCTGCTTGGGTTACTCAATTTTCATCCTAAACTATATTTGCTCTTTAGGAACCCACCAACTCTTTTAGCTACGTTCTGCCTACCCACATGGAGCTGTCCTCCTTGCCTTCTTTCTGTGCTCTGCCACAGGTCAGCCAGTGTTCACAGCCCATTTCTGTTATTGTAGGAGGCACCTCTCTTTCCTTCATTTCAAACTATTTAATTGCCCTGCAACCTCAGCTCTCTGATGGGTTCAGAAAGTCATGACCTTGAATATCACTGGTTTTCAAATGTAATTTTAATAAAGACACATTTTCCAGATGTCTACACCATCAGCAGAAGCTGGAAGTTCTGGCAGTCATTTTTTGACCTTATAACTCAGTATATTTAAGAAGTTAAATATATGACAGATCCAGTTCCCTGCATTTGTTGTTTTGACCTTCATTCCTTAGTGTCCTGATGTAGTTTCTCCAACCTCCTCACACAAGATTAAATATTACACTAAAACATGACTCAAATCTGGAGATGACACTTCCCAAGATAGCTGATGCTTTCAACAGACTTTGTTAATAAGTGTCTTTGAAACATAGTCTCATTTTGGAAATAAGTGTATTAATGTACAAATGTAAAACTAGTTCATATATATATTTTTACTATTCCGGGAAAAATTATACTGGGAACACATTTTTTAAAATTTCAATTTATGCTTTATTTTATTGAGTGTCTTTTATAATTTTAGTTTGACCTTATTTCTTGAGTATGGCTAAACTGATAAGTGTGTATGGTATATCCTTCCAAGGATGTAGCTGCCTCAGAATCACAGTGATGCAGCAACTATAAGACTATCTAGCATATCTTAAAACTGAGGGTGATGAGAAAACAGTCTACAAAATATTCAATAACATTTGATGAAATACCATTTACAAAGAAAAATCAATGAGAGTAGAATGAATAATAAATATATGTCAGTTTATTGAACACACTAAGAAAATATGACTTTTGTGAATTCACAATTTTTGTAACCAGCATAAACTCTTACCCCACCATCTTGAAAAGGGAATACTATCTTTTAAGTTGTCCCTTGATAAGTATTTAGTAACATGAAAATATGAAGAACTTGATAAAGGTGGAAAGGTGAAAAACCGTTCTGTGCTGTAAAAGGTGATCTCTATTTCAGTGATTTGGATGCTTGGAAGTGGCTGGAGGAAACTGTGCTCCCCAGTTTTTATTTATTTATTTATTTATTTATTTATTTATTCATTTATTTTTATTTTTGAGACACAGTCTCGCTTTATCGCCCAGGCTAGAGTGCAGTGGCATAATCTTTTGTCACTGCAACCTGTACCTCCTGAGTTCAAGTGATTCTCGTGCCTCAAGACTCCCAAGTAGCTGGGACTACAGGCCCATGCCACCACGCCTGGCTAATTTTTTAAATTTTTTAGTAGAGATGGGGTTTCACCATGTTGGTCAGGCTGCTCTCAAACTCCTGACCTCAGGTGATCCACCCGCCTTGGCCTCCCAATGTGGTGGGATTATAGCGGTGAGCCACCGTGCCTGGCCCTCCCTAGCTTTTAGCTCCTGAAGCATCTGGGTGTAAGACCTCCTAGTCATCCACATCACGTTCTCCCATTCTACCACTTGGTTCAGACTGGTAATTGTGAGAGTTCTTGTTTTCTTTTCTGTTTCTAGTGCACTTCTGGATAAGGGTACACTCTATCATTTGGTTCAGTGTCAGGACTGTTATTGAGACTTCCTGCTTCCTGTTTATAACCTGCAGCTACCGGCACAAATGAGGTGTGCTGGCATTTGCACAGAGTTGTGTACTAATGTATTAGTCCATTTCACACTGCTGATAAAGGCATACCAGAGACTGTAATTTATACAGAAAAAGAGGTTTAATGGACTTAGAGTTCCATGTGGCTGAGGAGGCCTCACAATTGTGCCAGAAGGCAAAAGGTACATCTTACGTGGCAGCAGACAAGCTGCAGAACTTCTGCAGGGACACTCCCCTTTGAAACCATTAGATTTCCTGAGGCTTGTTCACTATCATGAGAATAGCATAGGAAAGACCCGCCCCCATGATTCAATGAACTTCCACCAAGTCCCTCTCATGAGACGTAGGAATTGTGGGAACTGTGATTCAACATGAGATTTGGGTGTTTGCTACAACGACTTTCTGTAATTTGGTAGAATTCCAGTAAATATTGTTCATTGCTTAGTGTCACTCATCTCATCCATAGGTCATAGTGTCTTGGTTGTTTCAAACTAAAATAACACTACAACAATCATTTAGGTCTATTTATAAAACGTTGTCTAGGATCATTTAGAAAATCATCTAGGGCCACTTAGAGGTCTATTTACCCACAGTGAATATGTCATAGTTACATATCACCGTGCATGTCAGACTCCATTGTGGTTCCTATGCAGTATCTAGGCATCTAAGATCTTTCTCCAAATTGGTGGTTACAGGCAAAGGGTCTTCCTATGACTATGCATAGGACTCATCCCCTAACTAGAGTTCCACAGTGGCCTATGAAAATTTTATTTGGGCAAAATATCTTAGGTCCTTTATTCATTTGTTAGATCAGTAAAAACTTACAAAAGTAATGCTCTGCTATATAAGCATTTTAATTTTCATTGAGAAATACACTGAATATCCATGATTGACAGAATTCATTTAAAAACATTCAACCAATATTTAGAAGTCTTCCATTGTACTGTGTAATGTTTTTTTTTTGTTGTTGTTTTGTTTGTTGTTTTGTTTTGTTTTGTTTTTTGAGACAGAGTCTCGCACTATCACCCAGGCTGGAGTGCAGTGGTATGATCTTGGCTCACTGCAAACTCCACCCTCTGGATTCGAGCCATTCTCCTGCCTTAGTCTCCTGAGTAGCTGGGACTACAGGGGCCCGCCAGCACACCCAGCTAATTTTTTGTATTTTTAGTAGAGACGGGATTTCACCGTGTTTGGATGGTCTTGATCTCCTGACCTCGTGATCCACCCGCCTCGGCCTCCCAAAGTGCTGGGATTATAGGCATGAGCCACCACGCCCAACCTGTACTGTGTAATTCTTAAAATTCCCGTTGTGACATGTAAAAAGTTTAAATATTGTAACAGTGCTCTGAGCATTGTGCTAGGTATGTTGAGATAGTTGAAAAATGGAAGAGACTTAGAATAAAAATTCATATACATTTAAAGAAAAATACAACTGTGAATATCTTGGATTCAGGAATCCAATAAGCTTTTGGAAGCAATATTCACACTCTCCTCTCTCATTTATTTTAAATAAAACCTGCTAGAAACTGTTAGTAGAAGAATACTTTTTTTTTTCACCAAAAGGAATTGAATTATAATCGGGCAAGCCTTTCAAATGTACAAAAATTTACTGATATATAAAGCCCAAAGCATTCATAAATGATAGTCTTATCTGAATTTAAGAGCTCCTGTCTCAACTAGATAGACCTGGAATGTGTAAGGTATAAACAATATTCACCCATTAGGACCTTGAAATTCAATGCATGGACTCTACAGGTTACCATTCCATGTTCACGTATTCTTAATTGTTTTAGAGACTCAGAGGGCAACAATCTAAGTCTGTACACTTTCCTCAGGGACAAACAAAAACACTAGCAGCAAGAATAAAAGCACTTGGGAAACCATCTTATCTTTCAACCTTAGCTATGGCCTCTATTTTTCTTACCTTCTAAGTTAATCTTATCACCAACATTGACAACTTTTAAAGGAGTTTTATTTTTATTTTTTGAGATAGCAATGGTTTTAATAAAGGATTATTTCACTGTTTTATAAATGTCTATCCATTTTGAATATGAGTTTCTGTAAAAATGTCATTTTTAAATTTTATCAATGGTTCTTAATTTCAATGTCCTCAATAATCTATCTTCTCAATACTATTATTTTATGAAACTCATAATGGAAGTATCAGAATGAATAATATCTGATGTGAGTTCCTCATTTGGGAAGATAATTAAAACAATGTTAATGTATTTCTGGACTGTGTAATAGTATTCTGCTACATATATAGATACATATTTAAAGGCAATACTGCTGTATCTGTGAGAGTGCACACGGAGTAAGTCTGCTACCTTGGAAATTGAAGCAAAGGAGAAGCATTAAATCCTATTCTTACCTGTCATGGAAAGCATGACAGTTATCAGCAAGTAAGCCTGGTGTGTTCAGATTTGACTTGCAGGAAGGGTTGCCCATAAATGGGTTGACAAATGAAAAATGGCTACATAAAAATTCCTAAATGAGGAAAGTAAATGTGTGTATTTTTGATCAATAAGGATAAGGACACATCAAAGCAATGCTTAGGGGCAATAAATTATGCCCATAAATGTAAACCATTTTGATTTTAGGTAAATTTAGCTTCTCAAAACAAATTTATCTTTGACTTGCTATATAATATGTACAAATGTGTACTTCATATATGAAAATGAAATAGCTACCCAAAAATCTTTTCTACAAAATGAATATTGGAAAAAATCTTTTCTGCCTTTATTTTTATATTTACTTTAGTAAGTGTTGTGCCATTGGAAGTAATATGACATATTTTTTATTTCAGAGCATAAACATACAAAGAAATGGTTAGAATTTTAGATGAAAATGTATTCTAATGATGCTATCCTACCTTATTACTATTAATGATTTTCTAAGATTTTAGAATCCTGACTGGTAGGTAGTTTTCATCACACATCCATGGGTTCTGATGACAGGGTTTAGTTTGAATCCTGGGTACCCAGTTTATTGAGGCTTGTCCAACTTCAGAAAGCTACTTATTTCAATAAGCCTGAGATGAGCTGTTGTCAGCTGAGCTGTGTCAACCAAATTCATATGTGGAAGTTCTAATGCCCAGTACCTTATAATATGACTGTATTTGAGATGGAGTACTTAAAGAAGTGATTACTTTAAAATGAGGTATTTGGGCAGGCCCTAATGCAATACAACTAGTGTCCTAATAAGAAGAGATCAGGACACAGACACACACAGAGGGATGACCATGTGAGGGAACAGGAAGAAGGTGGCCATCTGCAAGTTCATAAGAGAGGCCTCCCGAGAACCAACCAGGCCAGCACATTGACCTCAAACTTCCAGCCTCCGGGACTATGAGAAGGTAGAATTCTGTTGTCTAAGACACCTAGGTAGTACTTTGTGATGGTAGCCCATGCAGACTAGGGCCTGAGCATCCTTGGAAAAAATGGGAAAAAAAAATATATATTTCTGTATATATATTATGTATAATATGTGAGTGTTTCCTTCCCTGGTCTCAGTAAGCCAGCACATGCATTGATCTGTCCCATGTTAGATGCCCATGGGGCCCCCGTCAGAGCTCTGAAGCTTGGCCACTGTGCAGTTCACCCATCTCTGGTATTAACCCTGTGAATTGTAGCTGCCTTGACTTTCCTGGCCTCCTGGCTCCATTCCTTGAATTCTGGGAGACTACCAGCCTCTACCTGAGAGTGTCCTTACCAGTCGGTGACCTGAAACTCTCCCAGAAGCTAGCTGGGAAAATCTTAGCTCAGTCTCTTCCCTTTATCTCAAGGATCACTGTCCAGAGTTGTCAAATGTCCAATATCTGAAAAATATTTTTATTTTTATAGTATGTATTTTTAGTTAGTTCAAGGGGGAGGTGTTTTCGCTAGAAATTTACTCTAAATTAACAGTTTATTTATCTCCATTAAAGATATTATTCAATGTATTCTTATTTCCAAGATTCTTTTTCTGAGAAGTGAACTGTTGACACTATTGTTGTTTCATTTAGATTTTTTTGTCCTTGTCAAGATTTTTCTCACTTTATATTTTTCAACAGCTTGAATATGTGTTCCTAATGATATTTTCTACATTGTTATCTTACCTTGGTATCACTTGCTTCCTTAAAATTTGGTTTGATATATATATATATCAAATATATATATATATATATATTTACCAGTTTTGGAACATCCTTAAGAATTGTCTTTTGTTTGATTTTCTATTTGTGTGATTTTTGAAGTTTATTGAAATAAAGTAGTTCATTGTACTTTTACGATTTACAGAATATCTACATGGTCTGTGATTATCTCCCCATTATTATTTTTATTATTGCTTCACTATTTTTTTTCTGTTTGTTTAGTTATTTGTCTAATTTCACGATAAGTATTCCCATTTCCATACTCTTATTTCAAAAGACAAACCCAGGACATACGGACTTTCTATATTATACTTTTTTAATCTCACTTTTTGCTCTTACATTTATTACTTGTTTTTAACTTATTTTTTACTTTTTAAGATGGGTAAGTAGGTAATCAAGATTTTTTAAAGGTTAGAGGAATATCTTTTATTATTCATAATAAGCCTCTTTTATTTATTTATTTATTTTTATTATACTTCAAGTTCTAGGGTACATGTGCACAACGTGCAGGTCTGTTACATATGTATACATGTGCAATGTTGGTGTGCTGCACCCATTAACTGGTCATTTACATTAGGTATTTCTCCTAATGCTATCCCTCCCGCTTCCTTCAACCCCACGACAGACCCCAGTGTGTGATGTTCCCCACTCTGTGTCCAAGTGTTCTCATTGTTCAATTCCCACCTATGAGTGAGAACATGCAGTGTTTGGTTTTCTGTCCTTGTGATAGTTTGCTCAGAATGATGGTTTCCAGCTTCATCCATGTCCCTACAAAGGACATGAACTCATCCTTTTTTATGGCTGCATAGTATTCCATGGTGTATAGGTGCCACATTTTCTTAATCCAGTCTATCATTGATGGACGTTTGGGTTGGTTCCAAGCCTCTGCTATTGTGAATAGTGCCACAATAAACATACATGTGCATGTGTCTTTATAGCAGCATGATTTATAATCTTTTGGGTATATACCCAGTAATGGGATCACTGGGTCAAATGGTATTTCTAGTTCTAGATCCTTGAGGAATCACCACACTGTATTCCACGATGGTTGAACTAGTTTATACTCCCACCAACAGTGTAAAAGTGTTTCTATTTCTCCACATCCTCTCCAGTACCTGTTGTTTCCTGACTTTTTAATGATTGCCATTCTAACTGGTGTGAGATGGTATCTCATTGTGGTTTTGATTTGCATTTCTCTGATGGCGAGTGAAGATGAGCATTTTTCCATGTGTCTGTTGGCTGCATAAATGTCTTCTCTTGAGAACTGTCTGTTCATACCCTTTGCCCACTGTTTGATGGTGTTGTTTGATTTTTCTTGTAAATTTGTTTAGTTTCTTTGTAGATTCTGGATATTAGCCTTTTGTCAGATGAGTAGATTACAAAAATTTTCTCCCATTCTGTAAGTTGCCTGTTCACTCTGATGGTAGTTTCCTTTGCTGTGCAGAAGCTCTTTAGTTTAATTAGATCCCATTTGTCTATTTTGGCTTTTGTTGCCATTGCTTTTACTGTTTTAGTCATGAAGTCCTTGCCCATGCCTAGCCTAGGTCCTGAATGGTATTGCCTAGGTTTTCTTCTAGGGTTTTTATGGCTTTAGGTCTAACATTTAAGTCTTTAATCTATCTTGAAGTAATTTTTGTGTAAGGTATAAGGAAGGGATCCAGGTTCAGCTTTCTACATATGGCTAGTCAGTTTTCCCAGCACCATTTATTAAATAGGGAATCCTTTCCCCATTTCTTGTTTCTGTCAGGTTTGTCAAAGATCACATGGTTGTAGGTGTGTGGTATTATTTCTGAGGGCTCTGTTCGGTTCCATCGGTCTATCTCTCTGTTTCGATATCAGTACCATGCTGTTTTGGTTACTGTAGCTTTGTAGTATAGTTTGAAGTCAGATAGCATGATGCCTCCAGCTTTGTTCTTTTTGCTTAGGATTGTCTTGAGAATGCAGGCTCTCTTTTGGTTCCATATGAACTTTAAATTAGTTTTTTTCCAATTCTGTGAAGAAAGTCATTGGTAGCTTCATGGGGATGGCATTGAATCTACAAATTACCTTGAGCAGTATGGCCATTTTCACAATATTGATTCTTCTTATCCATGAGCATGGAATGTTCTTTCATTTGTTTGTGTCCTCTTTTATTTCACTGAGTAGTGGTTTGTAGTTCTCCTTGAAGAGGTCCTTCACATCCCTTGTAAGTTGGATTCTTAGGTATTTTATTCTCTTTGAAGCAATTTTGAATGGGAGCTCACTCGTGATTTGGCTCTCTGTTTGTCTGTTATTGGTGTATAAGAATGTTTGTGATTTTTGCACATTGATTTTCTACCTGAGACTTTGCTGAAGTTGCTTATCAGTTTAAGGGGATTTTGGGCTGAGACAATGGGGTTTTCTGAATATACAATCATGTCATCTGCAAACAGCAACAATTTGAATTCCTCTTTTCCTAACTGAATACCCTTTATTTCTTTCTCCTGCCTGAGTGCTCTGGCCAGAACTTCCAACACTTTGTTGAATAGGAGTGGTGAGCGAGGGCGTGCTGTCTTGTGCCAGTTTTCAAAGGGAATGCTTCCAGTTTTTGCCCATTCCATATGATACTGGCTGTGGTTTTGTCATAAATAGCTTTTATTATTTTGAGATACATCCCATCAATACCTAGTCTATTGAGAGTTTTTAGCATGAGGGGCTGTTGAATTTTGTCAAAGGCCTTTTCTGCATCTATTGGGATAATCATGTGGTTTTTGTCTTTGGTTCTTTTTATATGATGGATTACATTTATTGTGTTGCATATGTTGAATCAGCCTTGCATCCCAGGGATGAAGCCAACTTGATCACATTAGATGAGCTTTTTGATGTGCTGCTGGATTCAGTTTGCCTGTATTTTATTGAGGATTTTTGCATCAATGGTCTATTCAGAGATTCAACTTCTTCCTGGTTTAGTCTTGGGAGGGTATATGTGTCTGGGAATTTATCAGTCTATTCTAGATATTCTAGTTTATTTGTGTGGAGGTGTTTATAGTATTCCCCTATAGTAGTTTCTATTTCTGTGGGATCGGTGGTGATATCCTCTTTATCATTTTTATTGTGTCTATTTGGTTTTTCTATCTTTTCTTCTTTATTAGTCTTGCTACTGGTCTATTTTGTTGATCTTTTCAAAAAACCAGCTTCTGGATTCATTGATTTTTTATAGGGATTTTTGTGTCTCTATGTCCTTCAGTTCTGCTCTAATCTTAGTTATTTCTTGCCTTCTGTTAGGTTTTGAATGTGTTTGCTCTTGCTTCTCTAGTTCTTTTAATTGTGATGTTAGGGTATCGATTTTAGATCTTTCCTGCTTTCTCTTGTGGGCATTTAGTGCTACAAATTTCCCTCAACACACTGCTTTAAATGTGTCCCAGAGATTCAGGTATGTTTTGTCTTTATTCTCATTGGTTTCTAATGACATGTTTTTGTGTTTGTGTGTGGGAAAAATTCTCTATTTAATAAATGGTGCTGGAATAACTAACTAGTACTATGTAGAACACTTAAACTGAACCCCTTAATTACACCATATACAATGGTCATCTCAACATAAAGACTTAAATGTAAAACATAACATTATAAGAAACCCTGCAAGATAACCTAAAAGCTACCGTTCTAGACACAGAAACCTGCAAACACTTGAGGATGAAGCTACCAAAAGCAATTGCAACAAAAGCAAAAGTTGACAAATGGGACCTATTTAAACTAAAGAATTTCTTCACAGCAAAGGAAACTATCAACAGCGTAAACAGACAACCTACAGAAGAAAAGAAAATATTTGCAAACTTTGCCTCTGACAAAGGTCTAATATCCAGAATTAATAAGGACTTAAACAAATTTACAAGAAAAAAAACAAACCTCATTAAAAAGTAGGCAAAAAACATGAACAGATGCTTTTCAAAGGAAGACATATATGTGACTAACAAGCCTATCAAAAACAAAGCTCATAGGTGATCATTAAAGAAATTAAAAAGAAGCTGGCACGATGTCTAATACCTGTAATCCCAGCACATTGGGAGGCTTAAGCAGGCAGATCACAAGGTCAGGAGTTCAAGACCAGCCTGTCCAATATGGTGAAACCTTGTCTCTAATAAAAAGCTACTCAGGAGGCTGAGACAGGAGAATCGCTTAAACCTGGGAGGCGGAGGTTGCAATGATCTGAAATCATGCCACTGTACTCCAGCCTGGGTGACAGAGCCATGCTCCAACTCGAAAAAAAAAAAAGAAAAGAAATTAAAAGGAAAACCACAATGAGATACCAGCTCACATCAGTTAGAATGGTTATTTTTTAAAAGTCAAAAAATAACAGATGCTATCAAGATCTCAGAGAAAAGGGAATGCTTATACTCGCTGGTGGGAGTGTAAATTAGTTCAACAACTGTAAAAATCAGTGTGGCAATTCCTCACAGAACTAAAAAGAGAATTATCATTTGACTCAGGAACATGATAATTGGGTGTATACACAAAGAAATATAAATTATTATAAAGACACATCTGCATGCATATTCATTGCAGCACTATTCACAATAGCAAAGACATGGACAGACCCTAAATGCCTATCAGTGGTAGACTGGATAAAGAAAATATGGTATGATCAGAAGCGGTGGCTCATGCCTGCAATCCCAGAGATTTGGAAGGCCGAGGCAGGTGGATTGCCTGAGCTTATAAGACCGGCTTGAAAAAAATAGCAAAATCTTGTCTACATGGAAAATACAAAAAGAAAAAGTGGCCAGGCATGGTAACGCACACTGTAGTCCCAGCTACTTGAGAGGATGAGGTAAGGGAGAATTGCTTGAGCCTGGGAGGCTGAGACTAAAGTAAGCCAAAATCACACCATGGCAATCTAGCCTGGGCAATAAGTGAGACCCAGTGTCCAAAGATAAAATAAAATAAAAGATTTAGTAAAAAAAAATATGGCACATAAACATCATGGAATACTCTGTGGCCATTAAAAAGAAAAAAAACCATGTCCTCTGCAATAACATCAATGAAGCCCATTAAAAAAAAATCAGCTCTGATCTTAGTTTTTTCTTGGCTTTTGCTAGCTTTTGAATGTATTTGCTCTTGCTTCTCTAATCCTTTTAATTGTGATGTTAGGGTGTCAATTTTAGATCTTTCCTGCTTTCTATTGTGGGCATTTAGTGCTATAAATTTCCCTCTACACACTGATTTAAATGTGTCCCAGAGATTCTGGTATGTTGTGTCTTTGTTCTCATTGGTTTCAAAGAACATCTTTATTTCTGCCTTCATTTCATTATGTACCCAGTAGTCGTTCAGGAGCAGGTTGTTCAGTTTCCATGTAGTTGAGCAGTTTTAAATGAGTTTCTTAATCGTGATTTCTAGTTTGATTGCACTATGATCTGAGAGACAGTTTGTTATACTTTCTGTTCTTTTACATTTGCTGAGGAGTGCTTTACTTCCAACTTTGTGGTCAATTTTGGAATAAGTGCGATGTGGTGCTGAGAAGAATGTATATTCGGTTGATTTGAGGTGGAGAGTTCTGTAGATGTCTATTAGGTCCACTTGGTGCAGAGCTGAGTTCAATTCCTGGATATCGTTGTTAACTTTCTGTCTCATTGATCTGTCTAATGTTGACAGTGGGGTGTTAAAATCTCTCATTATTATTGTGTGGGAGTCTAAGCCTCTTTGTAGGTCTCTAAGGGCTTTCTTTATGAATTTGGATGCTCCTGTATTGGGTGCATGTATATTTAGGATAGCTAGCTCTTGTTGTTGAATTGATCCCTTTACCATTATGTAATGACCTTCTTTGTCTCTTTTGATCTGTGTTGGTTTAAAGTCTGTTTTATCAGAGACTAGGATTGCAACTTCGGATTTTTTTTTGTTTTCCATTTGCTTGGTAGAACTTCCTCCACCCCTTTATTTTGAGCCTATGTGTGTCTCTGCACCTGAGATTGGTCTCCCAAATACAGCACACTGATGGGTCTTGACTTTTTATCCAATTTGTCAGTCTGTGTCTTTTAATTGGGGCATTTAGCCCATTTACATTTAAGGTTAATATTGTTATGTGTGAATTTGATCCTGTCATTATGATGTTAGCTGGTTATTTTGCCCGTTAGTTGATGCAGTTTCTTCCTAGCATCGAAGGTCTTTACAATTTGGCATGTTTTTACAGTGGCTGGTACTGTTTTTCCTTTCCATGTTTAGTGCTTCCCTCAGGAGCTTTTGTAAGACAGGCCTGGTGGTGACAAAATCTCTCAACATTTGCTTATCTGTAAAGGATTTTATTTCTCCTTCACTTATGAAGCTTAGTTTCATTGAATATGAAATTCTGGGTTGAAAATTCTTTTCTTTAAGAATGTTGAATATGGCTTGCAGAGTCTCTGCTGAGAAATCCACTGTTAGTCTGATGGGCTTCTCTTTGTGGGTAACCTGACCTTTCTCTCTGGCTGCCCTTAACATTTTTTCCTTCATTTCAACCTTGGTGTATCTGACAATTACTGTCTTGCAGTTGCTCTTCTCAAGGAGTGTCTTTGTGGTGTCTCTGTATTTCCTGAATTTGAATGTTGACCTGCCTTGCTAGATTGGAGAAGTTCTCCTGGATAATATCCTGAAGAGTGTCTTCCAACTTGCTTCCATTCCACCCGTCACTTTAAGGTATACCAGTCAATCGTAGATTTAGTCTTTTCACATAGTCCCGTATTTCTTGGATGTTTTGTTCATTTCTGTTCACTCTTTTTTTCTCTAAACTTCTCTTCTGACTTCATTTCATTAATTTGATGTTCAATCACTGATACCCTTTCTTCCACTTGATCGAATCAGCTACTGAAGCTTGTGCATGCATCATGTTGTTCTTGTGCCATGGTTTTCAACTCCTTCAGGTCATTTAAGGTCTTCTCTACATTGTTTATTCTAGTTAGCCATTCATCTAATCTTTTTTCAAGGTTTTTAGCTTCCTTGCAATGGGTTCGAACATCCTCTTATTACTGATCTTCCAAAGCCTACTCCCATCAACTCATCAAAGTCATTCTCCATTCAGCTTTGTTCCATTGCTGGTGAGGAGCTGTGATCCTTTGGAGGAGAAGAGGTGCTCTGGTTTTTAGAATTTTCAGCTTTTGTGCTCTGGTTTCTCCCCATCTTTGTGATTTTATCTACCATTGGTCTTTGGTGATGGTGACCTACAGATGGGGTTTTGGTGTGGATGTCCTTTTTGTTGATGTTGATGCTATTCCTTTCATTTGTTAGTTTTCCTTCTAACAGTCAGGACCCTCAGCTGTAGGTCTGTTGGAGTTTGCTGGAGTTTCACACCAGTACCCTGTTTGCCTGGGTATCACCAGTAGAGGCTGTAGAACAGCCAGTGTTGCTGCCTGATCCTTCCTCTGAAAGCTTCATCACAGAGGGGCATCTGGCTCTATGAGGTGTCAGTCGGCCCCTACTGGGAGGTGTCTCTCAGTTAGGCTACTTGGGGGACAGGGACCCACTTGAGTAGGCAGTCTGTCCATTCTCAGATCTCAAACTCTGTGCTGGGAGAACCACTATTCTCTTCAAAGCTGTCAGACAGGGACTTTTAAATCTGCAGAAATTTCTGCTGCCTTTTGTTTAGCTATGTCCTGCCCCCAGAGGTGGAGTCTGCAGAGGCAGGCAGGCCTCCCGGACCTGCAGTGGGCTCCACCCAGTTCAAGCTTCCTGGCCACTTTGTTTACCTAGTCACGCTTCAGCAATGGCAGATACCTCTCCCCCAGCCTTGCTGCTGCCTTGCAGTTCAATCTCGTACTGCTGTTCTAGGAGTGATAAATGCTCTGTGGGCGAGGGACCTGCAGAGCCTGGCATGGGATATAATCTCCTGGTGTTCCATTTGCTAACACCGTTGGTAAAGTGCAGTATTAGGGCAGGAGTGTCCCAAGCTTTCAGGTACTGTCTGTCACGGCTTCCCTTGGCTAGGAAAGGGAATTCCCTGGTTCCTTGCACTTCCTGGGTGAGGAGATGCCCTGCCCTGCTTTGGCTCACACTCTGTGGGCTGCACCCACTCTCCAGCCAGTCCCAGTGGGATGAACCTGGTACCTAAGTTGGAAATGCAGAAATCACCAGTCTTCTGTGTCGCTTATGCTGGGAGCTGTAGACTGGAGCTGTTCCTATTCAGCCATATTGGAATGCACACTACGGTAATCAAGATTTTAATAAACTTTGTTTTGAAAATAGTTTTAGATTTACCGAATATTTGCAAAGAAAGTATAGAGTTTCCCTATAAGTTGCACCCAGTTCCCTCTATTATGAAAAAAGTACATTAGTATTGGACATTCCTTAGTTTTTTTTATTTGATACATTAGTAACTAAAATTCATTCTGTATTGGGATTTCTTTCCTTTTTATCCCCCTTTTTTTCTATTTCAAGATACTACATTCCATTTAGTAATATGTTTTGGGGAGGAAGATAACAGGTTAACTACAATTTTTATCATATGATATCAAAGATACACAAATTATAAACGTGGCTTCCATGCTTGATATTGAGCTTGATCACATGGCGGAGGTAATGTTTGCCCTGTTTCTCACTAAAATCCACCGGCTTTTGCATAGTATACTCATTGGAAGGAAGTCAATGTGCACAGCCTGAACTTAAGGAGTGGAGAGTTATGCCTCACCTTCTTGAGATGAAGTATCCAAACAAATTACTTAAAATTATTCTACAGAGGAGATTCTTGGTTTTTCCCCATTTTCAAAATTTATTCAATGATCTATTTCTATCTCTGTGAATTAATGAATATTTATTTCAAACTTTGGTAATAATCTATTAGCACTTTTTTCATGTTGTTGCTTAGGTTGCTTCAGCTTTGACCATTAGGACTTTTTGTGGGCTCTTGTGTCCATTTGACATATTCCATTATTGTGTGTGCATGTGTGTGTGCACCTAGCACTTCTTTCCTTCCTTCCACAATAAGCTGCTCCAGGCTCATCTTGTATATTTCTTGTTCAGACCTAGAATCTACCATTTCTCCAAGGACACTGATTTCTATTTATTGGAGAATGGGTTTAAATCTGAGACCTAGATGCAAAAGCTCATCGTTGCTGGGATTTCATAGCTTCTAAGCCCTCTCAGGTGATAGAGCAAAAAAATATCTGAGTGTACACTAACTTGCGCATTTATGTGTGCCTATAAAGATGTTCATATGTAAATACCTGTATCTATATTTGGCTAAGTATAAATTCATACTGATGTATTCAATTCTAATTGATTATCACTAGGATCATTCTAATCTCTTCTCTTCTTATCTATGAAATCCCTCTCCAACAATAAAAAACCTGACACTATTATTTGCCATCTATTAACTTCATTGTGAAATTCCAGGATACATGTATTGGAATACCAAAATTGCAAACCATAGACCTGGAAATAACTTTATCATTGGAAATACAACACCTATGTAGTGTCTTTTGCCTTACTTTCATGGATTCCATTTATTTCCAAATTTAACCAATCAGGTTTTCTTTCCTATTTTCTTCAAGAACAGCATACTTGTCATGGTGAACCTAGCTGAATACTGTGATTTGCATTTTTATTATCAAAATAATGTATACATACTCTTCTGAATTTTTTCTTTGCAATGTATCATTGTCAAAATCCAATATATTCTTTATAACTGTTTTAAAAAATAATTTATTTTATTTATTTCTGTTTTAGAGATGGGATCTCACTGTGTTGCTCAGGCTGGAATACAGCAGCTATTCACTTTGTGATCATAGTGTGCTGTAGCTTTAAACTTCTGAGCTCTAGCAATTCTCCTGCCTCAGCCTCTTGAGCACTTAGGGCTATAGTCATGTACCACTATGTCAGACACATAATTCTTTTTAAATGTCTGCCTAGAAATCTGTTTTTGATGCACATATACATGTGTGTATGTGCATATGTGTGTGTGCATATATTGAATATGTATATATACTTTCCCTTTGTAATTTTATGTTAAATGAATACAGCAGGATGGGTGAGTACACGGGCACTTTTATCTCCGTCATAACAATGAGAATAGCCACAAGTGTCAGTAAAATGCAGTTAGATAAAAATTGTAGTGATCTCTGGGTGATCATAAACACATTTTTCAAGACCATTTTTAATTTTAAAACTTTTCCATATTGAGTATATATTAGATTTAAGTATGAAACAAAATTTATGAAATAAATAAAGTATATTATATATAGACATTTCTCTCTATGTATTTCTCTGTATTTATTTCCCTTGACATGTTTTTTCAATTTTTTCAACTTCACTTATTTTTTAGTGTTCCAGTAGTTACTTATAGTAAATATTATATTATTGTTTTCTAAATGAAACTTAATTTCCATTGTTGCATAGTGAGTGAGATAACAATACCCATGCACCAGCTGAAAGCTGCATAATATCCTGTTTCTAAAACTTTTTGCCAGTTTGATAATAATATTAATATTAAAGTTAGATCTAGGCTGGTTCTGTACTTTTACAATTACAAATTGTGCTGCTATAAACATGTGTCGGCAAGTGTCTTTTTCATATAATGACTTATTTTCCTCTGAGTAGATACCCAGTAGTGGAATTGCTGGATCAAATGGTAGTTCTACTTTTAGTTCTTTAAGGAATCTCCATACTATTTTTCATAGTGGTTGTACTAGCTTACATTCCTACCAGCAGTGTGAAAGTGTTCCCTTTTTACCACATCCATGCCAACATCTATTAGTTTTTGCCTTTTTAATTATTGGAATTCATGCAGGAGTAAGGTGGTATCTCATTGTGGTTGTAATTTGCATTTCCCTGATAATTAGTGATAACTTTTTCATATGTTTGTTGGCCATTTGCATATCTTCCCTTGAGAATTGTCTATTCATGTCCTTTACCCACTTCTTGATGGAATCATTTGTTTTTATCTTGCTGATTTGTTTGAGTTCCTTGTAGATTCTGGATATTAGTCCTTCATCAGGTGCATAGTTTGTGAATATTTCCTCTCGTTCTGTGGTTGTCTGTTTACTGAATATTTCTTTTGTTGTGCAGAGTTTTTTTAGTTTAATTAGGTCATATCTATTTATTTTTATTTTTGTTGCATTTGCTTTGGGTTCGTGGTCATGAACTCTTTGCTGAGGCCAATGTTTAGAAGAATTTTTCTGATATCATATGGAATGTTTATGGTTTCAGGTCTTAGATTTAAGCCTTTGATCCATCTTGAGTTGATTTTTGTATAAGGTGAGATATGAGAATCTAGTTTCATTCTCCTACATGTGGCTTGATATAACATGGAATATTACTCAGTCATAAAAAGAAATGAAATAATGGCATTCACAGCAACCTGGGTGGAGTTGGACACCATTATTTCAAATGAAGTGACTCAGGAATGGAAAACCAAACATTGTATGTTCTTACTTGTAAGTGGGAGCTAAGCTATGAGGATGCAAAGACATAAGAATGATGTAATGGACTATGGGGTCTTCAGGGTAGAAGGATAAAAGACTACAAATTGGGTACAGTGTACAATGCTTGGATGATGGGTAAACCAAAATCTCAGAAATCACACCTAAAGAACTTATGCATATAACCAAACACCACCTGTTCCCCCAAAACTATTGAAAGAATAATAATATTAAAAGGAAATAAATACAAATAGAATAAATTTAAATCTGTTTATTTATAATCATGTTAATTTTGGACGTTATTGTTTTCTATTTTTCATGTATTTTGCAATTATATTTCTAAGTTTTTGTTTGACACAACCAACTTTTATAGAATAAAAATCAGTCATTTTGTATTATTATTTTTAATTGACATGATAATACATAATGATAAGGTACAGTATTATATTTCCGTACATGTATGCAATCAGTAGTGATCAGTTCAGGGCAACTGGCATATCCATCACTTCAAACACTTATCACTTTTTTCCTTTGACATACATTTTTATAATATTTTCAGATAGGAAACTAGTTTTCTGAATTCTATATTTCCAATATTTTTGTAATCTGTGATATCTCTGAATTATCATATTTAAGTTGATGTGTTGGTTACCTTTAGCTTTAAATTAGAAATCTTGAAACACACCTCCTACTAAGTAGAACTTGGGTCAAATTTTTACTTCCTTATTGAGTATTTGGGTCAGGCGTTCTTTCATTCCAGGTGTTTATGTTTTACTGATGAAATAAAATGCATGTAGTATTTGATGCTAATTTGAAGCTGACCTCTACAAACTTAGTTTACATTGGCAATAATTCATGTAATGGATTTCTCAACTAATCAGACACAATTAATATATAGTCTTTGGTGCAGAAAGAAATTCCAAGCAACATGAGCAGCCAGTCTCTTTATAATCGTGCACTTTCAGTGCACAGCAGTAACTCGCAATCAATAGGTAGTCACATCTGATTAGCATCTCAAATTTAGAGAGTGCACTGTCTCAATCTCAGAGTTCTTAGTAAATGAGAATGCACCTTAGAGTTGGAAAGTGTGTGATTTTGGCCTGTGTTAACCAACATTCCCCATTCTAAATCAAATTGTCAATCCAACAAATGAGTAATTTCTAAGAACGGGATACCTTACTCAAAGTTCCAGAGCTTTCAAACGAACATAGAGGAGTTTTCCCCTTTGGGTTCACTCTTATTCTCTTTAAAATTATGCCAGTCACAGTTCTCAGCTGATCATCTATGTGTCTGTACAGATGGATTATTTTGAGGTGTAGCATACCAGATTCTTCAGCTCATCTCCAATGAACTTGTCTTCCTCCCTGCTTCAGCCACCCATTCCAGCAGTTATACCCTGAGACTTTATCATTACCTACTCAAGTCCCCCTCCCCAAATATTATTTCTAAAATTTAACTGTCTTCCTAGTGAATCCTGCCCTTTCATATCACCTTCTCACGTACTGAAAATCTGTCAAAAGTTTGGCTACAAATACATAGTCTTCGATGTACTAATCATGCCACAATTTACTAACAACCCCATTTATTCTGTATGTTCCACTTAGTTTGTCCAGTTTAAATTAGCTGGTCATTCCTTATACCCTTTGCCTCGCTTGTGATCAAGACTACCTTTACCCCCTTGAAAGGGCAATAAAAACTCTGGTTAAATTCCTACCTTGACAACCTCATTTCCTGTGCCCTGAAAGCTACTGTGACTAGAGAAAAATGTGTAACCATGCTGAAAGGTAACTTTTCAGTTCCCAGTCCCTGTGTTGCATGTAGTCATTCATTCTCTCCAGCAATTGTGCTACCTTTCTCTACCCCTTTCTCAAAACTTTATATCTTGTATATTTTTCTCTAACCTACAACACTGCTTCCCCCATTCATACTCAGTTGATACCCTTACTTTCTATTTCACTGGGAAAGTGCTGTGTCTTATATCTTGCTAGATGAGTTCCCACATATTCCAGCTTCTCTCTTGTTATTGGTGGTTGAACATTTCTCACTCCAGTTAAGATTGAGCCCTCCGGGGGAGGATTTGTCTATCTGTTCACCTCTTTCAATTTATCCTCAGCACCACAAACAGAGGAATATTGTTAATTAAAAAATCAGATCATGTTGCTATCTCACCTCATTGGTGAATGACTATAGAAACAATTGTTGTTTATTCCCCAATAATCAATTTCCCCTGAAACCCTAGCAACCTAATTACTAGCACTTTACCTTAATTGCTCACTATCATCGATACCCCCAATATCTCTTACTCACCAGAACCGTTCTGCTTCTGAAATAAAAATAAAAGTTAGATTCTCTAATCTTAGCACAGCATGATATAGATAGATATAGATATATAGTTTCATTTTTTTGCCCCATTCAAATAATTATGGAGATTCCCAACTTCTGACTCATCTTTTTCTTTAAATTAAGACCTTTGATCATTTTCCAGTAGAGTGTTGACAAAACTTTCATTCTGGTGCGTATGACTGCATTCCTCAAACATACTGATTTTTTGGGGGAGCATTTCCCGTAAAAGCCTAGATTTATGCAACTATAAATTTATGATGACTATTTCATCTGGGCCACTCCGTTACTCAATAACTTTTACTTTGGGAGTCAGTTTTCTTCCTGTCTTCTCCCTGTGCTACACACTTTTATTCCTCACATTCAAACATTTCCTTCCTTATTCTTAGCAATGATCTTCATTTCTCTGCAATGAAAACAGAATCTTTAGGCAAAAGCTTTTAAAACTAGGCCAGGTGTGGTGGTTCACACCTATAATTCCGGAACTCTGGGAGTCTGAGGTGGGTGGATCACTTGACCCCAGGAGTTCAAGACCAGCCTGGGCAAAATGGAGAAACATCGTCTCCACAAAAAATACAAAAAAATAGCTGGAGGTGGTGGTGTTCGTCTGTGGTCCCAGCTACCCAGCTACTTGGAGCCTGAAGCAGGAGGATTGCTTGATCCAAGGGAAGCAAGGTTGCAGTGAGCCATGATTGTGCCACTGCACTCCAGCTTCCAGCCTGGGCAACAGAGTGAGACTCTCTCTCTCTTTCTCTCTCTCTCTCTCTCTCTGTCTCTCTCTCTCTCTCACACACACACACACACACAAACTTCCAAAACTACATTATTACCTACAAATGTATGTTTAAATGTCTCCTTCTCCTATGTTACTGATAGAGGTATTTCTTATGCAAGACTAATCCTTTCCTCTTTAGACTGTGTGTAACACACCTTCCTATGTAGACTGAAGCCCCAGCTCTTGTTGCAACACATTTTTGGTGCTAACTTCTTTTCACTAATCTGTCTTCAACTTGTCCCTTAAATTTTAGCAGTTCCTCCACTCTCTGGCAAATGTCCTTTTCTTTTCTTACTGGTTTTCTCCGTAATCAGTGTCTCCAATGTCCTCAGTTTCATTACCATCCGTAAGTAATTTCCCCCCATACCAATATATATTTACAGCCACTGTCTCCCTGGAGCTTCTGGCTTATGTATCACAGCTCCCTAGTAGACTTTCATATGTGGATGACTCACATCCACCTTAACCTGTTCAAAATTGAACTCACCTTCTCCTTAAAATCTACTCTTCTAAGATTCCTTATTTTAACAAAAGGCATCAAAATCTACAGATTTGCCCAAATTAGCATCAGGGATACTTACTGTCTTTAACTCTTCCCTCCTATTTATCATAAGCAACAACATGCCCTGAAATTTATCCATCTTAAAAATGCTCATCTCCCTTTACTTTCTTTGCCCCCCTCAGCTCTTCCTTAAGAACAGGTCCTACTATCTCTTATCTACGTTCCTTCAACACTCTAGGCATTGGTCCCATGGCCTCCAACCCTTTTACCATCTGCCACAGTTCACCATGCATCCAGAGTGATCTCTCTTGAATCAAAACATGAGCAGGTTAGTTTTACAACAATTCAATGATTTTCTTTAACCTTCAAGTCAAATTCATACTTGTTGAAATGTTTTATAATGATCTACAAGGTCCAACTTCATTTTATTTCATAGGTTTTCTCCAATCATTTTATCCTCTGCTTAAATTGCCCAGATAGAACAAAATATCTGTTTAGTTTTTGGGTAAGTCATGTTTTCATTTGCTCTTGCAACTGATTTTTACAGTTATATCTGTCTACTCCTCTGACCTCTTCTAGGTCACTCCGGGTCACAATCAGACATTTTTCCCTGAGTAGCATTTACACATACATGGATTCGACACTTCTTCCCACTCTGTGTTTCTCTAGCTCCTGGTACCCCCTCCAGGCTCCATTTATCTTACTTGTTTTGTTTGAATAATTGTCTGTTTAACTGACAATATTATTAATTTCACTGAAATCGAGATAAATGCCTCTTTCTTTTCTTTTTTTTTTTAAATACAACAATGTGGATGTATCTTTTTTTAAATTATTTATTTATTTATTTATTTTTTTATTATACTTTAAGTTCTAGGGTACATGTGCATAACGTGCAGGTTTGTTACATATGTATACTTGTGCCATGTTGGCGTGCTGCACCCATCAACTTGTCATTTACATCAGGTATAACTTATCATTTTTATCTTTACAAAGTGATAAAGAGAAGATACCCAATAATAGTTAGTAAAATAATTTAACTGTTTTCTTCTCAGGTAGTAAATATAGAATATGTTAATATAAAAGAGACATTTTACTCTTCTTAAATATTTAAACAACTTATGGTTTTGCAGTGTAGCATCATGATTAGAAAGCAGAAGTTATAAAGAAGAAAAACATCATTTGAATACCCTGAAGACATTCTAAAAGTCAGAAATGTCTAGACATAGAATGTCAGAGCTTAGGAGGATGGGAATCCCGCACATCCAAGGATGCACACCGACCATGGAGGAATCATGTAGAGGCAATTCATTCATGTAGCGAGTTGTATTAGGATTCCACAAAAATGTGCTGCATTGTGAACACTTTGAAGACACTGGAAAAGATTTGAGAGTCACATATATTATTCAAAACCTGCATTCAATTTTGCAAGGGGTTACAGTGAGATCTTAATCTGCATGCGGGAGAAATGGTGTCAGCACCTGTTGTTGGTCTACACTAATATTCATTTCCCCCAATTCTGAAGCTGTCTGATGGCATTAGTAGGAATAAGAACAAGCACGTGGTTAAGCTTGCAGTAAGACATCTCAGAGACACCACGATTCAATCACGATCTCCAAACTCTGGGGATTGTTTCTGAGGGTATCTTAATGTTTCTAAGAGAACAAAGAATATAAATTTAGAAGCAGGACCTGCTTCATAGGATGCCACTAGTACAGTCACATAGAGCCTGTGCTAGGGGCTTAATGTTCTGTGGTTGCTGTCCTGAAACTCTTAGTAGTTTTATCACTGAATTTGTGTTTCATAAGATATGTCTGATAGAACAATAACGCACGTATGAAGGGCTTGGTGTTTCAGCCACACACAGTCCCAGTTCTCACTGCCCCCTTGCCCACTGAGCTCCCTCCCTTTGCCCCTGCTCCATAACCACAACTACCCCACAACTGAAACAGCTATCAGGAAGTCTTAAGTGTGTGGATGTGGATGAGTACATTCTGCTGTCACCCCCTGCTCCTTGGTGAATACTTGAACTCAGGGGAGGGTTGGGTCATCTCTGTGCTGAACAAATCAGTGACCATCCCATTTTTGGCTTACAAGGTCATGGTGCCTTTGCTGGACAACTCTGCAATGGCCTCTCACCCACCCGCAATTTAGGTACTGAGTGTATCAGGCAGAGAGGTTACAGGGAGGTTGCAATGCCTTGGGTGGCACCTGTCCCCCATGGGTTAGGAAGGTAGGCTCTGGGAAGGGATGTTAATGTCCTCTTCCTCAGCTGGTGTCCTGACTTTTCATTTTGCCCTGGGCCCCACAAATTCCATAGAGAGTATTATCTGGAAGTCAAACACATATTCATTAAAAAGGGAGCTTCTAAGCTCCCTTTTAAAAGGGAGCAAGTTAATGACAGTGGAAGTGTGATTTTTTTTCTGTAAATGCTACATATATCTATATATCTATCTGTGTTTACATTTAATGAAAGATTTTCATACAGATAAGCTTGGAAGGATAAAAGGAAATTTTGAAAAATTTAAGACAAGGATAGATTCCATAAGGAAATAAATAGTTAAGCATCAGAAATGTGAGGTACTTTCATGTTTGAGTTTAAGTATGTATCTTTAAAGACTTTTATAGCCAAACATCCTTAAGGACTCTGTGGTACCTTTATACCGTGATTCCAGTCTGTTTGTTTCTGTCAACTTATTTATGTTTTCTTAATTTTGCAGTCCTATAATAACACAATGCATAGAGTAATTGGATATATGACTTTTGCTACTTCTCTCTAAAAGGTTATTCAGGTACATAAAGTAAGTTGCTGTCTTCAATTTGGCAGGACTAGTATGATAACCTCTAGCTTGTTGAGTCTGTTTCAAAAATTAATTTAGAAAAATAACCTTTAACTCACATTGCTATATATATATTTTTTTTGCTTGATATGTGGCCCACTAATAGGTTCTTCTCTGTTGTCCCCACCCTCATCTTTGAGGCTTAAAAGTCCTTGGGTGTCTCCTATGAATGCAAATAAACCAGAATTTGTTGGGACAGGATGCATCCCAGTAACTTCCTGTGAAATACTAACTGATTAAATTTCAAGTGCCCAACCATCTTTTTGGTCCATTACCTCTTGGGACTAATTCATGGAAATTAAATGATACATTAACTTAGAGGTCGAACTCAAATGCGCTGCCCCAAGCAGGAATTTTTGTTCAAATTTCAATTTTGCTTGAAATAAAACTCCTCTTACACTTCAGTAGCCTGAATCCAACTTCCAAGCTCTGTGGTGACTGGTAAAACATCCGCCAAAGTTCTTTTCCTGGACAGAGAATCCTCTTCTGACATTCATTTACCCAGAAAACCCTTGCTGCCTTGAGTGCTGCCTGTGACAGCAATCAACAAGTTACAAAGATTTTATCCAAATCAGGGTCAGATAACTGGGCTTGGGACAGTGTAGTTCATGTGGATATAAACTCTCCTATCATTTTAATACCACTATCCTTCTGAAGTTACGGTCTACAGAGGTATGAAACTATGAAATGAGAAGGCAAACATAGGTTAACCAAAACTCTCAATAAAGATAATACTATACTAAATCATCTTTGAATTTAGAAGTAATTAAGATATATAGCAGAGATACATTAAAAGATAATAATAAATGTTAAAATAATAAAATTATAGAAAGAGTCGCTTGAGCACTCATAACAATAACAAAAAGCCAACATCATATGGTATCTTGGCATCAACTTCTAAGCTGATAACCCTGTACTCTTCCACACAGATAAGTAAATTATTTTAAATAGTATTTCTTTACTTTAAATCCTTAGACAAATTTGACTGCTTCACACAAATATGGGGCAGGATTATTGATATGGTTTGGCTGTGTCCCCACCCAAATCTCATCTTGAATTGTAGTTCTCATAATCCTTACATTTTGTGAGAGGGACCCAGTGGGAGGTAATTTTATCATGAGGGTGGTTACCCTCATGCTGTTTTTCTGATCGTGAGTTCTTGTGAGATCTGATGGTTGTATAAAGGTCTTTCTCCTCTTTTACTCAGCACTTCTCCTTGCTGCCGTCATGTGAAGAAGGACATGTTCTCTTCTTCTTACATGATTGTAAGTTTCCTGAGACTTCCCCAGCACTGTGGAACTGTGTGTCAATTAAACCTCTTTTCTTTATAAATTACCCAGTCTTGAGTATTTCTTCATAGCAGCATGAGAGTGGACTAATATAGTTCTCATAAACATCCTTCAGATAAGTTGGACAATTTCATTTTTCAGTGACTCTCATTCTTTCTAATTTTTTTCAGGGCTTTTCCAGGGCTTCTCTTACAGATTGGTGGGATTCACACTTCCTTCTTGACATTCAGGTGTCCGCCTTCTTCTACACTGGTTAAATTCCCCAGTATGTCTCCACTCATGTCTTTCTTCTAAAAACTGACCCCACATCCTTAATGTTCTGATGTCCCATCCGCCAAATGTCACCCATTCACATGAATCTATCAAGGCACTGTAATTTTAACAGATTTTCCAGGAGTAAAAAATGGTAAATTATATCACATACTTTTGAATCCCTGAGTTAAATCTCCTCGGCTGAGTTCAGCTGCAGCTATGGGGAACAGTTTCTCAGAACTCAGCCTCAGGCTGAAAGCATCCCACGTCACTGTCATTCTTTCCTAATAATCATCTCCAGTCTTCTCGGAAACATGCTCAACTGACACACAAACGTAGTCTGAAAATTGGAGGAGGGAACACTCTTGAGTACAATGCTTCATTCTCCTTTTCTTCATATGAATAATTCTTAGAGGCATTATTTCTAGCCACTGTTAAGTTATGCGTATATGTGACCCACAGTCCAATGTCACCTACCTCTATTGCACCATGGAGGCACACCAAGGTCACACCTTTGGCATCAGGTATTTGGAAGCACACTGAGAACTAAATCCAGATCTGGCTCAGAGATGGTTCTGCTCAATATAAGTTGAATGATCTGATTATGGGCTGATGTACTAAGCCCCAGTCAAAGAAGAGGAGGTTTAGATGTGAGAAATAATATTCCCAGAGGATAAAATGGTGAATGGTATGTAGTGATTGTCTACTTTGTATGGGGGCAACAATGGTATTGTGATAAATATACACATGAACTTCTGAGCTGTGGCAAAGAGTTGACCATTTAGTTAGGGTCCTGGAATGACCTAGACCAAAAGGTCTGAGATAAAGGCAAGAGGCCTAAGGACAGACCTAAAGAGTAGGTCCTTAGTGTGTAGTTATGAGGTCACAAGGCAAGGCCTTTAGGAGAACATTGTGTAGTTATGAGATCACAAGGCAAGACCCTTAGGAGAACACTGCAGAGCAAGAATTTAACCATTAAGTAATCATCCCATACAGAGGATGTCAGCCAGACTCTATCCTTGGTCTCCCAGCACTTGGATATGTGCCCATAAAGAGAGTAGCTATTGGGGTGACAGATATAACACTTGGATCCTATAGCAAAGTTTCACTCTTACCAAGGCTGGCCTTGGCCACCTGTGCCTGACTACCACTCTCTTGAGGAAAGCAGATATTCACTCAGTGGCAGATTGAAGCCCTTCAACTCTAGATTTGCACACAATGAAATTCACAACTAGCCCACAAATGTGGTTGTTGTTCTGTTTGATTTTTCTCTGGTTTTACCCCTATCTGAAGGCCTACAGGATACCTAATATACTGATGGGGAATCCTACATAATATTGCCTGTGTCCACGAGATGGGTTTTATGCTGAAGGAAGTGGAGTGTTTTATACATAATCATAACACCCACTGGCCTGCTACACTGCATTCACAGGAAGCAGCTGACCTCACAGAGCATTGGAAAGGCCTATGGAAAGCCCTGCTAAGGTGACAGAACACCTTCCAGGTTGAAACCATGCTTCCAGGATGTGGCGCATACATTCAGCCAACCCCCATATCCTGATGTTAGTGTCCACAGTAAAAATACATGGCGCCAGAAATGAAAAAGTGGAAGTTCGAGTGACCACTCTCAACTCTGCATCATCCCAGTGGCTGACTTGAAGACTATTTTTTGCTTTTCTTCTCCACAACTCTAATCTCTGTTAAATTAATCTCCAGAGGAGGAAATGTGCATAAAGGTAATTAGAAAATTTTCTACTATCTGTTTAATTTGGTGTTAGCATGATGGTAGATCAGCAGGCACAGAAAATAACAATTAATTTAATTAAATAAAGAGTATTGACGGTAATGAGAAACAGAAAGATTCCTGGGCAAACAAGGATGTGTCCCTAGTGGGGTTCAATCTTCAGGCCAAGGACAGTCTGAAGCCTGAAAACTGAGAGGTCAGTTCTGGACACAGTCCATGACTGGAATGAGGACTTCCATCCCCTTCTCATCCACTCTCTCTCTATTGGTTCCTTCTGAATGATGCCTTTTAACCAATCAAATGGTGACTTTTCCAAGCCTACCTATGGACCAATCAGCACACATTCCCCCATTCTAAGCCCATTAAATCCCCGGTATAAGCCTCACAGAGAGCAACCCTCTTTTGGGTTCTCTCTCAATACTGAGAGTTTTCTTTCTGTCACTCAGTAAAATTCTACTCTGCCTTAGTAGCTCTCCAGTGTCCGCATACCCTATTCCTCTTGGTTGCGGGTCAAGAACCCAGAACTCACTGAACTGCGGAAGCAAAAGAGCTGTTAAGCTCCTGCTTGCTGAGCTGGGAGTGTTGGGAGTGAAAGAGCTGTAAACACTCACTCCTGCTTGCGGAGCTATGGGAGAGAAAAAGCCACAACAGTGTGACAGGAGGGGCGATAAACCTCGATTATCACAAGGAACCAGTGTTGCTGCTATGTAATGGTATCTGAGAGAAATATCCAGTCAGTCTTAGAAATCCATGGGTTCCACATCTGTGAATTCAAGCAAATGCAGACCTAAAAATTTGAAAAAAAAACAAAAAACAAAAACCAAAAAACAAAAACCAAGAACAATAAAAATAATACAAATAAAACAGTGTAACAACTGTTTATATAATTCTTACATTGTAGGCATAAATATATATATATATAGAGAGAGAGTTTATTTTCCTCCTTCTTGTACAAGATTAAGCATACTATGCACACTGAGTTTCTCTTAACTATGTAACTTGGAAATCACTGTGTATCAGATATAGGTAGCTTCTTTGTTTGTTTTTATAACTAAATATATGTAACATAAATATTCTTTTTTCCACAATCTCTATCATAGACAATGCCACAATTAATCATATTGTACATGTACCAAAGTTGTATTTCTTCAAGTCCATGTTTAGAATAGAATTTTAGGAAAAGAATTGTCGGGACAAATACATAGTTATGCCAGATATTTGCACAATGTTTCTTTAATGAGAACTGTACTATTTTGCATTTCTAATATCAATGTATTAAAATTGATTTTCTGTATCCTCTACTCATCAGTTCATTCTCATGCTTGTAGTCCCGGCACTTCGAGAGGCCGAGGCAGGTGGATCACGAGGTCAGGAGATGGAGACCATTCTGGCTAACCTGGTGAAACCCCGTCTCTACTAAACATACAAAAAATTAGCCGGGTGTGGTGTCACATGCCTGTAATCCTAGGTACTTGGGAGGCTGAGGCAGGAGAATCGCTTGAAGCTGGAAGGTGGAAGTTGCAGTGAGCTGAGATTATGCCAGTGCACTCCAGCCTGGGTGACAGAGCAAGACTCCGTTTCAAAAAAATAAAAATAAAATAAAAAATGAAAAATATTCTGTTTAATCCAAGAGCATATCTACATATTTGTATTCTGAACTAGGTAATATTTATACCCTTCTGCTTCATTTAACAACATTATTTTAAGTAATCTTGAAATGCATAATACAAATGGACAGAAAAAATGCAAATGGTGAATCTTTCATTTCATAGAAATTTGTATATAAAATAAAGCCACTTAAAATAAATAATGTAAAAACACAATAAAACAATACAAATGTGAATAATTTAAAATGATAATTTAAATTTTATTAGTGCATTTTAAACAAAGTAGCCAAGTGTACTTACATTTTGGTTTGTCACAATAGTGAATAATACATTTACCACTTCTGTTAAATTTTAACTTCTGAAAATATGTTACTGGCTTAGTCAAAACTGAGGATTTCTTTTTTTTTTTTTTTTTTTTTGCATTTTCTTGTTCTATACACAGTATAGTCAGAATAGCAATATTGTTTATTTCTTAGCTGATTAACACTTTTTCATTCTTTCATTTTTATTTTTAATATTTTCTTTCCATAAAACAACAGATATGCAAATATTAGAAAAAGTATTAAACATAAGGACACTTTTGTAAAGGGCTCATACAGTACAATTTCACAACAAATTCCAGAAATGGAGATATTACCCATTACCTTTTTACTGGGAAGATTATTGCAGGTGTCGTATACCTCCATAGTCAGGACATTTTAAACACAAATTAAAATAGCAAGTCATTTTGTATACCGTGATGCATTTGGTGTAATTTGAGTTATTTTGGATTGTATTTGTAACTAGTCTGCTATCATTAATTGTACCATATATATGTACATACACAAACACAAATACACACACACATATACACAAGTACTGACAGGGGCTGAAGGCAAAGCTGGATATTTCAGATGCCTCTTACTAACTTGAGCAAAGTTTGCTGCTCAGTCTGCATTTATAGGGAGCTAGCAATATAACTGAGAGGTCCCCATGTTAATTTCCACACAATGTTTATTAAAGGATAAGTAATAAAAAGGTGGAATTTTAAAGCTTTAATGAATATTAATAAAACTCAACAATAATCATAGTAATTATTCAAAACTTAGCTCAACACATAATTTTGGGGGAAAAGAATCATCAGTGACATCATTTAGAAAGACCAGCACTCAGTTATCAGGAAAAGCAGATAGCTTTCTCATTGGTTTTATGACTGTTTTTATAGGAACTACTGACAATGAGCTTCCTCAATAACTTATGCACAGGGGTAGACTTTGCCTGTGACCTGGGGTACTGAGCTAATCCCACGACTCAGAGTTTTCACATTCAAATGTTTAAAGCCCCAACTTTATTATTTATATATGTTAACAACTTACTATTTGTTAAATTATCTCTCTGGATCAAAAGGTTACTATTCTTGCCCTCATGTAAATAGTCTTAGGTCTCCTATCTTCATTAATCTTACATACATAATTGATTCCTATGTAATACACATTGTATTTGAAGCTTCAGTTATTCTTGTGCAAAATAAAGGCCAGGTCAAATTGGCTCTCCCAGCTTCCTCAGCAACTTAACTGTCTGCGTATGTGTGCTTCATGAAGAGAGATGATGAAGATAATCGCATTTACTGCTTCTTCCTCATACACCAAATTATATCAAAGTCATATCACACCAGAAAGAGGCCAGGTCCTATGTCTGACCGGTTTGTGATTGATTAGTTAAGTCTTGGGTTGAACTTTACTTCATTGGATAGGGGATATGTTTGTGCACCCAAAAGTACATGAGACAGATTTCCATCGATTTAGGAAGTATATTTTGTCAAGGTTAAAGACACCCCTCTAACATAGCCTCAGGAGGTCCTAACGACATGTGCCCAAGGTAGAGGCACAGCTTGGTTTTATACATTTTAGGGAGATATGAGACATCAATCAATGTGTGTAAGATGTACATTAGTTTGGTCTGGAAAGGAAAGTCCCCACAACTCCAAGTGGGGACTTTCAGGTTGAGTTAGAGAGAGACAAAAGGATGCATTCTTTTGTCTTTGATCAGCCTTTCACTGAATACATGATTTACATATGAGAGGAGGGTAGAGGCGTAATCACGTGTCTTAGTTTGGATTAGTGAAACAGTAGGGCAGAGGAAGCAATCAGATGTGCATTTGTCTCATACAAGCAGAGGGATGACTTCCAGTTCTGTCTGTCTTTTGTCCACAAGAAATTTTCTTATGGCAAATTGTGAGGGAGGTATGCAGTTTGTGTGTGTGTGTGTGTTGTTGTTGTTGTTGTTGTTTTATTTTTGTAGCTATCTTATTTAGGAATAAAACGGAGAGCAAATTTGCTTGAGGCAGGTCTCAGCCTTACTTCCCTTTGGCTTAGTGATTTGGGGGGTCCCAAGATTTCTTTGCCTTTCACACATTAATCTTAGGAGAACCAGAGAACAACACTCCATTGTAAAATAATGAGACGGTCTCTTCAATCTAGGGGAGAAGCATGTCCAATCTGCAGTGACTGACAGGAGGGCTCAGTTGGTGGAGTTGGGTTGCCCATGGCTGCCTGTGAGGCAGGAGAATAGGGTCTGGAGGCAGGGAACCTGAGGCTGATTCACGCTGACTTCCTAGAACTAAATCAAAAGGAAACCCCCCACTTTCCACACCTAAGTAACAAAAGGACTTGAGGCTAATCCAGAAAATTCGAAGTATCTCTGACTGGTTGCTTTTCACAATCAGTCAGATGCTTGTATAGGGTGTAACCTTTGTAACTTCAGTTCATCCTCTGATTGGTTGCTTTCTGCAACCAAAAGACTGATTGCCGGCCACTATATCATTTACATAGGGTATATGTAAATGAGTAACTGAGTAACCAATGGGAAACCTCTGGAGGGTATTTAAAAATCAGAAAATTCTGTGAGGGGCTCTTGAGCCCCTGTGCTTAGACCTGCTCCCACACTGTGGAGTGTACTTTCATTTTTAGTAAATGTCTCCTTTTATTGCTTCATTTTTTCCTTGCTTTGTTTGTGCAGTTTGTCCAATTCTTTGTTTAAGAGCTAAGACCCTGGACGCCCTCCATCAGTAACACTAGAAGGCTGGTCAGGATTCAACCAACCTCGGTAGCATAAAATAGGACAAGCAAACCAGCATTTAGAGGTACTAGCAATGACCAATTTCAAGCTCCAGAAAGGTGGGTGTGGAGGGGTTGGCCATGTTTTCAGCTCTACTAGAGAACTGCAAGGACAACTGATGCAGGGAGAAGAATGGCCCCTTCTCTAAGCCACCACATGCTTTGGCTGTTTAACAGCACATGCCCATGGCCAGGAGAATGAGAATGTCGTGAGCAGCCTGAACATTAGAGGAGGCAGGCAGTACGAAGAAAGAAATCGCAAAGGCTTCTGTGAAGTTCACAAATGACTAAAAAGTCTGAGAAACTCTCAGAAATAGCTGGGAGACACTCAGATGAGCTAAATCATGGCAGACTATGAACTAATTTTTGATTCGTACCCAATTACTGCTTTGCATTTGCATCTAAAATAAAATGCATTTTGTTTTAAATTAACAGGAGGATAACCTGGCTGCAAATTCAGTAGTTAATTGTGTTGTTTCTTCACATGACCTATAAAGAGGCTGGGATAATCATTGCTTCACTTTTAGTCTATTTTCAAAGTATTTTGCTTTTAAACTACATAATATCCCCCACTTTGCTTATTCCTTTAGTACCACCAATTCCAGTCCCCAATTGTAGCATATCAGGAAAACTATAAACTCTGCCTCTCTGTATATTCCACCTAAACAACCAATTCAAATTAAATTGTACATTACTGGGAGTATAGTAGAGATTCTCCTTTCCTTTGTTTTTGTTTTGTTTTGTTTTGGTTTTTTTGTTTGTTTGTTTTGATACAAGGTATCTTTCTGTTGCTCAGGCTGGAGTGCAGTGGGATGATCATGGCTCACTGCAGCCTCAACCTCCTGGGCTCAAGTGATCTTCTTACCTCAGCCTCCTGAATAGCTGGACTACAGGTGCATGCCACCACATCTAGCTAATATTTGTATTTTTTGTAGAGATAGGGTTTCCCCATGTTGCCTAGGATGGTCTCAAACTCCTGGGCTCAAACGATTTGCCTGCTTCCACCTTCCAAAGTGCTGGGATTACAGGGGTGAGCCACTGCACCTGGCTGAGATTCTTTTCTGAAGTACATTTGCACAATGTCACACAATGTCAAACACAAAGTCATGAGTTTTAGAGTCTAGTGTTTTGTTTTTTTAAAAAAATCTTTATTACATCTCTCCAGTCCCACCTCGTCTCATAGATTGCAGTCTTTCTGTGCTGGAAATGGAAAGGGTTAAAATAAAAATAATTGAAAAATACTAGATACATCAAATAATTTGAGGTTCAAAACCACATAGATTCAAGAATACAGAGTTAAGACAAATATGTAAAGAACAAATTACATTGCACTTTGGTAATGCAGTGTGTTGCAATTTGTGTGCTGTGAGAAGCTGATTCTAAGTTGAAAATTAGCACTGGGAAGCTTATTAGAGGATGTTCCCAGAATTAACACCTGCAGAAGGGAATTAAGGATAAAACTGATCTGTGATGCTGCCATAAGGAGTCCTTAATAAACTGCATACAGAGTTGTAAAGAGAAGCCCTGAGTTGAATCAAAGGAGGCAGAACTTTATTCTCTCACATGGTTTAGTCAGGCCATGAATGTCACTCAGTAAGAAGGCATGACTCTGGGTGAGGCACGACTCCTGAACTGAGGCAATCTCTGTAGGGGTGAAGCTACAAGCTTTCTGCTGGAAGTATCACATACCTGGGAAAGGGAGTTGTTCGTTCCTGTGAGGATATGTGGTGGACTCATCTCAGCATCTGCCACGCTGTGATTAGTTGGTCAAGTGAAAAGTACGGGGGAAAAAAGTTCCTGTCTGCTTGTGGAAAGGTCCAAGACTAAAATGAGAATTTAATATATTTGGAAATTTCTAGTACTTTCAATGACCATAATAGTAAGAGACAGTAGATAAGACTGGAGAGATACAGAACATGCTGTGTATGCTCCACTAAGAAATTTGATTTTTATCTCATTGAGTGAACAATGAGAAACTGAGAAACCACTGAATGATGGTGAAGCTGGAATTAGAATCATGCAATTTACATTTTATAGGTAGCTCTTGATTTATTTATGAAGGTCTAACGCTTTTGAGTTCATTATAGACTATGAAAGCAACAAAACGTATGTCTTCTTAGCCATTTTTCTTTTTTTTCTTTTCTTTTTTTTTTTTTTTTGAGACGGAGTCTCGCTCAGTCGCCCAGGCTGGCGTGCAGTGGTGCTATCTTGGCTCACTGCAAGCTCCGCCTCCTGGGTTCCCCCCATTCTCCTGCCTCAGCCTCCCGAGTAGCTGGGACTACAGGCTCCCGCCACCTCGCCCGGCTAGTTTTTTGTATTTTTTTGTAGAGATGAGGTTTCACCGTGTTAGCCAGGACGGTCTCGATCTCCTGACCTCATGATCCGCCTATCTTGGCCTCCCAAAGTGCTGGGATTACAGGCTTGAGCCACCGCACCCGGCCCTCAGCCATTTTTCTGTACCACACAACCTTACAGATTCTAGTTGTTCAATGGATTTGTAAAAATGAATAAATAAATAAATGGAACTATTTGCATGGTTGGGTGGTGATGGGCTTGATTTGAACATGTGGTACACCATGAGGACAATATCAAAGATCAACAATATACAATTTGAATTTTGTCCTTATTAGAGGATGTTCTTGGAATTAACACTTGTGGAAAGGAGTTAAGGATAAAAGTATACTCAAAATAAATATAAAACATATTTGTACTCAAAATAAACGTTAAAAATTTAACAGTTGTTTTAAAATAGAAAGGACATTAAGTAAAATTCGGCATTTAAGAAATGCTCCCAAGGGCTCAATGCTTCATGCCCATTTCTATAGTTTGTGATCTTTATGTCATTGCTAATTGGAAAATATCTTTTATGTATATTACCTAACATGGTTATTATATTAGAACAAGTGTTCATTGCACTTTTAATCCAATATCTTACTAGAGACAACAAGGTCAAGAAACAGGCAAAAATAATTTCAAATAACAAACGCCACAACTACAAAGGTGAGCCAAAAAAACAAACACTCAATGACATTCTTAATTAGTAAACAGCACTTATCTTTGTTGAGTATGACTACTGTAAAACAAATATATCTATTTATAGTGAGAATATATTTTAATACTAATTAGGACAATCAAATCTACTCTTGCCATATAACCCTTTTCTTAGACTTGTCTGCATTCTAAATTTATGCAGGTATTCACAAAGGTTTCCATGTCTGTAATTTTAGTCTCAGAGTACAGAGAGTGAGATAATAAAACAGGAAAGTAAATACTTGGAGAAGTAATGGCTAAGTGTTTCTTGGTGAAATATACCAACCTAAAAACTCAAGAAACTCAGTGAACCCTAAGTACGAAAAAAGAGAGTCCACGAGTTACACCACAGTCAAACTTCTGTATACCAATCATGCAGAAAAATTGAAAAGTCAACAGAGAAGAAAAGTATACATTACATTAAAGGAAACAATTGTACGAATATAATTCAAGGAAATTCATCTGATAAGAGAATTCAAGTATAATTAGAATGACACATGAACTTGGATCTGAGGAAATGAAGAAAACATGAAATGACAAAAGTATTATTAATTATAACAATTTATTTAAAATTCTCTTAAAAGTTTAAAAAGACACTATGGACAGTTTAAAGCAATAATTGTAACATTGTGAGATCTATAACATACGCATATACAAAATATATTTCAACAATAAGGCAAGAGGTAAGAAGAATTACACTGCAGTAAATTTCTCATATTTTATATGAGGTGATACAATATGAACTCCAAGTAAACTATGATATTTTAAATAAAACTACTGTAATTTTCAGAGCAACACTGAAAATAATTTTTAAAAATTATAACTAAAATGTGGGAATTAATTGAATTAAAATACTAAAATAAAGACAAGTCATTAGTTTCCTAGCAGTGCAATAACAAATTACCACAAACTCAGTGACTTCAAGAACACAAGAGACTTATCTTACAGTTCTGGAGGTCAGAAGTCTAAAATAAGCCTCAAAAAGCTTTGAAAATTGAAGTACTTAGCTATTTTTTTCTGGAGATTCCAGGAATCTGTTACTTGACTTCTAACTTCGAGAAGCTGCAGCATTCTTTGACTTACGGTTGCAACACTCCAATATCTGCTTCTGTCATCGCAAGTTTTGCCATTTGACTCTGACTCTTTCCGCATCCATCTCATACTGACAATTGTGATCACAATAGGTTCACATGGTTAAACCAGAATAATATCTTCATATGAGTCTCTTTAACTTATTCACCTCTCCAAAATTACCTTTGCCACACTCACATCTCCTAAATTACCTTTGCCATTCATAGGTTCTGAGCATTACTAAAGTAGATATTTCAGGGTGGAGGAACATTATTTAGCTTACCACTGTAAGAAACTTGAAACTGAAAGAAAAGAAATGGGATACATAGAAAATAAAGAGTAAAGTTGGATACTTAAATTCAATTATACATAGTTGTATTAAGATAATCACACAGTAATGTATGATTACATTAAATGTAAGTGAACTAAACACTCTAAACACAAGACAGATTGTCAGAAAGGATTTTAAAAAACCAGAATTTTAAAAAAGATCCAAATATGAGCAGAGGGAATACACATCAAAAGATATAGAATCAACATAACTGCCCATCAACCAATGAGTGGATAAAGCAAGTGTTGTACATATATGCATAGAATATTACTCAGCCATAAAAATGAACAAGAATATGTATTTTGCAGCAACTTGGATGGAACTGGAAGCCATATTCAAAGCAAAGTAACTCAGGAATGGAAAAGCAAATACCACATGTTCTCACATAAAAGTGGGAGGTAAGCTACGGATTCACAAAGGTATACAAAGTGGTATACAGATATTGGAGACTTAGACTAGAGGAAGGCACCAAGGGAGTGAGGAATGAAAAATTACCTAGAGCGTATCGTGTACACTATTTGGGTAATAGGAGACACTACATGCCCAAACATCACCACTGTGTAATTCATTTATGTAACCAAAAACTACTCATACGCTTAAGCTATTGAAATGAAAAAATAAACAAACAAACAAAAAGAAATGCACTTCAAATGTAAACAAACAGATATAATTAAAAGGGAAAGGTTAGAAATAAAAGACATATGCAAATTGTAAGAACAGGAAAGCTGGTATGACTATTTTAATACAAGACAGAGACTTTAAGATGAAATCAGTAATAGTGTTAAATAGGAATATTTTATGATGAAAGGTTCAATTCATCAGTATGATGAGCTATGTAACTAATATAAATAGCTTCAAAATGAAGCAAAATATGATAGAATAAATGAAGAAATATATAAATCTTTAAACATAGTCAAAACTTTTAATGTTCCTCTCAATAGTTGATAGGGCAAATAAACACAATTTCATAAGGATGTGAAACACCTGAATAACATAATTAGTGACTCAAAAGAAACTGACATTTATAGAACAAAGTACCTTTATAACTACAGAATACACATATTTATCAATTGCTCATAAAACATTCACTAAAATAACAATAGTCTGAGTCACAAAGCAAATCTCAACAAGTTTCAAAGGGTTCAAATAATATGGTGTGTACTCTGTACAAATGAAATTAAAATAGAAATCAATAGGAATACCTAGAAATTATCTAGATATCTGAAAATTATAATGTATTTTAAATATAACTCATGGATCATAGTATAATTTTCAGTGAAAATTAAAAAATATCAGTTTCATTTTAAAGCACCATGGAGGAGAAATATACGTATTTAAGTGCTAGTATTGTGAAAGAAGGAAGGTTTAAAATCAATAATTAAGTTTTAAATTAAATTATAATTGTTTTCACCCTAGTAAGTGAAGAAATAGCAAGTTAAACTTAAAAAGTTTAAAAGCAAAAAACAAAAATGTATCTCAAAATTATTGTCTTGAATAAAGGAAGCCTGGCGCAAAAAAAAAAAAAAAAAAAATAGGTATTGTTTTTGTTTAATTTTATCATTTTCTTGAAGCTCGATAACAGGTAAAGCTAACTTATGGTATTAGAAATAAAGCAGTAGAAAATGACAGCATCCATGAACTAGTCATTCAAACAAAAAGCCTTGTGGTTTCTCTCCTCTCACTTTCAAAACCAAGAGTGAATGACTCACCGAACATTGCTTCAATAGTTTTTACCTCTTTTATTTTAGTTATTTCATCTTTTGCACTGACATTGTAGCAGTCTAAGCTATGATTCTCTCTCTTTGTGGTGATTACATCAATATAACACCAGGTTTTATTTTTCATCTGTAAAATATTAAGAAAATGACAACTGTATGCCAGGGAGGCCCTGTGACACTTACAAGAGGTAAAAAAGAGCTATCAAATAGATATGATCCCTCTCTCATGAGGTTTACTGACAAATTGAAAAATAAACATTATTCAAATAGTCAGATGAAGGAATACCAAATAAGAGAACTGCATTCCTGCTATGAATAAAGAGTATAGAGTGGCAGCCGAGTATGTTACAAGCGTATGCACAATGCTGCAGGAAGGTAAAGACATGCTGAGAAAAAAGTCACATTATGGAGATCCTGAAATGTGGATAGAATTAATTTAGTTAAAATGAGGCGACACATTTCACATAGAGGAAACAGCATGACCCCATTTCCATGATGTGAGACGAAGCATGGCACTTTTAAGGAACTGAGAAATGGCTGGAGTGAAGGAGCACAGACGGTGGAGAGAGAGTGGAGGTAGACAAGACAGAGGTCTGGTAGGAATGAGAATATGTAGGCCCTTGTAGACCATGGGAAGGATTATCTTCTTTAAACCAGTGTAATATAATCAGAAAAGAGATGTTATGATATTTTTAGTGATTCTTGTGTTTTCAGAGTCCATGTGAGGAGCACAACGGGATGCTTTGTGTTAGTCCTGCTAGGAACAATTTGTGTTTTGGATAGGGTTTGTGGAGCAAAGAGGACCACTTCATATACAGATGAGAGGTAATATACAAACAGCAGGGTGAGAGTTTGGATATGGGAGACATAGAAGACAGGCAGCTATTAGCGATATCTGCCTGATTTCTGTTTGGCAGATTAGGAGGGACACGAAAATGTCCTTCTATAAAGAAATAGGAGTAGAAAAAAATAATACCAATTCTACATACATGATTCAAGAACATAGAAATAGTTTCTAGCTCAATATATGACGCAAGCATTATGCTCATCCTAAAGTCAGAAGAAGAAAATGCAAAATAAGAAAACTATAGAGCAATATTCCTCATGAACATATTTTCAAAACATCTCTTAAAATTTAGGAAATAGAATACTGCGAAATATAAAATGATAAAACATTACAACTAATTGGCTCCATAGCAGGAATTCAAGGGAGATTTAGCATTGAAAATCAATCCTTATAGTTTGCTTCATCCTCAACAAGGGCATCTATGAAAAATCTACAGCTGGGCAGGAAAGAGTACATAGTGTACAACTTCGTGTATGTGAAACTAGAATAGAAAGCAGTGAATACACAGAGAAGGAAGAGCTGTGGCTGCTTACAGCAGAAGGCTGAGGGATAGGTTGACTGCAAAGGAGCATGAGGGTGCTATTTGTGGTGATAGACAGCTTCTAGATATTGAATGGAATGGTAATTATATCATTATTTACATTCATCAAAACACATCCACCAAATTGTGTTCATCACACTCAAAATGATTGCTCAATAAAGCTTATTTTGAAAGTGAGAAAAAAAAGTGTCAGGAAAAGTTAAAAATAATAAAATATAGTAACTGAAGAGTAAGAGATTGGGGGAAAATAGGGTAATCTGGAATTTTGAAGCATTATTCTCAATAAAAGTAATTATCATTATGTAAGTTAGTTAATACACAAAAATGCTCTCTGTGCAGCTCATTATTTTTAAGAAAACAAGGAGAAAACTTACCACAATTTATTTAATTGTATTATTATTTAGTTTTCATTCACATAGAATGATCTGAATCAAAAGGAAAAAAATATTAGCACAACAATAACAATTCTAAAAAATATGTGTAGATTAGGTTTTACCTGTTTATTATTTTCTTATTTCAACAAAATGAAAACAGTCATAGATCATATAATAACAGTCATGCAGCAAAAAGTGAAATCTGTAGTGCTGAAGACAAACTTAAAGAAAACTTGAAGTGGAAGATACACTTGTAAAACATTGAATAAGTGGACGAAGAATAACCCATGGACAGAATGAGAGTGAGACATTTAGAGACGTTAGGGAGAGAGTATCAGTACTCAACTTACAAGTGTTTAGAGTAACAAAAAAATAGACTATCCAAAAGACAACTAATGTGACTGCCGCATGTGTTCTAAATGCTAAAACTGCATTTTGGTATTAAAAGCAGGGTAATTATAACATAAAACTGGGCTTTCTCTCACAAGACCTCTAGTTCTATCACCACATTCCCTAATTCTGAAAACTCTGAGACGTTTCTTGAACTCTCTCTTCACTCCTGCATTGTATCAGCCGCTTTGCTTCCTCTCCTGATTCCATTCGTGGTTTGCTACTTCTTACTACTGACACTGAAAGGGGCAATGAGGCTTCGCAAGTCCCCTGATGGCACTAACTATAATGTTGGCAAGAGCTGGTGCCCTGCTGCTGGGAGCTGGTGCCCCACTGCTCCTCCTGTTCCCTGAGGTCTACATCACAAGACTGAATGATCCTGGAAGTTGCCTTCATCTTATCCAAATACTAAAAGTAATCACTCACTAATTGGTTAATTCAACTATTTTTAAATAACACATATTTATTTAGCATTCACTAGCCCTGTCACAGGCTCTAGGCAAGGGGTCAACTAAGCAGATAATTTTGAAAACAAATTCTCGTGGCAACAAAGGCTGTGAAAATTAGAATCCAACATTCTTTTAATTTTCACCTGGTTTGTATTTCAAACACCTCACTCTGATGTAGGCATAAATACATGTGATTATGCCACAAGGGAATCTAATATAGTGTTCAGAAATGTGTTATTCTGCTTCCCTTTGACTTTAAATACATGAGTTCATCTACATCCTACCCCTTGCCATTGGTATTAACTTTTCCCCATAAACTTTGGTCGCTCGTGGAGGCTGAACACTTCAATCCATATTCCCAACTCTTCCAGACCAAGATGTGTCTGAAATATTCAAAGGAACACAGTTCAGTTTAACTAAAATGGGGTCCTTATTACAAATGGTATAGTGGAACAATTTCAAAAATTACGTGGAAAAATAATAAATACAAAATCTGATATTTTACATTGAGAGTAATCCATATGTTCTAGGCAAAGATTCTGAAATCACCACCTGGAAATTCCTTTAAAAAAAATCGAACATATTTTTTGAATATTCTCATCAAAATCTGAAGCTAATTGTAGAGGGGTAAAAAGAAGATCAACTTCCGATGTTCATTTTGCAACAGTAAATATCATTAAATATAGAAACAGTCAACCAAAATGAATGTGGTCCAAGAAGCCCATACAGATTCCAAATGATTAGCATATGAAAGCCACAAAAGGACATCTAAATTATGTAATTTATTTGATATAATACCCATATTCCTATGCTGCAAAAGGTGCCAAAACATAATATTTATTATGATAAGGAAGTAGTGAAATCTTGCAATTAGTGACTGTTAAGCTTAATTTGAACGACCACGTTTGGGAGATTTTAGGAAAGGGTAATGAATCTTCAGTTATGTAGAGTTTAGGTTATTTTCCAAATCTCATGTTCCACTAAAATGAATTATACCTTAAGAAATGACTGTGAAAATAAATTTTATTAACAGATACTTTTAAAAGATATTAATTTATATGTTTAGAATAAATGACACATTTATAAAAGAATGATGACTGCCAGTATGAAAAGGCGTAATATGTTCATCATGCACAGTGAACAAAGAAAAGGTTAAAATTGTCATTAGGAGTTTCTTTTTGGCAAGGGCTTTATGCTTTCACTCACAACATATACTTTTAGAATGCTACGGGGAACTCATCAATTTATTCCTAACATTTTAGAATAAAATATTTAAGTAGTACTAAAATTAATATGGCACTGGAAAATAAATGCACTTTGCATTCATTATTAGGTAGAATGTAATGAATAGCCATTAATCAGAATTTATATCTCATACCTCCTAACACTGATAAAAAATATTACGACATACTCTAAATGGATGAACAAATTACAGTTTCTTTTATAAAATATAGCCAGTAGTTTTGGAAAAATAAAATGTTAAAGTTTTACCGTAGACTATTGCCATTTCTTGAAAATGTCATCAATTTAAAAATTCAAATAATCATTGTGGTCAAATCAGCCTCAACTGTTATGCTTTTTATTTCAACTTCCACTCTCTTAGTTAAGTGATTTCCTAAAATAATTTTACAGAGACAAGAATATGAGTCCTATGTGGTTTTGACTAATCTGAATTATGTAATTGATATGATTGATAATGACTGAAGAAACCAATTGTCAGGCTAGCAACTGGAACTCCAGGAAAAATTTTACTGTCCCAGTCCATAATTTCACTAAATTAGCTCTTCAGTCCTTCTTGACTCTGAGACCATAGTTCCTCTTCCTCCTCTTCCCTTCCCCTCTTCAATATTATGATATTTGTATGGGGATAGTGTCCACCAAGAGATTATGCCAGTGACCCTTTTCACAATCATATCTTGAAATCTCCTACTTCAAAATTTGCTTCTTAAAAAACTTAGGGATCTCCCCATGAATCCCTCAGTTTAATTGTAAAATGTTAGCTTTTCTTATCCTAGTAGCCCCCATTATATCCCTCTGTTGAGTCATCTTAACTAGACTCCAATAAGATTGTAAATACATTAAACCACTTTCTATGTATTATTTGATTTTATATCTCATTGAACTGTTCAGGAGGTATCTAGTGCTAAATGTAATTAATATGATTGAATGAATGAATGGACGAGACACAGCTTGCAGCTGCTTTGGTCTTTCTCTTCCTTTGCTTTCAGAATCTCTTGAAGCTGCCTTCCAATGCTCATCCTTGTTCTTTTGGGAGAGCTCTTTCTCTCCCTCTATTTTAAATGTTCATATTTCCAAGATTCCTATTTTAACCAACTTCTTTTATTCAGCTGTTTGTACTTTTTGTCTCACTCATTCTCATCTCTTCATTTTCTACCTAAGATGAACCAAGATTTACAGGTACAATTTCCCTTCTATCTCCAGGCTACTATTCTTACCTTCCCAATAGACATCTCCAAAATCAAAATAACTTCCTCTTTCTGTGTATCATAAACCTTGCCACAGGTTGGCTTTTCTAGAAAGCACACTCCAAGGCAGAGGTTAAGAAGCAAGACATTTGAATGACAGTGCCTTTGGGATCTGTCCCTGCAGAAGGGATGATAAAAGCAGGTGTAGCCAGAGAGGGAAACTAAGGTGTGATTCGGTCCTGACAACAGCGCTAGCCAATGACAATGAGGAGTTTGGAAGTTAATTGAGCAGTTTTCCTGAGTGGAGTCAGGATGGTCAGAGCTTCATAACTCCTCTCAGTCATTGCAGGTGAGTCATCTGAGGAAGACCTTGAGTTTCTGAGGAGGCAATCCCTGAAAGGATGAGAACCGCAGTCTGTCTTCTGAGTACATTCCCAGCAGTTGGATTAATTTATCCTCAAAGGGAAAACTGGAGAGTGCCTGCAATGTCCATCACACCACTCATATTTTGTTTCCAGGCAATAAAACACATTATGATTCCCTAGAGCATCCCGTTTCCTAATTCTGGCGTCACATACATCTAACTCACTGTTGAGTCTAAATAGCAAGGATTCCATGTTTGTGTTCTTAAATAAGTGTTTATTTCAGTACAGTTTCAGACTTACAGAAAAATTGCAAAGTTAGTACAGATAAGTTTTGTATGGAGAATGTGCCCTAGAAACATAGACTATAGGAGTGGATCATCAATATGAGAAAGGCTGGGGACGTTAATGTTGTTCAACACCAGTTTTCTCTATGAGTACCATTCTACAACAATATGGCACATTTGATGTAATTAATAAAAAATCAATCCATTACTGTTAAATACAGTTCATACTTTATTCACATATTCAGATAAAATCCTTAGATATTACCTTAATTTTTTGGTTCCAGTATCTCATGCGATATACTGCATCACAATTAGTAGTGACCTCTACCTAATTCTTGGATGTGACAGATTCTCAGACAATTTTTCATTGATGAACTTGACAAGTTTAAAGATTATTTATCACATATCTTGTAGAATATTTCTCAATAGGATTTTTCTCTGTTTACCTTATGATCAGGCTGGGGTTGTTGGCTTTTTGGCGGGAAGACCACAGAGGTAAAGTGCCATTTTCTTTCATCATAGGAAGGGTGATACTACCACATGACTCATCGCTGTTGGCATTAGCCACGTTCACCTGATAGAAAGAGTGTTGGTGAGGCTTCCATGGGGGAAGGTTGACCTTTTTCTCTTCCTTCTATATTAAACTTTTTGGAGGGTATTCAGTCACTACTCACAGCACACTCTTAAAGAGTGAGAAATTATTCTCCACCTTGAAAGTGGAGTATCCACACATATTACTTACTTATATAGAGTCTACATAAGTAAATAATGAGATAAATAAAAATGAGGGAAAAATGTAGCACTCCTTCACATAAGAATTCCAAGTAATACATGTGGATATTCCCCTTTCATTTGATAGATTATAATTCATCACTGCTTTATGTGTTTTGTTGCTCAAATAACTCCAGCCTTGGTCATGGAAGCTCTTTCAGTAGACTCCTGAGTGCCTCTGACATACAACAGTCGCTGTAAGATTTTTAATCGCTTTAGTACTTTCTTGCACCACAACGTGATACAGACTCATTTTATATATTTCCCGCACAAGTCTTAGAATCAGGTATTTCTTTCAGGAGCCCAGGTTACTTTTAATGGAGAGTGGTTTTAGATGCCAATATCTGGGCATGAGGTGTTCTCATTGTTGCTGGGGCTTTGTTGCTTTTAAGCACTCTCTGCTAACAGAGCAAGGAGTTGTATGTGAGTATTCTAACCCACCACATACACATAAATATTTTCACATGTAGCTATGTGTATGTATATTAAGCTACAGAAAAGTTTATACTGCTGTCTCCAACACTATTTCATTGCCATAGAGATCATTCTAGCTGCATCTCCTTGCTAATCTATGACTTACCTCTCCAACATTAGGAAGTCTGGCCCCCACCATCTGCCATTTACTTGTTTAAATGTTCAATTTCAGTGTACATATATAGTGTTTTTAGAATTGTTTACCCCATACTCCTATGGAGTTGGGCAAATTTTGTCAACTAGACTGCAGTGATCATATGTACTTTTGACCTTACAGACTCCACTAATTTGCAAAATTTCTAGATCAGCACCCTTTTCCCCCGTGTTTTGAATTGAGGATGTTACAACTGATTACATTGTTGTCACATTTTGCTTTCTATTCTGGATCCCCCAACCTCCTAAATGATTTATTTTTAGTTTGTATATATTAAAATTCACTCTTTGTTCTATAAACTTCTATGGTTTTTGAAACATGCATACTGTCATGCGTCTATCATTAAAGTACCACCTGGAATAGTTTCACAATAATAAAAAGTCCCCTGCACTTCACCTCTTCAACCCTCCTGTCCTCCTCCTGAACCGCTAGCAGACTGGCTTTTTTGATTTAACAATATGCATTTAAGATTCATCCGTCATGGCTTGATAGCTCATTTATTTTTATTGTTTAATAAAATTCCATTGTACTATTGTGTTAAAGTTCAATTTATTCATGTTTTGAAAGACATCTTAGTTTTCAGTTTTTGGTGACTAAGAATAAAGTTGCCATAAGTATTCACTGGCAGGTTTTTGTACAAACACAAATTTTTATATCAGTTGAGTAAATACTTAGTAATACAATTGATAGATCACACAGTAAGTCTATGTTTAGCTTTGTAAGAAACTGTTAAATTGTCTTCCAAAGTGGATGTACCATGTTGCATTCTACAAATAATGAGAGTTCCTATTACTCTGAATATTTGCAATAAATTATTATTTCTTTTAATTTTAGCCATTCTATTGTCTAGAGGTATCTCGTTGTTTAATTTTGCAATACTTTAATGACAAATGAGGCTGAGAATCATTTCGTAGGTTTCTTTGACATGTTTCTTTTGGTGAGGTGTCTGCTTATAATGTGCTCCTATTGTTTAAATTTATTTGCCTTATTATTATTGACTTTGAAAAGTTCTTTAAATAGTTTAGATTCAAGTCCTTTACCAGACACTGTGTTTTGAAAATATCTTTTCTCAGTCTGCAACTTATCTATCTTCTCTTAACAGTGTATTGTGTTGGAGAAATATTTAATCCCAATAAAGACCAACTTAAAATTTCCTCTTCCATGAGTAATGCTTTCAGTATTTTATGTGAAATTCATTACCAAACCCAAAGTCTCATATGTATTTTCCTGTTTTCTCTAGAAGTTTTATGTTTTTGCAGTTTATTTTTACTTCAATGATCCATTTTCGTTTAATTTTTGTGAAGGGCGTAAGCTCCGTGTCTAGGTTCATTTACATATTTTTTTGCATGTGGATGTCCAATTATCCCAGTACTATTTGTCGTAAATACTATACTTCCGTTAATTAACTGACTTTGCACATTTGTCACAGGTATGTCGTTTGTGTGGCTTTAATCCCAAGCTTCCTATTTTGTTTTATAGATTTACGTGTTTATTCTTTATACCACTGTGTTCAATACTGTAGCTTTACAGCAAATCTTAACACAAGGTAGAAAGCCAGCTTTGTTCTTCTTCAGTATTTTCTTGGTTAATTTAGGACATTGGACATTCCATATAGACTTTATAATTAATTTGACAATATCTATAAAATAACTTGCTGGAATTTTAAGATTGCATTGATTTTATAAAGTTGACAATAATTGACATCTTAACAATATTTTACCTTCTAATTCATGATCATGCAATATCTTTCCATTTACTTAGATATTCTTTGATTTTTTCATCAGAATTCTGTAATTAATTTTCTTCAACTTGATCCTGTATATAGTTTTTCAGATTTATATCAATCATTTTTTAATTTGGTGCTAGTGTAAATGGTATTGAGTTTTATTCAAAATTCCGGTTGTTCACTGTGGTTATATGTGAAAGCAATGAGATTTGTGTATCAACCTTGTATTTTGCATCCTTGTTATAATTATTGGTTTCAGGAATTTATTTATTGATTCATTGCGATTTTCTTCACTGACAATTGTGTTCTATGAAAACAGTTTCATTTTGCCTTCTTATCTATATAGCTTTCATTTCCTTGTTTTGTCTCAATGCACTAGCTATGATTTCCAGTACAATTTTTAATAGGAGTATGAGAGGGAACATCCTTGCCTTGTTGCCGTCTCAGGGGAGAATTATCCAGTTTCTCACCATTTAAAATGATTTCAGCTGGAGATTTTATAGATTTTTTTAAGTTAAGGAAATTCCCATTCTATTCTCATTTTTGCTGACAGACTTTAGTATAAACTGGAAATGCATTTGTCAATTTTTTGCAAATATTGATGTAATAATTTGATGTTTTCCCTTTAACCCGCTAAGGTAGAATTCTTGAATGATTTGTGAATGTTGAACCAGTCATGAATACCTGGCATAATTCCAACTTGGAAATGTGGTGTAATTATTTTTATAAATTGTTGGATTATATTTGGTAATATCTTATTTGATATTTATGAGTATATTCAAGGGAAATATCAATTTATAGTTTTATCTTTCTTGACATTATTTGTCTGATGTTGGTAATAGTATAATGCTGGCATTGTGGAATGAGTTAGAAATTATTCCCTCTGCCTCTATTTTCTTGCAGGGATTTCAGAAAACGAGTATCATTTCTTCTTTAAATTATCAGTATAAGTTTAACAGTGAATCCGTCTGGAGCTGGCACTTTCTGATTTGGAAGACTATTAACTATTGATTCAATTTATTTAATAGATATAGGACTCTACAGATAATCAGTTTCTCCTTGTGTGAGTGAGTTTTTGTGTAAGTGTACCAATGGCTTTATATAGAGTGAGGTGGAAAGTATTCTCTCAGCTTCTTTCTTTTGAAATAGTTTGTGAAAGATTTGGTGTTATTATTATTAATTTTTTTAATGTGTGAATGTGTGGTAGGTTTTATCAGCAAAACCATCTGGGTCTGGGCTTTTATTTTGGAGTATTTTTCTGATCATTAATTGCAACTTTTTACTTATTGATTTTCTATTCCAATTTTCTGTTTCTTCTTGAGTCACTTTCAGTAGTTTGCGCCTTTATAGGAATTTCTCCATTTGATCTAGGTTATCTAACTTGTTGGCATACTATTACAGCATTCTTTTATAACACTTTTTTTGGTTCTGTATTGTTAAAACTAATGGCTCTTCTTTCATTCTTATCTTTAAGTGAGACTTCTCATTTTTTTTCTTCTTGGTCACTCTAATAGTTACCAATTTTGTTAATCATTTCAAAGAACTAACGTCTTGTTACACTGATTTTCTCCATTTTTCTATGCCTACTTCATTTATTTCTGCTCCAAATATAACATTTTTCTGCCTTTTACTTGCTTTGGAATTAATATGCTGTTTTTTAAGGTGGAAAGTTAGGCTTTTGATTTGAGATTATTTTGAATTTTAATATAGGCACTTACAACTATAAATATTTCTCTAAGCACTCATTATGTTGCATCTCATACATTTTTATATGTTTTTGATTTTAATCATATCAAAATGTTTTCAGTATTTTCTTCTAATCTTTTATTTGACTCAATGGTGATTTAGAAGTGTATTTGTTAATTCATTCATATTTGTTATTTTCTCAAATTTTAACATTTATTAATATTTTAATCTCATTCTATTGTAGTGGGAATACATACTTTGTATAGCTTCAGTCTTCTCCAATTTATGAAAACATGTTACATGGCCTAACGTATTGGTCTAATCAGAGAATGTTTCATGTGTGTTTGCAAAAAATGTGTGTTCTGCTGTTCTAGAACAACAATTTTCTAAACATCTCTTAGGTCAGGTTGGCATATTGTGGTTTATTGTTTTAATTTTCTGTTTTCTTGTTGATATTCTGCCTAGTTTTTTTATACATTACTGAAGATCAGTTATTGCCATCCCCAACTATTAATGTTTTCTTGTCTACTTTCCTTTAATTTATGTTTTATGTATTTTAAGTCTCTCTTGTTAGGTGCATATATATTTATGTTTTCATATCTCCTTGATAGACACTTTTTATCATTATGAAATCTTGATTTTCTTGCTAGTAAATTTTTTAAAGTTTATTTTGTTTGATATTAGTGTAGCAACTTCTTTGATTATTGTTTGCATGACGTATCTTTTCTCATTCTTTTGATTTCAGCATATTGTACCTTTTTAATGTACATTTCCTTTAGACAGTATATAGTTGTGTCATGTTTAATTTATTCTGAAAATCTCGGCCTTTTGGTTAGAGTTTTTGATCTATTTACATATGTATATATATGTAGTGTTATATGTGTTTGTAATAAAGCTTACCATTTTAATCACTTTAAGTGTATATTTCAGTGGCATTTAGTGTATTCACAATGTTGTTAAATTATCACAGCTCTTTAGTTCTAGAATGTTTTCAGCACCAAAAAAGAAACTCCAAACCCATTAAGCAGTCACTCATTTCTCCTTCTCCTACCCCTGGGACACCACTAATTTGTTTTCTGTCTCTCTAGATTTGCCTATTCTGAATTTTTTGGTATAAATAGCATCTTATGTGGCTTTTTTTTTTTTAAGGGGATGAGTACCTGGCTTATTCACTTGGCTTAATGATTTAAGGCTCATTCATGCTTTATTGCTTATCAGTACATCATTTCTTTTTTTGGCTGGATAATATTTCAATTTATGGATATGCCAGATTTTGCTTATCCATACATGAGGTGATAGATATTAAGTTGTTTTCTCTTTTCAGTTATTGTGAATATTGTTGCTATGAACATTCATGTACAAAGTTTATATTTGAGCACATTTTTCGTTCTTTTGGGTATAATTATGTGTTTAATTGCAGGATCACGTGTAATTTTGTTTAACTTTTGAGGAATATTTAAATTGTTTTCTGCAGTGACTGTACTATTTAATATTATCACCAGCAATGTATGTAGGTTCTAACATCTCCACATCCTCATCAACACATTTGATTTTCCATTTCTTTTTTAACTGTAGAAATAGTAGGGAATATAAACTGGTCTCTTGTGGGTTTTTGATGCACTTGCTGATACTAGTGGACTTATCTACCATTTTACTATTTATTTTTGATACATCTTATGTCTTTTTTTATCCCTCTACTATTTCCTTCTTTTACATTTAATAGATATTTTCTTGTGTGCTATTTTAATTCTCATTTTATTTCTTTCTCTACAAATTTTTACTCAGTTTATTAGTGGTTTTCCTGGGGATTACAACTGATATACTAAGCTAAACCAGTCAAGTTTAGATTGATAACAATCTTCAAAGGCATACAAAAATGCAAATATATAGAAATTAATAACTTTTATTATTATTATTATACTTTAAGTTCTGGGGTACATGTGCAGAACATGTAGGTTTGTTACATAGGTACATACGTGCCATGGTGGTTTTCTGCACCCATCAACCCGTCACATACATTAGGTATATCTGCTGATGCTATCCCTCACCAACCCTCCACCCACCAACAGGTCCCAGTATGTGATTTTCCTCTCCCTGCGTCCATGTGTTCTCATTGTTCAACTCTCGCTTATGAGTGAAAACATGTGGTGTTTGGTTTTCTGTTCTTGTGTTTATAGCTAAATAAATAAATAAATAAATAAATGAATAAATAAATAAATATCTTGGGAAATAATAAATCTGTTTGAAAGTAAAAAATAACAGTAATACTTAATTTTAAAGGTATACAGAACATTGTCCCATATAATTCTTCTTCTTGTCCTTCCTTTATATATTATAAAATCACCAATACATCATCAGTATTGCATTATACAACTATTTTTAAATTAGATAAGTTTAGGAAAGCATTACAAGTAAATACAAACTTACACTGTCACTTACATTTAGCTATGTAGTTACATACACCAGTGATCTCTATTTTTCTGACTGAATTTCAATTACTGTCTCGTGTTCTTTCTTTTAAAACTGAAGGACCCCAGTATTATTTGTAAGGCACATCTGCTGGCAATTATTTATTTCAGTTACTGTTTATCTGAGAATGGTTTAATTAATCTTCATTTCTTAAAGACAGTTTTGTAGTTCATAAAATTCTTTGTTGAGGATCTTCAATCTCAGCAGTTTGAGTATATTTTCTCACTAACTTCTGCACTGCATAGTTATTGATGACAATTCAGCAGTTAGTCTTATTGACTATTTCTTGTATGTGATTAGTTGTTATTTCTCTTTCTGCTTAAAGATTATATCTTTATCTTTGACTTTAAAGAGTTTAATTATGATATTTCTAAGCACAAATCTCTGAGTTTATCCTATTTGGAGTATGTTGAATTTCTGAGATGAGTAGAATAATGATTTTTATCAATTTGGAATAATTTGCTCATTATTTCTTTACATTTTCTCTCTGAACCCTTCTCTTTACTCCTCCGGGATTTCCATTTTGTGTAACTTAATATGCTTGATGGCTCTTCTAATATTTCTTTATTTCTTTCTCTTTTTCAGACTAGGTAATCTCACAATTATCTGCAAGTTTGCTGATTATTTATTGTGCCAACTTAAATCTGCTATTTATCTCCTGCAGATAATTTTTTAAAATTTCATGCATTGTACTTTTCAATTAAAAAATTGCTCTTTGGTAATTTGTATAATTTACAAATTATTATTCATACTCTGGTGAGATTTAATTTTCATACTTTTCTTCGGTTTTTAGACATGGTTTTCTTTAGTTTTCAACATCTTTATTGTAATAGATGAATAACAGTGTGTGTTTAGTAAGCAATGTTCAGGTTTCCTTAAGAAGAGTCATTGGCCAAACTTACCCGCTTACATGAATGTCTAATAATTTTGTTGTTTATATGTTGAAAACTAGACTTTAAAATAACAAAATATGGCCGTTTTGGAAATCAGATTATTCCCCCTTTCCTGATGTTTGTTATTTACTCCCTCGTTTCAGATGTATGTTGTTGCTGCATGTTGCCATTGCTGTCGTTGTGCTGATGTTATCGGTGGTGTTTAGTGATTTTCCTGAATGAATTCTGTAAATTCTGTATTCTTTGTTATATATCTCCACTGCAATCTCTGCTTAGCTAGTTCATTAGTTAGCTGGTGATGGGACAGAGATTTTCTAAACACCTAGAACCTATGTCCCTCAGTCTTTACCAAATGGCTGCATGTGTGTTTTGGGCATGTCTCCAGTGATTTAGCAGGCATTTGAAACTCCAGTGATTCACTTTCTGTTTGTGCTAAGCCTCAAGGTCAGTCAGCTGTGAGAAGGTAGACCCTTCTCTGATCTTTCCTTATCATCCACACAGCCCTGCATATTTGTGAGGCTTTCTAGAGTCTCAAGAGTATTTTAGAGATTTTCAAAATGTCCTATGGTCTTTGGATTATCCCCTCTATTTTTCCTCTTAATTTTATTCACAAACTTTCGGTTTGCCCCAGTTGTCAGTGTCACCTGAGGCAACTGTGGTTGATTTGTGGTTTTTGTTATTGTTGTTGTTCGGTTTTTTTGTTTTGTTTTGTTTTTGTTTTAAACAAAAACCTAAGATAAAAACCATTTACCTTGAACAGGTCAAATAAAACCAATCCCTGAGACAGGAGGTTCTAGGCATCTGACAACCAGGTGAAGTGGTGAAAATCATCTGAGAATTGTCTTTCAGGGACTCCAAACCCATTCAACCCCTACAGAGTTTGTTAGCTTGCTGTTCTCTTGACTGTCATGATGGGAAGGCTACTGGTTTTCAAGACTACCACGCAGTCAAGGAAAGATGGAAAAGAATACGCCAAGTTTATAACGCTATAACCCTCACTTTTCTTATCAAGATCCTGCCATTTTTCTTGAATATACTTTTGGGAGATTGATTCAAGTCTTTAGTTAATTTTAAGAGTTTGAAATTTTTATTTTGTCAATTTTTGCCAACGTTTTCATAGCTCTCTTGGAAGAGTCGATTTTTGAATGTCCTTATTCTGCTTGTCCAGAATGCTTATTCTGCTAGCCTTGTTTACTCCATCTATAACTTTGCCGAAAAATGTTTTGTTATACTCATTCAAATGATATGTCACCTGAATGAATAGAAGATTCTTGACTATGTTTAATTATTAGAACTCAACTGGTAATTAATGATGTAATACATAAATAGTTTTACTTATATCATTGGTAATTTAAAATATGTTGAAAGCAACAAAAATAATAGTAGCTGCCATTTATTGAGTTCCTACTATGAACCAGAACTTATGTTAATTCATTTGCTTGTATACTTTAGTCCTTAACATGTTTATTATAACATTAACATATAAAGTTCATCCCAGAGAAGATGAAAAATGGAGGCTGACAGACTATAAACTTCCATGATTCAACATAGATAGAAAGTGTGGATGTTAAGATGAGCTTCTGATCTTGTCTTACTTCAAAGCCTATGCTTCAGTAAGTGCCCTTTACTGTCCCTCCAATGATTAATGACTTGAGCTTTCCAAAAGGAAAGGTTTGTAGCATAAAAACTATTGATTTTTTCTCTTTTGATTAAGTTTACTTAAATCCATACTTAAGTGGTAGCATGGCACAGTATAAAGAGATATGAAGAGGAATAAGGAAACCTCTAGTTCAAATCTCCTGTCAACATCTAACCATAGGAGTGAGGCTTTGAGCAACAGAGTAACTGAAACAAAATGCCATTTTAGTTTGTTCAGAAAAATAAGTTGCTTCTTGAATATACATCAGTGGAAGCCAGTGCATTCTTTGTTCAAATTATCTAGAATTGCCACATTTTCAAGAAGTTTAAAAGTGTATTTTTTTCCATTTCTTTATATTCAAAGAACCATATTACTGGGTAGCATTTATAAAGGGATCAGCAGGCATCAGCTGGGATTTTGCTGATTAATTTTGGATAAGCTGCAATAACATTACTGGCTACTTAAGGGTTAGACTCCACATGAAGCATTATTAAGATTTTTTAACTCTGCTGGAGTCTTACAACTCCCAGTAGTGTTTATATGCATCCATGTTTGTCTTTTTCTCTATCTGTATGTAATAGTATTATAAAATTCAGTTTTTGCAGCATTCAGAAATTTTCGAATACAAATATACCATTTTATACATAAAATCAGTAAATGTTTTTCATATGAAAATAACCTTAATATTGAAAGAATAGGTTTTAAAGAACTCCATTTGGCCTTTAAAAATGGTCAATATAATCTATTCTAAACCTTTATAGCATATATTGTTGACATCATAAGTATAAATCATATTGCTATGCTTCCTACAAACATATACTGTCAAGGAAGGGAGAAAAGCTGGTTAAATTATTAAATAGCTGTATAATCTGCAGAGTGCTTTTCAACCTCATCAGTCTCATTTATGGTATTGACTTCATAGTATTCTGATATTTTATTATGTTATATGCATTTGAATTAAATTTTAAACTTTTAAAACACATTCTCAATAATAATCTCTCAAGTTCAGAACAAAATGTAAGGCAGATGCAATTACACCCATCTCAAAGACCAAGAAACTAAAGAGCTAAATCCCAGATACTAGGAAATACAAATGGGTATCAATCTTAGCACTGAAATCTAGGGCATACACTTTCTTCTATACCATTTTTATACAAGAATATAGTATAATTATACACATGTATGCATATATATACATAATTATTTTTTTAAATGTACATATAATAATATATACTGACCTATTCCATTTATACACATGACCATTTATATTTTATGTTGTCATTATTAATAGGTAACATTTCAATTAATATTGCTTTTTACAATAGACAGGATTAGGATACAGGAATAGAGGAGGATACACTGAATGCTAGGACAGATGAAGGTGTATTTGCAATGGATTCGATATAGCATCTTAAAAAGCTGTAGCATTTTAAATTGATGATTTGTAATCAGCTTCTTTAAATCTATATTGGGAAGAATGGCATTTGATACAATCAGAGATTGAAAGGAACCAAGTTAGATTCTTTAAGTAGCTCTTGTTATTTTAATAGCAAATTATCATAGCAATAACTGACCTAGAAAACCCTATGATTTAAAACTTCTTTCACATGGGAGCTCCTCATTACCTCCACAGGCCTGGTTATAGCAACACCTATTAAAGAAATCATTATATCTCTCATGTGCCAGTAACAAGGACTTTTGTTGTGTTTTCTTTGTTGGAACATGTACATAATGAAAATCACTAATGGAACAGCATCCACTGGACTGTTGTGTATCTTATTAAAAATAGTATGTGTCCCCATGAACTGTCTTAAGAATGTGCCATAATTATTTCTTCCTTCTCCTCCCTCCTCCCTCCTCCCGCCGCCGCCTCCTCCTCCTCCTCCTCCTCCTCCTCCTCCTCCTCCTCCTCCTCCTTCTTCTTCTTCTTCTTCTTCTTCTTCTTCTTCTTCTTCTTCTTCTTCTTCTTCTTCTTCTTCTTCTTCTTCTTCTTCTTCTTCTTCTTCTTCCTCTGCTTCTTCTGCTTCTGCTTCTTCTTCTTCTGCGTCTGCTTCTTCTGCTTCTTCTGCTGCTTCTTCTTCCTCTCCTTCTTCTTCTTCTTGAGACAGAGTCTCCATCTGTCACCCAGGCTGGAGTGCAGTGATGTAATCACAGCTCTGCAGCCTCCACCTCCTTGGCTTAGGAGATTGTCCCACCTCAGCCTCCCAAGTATCTGGGGACTGCAGGCATGCACCACTATGCCTAACTGATTTTTGTCGAGATAGTGTCTCATTATGTTGCCCGGACTGGTTTGGAACTCCTGGCCTCAAGCAATCGTTCCACCTCAGCCTCCCAGGCTTCTGGGATGAGCCACCACGCCTGGCCATACTTTATTTTTTTTTTGACTGTTATTAAAATAAAATTAGATAATATTAAGTTTAAGTCAACCTATAACACACACACACACACACCCACATTCATACACATATATAATGACTTTTAGACTCCATTCCCAGTGCAAATTCTTCCTGTAGAGGAAAAGCAAATGTTTGAGGCCATCTCTACTGTGAAATGGTAACGTGAAAGTCATTAAATATCTGGGGCATCTACTTATCCTTGTTTTGAAACTATTTTCAAAACGTTCAAATTTTGGGCTTTGTGTGGTTTTATAACCAAATCTCTCTAAAGAAAAAAATTCAAACATAGCACTGGCTTCACATATTCAGGCTCCTAAGGCAATTTCTGACTGTTTTAAATCAACATGTCTGTCATACTGATGTCAACCTCAGCCTCAGGTACAATTTGATGAGTAAGAATGGTGGCATTGAGGATTTTAATAAGCCCTTATCATGAACAAAGAACATACTTGCACTTTCAAATCCAATAGACACAATCTTCTGAACTTCCCTGAACACCTCCATTTCTCCTTAGACTGATTTCCAAAGTATTTTTTTCTCTGTTTATTAAAGAAGTAACAGCAGAAAGATCATACATGTGGTATAGCACATAATTTGTTATTTAAATCAGATGAAATAGAAAAGGTGAAAATAAAAGTTAACATTTTAAAACTTCAGCATAAAGTATGTTTTTTGTCAAAATACCAAATTTGGACCTTATTTTTGTTAAAGAGAATGGATGAGAAATTTAATATTGATTTATTACTTTTAAGATAATAAAAGTGTATTGTGAAGCTTCTTTTTGGAACAAGGTTACAGAAAAACAAAGACAAGTAATATTAGAAATAAACTAGACCATACATCAGATGAAATATCAAAAGTGGGAAGGGAAAAGATTTCACAAAACCTACATAAAAGAAAAATAAAACTCTGGGAATATGATTCAAAAATAATGTCAGAAATGTTATTGCTATTAGCGTCATTAAGGACTGCTAGACATTTTTTGGGGAAAATATTGTAAAGAAGAGCCTTACATTCTTAAATGTCATAACTTAAACCTGCACTCTGGCTCATTGCTTTCTAAATTTTCATTTTAGGGGTAAAAATAAAATTATGAATAGAAAACCAAAATCAGTAGTGAAAATAAAGAACAGTCTTCCTGGCCTACAAAATAAAGTCTAGCCCAGGCTGTAAGGAGTAGGAAGTTCTAGGGGCCCCACTGACCTTGGTGATTTGGATTACAAAGGGTAGTGCCGCAATAAACATATGTGTGCATGTGTCTTTAAGGCAGCACGATTTATAATCCTTTGGGTATATACCCAGTAATGGGATGGCTGGGTCATATGGTACCTCTAGTTCTACATCCTTGAGGAACCGCCATACTGTTTTCCATAATGGTTGAACCAGTTTACAATCCCACCAACAGTGTAAAAGTGTTCCTATTTCTCCACATCCTCTCCAGCACCTGTTGTTTCCTGACTTTTTAATGATCGCCATTCTAACTGGTGTGAGATGCTATCTCATTGTGGTTTTGATTTGCATTTCTCTGATGGCCAGTGATGATGAGCATTTTTTCATGTGTCTGTTGGCTGTATGAATGTCTTCTTTTGAGAAATGTCTGTTCATATCCTTTGCCCACTTTTTGATGGGGTTGTTTGTTTTTTTCTTGTAAATTTGTTTGAGTTCTTTGCAGGTTCTGCATATTAGCCCTTTGTCAGATGAGTAGATTGCAAAAATTTTCTCCCATTCTGTAGGTTGCCTGTTCACTCTGATGGTAGTTTCTTTTGCTGTGCAGAAGCTCTTTAGTTTAATTAGATCCCATTTGTCAATTTTGGCTTTTGCTGCTGTTGCTTTTGGTGTTTTAGACATGAAGTCTTTGCCCATGCCTATGTCCTGAATGGTACTACCTAGGTTTTCCTCTAGGGTTTTTATGGCACTATTCACAATAGCAAAGACTTGGAATCAACCCAAATGTCCATCAGTGACAGACTGGATTAAGAAAACGTGGCACATATACACCATGGAATACTATGCAGCCATAAAAAAGGATGAGTTTGTGTCCTTTGTAGGGACATGGATGCAGCTGGAAACCATCATTCTTAGCAAACTATCACAAGAACAGAAAACTAAACACCGCATGTTCTCACTCATAGGTGGGAACTGAACAATGAGATCACTTGGACTCGGGAAGGGGAACATCACACACCGGGGCCTATCATGGGGAGGGGGGAGGGGAGAGGGATTGCACTGGGAGTTATACCTGATGTAAATGACCAGTTGATGGGTGCTGATGAGTTGATGGGTGCAGCACAGCAACATGGCACAAGTATACATATGTAACAAACCTGCACGTTATGCACATGTACCCTAGAATTTAAAGTATAATAATAATAAAAAAAAAAAAAAAAAACAAAGGGTGAGGTATGTGGCTGATTTAGGAGACAGGATCGGGGGCGGCCCATGGACTGGGCTCTCTTGTGCTTTACATCTACAGCATCCGGAGCCGCCCACGGTAAGAAGAGGCTTTGAAGTATCCTCATGGTGGAAGTTCTAGCCTGGGCAGCAAATAATTCCTGCTTATGAAGAGGTCTTCAAGATGAACCCCCTTGCAAGAGAGAACATTTCTGTCTATTCAGTGATTCACACTACTAAAATATGTAAATAGTGGCTTTGTCCTCGCTGTGATTATTATGAAGTCATTCAATTACTGTGAATCCAATCAGCCTGCTTACTAGAATTGTTAAACTTTTATTTACATCTTGGTATGAGAATATGGGATTAACAACAAAGAAATCGTTATTTAAAAGGTATTATGTCATATAACTCTAAAAGAACATATAACAATTATATGACTTTGCTAGAGTTATCATCCCTATATACAAGAGAGGTTGCTTAAACCACAGAAATGTATTTTCTCACAGTTCTGGTGGCTGGAAATCCCAGATTTAGATGTCAGTGCAGTTGGTTTCTTCTGAGACCTCTCCTACTTTGCAGATGGTCACCTCCCTGCTGTGTCCTTGTATGGTCTTGTGTCTGTGTGCTGGTCTATCTGACCTCTCCGTGTGTCCACATTTCCTCTTCTCATAAAGGCACCAGTGACACTGGATTAACGCACACCTAAGAGCCTCATTATAACTTAACCACCTCTTTAAAAACCCAATCTCAAATGCAGTCACATCTGAAGTGCTGGGGTTAGGGCTTCAACACATGAATCTTGAGAGGACATGATTCCCCCCATATCAATGACAGTAGAAACATGTCAATGACCAAAAGTCATGAGAGAGATTTTTAAAGTTTCTAAAAACAATCTTGTTGTAATTTCATTTTTAAGGATAAAGGTAATTCCTGTGGTTTCATAATAATCCAGTAAATAGAAAATGAAGTGTTGAAATTAATTCAAATAAAAATAAAGTATTGAAATTAATTCAATAAAGCAAGATTACTCTGATTTTTAAAAAACTTTATATTTTTCAATCTGTTTTAGGTTCACAAAAAAATTTCTACGAAGGTATAGAGATCGTCCGTATCCAGACAATGATGCTTAAATTATCAGATTCACTCTACTTTTTTCAAAATTACTCAACAAACCAGAAAAAGAAAAAGTTCCCTGAGAGGAGCAAGGTTCAGACATAAAAAAAGCACATAATGATTTGTCAATTTGCCTAGTACTGTCTTCTTGCAGCCCCTAAATAAGTGTTTTTTTTTTTTTAATGTAATAAAACATATAAAACCTTCTGTGATTATGGTTAAATAAAAAGTTAATATATGAAAGCCAATAGTTTTTCTGTGACCAGAAAGACTAGGCAGTAATTTAAAAAGAAAAAAATACCGCTGATCACAAGGGGAAAAAAGTGTCAGAAAAAAGTTTAATATTAAATATAAAGGTCCTCTAGAGATAAATTTGAGAGACATAAGAAGCGTAATTAAAACTTATAGCAATTAAATTAATTTATTTTTAATTAATTTACTGATATAAACATTTTAAATCCAAAATAAAAAATCTCCAAATAATTAATGTAAATTAATTTAAAGAATTAAAAGTTAAGTGATTAAAGCTACAACATTGTTAGAGAGAGAAAGAGAGAGAGAGTATCTTAGAACCATTATAGGTCCTCACACTAACAACTATACTTATCACTTCTGTGTGTGTCTGTAAAATTATACTTGGGAATTTTATTTATAGAAAGAATCTCTTAAGATGCAGCTATTGTTGCTATTACCTGAACAATTACCTTGACTGTCTAAAAAGTCTTTAATTTTAACTGGTTGTTTTGCTTGATAATGATATTCTGATAATACAAGATCTTGACATCTCTTTATCTTTAAAATTATATGTAATTGTACAACTGCTTTCCATTTCTTCCCTGTTCTCCCTATATATATGAAGGCATAGAAACCACTCCTTTGTTGGAGTCTTAATCCAAACAAAAAGTTTGAAGTTCTTGGTTTTATGTAATTTTCAGCCCTTTGCCTTTTTCATATTGATAGCCGAATTTCTTTTCTCCCTTCCTTTTTGACATTGCTCCTCCTTATCAGGAGGAGCAGTATGTAGTTTCCATTGCAGGGAATAGTTTCTTGATGGAGGAGGACATCTCTTCCTTTTCTTAATAATTATAATTCTACTTGCTTTAATCCTTATGACGACAATGTAAAACAGGTCTGTGGGTGTCTTCATTTTAAAGCTGTCATTGTTAATCACATTGTGTAAATGCAATTGTCTACCCTAGAGAGGAGAAATGAACCAGTGACCCTTATGAATGTGCCCAATGTAACATGTTATGTATTTACTTTTTATTTAAAAGATATTTATTGAATGCCTAGTGTATACTTTCCCGGAGTTAAAATTCAAGATCACATGCTTTGAACTAATTTCATGATAAAGACTGACCCCTTCTTTCTGCGGGTAGAGGGATGTGGGGTTATTACTGCCTCCCTTTCTTTGTGTGATTTCAGCTTAGTAGCAACACTTTTGGGTTGGGTGGATTTCTAACCGGTAGCAATGAAAGTAAATTAAAGATTGGCATAGTTTAATTGTTGTAATTAGGAGATTAGGACGGAAAAGGACTAAAGGGATTTTTTAAAATAAGTGGTAGATGAAGCCTGAAATGTTCTTTTAGTATACTACTCTAGTTCAGAGGCTACAGTGGAGCTTTGCCTCTAATTTTTCTCTCTCTCACTCTTTCAGGTTTGTTCTTGTAAGAATTGTTTTCCTTCCTGGTGATCTGAGTACTGGTGGGTATGCAGTATGAGTTTGGTGGTGAAGGATGAATAGAATGTTGCCCTGACTACATTTGTAAGATAAAAATTTATGTCACCTTCTGGTGCGGGCAAAAGAAGTGCAACAGAGAGTCCAAAGAGTACTGCTTTGTTTTGTGAGTGAAAGCCTCTAACTGGTGAGGAGTATTTCTAGAACCTTGCCTTCTGTCATATATATATATATATATATATATATATATATATATATATATAAAATACATATGTGTATAATAAATAATATATAAATATAAATATATTATATATACATATACACACACACACACATAGATACACACACACACACACACATCTCTCAAGCAAGATAGTGGAGTAATAATGCAGAATTAGTTGATGATTCAGAGATATGTAATTTGTGCTGGGCGTGGTGGCTCACATCTGTAAGTCCAGCACTTTGGGAAGCCCAGGTAAGTGGATCACTTGAGGTCAGGAGTTCGAGACCAGCCTGGACACCATGGCGAAACCCTATCTTTGCTAAAAATAAGAAAATTAGGTGAGCGTTGTGGCATGCGCCTGTAATCCCAGCTACACGGGGGGCTGAGGCACAATAATCACTTGAAAACAGGAGGCAGAAGTTACAGTAAACTGAGATCGCACCACTGCACACCAGCCTGGGTGACAGAGTGAGAATCAGACTTAAAGTAAATAAATAAATAAAATTTTTTTTTAAAAAAAGAGATATGTAATCAGGATCCTCAGAAACAATCCCACATAACAGTTTTCTCTATATCTAGAAAGGAATCTATACACGTCTGTACCTTTACAAGTCATTTGTTGAAGAAGACTCATATTGGCTATAACTTTCCCTTGTTAACTTTAAGTATTTTATATTTTCATAAATAATATTAGTCCAATTTTTTCATTTTTCATCATAATCTCTATTCACTTAGTTTCTTATTTATCAATGTATTTGCATCAATAGGTCACATCCAGAGAACTATAATTAATTATAATACTTTTTCAGTCTTTTTGGATTTTACAAATAACAATTTTAGCATAAGCAAATAGTGATAATGTTGCTTCTTAACACCTGATGTTTATACTTAACCTTTACTCAAACTATTACATTAGTTGAGTATTAAAATAAAGTCTAACAGTGTGGTGATAGAGGCCACTCATGCCTGTATTTTAATGGGAATTTAACAACTTTCTATAAATGAATTCATTGCTTATTCAAACAATTGTCAATTTGTCAAATGCCTGTTATGTGCCAGACATTGTATCAGCCACTAAGAATCCTTACTTTGAATTTTTCTTTGACATTGATATTATTTATTAAATAGATAAATTGTTCTCCGACTTCATGTCTAGCTTGGACTTTTTATTATAAATATTGTAGATGGTTAATATTATGTTTGAGTATTGATCAAGATGACTCATGTTTAGATTAATTTTTTCCTCTTGTCTAATTATGAAATCAATTACAACAGTAAATTCAAATGGCAAAATATATTTTATTATGATTACATTTATTGTAATATAATTAATAACACTGCTGAGGTCTTTCTGCTTGATTTAAAATTTAAATGATACATGAATATTTGGCATTGTTTAGTTGTCTTATATTTTTAAATAAAATTCTGTTCTATGAAATATATGTGATATGCTATAAATATTTGAAATTGGAATATATATGTATGTAAACAGATATCAACATATTAAAATGGTTAATTTGGGCAGTAAAATTATAGTTTTGTTTGTTTGTTTGTTTGTTTGAGACGGAGTCTCGCTCTGTCGCCCAGACTGGAGTGTAGTGGCGCGATCTCGGCTCACTGCAAGCTCCGCCTCCCGGGTTCACGCCATTCTCCTGCTTCAGCCTCCCGAGTAGCTGGGACTACAGACGCCCGCCACCATGTCCGGCTAATTTTTTGTATTTTTTAGTAGAGACGGGGTTTCACTGTGTTAGCCAGGATGGTCTCCATCTCCTGACCTCTTGATCCGCCCTCCTCGGTCTCCCGGAGTGCTGAGATTACAGGCGTGAGCCACCGAGCCGGCCAAAATTATAGTTTTTATATGTCCTCCTTACAAGTGTCTGTATTTATTAAAATTATTAAATAGTATATATATTAGCTTTCAAACTTATTTTTAGCAATTCATAAAGTGCCCAATGCCTGCTGTTAAAAAATGGAGAAATAAATGAAAAGGGAATTCACAAAAACACGTAATCTAAAATGCAATTATAAATATATGGATATGCCTAAATTCACTGATAACTCAGAAAATGCAAATGGATTAAAAAATGCTTATGCCTGAAACTAGAGATTTCTAAAAAAATTAATATCGAATGCAAACAAGAATTTTGAGGAATTAAAACCCTTTCACTCAGAAACAAAGCAAGAAACAAAACTTTCACTCGGAAACAAAACACTCTGTCACCACTCCTTTTTAATATCATCCTGAAAGTCCTAGCCAATGAATAAGACCCCCCACAAAAGGAAATAAAAGGCAACCAAATTGGGAGGAAATAAATAAAACTGTATTTTTTCACAGATGAAATGATTTTCTTTTTTTTTTTTTTTTTAATTTATTTATTATTATTATACTTTAAGTTGTAGGGTACATGTGCATAACGTGCAGGTTTGTTACATATGTAAACTTGTGCCATGTTGCTGTGCTGCACCCATCAACTCGTCATTTACATCAGGTATAACTCCCAATGCAATCCCTCCCCCCTCCCCCCTCCCCATGATAGGCCCCGGTGTGTGATGTTCCCCTTCCTGAGTCCGAGTGATCTCATTGTTCAGTTCCCACCTATGAGTGAGAACATGCGGTGTTTGGTTTTCTGTTCTTGTGATAGTTTGCTAAGAATGATGGATTCCAGCTGCATCCAAGTCCCTACAAAGGACTCAAACTCATCCTTTTTGATGGCTGCATAGTATTCCATGGTGTATATATGCCACATTTTCTTAATCCAATCTGTCACTGATGGACATTTGGGTTGATTCCAAGTCTTTGCTATTGTGAATAGTGCTGCAATAAACATACGTGTGCATGTGTCTTTATAGCAGCATAATTTATAATCCTTTGGGTATATACCCAGTAATGGGATGGCTGGGTCATATGGTACATCTAGTTCTAGATCCTTGAGGAATCGCCATACTGTTTTCCATAATGGTTGAACTAGTTTACAATCCCACCAACAGTGTAAAAGTGTTCCTATTTTTCCACATCCTCTCCAGCACCTGTTGTTTCCTGACTTTTTAATGATCGCCATTCTAACTGGTGTGAGATGGTATCTCATTGTGGTTTTGATTTGCATTTCTCTGATGGCCAGTGATGCTGAGCATTTTTTCATGTGTCTGTTGGCTGTATGAATGTCTTCTTTTGAGAAATGTCTGTTCATGTCCTTTGCCCACTTTTTGATGGGGTTGTTTGTTTTTTTCTTGTAAATTTGTTTGAGTTCTTTGTAGGTTCTGGATATTAGCCCTTTGTCAGATGAGTAGATTGCAAAAATTTTCTCCCATTCTGTAGGTTGCCTGTTCACTCTGATGGTAGTGTCTTTTGCTGTGCAGAAGCTCTTTAGTTTAATGAAATCCCATTTGTCAATTTTGGCTTTTGCTGCCGTTGGCTTTTGCTCATTTTATGAGGCCAACATCATCCTGATACCAAAGCCTGGCAGAGACACAACAAAAAAAGAGAATTTTAGACCAATATCCCTGATGAACATCGATGCAAAAATCCTCAATAAAATACTGGCAAACCGGATTCAGCAACACATCAAAAAGCTTATCCACCATGATCAAGTGGGCTTCATCCCTGGGATGCAAGGCTGGTTCAACATTCGCAAATCAATAAACATAATCCAGCATATAAACAGAACCAAAGACAAGAACCACATGATTATCTCAATTGATGCAGAAAAGGCTTTTGACAAAATTCAACAGCCCTTCATGCTAAAAACGCTCAATAAATTCGGTATTGATGGAACGTACCTCAAAATAATAAGAGCTATTTATGACAAACCCACAGCCAATATCATACTGAACGGGCAAAAACTGGAAAAATTCCCTTTGAAAACTGGCACAAGACAGGGATGCCCTCTCTCACCACTCCTATTCAACATAGTGTTGGAAGTTCTGGCTAGGGCAATCAGGCAAGAGAAAGAAATCAAGGGTATTCAGTTAGGAAAAGAAGAAGTCAAATTGTCCCTGTTTGCAGATGACATGATTGTATATTTAGAAAACCCCATTGTCTCAGCCCAAAATCTCCTTAAGCTGATAAGCAACTTCAGCAAAGTCTCAGGATACAAAATTAATGTGCAAAAATCACAAGCATTCTTATACACCAGTAACAGACAAACAGAGAGCCAAATCAGGAATGAACTTCCATTCACAATTGCTTCAAAGAGAATCAAATACCTAGGAATCCAACTTACAAGGGATGTAAAGGACCTCTTCAAGGAGAACTACAAACCACTGCTCAGTGAAATCAAAGAGGACACAAACAAATGGAAGAACATACCATGCTCATGGATAGGAAGAATCAATATTGTGAAAATGGCCATACTGCCCAAGGTAATTTATAGATTCAATGCCATCCCCATCAAGCTACCAATGAGTTTCTTCACAGAACTGGAAAAAACTGCTTTAAAGTTCATATGGAACCAAAAAAGAGCCCGCATCTCCAAGACAATCCTAAGTCAAAAGAACAAAGCTGGAGGCATCACGCTACCTGACTTCAAACTATACTACAAGGCTACAGTAACCAAAACAGCATGGTACTGGTACCAAAACAGAGATATAGACCAATGGAACAGAACAGAGTCCTCAGAAATAATACCACACATCTACAGCCATTTGATCTTTGACAAACCTGAGAGAAACAAGAAATGGGGAAAGGATTCCCTATTTAATAAATGGTGCTGGGAAAATTGGCTAGCCATAAGTAGAAAGCTGAAACTGGATCCTTTCCTTACTCCTTATACGAAAATTAATTCAAGATGGATTAGAGACTTAAATGTTAGACCTAATACCATAAAAATCCTAGAGGAAAACCTAGGTAGTACCATTCAGGACATAGGCATGGGCAAAGATTTCATGTCTAAAACACCAAAAGCAATGAAATGATTTTCTATGCAAAAATCTGAATAAAACAACAAAATACTACTCTTGGAACTTCTGAGTGATTTATAGCATGGATGCAGGATAAATTAATGAGAAAACTTCATCCCTTTCCTAAACTCCAGCAATAAAAAAGTGGAATTTGAAATTAAAAACTAAATATCATTTACATTAGTACCCCCTAAAATAAATCTAACAAAATATGGACAAGGTCTATATGAGAGAAATTAGGAAATTCAGATGAATGAATTCAAAGAACTAGAGAGATATTTCCTATTGATGATTTGAAGACTAAATATTGTCAAGATGTCATTTTTTCCTAAATTAACCTTTATATTAATATAATTGGGATTTCAATTGAAATTAAAATTTTTTTTTGTGGCTATTGACAAACTGAAGAAAAAAGACCCGCATAGTCAAAAGAGTATTGAGGAAGAGTGAACACAGAGGACTGACTTCAAGACTTACTCTAAAAGTATACTAATCAAGACAGTGTGGTATTAGTGAAAAAAGGACAATTAGATCAATGGAACTAAATATGGAGCCCAGAAATAAACCCACACCAAATATAATAACCTGATATTTGACAAAGAAACAAATGCAATGTATTGGAGAATGTAGAGTCTTTTCAACAAGTGGTGCTAAAGTAACTGGAAATTCACATGCAAATAAATGAATCTAGATATAGATCTTATGCTATTAGCAAAAATTAACTCAAATGAATTACAAAAATTATATATATTTATAATATATGTAATTATATTTATTTATAATGAATTATAAAATTAACTCAAAATGAATTACAGACCTAAATGTAATAGCATAACAGTAAAATACCTAGATGAAACATACGAGGAAATCTAGATGACCCTAGGTTTGGTGATGACCCTTGAGATACAACACTAAAGATACAGTTCGGGGTGGAAATAATTGATAAGCTGGACATCACTAAAGTTAAAAACCTCTGGTCTGTGAAAGACCTTGTCAAAGAATAAAAGTACAAGCCACAGGGAAAACATTTGCAAAGTTTATATCTAGTCCACAATAAATAAACAACCAGATTAAATAATGAGCAAATGATTTTAACAGAGACTTCACCAAAGATGTTTAAATGGCAAGCATATTAAAAGATGTTTAACATCATATGTCATTATAATGAAGTTGAAAATTAGAGCAACAGTGAAATATCATGACACATATACCAGAATTAACAAAATCCAAAGCACAAACATTAAGTGTTGACAAGGTCTGATAGTTTTTGTGGAGCAACAAGAATTCTCTTCTCTTATTCAGTGCTGCTAGGAATGGAAAATGGCACAGCCACTTTAGAAGACAGAGTGACAGGTCCTTACAAAACTAAACATATACTTACTACACAACCCAGAAATTGTGATTCTTAGTATTTACCCAAATGAATTGAAAACTTGTGACCACACAAAGGCTTGTATACAGATGTTTATAGCAGCCGTATTTATAATTGCCCAAACTTGGGAGCAGCCAAGATATCCTTCAGTAAGTGAGTGAACAAATAAACTGTGGTACATTCAGACAATGGAATATTATTAAAGAAATGAGATATCAAGTCATTAAAAGACATGGAGAAAATTTCAATGCATTTTACCAAGTGAAAGAAGCCCATTGCAAAGGTTACATAGTGTATGATTTCAACTCTATGACATTCTGGAAAAGGCAAATCTATGGAGATAGTAAAAAGATCAGTGAATGTCAGGATATAGAGAAGGATGCATAGGCAGAGCACAGAGGATTTAGGGGACATTTTTGAAACTATTTTGCATGATACTATAATGGTGAATACATCATTATACATTTGTTCTAACCCATAGGATGACCAACATCAAGAGTGAACCCTAATGTAAATTATGAACTTTTGGTGATAATAATGGGTTAATGTTGGTTCAGTGATTGTCACAAAGGTATCACTATAGTGTGTGAAATTGATAATAGGAGAGGGTGGTGGGGTGAGCAGAAATATATGGGAATGCTGTATTTTCTGCTTAATTTTGCTGAGAACCTGAAACTGCTCTTAAAAAGTGTATAATAAATTTGTTTAAAATTTATTTTTTATCCTGCTTATATCAAAATTACTAGAAACATAATTTTTGAACAGTTACATTTACGTAAATGCAGCTGCAAAGAGCTTTATTTTGATAGAAAAACTAAATAGTGTGTGAGCGTCAAAAATAAGAGACACATTATTTCAATTACAGATATTCATTTATGGGAAAATAATATTAGTATAATTATTTAAAATATTTAATCACATCAGAAAACATTTGTTATATAATTTTTTTTTTTTTTTTTTTGAGACGGAGTCTGACTCTCACTCACTCTCGCCCAGGCTGGAGTGCAGTGACTGGATCTCAGCTCACTGCAAGCTCCGCCTCCTGGGTTCACGCCATTCTCCTGCCTCAGCCTCCCGAGTAGCTGGGACTACAGGCGCCCGCCACCTCACCCGGCTAGTTTTTTGTATATTTTTAGTAGAGACGGGGTTTCACTGTGTTAGCCAGGATGGTCTCGATCTCCTGACCTCGTGATCCGCCCTCCTCGGCCTCCCAAAGTGCTGGAATTACAGGCGCGAGCCACCACACCTGGCCGATTTGTTATATAATTTTAAGTAAAAAGGAAACATATGATATGTCATAATTTGTAAATTTACAGTTCTGACATATAGATTACTTTTACTTAATACCCATGGACAGTGGGTTTAGGAATATTATTTTTCTTATTTATCTTTCTATATTTCCTGAATGAAGTTATAATTAATACATGCAATTTTTCTTATTAGAAAACAGTGTTTTTTAACTTGCATTCTCTGAGCCTTAGATCAATCCAGAATCCCACCTTCTGTGTTCTTCACTGATGGCTTTGCCCACACGCTGAGTCCTTTTAGGTTTGCTGCTTCTCATTCTGCTTTTGCACGTGATCGAATGGAATGATGAGAGAATGCATGTCTGTCAACTAAAGGGCTGTAATAATTTGAGAGAATGACCTTTCAGTTCTGAAATTACCAGTGCTCTCCGTATGAAGTTAAATTGACTTTGTTTGACATCCTCTACTTTCTTTCTGCCCTGGGGTTATTCACTATTTATGTCAGGACTCCATTTTTAGCGTTATGACTAATAATTAAATAATCCTGTGCAGATTTTCTGGGGTTTCTGGTCATGGAATCATATTCTGAAATCATAGAATTCTGCAGCTGAAGGAACATCACTGAATATCTTAATGGGTAAACTGCTGAATCTAAAGAAATACACTTATTAGGCTAGCACAAACTAAGGATTGTAATCTGACATATATAGTTCTCTTAACATCAGTTACTTAATATTTTGATATCACCTCATTCCAAGAGAAAAAAATGATGATTTATACATCTGCAATTACAAGTTCCTTCTGCACAATAACCACTGCTGTTAATTGTTTATAATTTATCCTTCTGGAAACATATTACACATTTTCAAGGAAATTCAAAGAGATAGAAGAGATAGTATGTGTTTTCTTTTTCCACAAAAAGTGATAGCATGCCATACGTAATATTCTGTACTTTACTTTTTTTCCTAAAGAGTGATAGCTTGCCTATATTTTCTTATCATGTGTAATGAGATTCCTAATTCTGACTTAGGCATAAAATACCATTTTATTGACATATCTTATAGCTGGATCCCTGCCTAAGGACATTTAAGCTGTGTCTACACTTTTGGTGCTATCAACAATGTTGTAATGAATTACTTTTAAGGTAGATTACTTTTAACATAATTTTGCAAATGTGTACCTGTGTCTCGAAGATACATTTTAGAAATTTAATTATTGGGTTTGACTTTTTACACCTTTTCACAAGTAACTATGCACACAAATTGTACCAAGTTTATTCTCATCACTTACATATGCTGTTTACCCCACAACTTTTTTCCCTCAAAGCCAAACATAGGGTATTGGCAGGCTTTCTGGTCTCTGTCAATGATTAGGGAAAAATGACAGTAACATAACTTTCTTTCTTGTTTATTTATTTATCATTTTTTATTTTATTTATTTATTTTTTTCAAATTAAGGAGAAGGAGTAATTATGTACTAAAGGAAAACACCAGCCTGGGCAACATGCTGAAACCTTGTCTCTACCAAAAATAAATAAAATTAGTTGGGCAAGGTGGTGTGTGCCTCTGGTCCCAGCTACTTAGGAGGCTGAGGTGGGATGAGCCCAGGTGGTTGAGGCTGCAGTGAGCCTAGATCACACCACTGCACTCCAGTTTGGGAGACAGGGTGAGATCCTGTCTCAAAAGAAAACAACACAAAAACCCAACCCCATTAAAAAGTGGACAAAGGATATGAACAGACATTTTCAAAAGAAGATATTCATGCAGACAAAATCCATATTAAAAAAAAGCTCAACATCACTGATCATTAGAGAAATGGAAATCAAAACCACAATGAGATACCATCTCACACCAGTCAGAATGGCTATTAAAAAAGAACAGATGCTGGCAAGGTTGTGGAGAAAAAGGAATGGTTATACACTGTTGGTGGTAGTGTAAACTAGTTTAACCATTGTGGAAGACAGTGTGGAGATGCCTCAAAGAACTAAAAACAGAACTACCATTCAACCCAGCAATCCCATTACTGGGTATATGCTCAAAAGGATGTAAATCATTCTCTTATAAAGACGTGTGCATGCTTATGTTCATTGCAGCACTCTTCACAATAGCAAAGACATGGAATCAATCTAAAAAATGTCCATCATGGTAGACTGGATGACGAAAATATGGCACATATACACCCTGGAAAAAGAATGAGATTATGTTCTTTGCAGGAACATGGATGGAGCTGGAGGCCATTATCTCTGGCAAATTAATGCAGGAAGAGAAAACCAAATACTGCATGTTCTCACTTATACATTATACTTATACTTTATACTTATACATTATACTTATAAGTGGAAGCTAAATGATGAGAACACATGGATACATAAAAAAGAACAACCCAGACTGTGGCCTAGTGAAGAGTGCAGGGTGGGAAGAGGGAGAGGATCAGGAAAAATAACTAATGGGTACTATGCTTAATACCTGGGTGATGACATAATCTGTACAACGAACCCCCATGACACAAATTTACCTATATAGCAAACCTTCACATGTACTCCTGAACTTAAAAGTTAAATAAAAATGAAAAAAGTAAAAGGAAATATCTATTTGTCTATAATAGCATTGTCTGTGTTTTTTCTTGATTAGTCTGCTTTCTCCACTTGCTTTATGATACTTTTTAAATGCAGAATTATTATGGTAACAGAAATTAATCAATCTTTTATTTATACATTTTTGATTTAGGTAGTAACTATAAACCTCTTTCTCAATAAACAGTTTTAAAATAACTAGCATTTTTATTATTGTATTTTTTAAATAATTGATTTATTTGCTTTATTTGACATTTTTTTTCAATAAACTGGGAGGCTTGCATCAAAGTTTCTTGTCTCCTAAATACTTCTTGATTATGTAAACTTATATGTAAGAGTGTAAATAATTGTTTGCATTGATTCAGACATCACCTATATTGTACTCTAAGCTCTTAAATTTATTTGTGTCTACCCACAGTCTATTTTTTTTTTATTGGTCTGTGTTCATGTACAAATACTACAATGGTCTTTGTTAGAGTGTTCCTGAGAGATTTAAACTTATTAGCTCATTAAGTTTATACACCGGCATTTTATAATTTTTTTTTGGTGTCCTATAGAGTCTCTGGTTTGCTAAATATTTCAACTGTGTTGGTTACATATATAAATGGTATCAATTTCTATTAATTTTGCAAATTGCTTACTAATTCAGTCATTGTATGAAATACTTTTTTAAGTTTTTTCTCTTCAATATTTTAGTAAACCAACATAATATTTGTATAGTCATAAATTTACTTCCTTATTTCCAATTTATGTATGTTAATCTTATTATTTGGCTTAGTTGTTTGAGTAATATCTCCAGAAAAATGTTTGATTATAGGGATAATAAGGGTCATTTGTTTAGTATCTTTGACCATAGTGTAAAAACATCAATAATTATCCCATTAAACTTAATGGTGGAACTTGGGCTGCATATTATATTTTATTATGTTAAGATAATAAATATTACATTTTATTTGTTTAATGCAGGGAAAGATTCCTTAAGTACAAACACACAAATGTTAAGGCAAAGAAAAAAAACCAAAGAAGTATAAATCAAAATTAAGCTATTAGAAATATCATTTAGAGGAAAAAAGAGTAAGTTACAGAATAGAAGGAGACAAAGGGCTTGCATGTAAAATATGTAACAAACATTAACAAATCAGTAAGAACCAGACCATGTAATAGAAATAAATTCACGAGAGACCTGAGCTAAAACATCAGAAAACAGCATGTCCAAATGACTAAAAACATATAAAAAGGCACCTACCTACTCTCAGTCAGGAAAATATGAATGTAAATAGCAATAAAATGTATAACAATGGCTAAAATGTAAAAAGAAATGCTACTAAATATTGACAAAATGGTGTCAATATCAAGTATGACATAGTTGATAATATAACATATTAAATCAATTGTGGAGTAAATGGACCTCTCGTAATATTTTGGAGGGAGTAAAAACCACTTTGGAAAACTATTTGTATGTACCTAAAGAGTTGGATGTCTCTTCGAACATACCCATGTCACATGACTCAGCAACTCTGTTTCTACTTAAATCACCAAAAAAAAAAAAAAAAAAAAAAAAAAACAAACAAAAAAAAACCTGGTGCACCTGTATATTCTTGTAGATGAATTTATGCACAAGAATTTTCACAGCTGCAATAGTTATAATAGCAAACTGAAAATTATCCACGTGGATGTCACCAGTAAGAATGGGTAAATAAATTACAATAGAGTTACTGATAGAAATAATATAGGTCAACAACAATGAATAAATTTGAACATTTTTTAACAATAACCATGAATCTCACGACCACTGTTAAGATAAGACGCAAGGCACAAAATAATACATATTACTCGATCGCATACATAAACCCAAACTTACCGCAAAACTAAGTTCAAGTTTAGTTGATTTTAAGGTAACCACTTAAGGTAAGTGGTTTCCTTTACAGAGCCAAAAAGGATGAATGATTGAGAAGGAACATGTGTTGGCTGTTTCACCTCACAGTCTAAGTGGTAATCCCACAAGTGTTCATTATGTTCACTGAGCTGCACATTCATGTCGGGTGTAATTTTCATTGTTACATTCAAATTTTCAGAAAAAAAGTCAATGATGAATGATCTTGGAATGTTTCTCTCACTATAGGATATGTCTTTAAATTGAAAAAAAAAGTTGCATAATTTAATATTTATTACATTCCTTAAAAATGTGGGCTTTTTCTTCACAGACTCCAAATGCTTATACTGGCTCTAATTTACTTGACTTTCATTTTACCTATACTCATTTTAAATTTCTTGTTCCTTTTAATACATTTCTCATATCCATACTTACTGCCTTCATTAAATATTTCATAATGTTTATTTTCCTGTATTTTTCCCATTTGTCATAATATAGGTGAACTTCCTCTTATTTTCTCTGTTCTACCAGTTCCATTGCATAAATACAGATGTTTTGCAATTTTTCCCTGATTATTTTTGTGTTTGTTTAGTTGTTGTATTCACAGATGTGAGTGATTGACTTACGATAATTAATTTGAGACTCAATGGTTGCATTAAATTTTCATCTGCTTCAGTAATTGTTTTGGAACGTGTTCTGTTGATAGATTTGCCTGTACTTTTTCTTCCCTCTCCATGCTTTTGCTTGACATTGTTATGTGGATTCTCGTTCAGCTTTTTTTAAAGATTGTACTTATTTTTAAAGCAGTGGATTTTTCCTGGCCCAGCTTTGGAGGTTTCTGGAGGGTGAGGACAACTCATGCCTAGCGTCGCAGATTGTGCAGTGTTCACAAAGCAGAAATTCTCCCATTCCTTCTTTTGCTTCCTGCAAATATAACTTAGTTCTCCTTGGCACAAAAAATGAGTGCTGGTGCTAGTTTGCTATTAGGCCATAGAATTTTGTTTATTATTATTATTTTTGGCCATGCACTTTAGAGCCTCCTGTTGCAAACAACAGATGCAGATATGCGCCCCGAGCTGGACATCTCTCCATTAGGAAGTGTGGCTGCTGGTTCATTCTCTGCATACTATTCTTACTACTTAGTCCTCTCTGTGACATATCTACCTGCTCATCTCCTCCCTGCATGGCCCGTCTCACCTGAGCCCATCTACAGCTTTATTTTCTGTGTAAGGAGTTTCTATTTTTTTCCCATTCGCTAAAACTGGAGCTGCGTTTTCCTTTCTCCTTTGTTCTTAGTTTTCAGGATTTGAACAGGTAAATATTGAATTTCAATTACTCTGTTCAAACCATACATCCAATACACCTGTTTTATATGAGATATGGGATGCTTGTGAATTCCATATTATCAATAAATAATAAGTGTAAAAAATGCTTACTTTATCTCCTATAAATGATGTTACAGATTGTACAATACTTGTGTATTAGTTCCTTCCCATGCTGCTATGAAGAAATACCCAAAACTGGGTAATTTATAAAGAAAAGCAATTTAATTGACTCATAGCACCGAATTCCTGGGGAGGCTTCAGGAAACTTACAATCATGGTGGAAGGGGACACAAACATGTTCTTCTTCACATGGTGGTAGGAAGAAGAATGAGTGCCCAATGAAGGAGAAAGTCCATTATAAAATCATCAGATCTCGTGAAAACTAACTCACTATCATGAGAACAGTATGGGAGAAACCGTCCCTATGATTTAATTACCTCCCGTCAGGTCCTTCCTACAACATGTGGGGATTACGGGAACTCCAATTCAGGATGAGATTTGGGTGGAGATACAGCTAAACCATATCAACTTGTATGTATAACTGACTATGATATGGAATTTGTAAAATATATCCCATGGCATCCATTCAGATACTTATGTGTTTGAAGGAAAATTGTATTTCTCTCAAGAGGAGAACTAAATAGGGCATATATATCTTTAGTTGATATTATTCTGTGACAATTTACATTACATAATTATTATGGGGATATCCAGTTGATGCAACGTGTCATTAACCAATGCAATAGAGAATAGGTGTCAACTAATTCCTTAGGGGATCAGCCAGAAAACTGCTTTCTATATTAATATGTACTAATTCTAATGAAGAAACAAGCAAATGCAGTACAAAATTTTATCTGTAATTTTTTTATTTGCTAGGAATATTGTTTGAAATCCACAATTTTTTTTAAATCAACTGTTGAAATATGAAAATACATTGGATTTAGATTGTTAAGATAATGCCTCAGTGAAAAGGAGAGAAGCTTCATCAGTCTCAAGTGTATATTTGCCAACCTCTGCAGAGGCTTTTCTCTGTGCCATTATGTGCATTTTTCCTACTTAATTAAAAGTGCTGTGTGTGTTTGTGTATGTGTGTGTGTGTGTGTATGTTTTGTGTTCTGAACTGCATATCTGAACATAGCCCTCACATCTTCCCACTTGTAATTTTGCTCCTGTTGGATTTAAGAATCATGTTAGATGCTACTCATTATACTGATGTTTATTTAGAATATTTGCTTGATACTGAGATTTTAAAAACAAAAATGTATTCCCCTTTTGGTTATTACATATGTATCCATTATAACAGATAAATGACTTAGTTTGTGTTTTGGCTTGAATGGTGTCAGCTCAAAATCCATATGTTGAAGTCCCTACCCCAGTACTTCAGAATGTGACAGTATTTGGAGATAAGACCTTAGAACTATTTAAGTTAAAGTGAGGTTACTAGGGTGGATCCTACTCTGATATGACTGATGGCCTCGTAAGAAGAGATTAAGACAAAAACACTGAGGAAGAAGACCACGTGCAGACACTCGGAGAAGACATCCATCTGTAAGCCAACGAGAGAGACCCCAGAGGGAACCTACCTTGCTGACACCTTGACCTCATACTTCTAGCCTCCAAAACTGTGAGAAAATAGATTTCTGTTTTTGAAGCCACCCAGTCTGCAGTACATTTTAATGATAGCCCTAGCACACAAATACAGTTTACAAGTTGTATGGAGATACTCCTGCAGAATAAGGAAATAAGAGAATAAATACGTAGTCAACGTAAATGAAGGATAAAGAAAATTCAGTGTCTTCAGGAATGTTAGTAGCAGGAGTAAAAGTGCCTTCTTTCTAAATTGCTGCTATTAATCTTTCATAATCCTAAACCTACTGTGATGCCCATTTCTCACCCCCCACCAGTCTCTGACTCTCCCTAACCCAGTTTCAGCCATCTGGGAGAGACATATGAAGTCTCAGTTTTGAGCGAGGGTCTCACTGTGTGGCTAATTACTAATGTGGGTATGTGCATTTAAATGTGGTTTTAGGTCACTTGGCCCAGCTAAGGTCTTGGAGGATAGATTACAGGCCTAACTCCCCATATTTCTTATACTCTGAAAAAGTTTATAAACACTTAGATTTTTAAATAGAAAAAATAATCGATTTAGATTTTTAAATTAAAACAATGGACTCATTGTCCCAATGTAATTATTAAGATATATTTCTTTCTACTCATTGTTTTATGCTCTCCTATTTTTTTTTTATGGTTTTAGCTATGTTTATACAATTCTACTTTTTTGTTTGGTATAACAAAACATGTATTTTCTCCAGTCCTCAATTATTTATTGTTTATTCAGTTTAAAAACAGAATAATATCTCACCTGAAACAAAGGCTACTATACTAAACATCCTCACCATTGTTGTGCATTTAGGAATTTTAGAGAATTTGCTCTTTCAGTTACTGTTGCAGTGAACAGATGGAGGATCTTTTTATTGTTTTCAGTAGGTGCCTGTAAATAATCCATAAGGCTTGCCACCCAGTGAGGCTGAGTGCATTTCTCCTCTCTGTTTAACCATGATGCTACCAGTGTGACCTCACTACAGGAGATGGGTCTTGATAAGCCCTTCACCATCTGTCCAGTAGAAGTTAATCTCGAATTCCACTGAATTAATATAAAATGCTTAATGCTGTATAACATAGAGCTCCATGCTTCTCAGGAGAATAAGCTTTAAAAAGGAATCTCTGCTCCTTAAAAATATAACAAATAAATATAATAAGTAGATGTTATATAATATATAGCATATCATGTATATTTTGTATTTATCAAGAAAATAATAGAAAGATAATATTTGATCTCTAAAGTATAACAACATAAACTGATGTTTTATCACAAAATGAAAGATATAATGGATATAATAAGAACAAAATACCTTATTTTTAAAATGAGAGTAAGAAATATTTTTACAGTTACATGAAATTCAAGTGGATATAAACTCGTTTTCTTGCTTCCGATATTAAACAAATTTATCATAACTGCATTTGTATTTTGACCAATCCAAATCTACTTTTTACCTTTATTACTAGATGTCAGATATCATAACTTCTTGCTCAGTTAGGCAAAGACAACCCATACTATATTTAGGTCAAATGCTTATTTTCATTTTCTTTGGAGCATCAACATTTATGGCATATTCAGAAATAATCAACTTTTTAAAGTTTCTTTTTTTTTTTTTAAAGCAGGGCAATGCAAATTAAGACACATAATGTAACACTCTTTTGCATTCATAAAAAATGGCAAAAATGAACATGTCTATTAACATTATGTGTTAGAATGATGACTAATAAAATCCTTTATGCATGACTTTTTGAAATTATTTGGTATCATCTACTAAAGTTGAAATATGCACACTCTATATAAACAGCAATGTCATTTTTAGGTGGATATCTAAAACAAATTATTACACGTGTGCATCAGATATAAGACAATGCATACATCAAAAGAGTCAAAATAGCAAAAAATGGGAACAATCCAAATGCTTATTAACAGTACAATATGTTATTAAATTATATTTTACAGAATCAGTACAACAGAATAACACATTCCATCTCGAACAAAAGATCTCCATTTTCATACAACAACGTTGATAAATAACTTTTCACAATATGGTATTAAGTGAAAAAAAGAAGTCCAGAAGAAAAGAAGCAAACAAAAAATCCCACAATATTCTTTTAATAAAAATGAAATGCAATTAAAACAAATTACATATTATTTGAACACACAGTTATGTTTAATATATATTAATATATATAATGTGTGTATGCACATATATATGTGAATATATGTGTATTTCTACATATCAAATAATTAAAAATATAAAATTGAGAATATTAATAACTGAGGTGAAAACTGATGGGGAAATCAGCCTCTTGGTAATCAATGAAAAATGAATGTCGCATAATCTAAAAAAAAGAACTACCTAAACTAGTGAAGGGATTCTTAACATTTTATTCCCTTTCACACTCACTACACTTCTTTTACATATATTCCATGTTTTAAATTCCTAGAACAATATTGTAACTCTTTTATAGATCTGATATGGTTTGGGTCTATGTTCCCACCCAAATCTCACCTTGAATTGTAATAATCCCCACATGTCGTGGGAGGGACCCAATAGGAAGTAATTGAATCATGGGGGCAAATTTTTCCCATGCTATTCTCGTGATAGGGAATAAGTCTCACGAGATCTGATGGTTTTATAAAGAGGGCTTCCCCCGCACACAGCCTCTTGCCTGCAGCCATGTAAGACGCGACTTTGCTCCTCCTTCCCCTTCCGCCATGATTGTGAAGCCTCCCCAGCCGTATGGAACTGTGAGTCAATTAAACCCGTTTCCTTAATAAACTTTCCAGTCTTGGGTCTGTCTGTATTAGCAGCATGAGAACAGACTAATACAAGATCCTAAATGTTTTATTGGACAAATGCTGGAATCTCCTTTAAATATGTATCTTCCTTATTTCTTTTAAATGACCTTTTTGAAGTTTTCTAGCCAATGATAAGAGGCTTTCCCCTCCCTTGCTGAGTCACCAGGTCTCGCTGCCTCCTTGTAGTTTCACAAGAGATCACCTTCTTGTCTACCCTGAGACAAATTGTGGAGGTCTACTTGACCTACATCTAAAAGAAACTGACCATTTTGATGTGTAGGGGATATGGGGTGTGGTGGGCCTCAGTGTCTGGCTGGTAAGCCTTCTCCCCACAATTTCTGCAATGCAATTTGTAAATTTGTAGGTGTGTGTATAATACTATATATGTGTGTGTGTGTACATATATGTATATATACACACACAAAATTATGATTATGGTTCTCTTCTTCCTCACAAGAAAAAGAAGTGGAATGAGAATGCATAGAAATATGCAGATTGATATAATTTTTTTTCAAAGTACTAGCTTGTAAGTTGGGCATAGATACAAAGTGTCATTATCTTTAATAAAGACAAATAAAAAAAGCAGAACAAATAGAAAAATCAATACAGAAGCACAAATAAACTAAAGATAGCAGATTTTCTTGAACTAATGATTAGCATTAATCTAAATTATGCACCTGAGTTCTATAATGAATAATCATTTCACAGATATTCTTTGAGTTCTGATTTTATGGCAGGTAACAACTAGGTTTAAAAATATAAAATAGTAACATATTCAGTATTGTCCAGCTGGTGAAAATAGAGTCAACCACAAATAATTAGAAAAATTATTATATTCATATGTAATTGTAATGATTGAGTTATGTCCAAGAAGGCATTTGTCAGCAAACAGTCACATTTAAAGATGAAAATATTCTTAGAAATTATTTGGCTACAGAAAATTACCCAGTCTCTGGAAAATTGTTCTTCTTCAAGGTGTATTTTTGTTTTGACATTATTTACTTTATTGCCTTAAGTGGTGAAGTAAAAAATTATTTTACAAGTCAAAAATTCCTATTACACATTTTCTTCTATTCTGTGATGACCAAAATTGAAGTACACTTTTTTCAGAATGTATTATTTTTATGGAATGTGTGATGTAAAATTTCAAAAAAGATGACCTGAATAATAAACTACAGGTTGGAAATAAGTAAATAACAAAGTCATATAAGGTCAATTTTAGTCAATGAAAATGTGAATTAAAAACAACTCCACCACCTCCATATAGGGTAGTATATACTATTGTTTTAATTTCCCTTTAGCAAAGTAGAGAAAATGTAGATAATAGATTATGTTTAAAATTTTTCAATATCATTGTTATACTTTATTTGGAATACTGTGGTATTGCAACCTCATTTACTTTCCAAATGGTGTTATCTGCACTTCTCAAACTACTGCAATTGCGCCCTTGTTTCAAGGCCTTTGGCTGGAAGACCCAAAACAGATAAAGATTATATGTTAAGGCAAGAGTACTGTCCTTAACCCCAAAAATTGTAACCTAGGCTCTGTGAGATGACTGCACCTCAAAGTAGCCTTAGAGAAATGATGTCTGAATATGAAGAGGGTGGTCCATGGGGCAGATTCTTGATTGTACTAAATATCATATAGTCATGTTTTCTATGGAAACAAGAAGAAAATTTTGAGATAGGCATTCTTTTGAAATTGTAAAACATATTTTCTATCAGTTTGTTTGAGCTCATTATGTTATAGAACACAAATGTTTTGTAATTCTAAAATCCTTTATCGTCCTCAGACTTCTATTACAAGACTATTTTTTTTAAACTCCAAGTCTCAATTGATGATTTTGTATTTAATTTTCTAAAGATAAACTAAAAACACTTTTCTCTCTGATCTAAATATTTTTTTCTCAAAAAAGGAAACGACACTGGCTACAAATCTGCTTTCATGCTTTGATGACTAATTCTCCTTATTCATCTCATCATATTTTAAAGTAATATCTCTTACAATTTGCATAGCCTTTGTGCCTTGGCTCAAATGCCTTTGGAGATGAATATCTTACCAATTCATTTTGCTGGTGGTCATTGATAATGCTTAGCTGGTTTCCCTTTAAAATAACAGTAAGTCTGACCAAGATCAAGTAATTCCTTGTTTACATGGTTTGAAACACGCTCCACAGCCTTTCAATTCCTACCTCTGTCAATGCCTCCAATTGGCTGGAGTTGAATGTAGATGTTTTCCAAATGTTAGCTATAAGCTGTTAAGCAGCTTCAAATATCATGAAAATAAAATAACATAATTATGACATTATGCACAGATGGTCAAAACAATGTCCAAAGAAATGCTTCTGGTGAATACAAACCAGTGGAGTTACTAAGATGCTTGCCATGTAAACAGGTGCTTACGAAAATACTAAGTCATTTAACATCTCTGATCAGATAAGTGACATAAATAAGAGGAATGAGAATTGTCCAGAATAAATAGGAAGTTGCATATACAGCATATTCCTTAAATTCTCCAGTTTTTATATCAGTTCATATAAAACTAAAATTTGGATCTTGAGGTAGATAAATTTATAATTTTATGCATAATATGGCAAAATACCAATGACACTAGCTTATTTGTTATGTCCCTCAAAGTATCTCTCTGACAGTTTTAGGACATCCAAGCTTTAAATCCTATCCCACGGAGAGAAAAGAACCTCAGGATCTTCCTAGCTGCCTTAAGATAATCGGCACTATGTTGAATCATTTATAAAGGGCACATAGACATATTACATCAATGACTTGTTTTTAGACAAAATAATGTACATGTATTTTTGCATACAAGAGCTTTATTTTTTAAATTAATATATTTTAAAGCAAAGATATTGAGCAAAAATAAGATATATATATAATATATGTATATATAAAATAGCATTTGTTGATATTGTTTTTTCTAAATTTATGAGGCCGATCTCCATGTTGACGATAATTTATGGCACATTTAACTTCAATTTCTGTTCTATTATAATTTGTCAGTTTGTGCTTTTTCATTAAAATAAATGGGAAGCAAAAGGAATGAGAATCTTGCCGTGTTATGACACCCAATACCAAGTTTCTGATTGAGGTTAATATATATCCTAAAGAAAATCCACAGGCATATTTATAATAGCACAAAATGACTAGAAAGTAATTGTTACAATTTGCTTAAAAAATAAAACATGGCAAGTAAAAGGGTTATGGGTTTGTTGCATTCGGTATGGGTTCATGTATCCATCCACTGGTTTTCTCCAAGTGATGACTGTGGTACTGGAAGCTACATTTTCCAATATAATATTTTCTCCTTGAGGCAAACTAGCATGCTAGGCATGAACAGAGTGTAAGCTGTGATATCACTTAGAAATAATGTAGTACCTCCAATTCTCTGTATGTTAGTTAAAACACTAATAGTCCCATTTTGATGCAATATTAATTACGTGTACATAGTCATTTAAAATTCCAAGTGGGACACAAAGAATAGTTCACAGACATTTAACAAATAAGATGGAAATTACTTTTCAGGTTGAGAAGTTACTAAACCTCTGTTACTATCAATTTCCTTTTCTGTCCAAAGAGGTTCATAATCCCTTTCTCTCTGAGTTGCTGTGAGCTTAAAAACGACGTTTCCCACTTGAATTTTTACTCCCTGTCCCTAAATTTCTCCTGCAGTACTCCTCATTGCCTCCTAGCACTCAGGTCAGAAAAGTGGAGTCACATTTGTTTGCCTTTTCCTTCTACAGCTATAATTCTACTCAAAATGGCCAGATGTGAATTGTACTTCTTATCTACCTTTCGGGTATAGTTGCCTCTTTTCATCCATGCTGCCCGTCCTGTAGAGAGCACAGTCCACATCCTTTCTCCCCAAGGCTGAAGGATCCCAATATGCCTCAGGTGAACCATCATTCAAAATCCTTCAGGTATTTCCCACTTTCTGGGTTAAATTCTTATTTCCTTAAATGTCTTACAGAGTGCTTCATGGCCTTTTGCCTTCCAGCCTATCCAGGCTACATCTAACTGTCAGAGGCATTTGAACCAGAGCAACTCCATCTTGAATAGGAGCTAGGTGAAATAAGGCTGAAACCTACTGGGCTGCATTCCTAGACAGTGAAGGCATTCTAAGTCACAGGATGAGATAGGAGGTCAGCATAAAATACAGGTCATAAAGACCTTTGTGATTACAGATTACAGTAAAGAAGCTGGCTAAATCCCACCAAAACCAAGAAGGCGACTAGAGTGACCTCTGGTCATCCTCACTGCCACAGTCCCACCAGCACCATGATAGCTTGCAAATCCCATGGCAACATCAGGAAGTTACCCTATATCATTTAAAAAGCAGAAGCATAAATAATCCACCCCTTGTTTAGCATATCATCAACAAATAACCGTAAAAATAGGCAACGAGCTCTGACTGTGGAGTAGCCATTCGTTTATTCTTTTACTTTTCTAATAAACTTGCTTTCACTTTACTCTATGGACTTGCCCTGAATTCTTTCTTGTGCAAGACCAAGAACTCTCTCTTAGGGTCTGGATCGGGACCCCTTTCCTGTAACGTAACCACTCTAACTTTCAAACTGTATTGTTAACAGACACTGATGTTTCATTTTTCCTTTATGTTTCTGCTTTATTTTATATTGAAAATTTTCATAGGGTGTTTTCTTTACTGGAATATTCTCCTTTTATATGTTCTCTTTTGCTACCCATTTATTTTTAACCTTAGCTTATATATGACTTCTCAAGAAGACTTTTCTATCCTCTTGGAGAGTTCCGCTCTCCCTAAGGTAACTTTTCAGTTTCCTTTTTTTCTATATTCTACCTAGCTCATTTCTTTGTAAAACAATTTGTTAACATTCTTGTGATTCTTTTCTTAGGTCTTAGCCTCATGAGGACAAAAGCTCTCTCTGCTATGCTTGCCATAGGCACAGAAGAGGTTGTTTTATAACAAGGATGTTTTTCTGATCTTTGTTCTGGGTGTCTGAGAGGAGGCTTCTAAACCCCTGGGATTTCCAGGTGATTGGCATGACTTTGTTATTCCTGCTGACCTCTTGGACCACACCTGACCTTATGCTAAAAGCAGGACTCAGCAGGGAAGCTGGTCACAGGACTAATGACTAATGATGTGAGTGTAAGTTGAGGAATTGAGCCACGGGATATTGGCCTAACTTCAGAAAAGAGGGAAGCTGGAGATTGAGTCCAACCACGTCACTTGGGTAAGGATTCCATCAGTCATGCCTAGGTAATGGAACCCCAGTACAAATCCATACTGGGGAAGCTCCCTGGTTGATGAGCACATTCATGTGCTGGAAGGGTGACAGTGGAGAGGACTTGATGCTCTGTATGTGGAATCTTGTCAGATTTTCCCCATGTGTTTCCTCATGTTTCTGATCCTGATATGTATCCTTTAAAATAAGACTATAATTATAATTCCAGCACTTTCCAAACTTCTATCAGCCATTCTAAGAAATTATCAAACATGACAGGGTTGTGGAAATGCCCAGATTTGTAGCCAGCCAGTTGAATAGAAGTGTGGGTGGCCCAGAGACCCCAGAACTTATGACTGATGTCTGAGTGGTGGCAATGATCTCGAGGACTGTGCATTTAACCTGTGGAGTCTGTATTAACTCCAGCTACTTAGCATTGGCAGTGCATTGCAGTCTTGCAAAAGTACTTTTAAGTCTTTACTGAAGGAATGAATAAATACATGAATATATTAAAAATAGAGCCTCTAAACCTTCAGAAGGCATTGGAGTCTTCGAGCAAATTATATATATTTTCTTGTATGTAGGCAGATTTCTAACATGACCACTGAGATTCTAGTCACTAGTGTATGCGTCCTTCCCTTGGAATGTGGGCAAGACCTTGAATATGAAGAGATAGTCACTCTCTGGATTACATTATAAGACAAAAGTGAAGAGAGGGGTCACTCCTGTTATATAAAACTCCATTTCGGAAGACTGAAAGGATTCCTGCTAGTTTTCAATAAATATGCTCCCATATTGCAAGAATGCCAAGTATCTACAACCTAAGATAGACTCTGGGGTTTGAGAGAGATCCCCAGTCAGGAACCAGCAAGAAAACAGTGATCTTACCACCACGACTGCAAGGAACTGGGTTTTTCAATAACCGGAGTAAGCCTAGCATTGGACTCCAAGCACCAGATGAGAACAAGGCAGACATCTTGGTTTCAAGCTTTTGAAATACTGAGGGAAAAATCCCAACACACTGTGCCTGGATTTCTGACCCACAGAAACTCTCAGATAATACACGGGCATTTTGCCTCACTGATTTTGCACTAACTTGTTATAAAACACTAGAAAATGAACACACTTATACATTTGCCCACAAAACTGCTAGCAACCTCAATGTTTTATTTTTTGTAATCAAAACTTACAAAGTATTTATTTTATGTTGCTGAATAAAGGAAATTTTATACGTTTTGATGTTCAGCCAAGCATTTGGAAATTTGATATCTTCCTAGAAAAATCAAGATGGAAATTTCATTTTCTCTGTGACATCTTAAAATAGTTATTCAGAACTGAATTGGACTCAATCTCCAGCTTCCTTCTTTTTTGAAGTTAGGCCAATATCCCGTGGCTCAATTCACATATCGAGTGCCTTAGGAAGAGGTACATGCAGGAAAATAAACCATCCTATACATGAGCTGTTATCTCAAAGGTCTAATGTTCCCAGTTAGAAATGTTTATTTACAAAACTACCATAGGTTAAAAACAACACAAATGTAATTTATTTAAAGATCATGCTCCCAGGGCACTAAACTGGAAGACAAATCATGGCAATAGCATAAAGTAAACACAAACACAAGAAAAATATTTTATAAGAATAAAGAGAGGCCGGGCGCGGTGGCTCAAGCCTGCAATCCCAGCACTTTGGGAGGCCGAGGTGGGCGGATCACGAGGTCAGGAGATCGAGACCATCCTGGCTAAGCCGGTGAAACCCCGTCTCTACTAAAAAATACAAAAAACTAGCCGGGCGAGGTGGCGGGCGCCTGTAGTCCCAGCTACTCGGGAGGCTGAGGCAGGAGAATGGCGTGAACCCGGGAGGCGGAGCTTGCAGTGAACCGAGATCCGGCCACTGCACTCCAGCCTGGGCGACAGAGCCAGACTCCGTCTCAAAAAAAAAAAAAAAAAAAAAAAAAGAATAAAGAGGAATTTGAACAAGAAGAAGAACTAACCAGAAGGTTTTAATAATGATTGAGCTCATGTCCATTTGTGTACAGTATTGGATATATGCTTAAAGAACACTGATTGTCGTCTTCAACCTTTTCATCCAGGAGCCTTGTAATAAGTAGATCACTATCACTCTTTTCTTAAATCTAGAGTACGGTGAATGCAGTGTAAGTCAAGGAGTTATCTGAACAAATAGCAAATAATTACCTGTGTGGTTTCAGTTGCACTTTTAGTCCTTTGCAGACAGCTCCCTATTTTCTGTCTAAAACCTGCGGGCGATATTGAGTGCTGTGTGGTACTTGTTTATTTATTTATTTATTTATTTTTTTGCAGGGGCATTCTGTTTAAGAATCAAAGCTTGCTTGTTGTGAACACCATTATACACCGGTTATATATTTTAAGCTTTATATTCCAGTTGGGACTCCTATAATTGGATAAGCATGTCATCTGTGCCATCTGTGATTTGATAAAAATGTTGAACAGATTAAGGCAAAGGATGGTAATATAAGTCATTTCATAGATAATTCAATTCAGTGGACCTTTGCTTCTCACTCATCTCTCTTTGACTATGATTGCTCAACCCATTTTTATTTCTATCACTAAAATTATAAGCACAGGTAAGTCCTAAGGGATCATGAAAATGATATGGTTAAAATTCAAATACACTAGATATCCCTGTAGTTCTTGAAATTGTGGACTTATTACATTTCTTGGTAAAATAATAGCCAGAAAGTTCTGGCTTTACCTTCCTTTTGCAAGATTTAGATACAGCCTATGAGCTGGCCAATTCCAGTGGCTTGTATATGTGGCTATTTCATATCGACTTTATGCTAAGGCATTTTTAAAGGGTCCAGCAATGTGTCCAATACCAAATGTTGTCACTCTGTGTTTTTTTATCCTCCTTCCAGCCCCTGGACATCAAGACAAAAAACAGAACAAAAGTTTTACCAAGTCAACATCTAATTTACAAAGTTTGTCTACATTCTGTCTAGTTTCATTTTGTTGCATTATTATTTAAAAATGGTAAAGTGTATTTCCTGTATTTTCTAATCACTCTCAATATAATTTTCAAATCTGATGTTACAGTTAAATTTGCGCTGACTTATTTCCTTTCTCCTGAGAATATTTGGTAAGCGCCTATTATGCATAGCCCTGAGTTTCACACATTTGAAACTGGGGAATGAGGCTGCTAGGACAATGGTGTTATTTATTATGGTGCGTTATCCAATTGCACTGCACCTGTCTGGATCATAGGTTTGCAATAATGCAATGAAAATGATTTGAATGGGTCATAGGTCTAATGTGTTAAGCACATAAACAAAGACTGCCCAGGGAGAGTGTTAATCCATGCTCATTAATTTTTAAATTCACATTCTGCAAGTTCATCCAAAAATTTATGAAGCACGTCAGAGTTTGGCTTCAGCAGCAATAGAGACATACTGAAACATATGGCTGGGGGGCAAAATAGAGTCCTTGGCAGTGCTCCTGCGGAGAGCCAGGTGAAGTGAAACCCATTAGAACTTCCACCGTGGCCATGAGAGTTACAGCCCACAGAAGAGGGACGCTTCCCAGTGTCTCTGAAACCGTGAAAGGCAAAGGAGACTCATTTCAATTCCTTCCATGGGGAATATCACTGCCCTAGTCTAGTGGGTTCTGTTTATTAGAGGATGTCTTTATGCATGATTATTTAAAGCAGGCAAAATCCATCCCCCTTATTTTTTCCTGTTTCATGTATATACATAGATATGTCTGTGTATACATGTATACATAATAAATATATACATATGAACCGCTGTCCTAACATATTAAATAAATTATAAAAAACATACTAAATATGTTTCTAACTACAAGAATATATTCTATTTTTTTAATTTTACAATTTAGTAATGGTAAACATTCATTTGGTGCTAACTTATTTTAATCATCTTATTTTCAATGACAATAAGGTGAATGAATACAATTATTATTGCTTAAATCTTGGTTTCACCCTCAGTGATATATACTAGTCCGGCTATTTTAAGTTGCCTCTATCCCACAACGGCAAGAACTATCATTCTTGGAATGATAGTTCACAAAGGTATGAGGACACAAATGTAAGATTCAATCATGATGTTCATGTTTCTATGACATATACTGTTATAATATTTAAAAGTAAATATCCCTCTTCACTGATTAATTTTTCTTGGAAAACATGAAAAGAATTACTTTAAAAAATAATAAGCATGTATAAAAATTCGTTATTTCATGTTTTATAAGTATTTCATATGTTCATAGATTAGAAAAGGAAAGAAGCTTTATTTAAATGTTCAAATACAAATCTTTCCAGAGATGACAAAATTAGATAACTTTGTCCACTGTCATCCAGCGTCCTGCCTCAGTGGTAGGATGTTCCAGCTCAGAACTGTGCACGCCACATGGGAAGTCCTCTCTGCTGCAGTTACCCCAGGCTGGATTCGGCTCCCCAGGTATGCCTGCTGTGTCTTTCTAACTGCCTCTGCAGAACGCATTTGGTATCCTTAAGTATTCTTTTATTTTGCCACCTTGCCACTCACATCTATAGGCGGGCCTTCCTGGATCACTTGGCCAGGCCAGATCCTTCTAACTCCTCCCTGGATCCACGGCAATTACTGTATTTTGCATATTTCTGCTCTTAATCTGTGAGTGCGATGAGGACAGAGGCTGCTGTGTGTCCTTTACACTGACAGTCCCCCCTCTCGATTCAATTACTTTTATCTTGACTCTCAGCAAATGTGGGGTTGACCAAGTTAATAATGAGACAATCCAAACCAAAGAAAATCTTTTCAGATAGAGATGATTTAATTTTAAAAAGGAAACCCAGGCATTCACAAGATTAAGTAGAATTATGCAACTATAATGAAAACGAGCAAACACACACAAAAGGAGACTTCAACCAGAGTACACATTCTCCCCCCACCCACCACACTCGGCCACATTGACCATCTTGCTTCCACAGAAAATTTCAAATCGATTTTCAATTTAGGGCTTATACACTTCTATCTTTTCTTCCTGGAATGCCCTTCCTTTGAATCATCTCGTGAGTCTTTCCGCCAGCTCATCCCAGTGTCTGTTCAAATGTCTTCCCTCAGAGATAATGTTCCTAAACACCCTATTTAATCACAAACCCAAACACTTTTTAGCACTTCAGCCTGATTTATTTTTCTTCACGGTATGTGTCTGTTAGCTTTTCTTATCCCATCCATTATATTATATCATACTGTGATATATTCCTATATTTATTACTCTTTCTAACTCTGTAGCATATCGTAGGAACTCTGCCTGGTATCTCCAGTTACAATGAAGTGTCTGGCATACAAGCGGTAGTCAATAAATGTTTACTGCATGACTAAGTGGATTTGACTCATCTGGGTTTTATTTTGCTATAAAGCGTATGGTAAGTGTCCAGTTTGCTTGTTTGTTTGTTTTCACAGAGCACCAAGCTGTTGCCACAGACCGTCATTAAATAATCGTGTCTTAAAATGATTTCAAATTTTACTTATCAAGACAAAATTCCATATATATATATATACACACACACACACATAACACTTTTGTAAAATCTAAAGATATGCACAGTATCTCTGCTCATTACAAATAAGACAGTAAACACAACCTAATTCGTCCTTTCTCCTAACTGACTCATTTTGATATTGAGTAAAGTTTTGTGGTGGTTGTTTTTTTGTTTTGTTTTGTTTTTGAGACAGGGTCTTGCTTTGTCACCCAAGCTGAAGTGCAGTAGCAAAATTATAGCTCACTGCAGCTTCAAACTCTTGGCCTCAAGCAATGCTCCTGCCTCAGACTCTCAAGTAGCTGGGAGTAGAGGCATACACCACCACGCCCAGCTAATTTTTATATTATTGTAGAGACAGGGTCTTGCTATGTTGCCCAGGCTGGTCTTGAACTCCTGGCCTTTAGCTATCTCCTTGTCTTGGGCTCCCAAAGTACAAAGTGCTGACATTACAGGTGTGATGCACTGCACCTTACCAATATAGAGTAAATTTTAATTCACCTTTATTTTAAATATTTTAAAAATTTTATTTATTATACTTTAAGTTCTGGGATACATGTGCAGAACATGCCGGTTTGTTACATAGGTACACATGTGCCATGGTGGTTTTCTGCACCCATCAACCTATCATCTAGGTTTTAAGCTCCACATACATTAGGCATTTGTCTTAATGCTCTCGCTCCCCTAGCCCCCAACCCCACAACAGGCCCCAGTGTGTGATGTTCCCCTCCTTGTGTCCATGTGCTCTCATTGTTCAACTCCTACTTATGAGTGAGAATGTGCAGTGTTTGGCTTTCTGTTCTTGTGTTAGTTTGCTGAGAATGATGGTTTCCAGCTTCATCCATGTCACTGCAAAGGACGTGAGCTCATTCTTTTTTATGGCTGCATAATATTCCATGGCATATATGTGCCACATTTTCTTTATCCAGTCTATCATTGATGGGCATTTGTGTTGGTTCCAAGTCTTTGCTATTGTGAATAGTGTTGCAGTAAACATACTTGTGGATGTGTCTTCATAGTAGAATGATTTATAATCCTTTGGGTATATACCCAGTAATGGGATTGCTGGGTCAAATGGTATTTCTGGTTCTAGATCTTTGAGGAATTGCCACACTGTCTTTCTCAATGGTTGAACTAATTTACAGTCCCACCAACAGTATAAAAGTGTTCCTGTTTCTCCACATCCTCTCCAGCATCTGTTGTTTCCTAACTTTTTATAAATTGCCATTATAACTGGAATGAGATGGTATCCCATTGTGGTTTTGATTTGAATTTCTCTAATGACCAATGATGATGAGCTTTTTTCATATGTTTGTTGGCCACATAAACGTGTTCTTTTGAGAAGTGTCTGTTCATCTCCTTTGCCCACTTTTCAATGGGGTGGTTTGCTTTTGTCTTGTACATTTAAGTTCCTCGAAGATTCTGGATATTAGACCTTTGTCAGATGGATAGATTGCAAAAATGTTCTCTCATTCTGTAGGTTGCTTGTTTACTCTGATGATAAACCCTAGAAGAAAACCTAGGCAATACTATTCAGGACACAAGCATGGGCAAAGACTTCATGACTAAAACACCAAAAGCAGCTGCAACAAAAGCCAAAATTGACAAATGGGATCTAATTAAACTAAAGAGCTTCTGCACAGTAATTCACATTTATTTTAATATAATTTAGTCATTTTATATTTTGTTGTTTCTTCTCACTGAGTAATTAAGGTTATGAGAGTATTTTATCAATCTCCAACAAGGACTGTTTTTGCATCTCATTTCTTCATTTGAGTTCACTTCCTGCCAAATTATTTCCTTTAGCAAATTTTCATCAATGAACGCAAGTTATGACATTATGTTGTTTTATTTTACATCAAAATTTGGCCGAATATAGAGTTCTAGATTGATTATAATTTTATCCAGTGTATTTAAATATATATGGCTGTATGTGACTACACACACACACACACATATATTACTATATATGTGCAAATGTATGCAATTGCCCTGCAATGTTTCTTCTTGTTATTGGGGAATTCTCCACCGGCCTAGGTGCAGTGCATACACAGATACTTGTGTATTGTTCCTAGCCTCATAAGGTGTTCTCTTCATCCTTATTGCTTCATAGTTTCACTTTGTTATAACCGGGTGCTGATTTTTTTTATTATTGGTTTTCTTACTGTGTTTGCTTCTTTGGTACTTTCAATTTCTTACCCATTATATTGTCTGTTACTCCCTCCATTTCCTACTACTACCGCTGTCATGAAATGTGGTAGACTTGTGAATTCTTCTGCATCTCTTAAGTTCTGTTTCACATTTTTCATCTCTTCATTATTTTGAGCTGCATTCTGAGTGCTTATCTCAGTGCCGTTTTCCACTCAATAGTATCCATGCCTGTGTCCAGATTATCACTGAGCTGATTGCTTCAAAAACATTCAACCATTTTCCTATTGCGGTATAACAATTACCACACATTCAGTTGCTTAAAACCACACACATTTATCATTTTAAAGTTCTGGGGGCCAGAAGTTGAAAAATAGTTTAATGGGCTAAAGTCAAGGTGTCCGTAGGGTTGGTTTCTTCCAGAGATTCTCAGAGAGGATCCATCCCCTTCCCTTTTCCAGCCTTTAGAGTCTGGCTGGAGATTCCTCTAGACTCTGGCTCCTTGAGAGACCACAAAATGATACCTCTCCCCACAAAACTTTATTTCAAAAGTCTGCAAAGGAAAGATTCAAAATTTCAAAAGTCACTTATCAGTTGGAAACATTTTTAATAGTTTATTTTCTATTTAAAATCACGTTAAGATATAATCAGATAAATCCACACTACTTTCATACTTTTGGCTAGAGGGGTAAGTTTTCAAAGTTCAAGCAGAACTTGGGGAGCCCATCCATCAAAAGAAGAAAAGCCAAGAAAAAGGACTTTGTCAACAGTCAAACTCTGTGTGTATGATCAGCTTCCTGCTTCCCTCCTTGGGACGTACTATTAACTCGTGACCCAGGTGAGCCACATTTACCTCATGTTCATGCCCTTGAAGAGTACATACCTGCTTTGACTCTGGCCTTGGTCATGTGACTTACTGTGGCAAATTAGATATTAGCAAGAGTGGTATAGCAGCGGATTGAGAGATGCGTGTGAATTGAAGCTTATCCTCTTGGAATGTTCTATCTTGGGGCCAGTCACCATGCTTTAAAGAAATGTGGGCTAGAATACCGAATAACGGAAACTGTAGAGACAGATCTTAGATTCAAAATGTCTTCTTGGAAGTCCCATCCTGCCCTGAGCTCCCAGCAAAATGCAGATGCAGATATGAGATTGTGTATACCAAGTGGAGCAGAAGTGTCCAGCTGATCACAGTCAACACCACTGGCTTGCAAGAAGTGATAAATCATTGATATGTTATGCCCCTAAGTTCTGAAGTGGATTTTTATGCAAACAGGTAACTAAAAGACCCATGGATGGTATTAGACTCAGTAACAACTTTTTCTTTCTCATTCAGGGCACAATGAGTCAGGTCTGAATGAGATCTTAGAACAGGACAAGCATGTTCTCTTCATGTCAGTTAACCTAAGTTAAACAGACTAGAGAAAGTTTCATGTTTTAATTTCCTACCTTTGTCAAACTTAAATGATTATCTCATGGGCCTATGTTTTGCTTAAGTTTTTGTGTGTCATGGGTGCTCAGTGTCTGTTTACTGTGTCGTATCTTCCCATTTCACATGTCAAGCGACACGTTTGTTCATCTTTGCAGAGTTTTTTGTAATTGGAAATTTCCACTGCTTGATTTTTCTCCTCCATTGGGAACAGATGCGTGCAATACTCCACATTATAGAAACCCTTCTATTTGTTCATTTTGAAAGGTAAAATTAAAGCAGAGAATATATCCTTCAGGCTCAGCAAACATATAAGGCAACAAAACAACAACACTGACTCTGATTTTAAAGGGCTGAGTTTCCAGGAAAGAGTATTGTTCCGCCTAAGCTCAGACACCATCATTCGCTGGTATGAAATTTGTCACTAATTTGTATTTGTATCATTGGTACATTCATGTAATATCCAACCCTATAAATTATCTTTCCTGGATTAACATACCATACAGTGTAAGATAAGAGATTTCCTGTGGGTAGTTCCAGATTAACATGACCTGGAAACTAAGATAGCACAGTGCTCATGTTGGCTTACAGGCCGATACTCCAATCCCTATGTAGCACCATTTTATTAAGCCAATAAAGTACCACTATTATAAGATTTTTATAACCTCGCAGGCCATAGCCTTTTCAGGGGCACTGATAGTAAGTATAGTTGCTTTAATTGAATTGACCAAAAATACTTGACCCACTGTTAGAATTGTTCATTATTTGCCCACATCAGTCTTGTGAGCCTTTATGGCACTCCTTGTCTCTCAGAGCAAAGCCAGATAATTTTATAGGACCTCTAATGTGCAGGAATCTAAGGGTCTTGGGTTAAGCAGTGAAAATGGACCTTCTCTATCTCGTGTACTGACACACAGGGAAGCTTAATTACAGAGTACAGTTTAAGGGGTGGAAGCCTTGGCTCTGGACTTACAGCACCAGGAAGAGTTGTCAGGTCTGCTACTTTCCCCATTGGTAATTTTGGGCGAGTTATCTAAGCCCTCCGTGCCTCAGTGTCTGCAATTCTAAAGCGACAATAACAGAACTTGCTTTATATTAATAATACTATCATGAGTTGTAAATCTGTTATACATTTAAAGCACTCAAAAACTATTTGCTAGTTAGGCATTCACTATATGTTATTTGTAATTCTCCCTTTAATATCATTTTTACTGATAGAATTTAATGATAGGGAGGAATAAAAATAAAGTATTCTATAGACTGTCTCCCTGTGAAGTTTCCCCCATCGTGGTAGCTCTTATTGGTCTGGACAATTGAATAAAGCACTAGATGATGCTTGTTCAACTGTGTTATTTCTCCCCATAACTATGAATTCTAAATTTCAAGTCACACAAATTCACTGTTTGGTCCATCAGGAAATACCAAGTTTAAAGCTAACTGCTATGATCTAAATATTTGTGTCTTTCCAAAATTCACATTTTGAAACCCTAATTCCCAAGGTGATGGCATTAGAAGAGAGGGCCTTTATGAGATAATTAGGACACCAGGACTCAACCCTCATGAATACGATTAGTGCACTTATAGAGAGTGCCTTATTAAGGGTGCCTGTTTGTCCCTTCCTCCATGACGGGGCACAGCAAGAAGGTGCTGCCTTCCAGGCAGAGAATGAGCCTTCAGCAGACACTAGATGTGTTGTGGACTTCCTAGGCTTTGGATCTCTGGGGGATAATGTCTGCTGTTTATGAGCCACTCAGTTTGTGGTATTTTATTATCGCAGCCTTAAGGACCAAGACACCAACAAAAGCACAGGTAGTCATCATCAGAATGAATACGATTGAGGGCTATACTGGAAAGAACTTTAAGTAAAGCTTTCTTAATTCACATCTTGAATGGTCTTATTTCTGTCATGATTTAGTTTGCGGTAAGGGTTTTTCTGGGCCCATCTGGCTTCTAAAATATTCGGGTCTTTTATAAATTCTGATGGAGTTGAAACATCATATTCTGAAAAAGGTTAACATCCCTTTCCTAAGTTTCCCAGGGCTGCCATAACAAAGTGCCACAAACTAAGTGGCTTAAATGGTAGACGTTAAATGTCCACAGTTTTAGAAACTAGAAGGAAAAAATTAAGGTGTCGGCTACTTCATGCTGATTCAGAGGCTGCAGGAGGAAACCTGATCCGTGCCTTTTTCTTAGCTTCTGGTGTCACCAGCAGTGTCTCCTGGGCTTATAGTACCCTGATGCTCATCTTTGCTTCCATCAACACATGGACCTCTCCCCATGTCTCTGTGTTTGCACCTGGCCTTTGTATGACCTCATCTTAATTACATCTGTGACGACCGTCTTGTCAATGCCGCATTCTGAGGTACGTGGGTTAGAACTTCAATATATCTTTTAGGGGGTGGCGGGACACAATTTAATCCATAATGCATTTTCAGTGAGACAGTGAAGGGGAATTCCTGGTCCCAGCAACAACCAGGAAAAACAGATGTGGAAACCAGCGAGTGATTATGCTGATTGTGGTTAGGGCAATCAGTACAATCTGATTGCATCTTGTATAATTCAAAAGTAAATTACAGGTTCTCTCTGCTTTAAGGGACTGTCCAATCTGAACAGTAAAAGGTATAAAATAGGAAACAGACTATTCCTAGTTTCTTCAACTTAGTATGCTTTTGGGACCTTGTGCAATTTTCCTGGACTCCAACCCTGTTTCAGTCTCACGTGGTGGTGTGGAGGGCGAGCCTGCATTTTGCCATTTGTTAGGTACACTTTTAAGTACCTTGCTGTGTGTGACTTGACTCGCAAAATAGTATAACTATGTTGGGCATTGGCAGCACAGGGAGATAGTTGCACTGGCTTTTAACTTTTTCCCTTATTAGCCATTAAAATAACATTCTTTTTTAGAAAATAGGTTGTCAGTTTGAGGGAACAGAAATAAGAAGTAACTTATTTTCCTTTCAATGAGAAGTCAGAACGGAGAATAGACAGATGCCTGGAAATTGGCCATTCTAACTTCCCGAATTCTGTTTCTGGAATTTTACATGGTAAATTTCCTCCCTTACATTCAGATGGGATCAATTTCTGTGCTATTAATTCATAGATATAAAGCTTATTAAGTTTTCTTACCACTTGAGTATAATCTGTCTTCCTTCTAATCTTTCAGTCATGTCTTGCTGCACAGTCATGACTTTAATCATCATGCGTGATTGTACACTGAAGCCAGAATGGAGATTTCTCAGTGAAGTTCACATTTGTTTTCAATTATTTTTTAATGAACCTCGATATCTTTTCTTCTGAAATTTCTCATTCATCATGATACGTATTTTGGGGCGGTATGATGTGATTTTTAAAATTTTTAATTTAAAAATTAATTTCAATTTAATTTTTGTTTATTTCAACAGTTTTTGGGGGGATACAGGATTTTTGGTTACATGGATGAGTCCTTTAGTGGTGAGTTCTGAAATTTTAGTGCACCCATCACCTGAGAAGTGTACACTGTACACAATACATAATGTTTTAATCCTTACCCCCTCCTAACCACCCCCTAGCAAGTCCCCAAAGTCCATTGTATAACTCTATATGCTTTTGCATCCTCATAGCGTAGCTTAGCTTCCACTTATCAGAGGAAAAATACTGTATTTGGTTTTTTTTCATTTCTGAATTACTTGGAATAATGGCCTCCAGCTTCATCTAAGTTTCTGCAAAAGGCATTGTTTTGTTCCTTTTATAGCTGAGTAGTATTCCATGTTGCACATATACCACATTTTTTCATCCACTCGTTGGTCAATGGGCACTAAGTTTGGTTCCATATATTTATGATTACAAACAGTGCTGCTGTAAACCTACCTGTGCATGAGTCTTTTTCATATAATGACTCCTTTTCCTTTGGTTAGAAAGCCAGTACTGTGATTGCTGGCTCAAATAGTAGATCTACTTTTAATTCTTTAGGGAATCTCCATACTATTTTACATAGTAGTTGTACTAATTTATATTCCAGCCAGCAGTGTAAAAGTATTTTTTCCCCACATTCATACCAAAATCTATAGTTTTTTGACTTTTTAATTATGACCATTCTTGCAGGGGTAAAGTGATGTCTCTTTGTGGTTTTAATTGGCATTTCCCTGATGATTAGTGATGTTGGTCATTTTTTTCATATGCTTGAGGCTGTTTATATATCTTCTTTTGAGAATTGTTTATTCATGTCCTTTGCCCACTCTTTGAGCAGATTATTTGTTTATTGCTGATTTGTTTGAGTTCCTTGTAGATTCTGGATACTTGTTCTTTGTTGGATGCATAATTTGTGAATATATTCTCCCATTCTTTTGATTGCCTGTTTACTCTTTCTTTTCCTTCTTTCCTTCCTTCCTTCCCTCCCTCCCTCCCTCCTTCCTTCCTTCCCTTATCTTTCCTTCCTTCCTGTCTTCCTTTATCTTTTTTCCTTTTCTTTCTCTCTCTCTCTCTTTTTAATTTGCTGTGCAGAAGTTTTTTTAGTTTAATTAGGTCCCATTTGTTTACTTCTGTTTTTGTTGTATTTGCTCATGGGGCCTTAGTCATAAATTCTCTGCGTAAGCCAATGTACAGAAGAGTTTTTCTAATGTTATCTTCTAGAATTTTTACAGTTTCATCTTGAGTGGATTTTTGTAAAAGCTGAGAGATGGGGTTCCAGTTTTATTCTTCCACATATGGCTTGCCAGTTTTCCTAGCACCATTTATTGAATAGGGTGTCCTTTTCCCAGTTTATGTTTTGGTATGCTTTGTCAAAGATCTGTTGGCTGTAAGGGTATTTAGATTTATTTCTGGATTCTCCATTCTGTTCCACTGGCCTAAGTGCCTATTTTTATACCAGTATTATGCTGTTTTGGTAACCATAGCCTTACAGCATAATTTGAAGTCTGGTATTGTTAAGTCTCCAGACTTGTTCTTTTTGCTTAGTAGTGCTTTGGCTATGTGGGCTTTTTATTGGTTTCACATAAATTTTGGATTGTTTTTTCTAGTTCTGTGAAAAATGATGATTGTATTTTGATGGGAATTGCATTGAATCTGTAGATTGCTTTAGGCAATATGTTCATTTTCACAATATTGATTCTTCCCATCTATGAACATGGAATTTGTTTCCATATGTTTGTGTCATCTATGAATTATTTCAACAGTGTTTTGCAGTTTTCCTTTTAAGATCCTTCACCTCTTTGGTTAAATATATTTCTAGGTTTTTGTTGTTGTTGTTTTGTTTTTGTTTTCAGCTGTTGTAAAAGGGATTGAGTTCTTGATTTGATTCTCACCTTGGTTATTGTTGCCTTTTAGTAGTTCTATTTATTTATGTGCATTGATTTTGTAACCCAGGACTTTGCTGAATTTGTTTATCAGATATAGGAGACTTTTTCATGAGTCTTTAGGATTTCTAGGTATACAATCATATCATCAGCAAATAGTGACAGTTTAATTTCCTCTTTTCCAATTTGGATGTCCTTTATTTCTTTGTCTTGACTGATTCCTCCAGCTAGGGCTTCTAGTAACATGTTGAATAGAAGAGGTGAAAGTGGACATCCTCATCCTGTTCCATTTCTCTGGGGGAATACTTTCAATTTTTTCTAGTCAGTGTAACGTTGCATGTTTGTCATAGATGGCTTTTATTACTTTGAGGTAAGTCCCTTTTGTGCTTATTTTGTTAAGGATTTATATCATAAAGTGCTGGTAGATTTTATCAAATGCTTTTTTGTGTTTATTGAGATGATCATATGATTTTATTTTTAATTCAGTTAATGTGATGTATCACATTAATTGACTTGCACAGGTTAAACCATCCCTGCATCCCTGGAATGAAACCCACTTGATCATAATATATTCTCTTTTTGATGTGCTGTGGGATTCAGTTAGCCAGTATTTTGTTGAGGATTTTTGCATCTATGTTCATCAGAGATATTGGTCTGCAGGATTTTTTTGTTTGTTTGCTTCTTCTGTGTTTTTCCTGGTTTGGGTATTAGGATGATATTGGCTTCATAGAATGATACGGGGAGGATTCCCACTTTCTCTATCTTTTGGAATAGTTTCAGTAGAATTCGCACTAATTCTTCTTTGAATGTCTAGTAGAATTCAGCTGTAAATCCATCTGGTTCTAGATTTTTTTTTTTAAAACTTTTTAAAATTACCGATTCACTCATGCCGCTTGTTATAAGTCTGTTCAGGACATCTTTTTATTTCTGATTTAATCTAGGATGGTGTACGTTTCCAGGAAATTATCCATTTCCTCTAGATTTTCTAGTATGCATATGCAAAGGTGTTCATAGTAGCCTATAATGATCTTTTGTACTTCTGTGGTATTGGTTGTAGTATCTCCAGTTTCATTTCTAATTGCGTTTATTTGGATCCTCTCTCTTCTTATGATGTGATTCTTAGAGAAAGAAGAAATAAATTTGACCAAAGGCCTGGAAAGGAAAGAAAGGTAAAGCTTGATCACTCTCTCTTAGCAGTGACCAGTTATAATTCCAGAGGCTGAAAGATCTCTAAATTGCTGTCCGAGTTTGAAATATAACATCCCATATCAGCCTTTACTCTCATGATAAAAGGTTATTCTATCTTTCCTAACTACCTACTAGTTAAACTGTATCTTACATACTCAACTGTCTTTTTAAATTTTAATATGACTAGTTCTTATTTTCCTAGTTAGAACAGTGAAACATGTCTCCTCATCCTTTAATAAAGATAATACAAGGTATAACACATGTGATATTTACCCGCAGTGCGGAGTACAAACACTCTCCAGTATCTTACACATTCATCTATTCCTCTTTCTAGGCGTGATATGAAATGTCTTCAACTTGTTTGGAGGAAGTATTAGGGGAGGTGCAGCTACTCATATATCCTTGACAGAAGAACAATCTTCCTCTATCAGGGAAGGTTGTCTTCTTCCATTAAGTGCTCAGCTTTGGGAATAGTGAGGGTGAGGGAACAACCTGCCTAGCCAGTCAGATCAGCCAAATTAACCCTGGCGACCAATGGGGTCACAACTGTTGCAGCCAGATTGACCACACATCTTATACCAAATATCTATGAAAATGAGAATACCCAACTCCTTGCTGCCCCATTCCCCTGTATGCTTTGCCCAGTGGCCAAGACCTTTGCCTCACATACAGCTCAACTAAGAATCTTGTGACCTATCAGTCTAGTGAGTTTTTAAATTTACATGAAAATGTTTTCAATTTCCTATGAAATTTTTTGTTGTTTAAATTTCTGTTACTCTTAACTTACATCCTTTTGCATGTGTTTTTTTAAAATTCCTTGTCTCAGCTTAATCTTTTCAAACACCCTTTTCCCAGTCATCTCATGGAAAAAATTTCTGAGATTGCAGAGTCATTCCTGAGGCTACTTCTTGGTATACAAATAAATCAGGATTCTTATTTATTTGCATAAATAAGGGTTCTTATTTCATGTTGTTGGGGCACAGAATGTTAGTTTGACCACAGGTTCTTTTTGCAGCATCTGGGGAGGGTATGAGTGAAGAGGTGTGTGACATTTGCTGCAGGTCATCCTACCACCAACACGTTTCTAGGCAAGGAGATCTTCATAAAGTCCCTGTGATGAACCCCAAATTCAGGGGGGCACTCTTTCTGGAAGCTATGGATTGATAGAGTCTTGTCAACCTCCAGCTGTTGGCCAGCAAAACATCAGATGCCCTGTTCAGCAGGAGAGCCTTCCCTGCCTTGGATTAGTTCTTTGACAATATGGACAGTGTCGTGTGGTTAAGTTGACTGCTGGGTCTTAATAAAGATCCGTGTGGCTGACTCCGCAGCTCTGCCTGGCCATGGCATGCAGGAGAAGAAAGATGGACAGGCACATGCAAACATTTCTAACATTCATGTTAGAAATTGGTGCCAGAACCAACAGCAGACATCGGAATCAGCGCATACTCAAGTCCTGCAGTCAGTCCTGTGGAACACAGCCCTGTATAAAAAATAGGCCTTTTGTATGCCTGGTTTTCCCATCCCATGATTTCTGAAGCGCCTTCACAATGAAATGTATTCTTTGTTAAATTTGCATGCATTTGTACATCATAATTTTCCTGACATTCTGAAATTTCAGCTTATAATTCATCTTGAGTAGGATCTTTCTATATGTATGTCTGTGATTTTTACCCTTTCTATAGGCTCAGACTTTCCTACCTAATATTTCCAATTCAACAGCAGATTTCTGTTGACTCTGTAGATGCAGGACTATGCTAGTGGAGATACAAGAAATCTGGTTTTTAAGTCACGGGGTGACTTGGCATAGATTGCAGTTGCTTGGCTGTTTCCTTTTCCTCTTTCTACCTTAAGCAGTAGCTGGATAAATGTGGTTCATGGCTCTTGCTGCAGAAATTGACTGCAACTTTACTTTCCCTGTGTTTGAATCTGGGCAAGCTGGGAGGGGAGCAGAAGTTTTTGCCTAGGAGTCTTCTTGTTATCCACTGATACCTGAAGTTTCCAGGTATGAGTGTTTCTGTATTTATACTACTTGGGGAACAGAGAGCTTCTTAGACTTGTAAAGTTTTTCTTTGAATTTGAATAGGTTTTGGCCTTTATTCTTCTAAAAATTGTGCCTCTTTCTCTGACTTCTGTTACAAATTGTCCCATAGATGTCTGAGGCTCTGTTTTTTTTTTGTTTGTTTGTTTCTTCTTTGTTATTTCTTCATTCTGTATTCTTAGGTTAGATTATTTTTCTTGATCTATCTAAAATTTTATGATTCATTTCCTTGCCATCTTAAGTCTTCTGTTGACATTTCTGGTATTTCCTTATTTCCATTACTGTGCTCGTTAACACCAGAATTTCCATTTGATACATTTTTCTCAATACATTTGTAATTTCTGTAATTTTTCTCACAATTTCTGTTGTTAATTCACTTTGTCATACCTTCTTTTAATCCTTTAAACATTGTTTCCTTTAGTTTTTGAACATATTTTTAGTAGCTACTTTGAAGTCTTTGCTAAATACAATGTATAGGGATACTCAGACAATTTCTATTTATTATTATTTTTATTAACAGTTTTATTGAGATACAGTTCAGGTACCATAAAATTTGCTGATTAAAAGTGCACATTTATTTTCAATATATATACAGTAATATGGTTTGAATTTACCCTAAAATTCATATGATAAAGTGTTCACCTCCAGTATTGTAGAATGTTACCTTTGGAGACAGGATCTTTATAGAAGTAATCTTCAAACAAAGTTATTAGGATGGGCCCTAATTTAATAAGATTAAGATCGGTGTCCTCTAAAAGGGGGAAAGTTGATGATGCATTGTAGGAAGGACGCTGTGTGCAGATGAAGGCAGAGATTGGGGAATGCTTCTGCAAGCCAAGGAGCACAAAGATTGACAGCAAAGCAACAGAAGCCAGGTGAGAGGCACAGCCCCCAGAAGGAAGCAAATCTGCCAACACCTTGACCTCAGACATCCAGCTGAGGGACAAATAACTCCAAAACTGTGGAAAAGTAAACTGTTATTGTTTAAGCCACTTTGTCCATGATATTTTGTATAGCAGCCCTTGTAACCTCAAAGGTACAGATGTAGATACATACAAGAATCACCACAGTTTTAGACCATTTTTGTCATCTAAATGGAATCCCTGCACCCTTTTGTATTACCCGTTATTCTCCCTCCAGCCCTAAGAAACCACTAACCTACTTCCTGTCTCTACATTTTGCCTGTTTTGACCATTTCATGTACAGTCACTCCTCGGTATATGCAAGGTATTTGTTCCAAGACCAGCAGCACACATCAGAAGCACCCCATACTCAAGTCCCACAGTCAGAACTGTGGAACCCAGCCGGGTATGAAAAGCGACCTTTTGTACACCTGTTTCTCCCATCCCATGATCTGCATTTGGTTGTGAATGTGGAACCTGTGGATACTTAGCACCAATTGTATTTATTGAAAACATCAGCATATAGGTGGACCCGCCGAGTTTAAACCTGTGTTATTCAAGGGTCAACTGTAAATGGAATCAAATGCATTATTTTTGTGACTGGCCTCTCTCACTTGGCAGGGCTTTTTCATGGCTCATCCCTATTATAAAATGTGTCAGAACTTCATTCTTTTTAGGGATGAGAATTACACATACTACATTTTGTTCCTCCATTAGTCAGTGGGTGGACATTGGGGTTGTTTACCCTTTTGGCTATTGAGACTAATGTGGCTGTAAACATTCACATACAAATTTTTGTGTGGACATATGTTTTCATTTCTCATGGGTATATGCCTGAGAGGAGAATTGTAAGTTCATGTGTCAAAAAGTGTTTAACCATTTGAAGATTTTTCAGAGTGTTTTCCACAGTGGCTGCATCATTTAACCTTCTCATCACTAGTATCTAAGGGCTATGATTACCACATCTACTCACCAAACTTATTACTATGTGATTTTTTTGATTTTAGCTCTCCTAGTGGGTTTGAAATAGTTTTCTTATTGTGGTTTCAATTTGCATTTCCCTAATGACTAATGATTTTGAACATCTTTTCATGTGCTTATTGCTCTTTTGTATGTCTTGTTTGAAGAAATGCTTATTCATATTCTTTGTCCATTTTCTATTGTGATATTTGTTTTTTATGTTATTAACTTGTATTAGTTCTATTTAAATTCTATGTACAAGTATTATATCAGGTATATTATTAGCAATTATTTTCTCCCATTCTTTGGGCCTACTTTTCACTTCCTTTTTTCCTTATTTAAAAGTATTTCATTCTCAAATAATGATTGAATGTATTTAAGGTGTATAACATGGTGGTTTGATATATGTATATATTGTATGATGCTTACCACAGTTAAATTATATCACCACCCATGCTGTACACAGCCTCCCAGAACTTGCTGGTCTTATAACTGAAAGTTTGTACCCCTTGACTAATATCTTCCCATTTCTCTACTCCCTGAACCCTGGCAATCACTAGTCTACTCGCTGCTTCCAAGAGGTCAACTTTTTTAGATTCTACATACAAGTAAGATCATATCGCATTTGTCTTTTTTTGTCTGGGTTATTTTACTTAGCTTAATGTCCTTTAGGTTCATACATATTGTTGCAAATGGCAACATTTCATTTTTTTCTAGATGAATAATATTTCTTTGCATATATGTACCACAACTTCTTTATCTATTCATCCAATTATGGACACATAGATTGTTTCCATATATTGGTTATTGTGGATAGTGCTATAATGAACATGGGGGTTACAACTATCTCTTCAAGATACTGATTTCATTTCCTTTAGATGTATACCCCAAAGTAGAATTGATAGATCATATAATAGTTCAATTTTTAGTTTCATGAAGAGTTCCATACTGTTTTCCATAATGACTGCACCAATTAACATTCCCACCAATAGTGTACAAAAGACATCCTTTGTCCACATGCTCACCAACACATTACGTCTTCTCTTTTTGATCATAGCCATCCTAACAGGTGTAAGGTAATAGCTCACATGGTTGTGATTTGCATTTTTCTAATGATTAGTGATGTTCAGCAATTTTTCATATACTGGTAGGTTACTTTTATGTTTTCTTTGAAAAAATGTCTATTCAGGTTATTTGATCAGTTTTAATTGGGCTAGTATTATATTATTTGCTTTTGAGTTGTTTGAGTTGCTTATATATTTTGGCTATTATTTATTATTAGATGCATGATGTGCAAATATTTTCTCCCATTCTATATACTGCCGTTTCATTTTGTTGACTATTTCCTTTGCTGTGTGGAAAATTTCAGTTTGGTGCAGTCGCACTTGTTTACTTTTGTTTTCGTTGCTTGTGTTTTGGTTCATATCTAAAAAACTTATTGCAAAGAGTAATGCCAAGAAGATTTTTTCCCTAATTTTTCTTCTAAGAGTTTTATAATTTCAGAACGTACATCTTTTTAGTTTAGTAGTGCCCTATTAAAAACACATTTTTAAAAATTTTGAAGTCTGATTTATCTGTTTTTTTTCCTGTTGCTCTTGGATTTATGTCATACCTAAAAATCAGTTGCCAAATACAAAGTTATAAAATTCACTATATGTTTCATTCTAAGAGTTATTGTTTTAGCTCTCACATGTAAGGTGTTGATACATTTTTAGTTAATTTTTGTATATGGTGTGAGAATTGACTTCCTCCTTTCACATATGGCTATCCAGTTGTCCTAGCACCAGTTGTTGAAAAGATTTATTCTTTCCTCATTGATAGGTGTTAGCGCCCTTCTCAAAAATCATTTGACCATCCATGTATGCGTTTATCTCTAGACTCTCAATTCTGTTTGATATGTATGTGTTCACATGCATGTGTGTATGTGCGTGTGTGTGTGTGGTTGTGTGTACATGTAAGTTTGAGCCACCTACTTGCTCTTCTTTTTCAAGATTGTTTTGGCTATTCTGGGTTCCTTCCAAATTCATATGAATTTTTAAATTCTATTTGTTAGTTTCTACAAAACATAAGCTGAAATTCTAATATGAATTGAGTTGTAGTTGTAGATCAATTTGGATAGTATTACTATCTTAACAATATTAAGCTTTCTGAAGCATGGGATATTTTTACATTTACTTAGATTCTCTTTAATTATGCTCAACAAGGCTTTTATAGTTTTTAAAGTACATTTTACACCTTTTGTTACATTTATTTCTAAGTATGTCATTATCTTTTGAAGCCATTGTAAATGAGATTTCTTAGATTCATTTTCATGTTATTCGTTGCTGCTGTATAGAAACATAACTGATTTTTAATATTGATTTTCTATGCAATATTTTCTTGCAACCTTCATGATCAGGTCCATTAGTTCTAGTAGCCTGTTTTAGTGTGTTCCTTAGGATATTTTACATCCAATATCATGTCATCTATGAATAGAAATAGTTGCACTTCTTCCTTTCCAGTTGAAACATTTATTTTATTTTACTTGCTTAATGCCTTGACTGGAACACCTAGTACAAGGTTGAGTAGAAGTGGCAAGAGCAGGCATTCTTGTTTTGTTCCTCATTATAAGGAAAAAGCATCCAGTCTTTTTACCATTAAGTATAATGTTAACTGGGGTGTTTCATGATACCGTAGAAAGTTGAGGAAATTTCTACTGCTCCTAGTTTGTTGCACATTTTATCATGAAATGGTGTTGCAATTTGTCAAATGCCCTTTTTGCAGTGATAGAGATAATAAGTTCGGTATTTATTCTATTGATATGCTATATTAATTAATTTTTGGCTGTTAAACAAAATTTGCCTCCTGGGATGAATCCCACTTGGCCAAGATGTATAATTATTACAACATGCTGATCAATTAGGTTTGCAAGTAATTTGTGAAGCATTTATTTGCATTCAAATTCATAAGCGATATTTGTCAGTAGTATTCTTTTTATGAGAAATTTGTCTGGTTTAGTGTATGAGTAATATTGGCATCATATAATGAATTGGCATGTTTTCTCTTATCTCCATTTTTTGGTAATGTTTTGTAAAGCATGGGTATTAATTATTTTTTTAAATGATTGGTAGAATTCAGTTGTCAAGCCATCTAGGTCTGGGCTTTTTTGTGGGTAATTTTTGGATCCCTAATTTAATCTCGTCACTTGTAATTAGTCTATTCACAATGTATATTTCTTCTTGAGTCAGTAGTTTTTGCTTTTCCCAACATTTGTCCATTTCACCTAAGTGACTGACTTTGTTGGCATGCAATTGTTCATAGTATTGTTGTAACCCTTTCTGGTTTTGTAAGGTCTAGAGAAATGTCCTTCTTTCATTTCTTTGATTCCAGTAATTTGAATTTTCTCCATGTTTATTTTCTTGGTTGGCCTATGCAAATGGTTTGCCAATTTTGTTAATAACCTCAATAACTGCCTTTAGCATTTCATGTAAGGTGGGTCTGAAGGCCACAAAATCTGTAGTTTTCATTTATTTGGAAATCTCTATATTTTACTTTTATCATAAAAACAAATATCCTATTGATATGCTAAAATATATTAACTGATAACTTTGCTGGATTTTTGGGTGACATTATTTTATTGAGTAATTTGAATATATTATACTACTACATTCTAGTTCTACAATTTCTGATGACCAATGAGTTAACTTAATTGGGATTCTTTTTTAAATAATAAGTTATGTTTTTCTTCCTGATATAAATATTTTCTCCTTCTCTTTAACTTTCAACATTTTAAAAATGTGTCTGTTTGAAGATCTATTTGTATTTCCTACTTGGAGTCTGTTTGGTTTCCTGGATGTGTGGGTTAATAACTTTTAATAAAATGGAGAAGTTTTTAGCATTTACTTTTTAAAAAATACTTTTTCTGTCCCTTTTTTTCTTATATTCCCCTTATGTGTAAATTGGCATGCTTAATGGTATCCTATATTTCTTTGAGGCTTTGTTTATTTTCCTTTAGTATTTTTCTTCTGTGATCCAGGTTGCATTCTGTATCACTCTTCAAGTTTACAGGGCTCTCTGCAGGACCTTCTTTGTTTCCTTTTCTGACCACATCGACATTTTAAGCTCCACCAGTTTTTGGTGGATTACTCTATTGCTTTTAACATGCCCAGTGGCATATACTGCTCTATAGGTTAATACAATCGAAATTGATATCCTTTGAATGAACAGTTCTGAGGTATGTTTGACATTTGTTATGACTTCCAGAGAGCTTCTTTTATCTCTCTTTCCCTGATTCCCTTTAGAAACCTACACAGTGTATAGTGTAACCTCTATCTTCATTGAATCTACCAATTTCTTCTATTGGCATTCCACTATAATCTCCACTAACTTTGAGAATGCTGTTAGAATTGACCGGGTGCAGTGGCTCATACCTATAATTCCAGCACTTCGGGAGGTCAAGGCGGGTGAATCACCTGAGGTCAGGAGTTCGAGACCAGCCCAGCCAGCATGACGAAACCCTGTCTCTACAAAAAATGCAAAAATTAGCTGGGCATGGTAGCATGCACCTGTAATCCTAGCTACTTGGGAGGCTGAGGCAGGAGAATGGCTTGAACTTGGGAGGTGGAGGTTGCAGTGAGCCGAGATCATACCACCGCACTCCAGCCTGTACAACAGAGTGAGACTCTGTCAAAAAAAAAAAAAAAATTCTCTTAGACTTGAACTTCTCCATATTCAGTGGCAAATAAATTTGCTTTCTTGGGAAAGGATTGAGAACTATCTGTTTTACAGTTTATTTCTCTTCCCAGGCAAATTCTCTGAACCAGAGCTCTGGAAATGAGAGTGGAGACAATGGCAAACTTCTCTTAGTGTCATGCCCACATTAGGACCTGAGAGTTTTGTGGTGGTGTGGGGAGTAGTAGCCTGAGGTCTTCTCAGCTTGCCTCTCCAGACATTAACACCTCTGCCTCACCAGTCAGTGTTAGGACAAATGGGGCCTAAGTGTTCTCAGTGGTACTCGTGTAAAATAGAACCTCCATCTCACAAGTATGGGCTTGCCAGAAGAAGAGTCCTCTCACCTCTTGGGTGTACTTGTTCAAACAGGCAGCTGGGAGAAGGATGAGAAATGACAACGTTCTGCTCCTCTGAACAAGTCAACCCTGGAAGAGGGAGCTGAGTGTTGGCTGCACCAGTCTGGAGTGAAGTTTCCATTTCACTGAGCTTGAAGGGTGGGGAGAGGGTACACACGTTCTTGCATCAAATATCATAGATCTTGCTCTTTTATGAAACTTTAAAAGATCTCTTGAATAGATGTTTCTTTATTTGCTGTATCACTTACGGACCATTTCCAGAGGCTTAACATAAAAAAAAAAAAAAAAAAAGAATTTTCACTAGTTTCACTGGGGATCAGGTAAACAAAAATCTTCAAGCCATCATACCGAAAATTAAAATAATAATGATTTTTGTTTTTCCCTACATATATGTCACATGGATAATTTTTCTATTTCTTTGCATGTGATCTATTTTTTCTTGAGAATTAATCATTTTACATATTGTGAATAGATATTAGCAATTTGTTTTTTATGATTATCAAGTAGATTTTTATTTTCCTTATTTTTATTTTACTTTTCTTATGTTGAATAGTTTTGGGGGAACAGATATTTGGTTACACGAATAAGTTATTTAGTGGTGATTTCTGAGATTTTTGATGCACCCATCACTTGAGCAGTGTACACTGTACCCACTGTGTTGTCTTTTATCCTTCTCCTCCTCCCAGTCTTCACCCTGAGCCCGCAGAGTCCATTACGTCATTCTTATGCCTTTGCATCCTCATAGCTTAACTCCCATTTATCAGTGAGAACATACGATGTTTGGTTTTCTATTCCTGAGTTAGCAGTTTTGGACTTTGTTTAGTAACTTGTCTAGGCTCTGTCTGAAATCTGTCTGTCTTATGTGTGCAGCCATCTTCAGTTACTTTTTCTTATTCTTATTCTTTTTATTTTTAGCCTGGCTTTCTACAGGCTACATTTTCTCAGTCCAGCTTAGTGCTCAGCCAATGATTGGCAGAGTTTTTCTCAAACTCCTCAGTTCCAGCCTCCATCCTGACCTGTGATGCTTCTGCTCATCCTGATGATCCTCTGTGTTGCTGGATTTGTGTGAGGGTGGGTGAGTGTGTGAGAAGTACAGGACTTTCAAGTGGCTTTTCTTTTTGGTGGGGCCTTTCTCCTCTATGTTTGCAGCCTCAGTGTTGCCTGGGGTACATGGACACTGTGAACCCTCTCTGGTCTCTGGAGCAAACTCAAACTAATAAAATCATTGCTGTTTCCATTAAAAAGACACCCATATTTGGTTTCCAGGCTGCTGAGTGATTGCATTTGTCAATGGTTTATTCAGCTTTATTATTCTTCTTGGCAACTTTCTTCACCATAGGCAGAAATTCTGATCTTGATTCTATTTTGACTTGACTTTTGTATTGCTTTTTAAAATTCTATAAAAGATTATTCATTTCTGTAAAAGTTTTATTAATCTATTCATAAAAATGTGCATGCCTTTCTGATATAAAGTCATTATTTGAACGCTATTATATAAAACTTACATTTAGTAGGTTTTAAAATCTTTTTCTCAGTATTGGTTATATTTTGTAGTCTTGAGATTTGTTATCAGTATTTTAAAAATTATAATGATAACAATAACAAACATCATAAAAATGGAAATATATCAATCATGTGCACCTAAGGTCAACTGAAAAAAATATGTAATGAGAAGTGATATTACATATTGACAACATTTGCATGAGATGATATGGTATCAATCTCACAAATAAACTTTATTTTAACAAAGACTAAAATTATTTGATATTGCCTTAGTTTTCTATTGTTGCTTCAATGAATTACCACAGTCTGAAATGACGCAAATTTATTTTCTTTTATTTCTGTACGTCAGAAATCTGGTTAGGTGCAGCTGATTTCTCAGCTCATGATCTCCCAAGGTTAGAGTCTGGGTGCCAGCAGTGCTGCATTTCTTTTGAGACTCTGGATAAAATCTGCTTCCCTGTGAATGAGGCTATTGGCAGAACTTGGGTTCCTATGTTTGTAGGATGATCACGAATGTTTCTATCCCCTCCATTCTCAGACCAACAGCATGTGTCAAGTCACTGGGCTTCAAATTTTTGACTTCTTGTTCTGCCATGTCTACTCCATCTCTAGCTGGAGAAAGTTCTCCTCTTTTAAGGGTTGATGTGATTGGGTTCACCTGGCTACTTTTGGCTGCTCTGTCTTAAAATAGCCTTAATCCTGACTGCAAAGTTCTTTTTTCTGTGTAATGTAGCACATGCTCAGATACCAGGAATTAGACCATTAACTCCACTGAGGAGGGCTGAGGTCATGTGTGATCAAGGACACATAACTGGTCACTTCCAAACCTAGAACTCAAGCCCAGGGCTTTCTGTTTCCAAGCCTATTGTGTTACATTGTTATTGTCAGTTTTAGACGCATTTGTGTTAGTATTTTCTTATATTTACCTTTAAATATTTTTTTTGCAATATCTTAAATATTCTATTTTTACCTTTTTTGTTACAAACACAGACCCCTTTCATTAGTGAAAATTTAAAAATTAGAGAAATGTTTTATTAAAATATGAAAATGATAGGTAATCCTACAATGAGGTTACCAGAGTGAAGATTTGTGTGTATGGGTGTGTGTATATCTATATATGTATATGTGTGTGTGTATATATATATATATTTCAATTGCTTCTATATATGTAAATACAAATATGCTTGCATTACATTTTAGGTTAATATAACCTTAGTTAATACTATTACATTAATTTTTTTTTTTTTTTGAAACAAGGTCTTGCTCTGTTGCCCAGGCTGGAGTGCAGTGGCACAATCTTGGCTGGCTGCAACCTGCATCTCCTGGGTTCAAGTGATTCTCATGCCTCAGCCTCCCAAGTAGATGGGATTACAGGCATGCACCACCATACCCAGCTAAGTTTTGTATTTTTAGTAGAGACGAAGTTTCACCATGTTGGCCAGGCTGGTCTCGAACTCCTGGCCTCCAGTGACCTGCCCAACTCAGCCTGCCAAAGTGCTGGGATTACAGGCCTGAGCCGCTGCGCCCTGCCAATATTACTACATTATTTTCTGTTGTCCTTAAGTGTACTTCAAAAATATTGATTGTTTAGTAGACTTCACCAGAAAACCCACACCATTTTTGTCAACCATTTTCTTAGTTTGATTATTTGGGCTATTTCAAAATGTTTTCTATTTTATAAAAATTACAAAAAATACTTTTGTAATGAAAAAACACTTTCTTTTCCCATGAAGCACAAGTGTCTGTATTCTTTAACAATGAAAACAAGAATGAATAACTTAAAATTCTGCCAACGTTGGCAAAGTATGGTAAACTGGATTGTTCCAGCATGTCAGACTATTTTCTTTGGGTGGAGTAAGAGTTGTGAAAGCATTTAAATAGTTTTGAAGTGCTTCCCAGGTACTCCTAGTACACCATCCATACAAGTCATAACCAGGTTAATCCTTACTAGCTGGAATACATGGTACTTATTTCTAGTTGTTTTGAGGAAAGAATATTTTTTAGAAAATCTAGAAAATTAAATCTATTAAATTTTTTCTTTTTTTTTTTTTCTTTTTTTTTCAGAGTCCTTTGCCCAGGCTAGAGTGCAGTGGTGCAATCTCGGCTCACTGCAACCTCTCCTTCCTGGATTCTGGTGATTCTCCTCCCTCAGCCTCCCAAGTAGCTGGTACTACAGGCACCTGCCACCACACCCAGCTAATTTTTATATTTTTTAGTAGAGACAGGGTTTCACCATACTGGCCAGGCTGGTCTGGAACTCCTGACCTCATGATCCGCCCGCCTCGGCCTCCCAAGGTGCTGCGATTACAGGCATGAGCCATTGCGCTCGGCCAGCTTTTTCCTTTTAGCTTCAAATCCATGTATAATTTTAACACTTGCACTGCATTCCTGAGCTTAGTCATCTCTAAAACTCCTGTGCTTGGGCAGACTCTAGCAAGGCAGAGATCCGTAGGGCAGGCCAGAAGGTCTGAAGTCCTCATATGAGTTTATGTTGTAGTTATGAGTTCAAATTCCACAAGGCAGGCCAGACAGGCTGGAAACTCAAGCAGGGTTTCTATGTTACAGTCTTGAGGCTGAAATTCTTGTTCTTTGGGAAACCTCTGGCTTTTCTCTGAAGGCCTTCCACTGACCGGATGAGGCCCACCCATATTATGGAGAGTAAATGGCTTTACGAAAAGTCCACTGATTTAAGTGCTAATCACATCTAAAAAATACCTCCACAGCAACAATTAGACTGGTATTGACTAAAAACTGAGCACCACAGTCTATCCAAAGTGGCATAAAATCAACCATCATACAGATTTTTCTTTTTTCTGAACACATTTAGGACTCCAGTTGTCTTTCATTCAGTAATTGTCAATTCCATTGATTCCTAGTTATGGGTCTCTTGCGTAATTAGACTATTTCAGGAATCGGCTCCTGCATGACAGCTAGATGAGAGGGCATGAGTCACATGTGTCTGTACTCCTGATGGTAAGGGTCAGTGACCACACACTTCACCAATGTGCACCATGGCACTTAATCAGAAACCGTCAGATGGTCTCTGTTGCTTAATAACGCTTGATGTCCTTTATTCTGTTCACCAAACTGTGGCCTGCAAGTCAAATCTCAACCTCCATCTCTTTTTGTAAATAAAGTTCCATTAGAACATATCACAGCAATTCATTTCATAGTGTCTGTGGCGACATTATGCTATAACTTTAGTGTTGATTCGTGGCAAAAGAGACCATATGGTCTACAAAGTCAAAAACATTTACTATCTGTGCCTTTGCAAGAGAAGTTTGCCAACTCTGTTGTACACTATAGCACTAATCCCTTATTTCAGGACTCTGCTTCATAAACACACCCCAACCTTTACCTTCCCACATTTGCCCTTTCCCTCATAGTTTCCACTGCAGGGATGTCTTTTCCTCCTTATGTGTTGGAGAATAAAAGGCTACTTTTTACCAGTTTCCGTGTCAAGCAATATCTCAATGCCAAATGCCTTTCCTAATGTCTCTAGATATAAACTGATCTTTTTAAATCATTATTTTACCAATGGCTTTGTACATGTGTCTATTTTTGTCATCTGTATCATGACTTTATGATTATTATGATTCCATTTGCCCCATTTTCCCCTTCTTAATGGTATACTTTGCAAATGCAGTGTTCTCAACTTACTATTTAATATAATTTCCAGGCTTTCTGAGTACCTTGCAAATTATAAGTGGCCAAAAACAATTTATTGCATTGAATTAAACGATGTTACACTGTGTTGAGTTAAATGTTGTATCTGTTAGTAATTTTCTTGCCCCCTAAAAAAAAAAAACTTTTATATAGACAATGGGAAAGCATTGTCCTCATTTAAAGTACAAATCAAAAATCACTTTTCTGTAAACAGAAAGGAAATATTTTGGGCTTTGCATACTGTAAAGTCTTAATGTCTCTGTCACATATTCTACTTTTTTTTTTTTATTTTTAACTCTAAAATGTTTCCAAAAATTCTCAAGTCATGAAGAGTACAAAACAAGATTATAGGATTCTATTCAGGATTTGGCCTGTTGGAAGCAAAACTTTATGTCCTTCCTTCCCATGGGCATCCAGTGTTGAGAACCACTACTGCAGATGGGTGGCCCCAAGACCAAAGAACAAAATTTAGTAGTTGCGAAGTGATGTGTCTATAGAACTGGTCTTTACATTCTTATAGTTCCTTCAACTATTCTAATATAGACTGCTAGGGCTTAAACCTGCCTCTCTTCCTTTACAAGACCATACACAAAAAGGTTTCTAACACATAGCGTTTGACATACATACACACACTTATTTATAAACCTATGAAGTGGACTCGGACCATTTAAGGACTACTTTCTTTCTGGGCATTTCCACTGGGAGTGTAAGTAATAAACATTTATACTGCCTTTTGGAAAAGGAGCAAGATTTGATTGTGAGAAGTGTACTTCTATGGATACTTGATTCATGCAAAGGGGCATAGTGTTCTCAAATACCACAGTAGACGGATCTCCACGTAAAGGCAACACATTTGTCCCTACAATGTGAAGTTTATTCTTTATAACTTATAGCCACAACCCTTTGATTTGCTGACTGTTTTTATGAAAAGGATAATTGATGCATTTTACTGGAGACTTTCTGAGGATCACTCAGAAAGAAATGAACAAAGTCTCTAGTATTTTCTCTCTTGAGTTAATTGAGGTAATTACATTACTTGTAAATATTTGTTTGGTATTAAGACAGGTTTTTTTTTCTAGTCATTAAGCACTAATTATCAGTTTACATTATCAGTACATAAATAAATTCTTAGAGAAATTACTACACCAAAAAATTTAAACAGTAAAGATATGAAAGTGACAGAAATAACTATCATATGCATGAATAATACTGAGAAATCACATTGCTTAGATGTCTTGCTGTTACAAAGACTCTGCATGTTTTTATTATTTCTTCAACATTCTCACTGTACCTTAATCATAGCGTATTATTTGGCTAAGACATGGCTTCATTCTTTAGAAAACATTGAATTTTGAATTGCGCAAGGTACTCATCATTTTAGGAGTTTTGCACTTTCCCATAGTCAGTAATTTTGAGAAAAATACACTGAAAAGATGTTGTACTATAAATAGATAGAAGCGGTTGTGAGGCTATAAAATATTCTGAGTTACACAGTCAGTCAGATAAACATTGAAAAGTAAGATCAACAGCATTGAAAGTAAACTTACTTTATAAGAAACTATTGGTATGACCAGAACAACAGAATAAATGTTTTATCCACTGTACACATTGTATACATTTGAGTCATATTCATAAGCCAATTGTGTGTTGAGATGAATAGTCTAATTAAAGTTTTATTACATCTATTAGAAAAAAAATGAGAGATACATTTAACAAAAAAAGAAAGAAATGAAACAATTTCAGAAAAATTCAAATTCTCATATGGCCAAAGCGAACAAAAAATAATAATAAAGTAGAAGGGAGAACAGATTAACAGCATTCACAAACTTACCCACACTTTATCAAAGTCTTCATCATCAGCCTAAATTACTATTAAAATATTATACTAATTGTGGGCCAATTTTAGAGGGCTTTCTATGATCATGTAAATCTCACCCTTCCTTAAAGATCCATACAATAAACAGCTTATTTACAGTAACATAAGTTCTGTTAAGGAATGAAGGTTTTTCTTTGGTTTCATTAACTGCTGTATCACCAGTATCTATAAAGATGCTTATCAGTAAAAGGTGCTCAATTACTTCTGAGTACATGCTACTCATTTCCTATATTTAAAACACCTGTAACATTTGTTCAGGTCAATTAGTACACACACAGATATTTATGTATATGTGTGTGTATATTTATATAAAATACATATATATATATACACACATATACATACATGTATTTTATATTACACAAATGTATAGTCTTTGGTATATGTATTTTACCTCTGGGAAACATTTTGTATGATTGTTGTGGCAGGGACATTTAGTGCTCACTAAATAGCCATTTGCTGTCCTATATTTCCCGGCTTCCCTTGCAGAGCTTTGAGCAGGTGTGTAATGTGTACTTTTCAGGCCAAGGCTGTTGAGACATTGTATATCTCGTTTGTTCTTCTTGTCTAATAATGTGGAATCCTTGAAGGGACCCTATTCTCAATTACAGTAACGGAGAGGGACAGTACAAGCATTATTTGTCTTTAATGCTAAACCCTTGAGGTCCTGAATTTACATGTTATATCAACAGAGGCTATCCTACTATGATTAATGCAGATATTTGGTATTACCAGCTAGCAAATTTATGATTTCACCTTTCCAGATGGCGTTTCTTTTAGATGATAAATACTGATAAAACAATGGTCTGTAAGAAGCATGTATTTATAAAACTCAATGTTCGTTGATAAGATCTACACACAGTAGACATTGATGGAATGTGAGTTGAATGGCTTAACATTGATTTCTTTCCCTTCCATATATTCTCTGTTCTCTTCTTTTCATTTGATGATCTCTCTACACGTGGAACCTCCAGCCTGTAATCTCAATCCTAATCTTTCTTTCTTTCACTTTTTTGGTGAGTTATCTTCATAGTCCAACAAAAATCTCATCTTTGCTGATGGTGGTTTTCTTAATTTTAAAGAATAAAAAGGTGTATATTATTAGTATTCCGGATGAAGTGACTTTCTGGGCAACATACAGATATATAGACAACAAAGGTGCTCTTGTGGCCCTTGAAAAGTTTACGTATTCCAAACATCCGGGTGCCTTTCTGGATCTCTTTTCCACTTAGTTGAATATTTCTGTGACAAATGAAGTTATGGCTGAATCCTGTGCTCTGTTTGGTTACAGACACCCTGATCAAGGCTAAGCCCTTGTCCACTCTATGTCTGAATGGCCCACTCACCATCTCATCTGTTCTACGTTAGCAGGGCTTTTTTTCATGGTGCAGTACCTCACGTTTCACCTTTTACATAATTTTTTTTATTAACTCTTAGGTTGTTTCAGAGATGAAGTTAGGCAATACTGCTCCTTCAAAATGAGGTTTGCCATTTTCCTGCCTTTGCTTTTCATTTCTTCGCAGAACTCCCTGACTTAGTCATTCTATTCAATCCTTTATCTAATTATGCCCTACAAGAAAATGACTCCTACATCAATCTGCCCAACACTGCAGTCTCTCTAGGAAAAGAGTTTTATGTTTTAGGTATTCTTGGTGCTCCAGGCATTTTATTTATGAGACTTGTATTAAACCTTAGCCTCTTAAACAGCATACACTCGCTTCACTTACACAGTGGTACACTGTTGCTAATGGTGACAGTTTGCAGGCTTCCTAGCTAGATTTCTTATGAGTTCTGCTGATTCATTAGGAATAGATATTTCTGTATAATATATGGCCTTTGTTGTAATTTATGAGAATAACATTTTAAGCTTTAGAGAAAGGCTGATGATCTAAAATGACTTCAAGAACCCACCACGACTTAGTAGAGAAACACAAAATAGTAGATGTGTTACTTATTGAATTTAATGTTATTTGGAATAGTTTCTGTTAGAATTAGACTTTTGTTCTCGTGCATGTAAGTGGGAGGTTTCATTATGGAGAGTGACATTAAAATAATGGAGTGCAACCTCTGTATAATCTTGATGTGTTAACCCATGTTTTATGAACTCAAACTTATAAACTGCATTTGTTCAATCTTGTATAGGCACGAGGGTGCATTTAATATCTCTTCCACAACTAATTAATTCTCTTGGAAGGTTTTTTATGTAAAGATAGATATGACTGAGGCATGAATTTAATATTTGGCTGGAATATAGCATCGCAAATTCCATAGCAGACTCTGGCTGTCATCATTTATTCTCAGTTATTATACACTCAGTCAGGCACTGGCGCTTGCATTTCGCAGATATTCATATGAAGTTTTCCATGTAACAGGTACCGCTTTCAGCACGGGGATCCATGAACAGGAGAAATATTTTTATAATGAGTATTCTGAATGATATCTTACATCTTAAAACCAAGGGCATCTCTCACAGAGAGCATATCAATTGCAAAGTTTCTTAGATGAGAGATAGCTTAGTTTAGGAGAGAAGGAAAAGGAAACCATTGTGACTGGAGCTTCCTTACCAAGTGGTGGGGGCTCGGTGTCAAAACAGGAAGAGCAGAACCAGGAAGGGTCGTATGAAAAGTAGAAAACACTGAAGAGTTTTCAAAGGGAATTTTGTAAGAGGTAGGAATTGGAGTTTAATAGGGATGACTACTGTTTATGATGGAAAACAGATTACATGAAGTAAGAATTGAAGCAGAATGGCCAGTTAATATAACAGTTGAGAAATATGCATAATTCTTAGGATAACTCAGCTGTGGTTCCCACTACACTGTGGATCTTTCACTGAGATAAGGCTCTAAAGACTATTTTCTCCTGTATCCTTTATTAAGAATAAAAATAGGCTGACTGATACCCTCTACACTCTAATGATGAAGTGAAGCAAAGAGATAAACAAGAAAAGCATTTTTTTTAAAAAAAGAAAGTCTATTACCAATATTATTTCTGGTCTTCCCATTAAGGTTTTGTCTTTAGCAATGTGATATAGTTTTGTTCTCTTTCTTGTAATGCTAAATTCTGGCATCTCAAGTGTGATTGGGACACTTTTGGAGAAAATTGCCTGGGTTCCCCCAGGAGATCAACTATCTGTTTCAAAAAAGTGGTTTTCAAACGTTTACATGTATGAGGATCTTAAATGTGTGAGGGCTCCATGCATCTGTCTTGCTGGACCTTACATCTAGGATTTCTGATCCATGAGGTTTGCAAAGGGGCCCATGAATCTGAATTTCTTCTTCTTTTTTCTTTTTTTTTTGGAAATGGAGTCTCCTCTGTCATCCAGATTGGAGTGCAGTGGCGCAGTCTCGGCTCACTGCAACCTCAGCCTCCCGGGTTCAAGTGATTTTCGTGTCTCAGCCTCCCGAGTAGCTGGGACTACAGGCACGGGCCGCCACGCCCGGCTACATTTTTGTATTTTAGTAGAGACGGGGTTTCACCGTTGTTGCCCAGGCTGGTGTCGAATTCCTAAGCTCAGGCTATCCACCTGCCTTGGCCTCCCAAAGTGCTAGGATTACAGACGTGAGCCACCGCGCCCGGCCATGAATCTGCATTTCTAAGAAGTTCCCGAATGAGGCTGATGCTCCTGCTCAGGAGACCACGTGTCAGAGCCACAGTTTGAAAGTCATGTGAAAGCATCTGAAACTTTAGTCCAGGAAGGACAGCCTAATGAAGGTCTTTATGTCTTATTATTAATATACAAACAAATAATCAAAGACAATGATATTTCGGACCCCAAAATTATATTTGGCCTTCATTCTAGCTTTATCTGCTTCTTAGTTTCTTTTAATAATATAATATAATATAACATATTATATTATAATATTATAATATAATATAACATATTATAATATATTGCAACAACAATATAATACAGTATACAAATAAGAGAATAATCTAAATACAGTTTAATGATATGCTGTTAATATAATACAGCTAATAGTCAATTTTTAATGTACGGTGTTAAAGATATATGTGTTTGGAGACTTTCTGAAGTCCAGACAGAAAAAATAAAGAGGAAAATGAAGGAAGAGGAGAAGAAAACAAAAAGGAGGAGAAGGGAGACGCAGAGGAGGAGGGAGAGGGAGGAGAAAGAAAACGAGAGACGAAGTGGTTTTACTAATTCTTTGGAGGCAGATGAATATCGTATTCTATTCTATTTCAAAAGGTATGCTTTCTTCCCCACTGAGAACTTGTCTCCATGACGTTTTCCATTGATAATCTCATAAATTTTTAAACTATATTAAATTCAATATGTTGATATTGATATTTCGTATATTGATAATTTAATATATTTTGGCCAAAATCGACCATGTATTATAGAAACAAGGGTTGCAATTTAGTATTTCTTTGTTATTTTTAAAAATGTCTTGCTCCTAAATCACAGTAAGATCATTAGCTTCAGTTTTTCAGCTATAAAATGGAAAAATTCACCCACCTCATTGAGTTGCTGTGAGGGCAAAACTAGATAAGGTACGCAGTGTTTAACACACTATGCAATCCTCAGCACTTTTTAATCTTTCTTATATGTAGGTACTTTTGAATAAACAAAACAAACATGTACTCTAATGGGTTGACTACTATCTCCCCAAAATCCACAACCATGTGAAATCTCAGGTTATGGCCCTATTTGGATATAGGATCTTTGAGAATGTAATGAATGAATGATCCTGAAGATGATATTATTCATTCACTTGACCCTTCTTATATAGGGCGGCCTTTATGAGAAGAAGAGAGGATATGGTGTTATATAGACAAGGGGTAATGTGAAGATGGAGACTGAGATTGGAATGATTTCTCTATAAGCCAAAGAAATCTGTGGACACAAGAAGCGGGAAGAGGCAAGGAAGGATTTTTTCCTAAAGCCTTCAGTGGAAGCACGACGCTGCTGGCATCTTGATTTCAGATTTCTAACCTTTGGAACTACAAGAGAATAAATTTCTGTTGTTTTGAGACCCTAAATTTGTGGTAATTTATTAGGGCTGCCCTAAGAAAGTGATGCACATACCAGTCACTTCTGTTACTGTCAGTTTTACATTTTTAGTTTGTGTCATATTTCTTTCTTGCCTTCATTTTCTGACCCGAAGTGAATTGTATTAGATTCCCATGACTATTATAATAAATCACTACGTGCTTGGTAGATTAAAACAATGTTCATTTATTCTTACAGGTTTTGAGGCCAAAAGTCTGAAATCAAATTTACTGGGCCAAAATCCAAGTGTTTCTAGGACTCTTCTGGAGGCTGTAGGGGAAAATCTCTTCCCTTTTCTTTCTCAACTTCCAGAGGTCACCTACTTTTCTTAGCTCATGGCCCCTTCCTTCCTTCACTGCAGTCTCTCACTTCTGTTATCACATCTCCTACTTTTGTATCAAATTTTCCTCTGTGTCTGTTTTACAAGAATGCTTGTGATTTGGGTTCAAGCAAATAGTCAGGGTAATTTCTCCATCTCAAAATCCTTCACTTGGTCACACTACAAGGTCCATAGGTTCTAGGCCTTAGGACATGGATGTCTTTGGAGGTCATTATTCAGCCTACCACAGAGGCTAATATTTTAAACTTTATTTTGGGTCCTGTTTCAGATTCTTATCTGCATTCATTCTAGTCTCTTAGTTATATGAAATCCCAATACCCTAACCTGTTGACCTGCAAAAACTGATAGAGAAACAGAATCAATGAAATAGATAATAAACAGTATTTATATACATTCACAAGGCACTGTGTTCACTAAGCTCCGCTTACTTCAAGCCCAGGTTAAACACAGAGTCCATGGGACATGAGCCCGGGTGATGCCCCAGGACCTTAAGGCAAAAAGACAAAGATAAATATTCGTACCAAAACCGTCCCACAGTGATGGTATACATGTTCCCTATGGGCTCATCCAAAAACTGTTCTGGAAAATGATGAATGCTAACATCAAGGTATTCAATTAGATTAATTTAGGAATAAAATTTAAAAGGTGAAATAAGAATGTGCTTGGAATTAAGAAGCAAAAATGTAATCAACGATGTCAGACTGTGTGAGGAAGCGTAGGTGAAGAGAAGGAAGATAAGCTTGAGTTTTGAAATGAAAACCCAAAGATCTTGGGGAAAGGGGACTTTTCAGGGTTATGACTTCCATTTTTTTGCTTATTGATATTAACCCATTAGAGTATTTTTTTAAGAAGAAGAACACATGAGATTTTCAAAGCCCAATGCTATTAAGTATACAAACTACATAATAAACCACTACTCAAATTTGAGGGCGTTTTTTGTTTTTGACGAAGTCTCGCTCAGTCGCCAGGCTGGAGTGCAGTGGCACAATCTCGGCTCACTGCAACCTCCGCCTCCCAGGTTCAAACGATTCTCCTGCCTCAGCCTCCCGAGCAGCTGGGACTACAGGTGCGTGCCACCACCTAATTTTTTTTTATTTTTTTATTTTTAGTAGAGACGGGATTTCACTGTGTTAGCCAGGATGATCTCAATCTCCTGACCTTGTGATCCACCTTCCTGGGCATCCCAAAGGGCTGGGGTTACAGGTGTGAGCCACTGCCCCTGTCAAGTTTGAGTTTTATACCAGCAAGTTAGTCTTCAACAGTGTGGGCTCCCTTTCTTGACCTTATATATCAGAGATAAAATGCTGACCAGTCTGACAGAGTTCAGCCCTTGCACTGCCTATAGAAATTAAATGAGCTGCAAACATGTCTATGTGAACCCAAAGTGATGGCTTGAGAGTTTAGGTTTGTTTGTTTTCAAACTTTATTGTATGGATAAGTTAAAATTAGCATGTGTTATTTCCATAAATAGTTATAAACCGTTACATAATTTATGTAAAATGAAAGGCAGGAAACTTTCAAGGAGGCCTGGGTGAGGGTTGGCATGTGCTTCCTAATAATGGCCTTGGCCTTTTCACAAGACACAGTTTTTTAGTTTGCTTTCTTGTTTGCTTTTCCTTGGATTGCTTCCCTTTCTCTGTTTCAAAGTTTTTTCTGCATGTGCTAAAATATTTCATATTAGTTTATGTATCTGGAGAAAGAGATTAAACACACTATTTTTAACTCAAAGTGATTGTAAAGTTACTGAGATGAACATCCTGTATGCACCATCTATTCTCGTGGTTTCAGTGAGTTTTTCCTCTGTTGTTGCTCCTTGAAGTGCAAAGTGATTATGGTGTTGTCAATATTTTAGCGATAGGATTTCACAAGGCCATATCCATGAATGATAACTGAGTGATAATGAGCCATCCAAGTGACCACTTAGAAGAGCAGTTTCTTGGCCTAAATGGGGAGAATGGGGTGTATCAGGCAGGTGGGGCCATCTTACTAATGTTCTGGGGGTCTAGTAGACTCCCATTAAGGATGAGAGCACTTCTCTATCACTATTCTGCTGAACAGGAGCACATTTACATAAAACGGCAGTGTAAAACTTATGCCAACCTGGGCACTTTTTCCCTGTGTAGAAGCTGAGAGCCTGCATAAATCATGAAGGAAGCAAAAGAAAACAGCACTTCATTTCTTCCACTATCAATAGGTCTCTAGTGAACACTTCATAGGATTGTTCTTGGACAACTTGGTAAGAAACATGGTTAGAGTGCCAAGTTAGAGGGGATGTCTTGTGATAATCACCTGTGAAACACAGATTTCTGTTGTGTTGATCCACAGTTTGTAGAATTGTCTACACTGTATCATGCTTGTCATATAAAAATTTGAAGAAAATATTAAAGAATAGATATCAAAATTACATAAATTATGCCTTGTATTGGTATGAATAAGTGATTTTCTTTTGCTGTCTGTTTCCATGTTTTCCAAAGTTTTAATTAAATAAGAAAATTGGTGCGATAAATTATTTTTAATAAGTGAAAATAGCAGATAAATGGAAAATCCTAAAGAGCTTTAATGTTGATAGTGCTTGCCAAATAAAGGTGATGTTGACCTTATGAGTATTAATCTTGACTTTCAAGGTTTCCAAACATCCAACTTGCCACTTGACACATTTATATTTTTCAAGTATTTGTGAGCCATTAGAAGAAGGTTGATGGACCTATGTGACTAGAAAGCTCAAACATCACTTCCTGGGCTGAACTTCAACTCTTGACCCATAAAGATATGCCCCTTCTCTGCTCCCTGTTACCCCATCTCATCAGATGGCACCACTGTTACCAGAATTTGCTGAGCCATGCTTGATACTTCGTCTCTCTATTATTCTTTTGCTCTATTATTTTCCTCTTGAATCAATTTTATCTATAAACTATCCCTCATCTATCATTTTATCTCCATCTCTATTGCCATCTTGCTGGTATAGACACAAGCATCTTTCTTTTGGACTGCTGATCTTCCGATTCCCACTAGTTTTCTCCTCTCTATGCAGAAGCTAGAGTGATCTTTAAAATTAGATGGGTCATGTCACATTTATTTAAGATATTTCAATGACTTCTTTTTCTGTGCACTTGAATTAAATTTTGCCACTTTAGGAATAAATGGCAAATCATGCATACGATTGTCCTCTTGCATTTTTTTTTTTTTTTTTTTTTTTTTTTTTTTGAGACGGAGTCTCACTCTGTCGCCCAGGCTGGAGTGCAGTGGCCGGATCTCAGCTCACTGCAAGCTCCGCCTCCCGGGTTCATGCCATTCTCCTGCCTCAGCCTCCCGAGTAGCTGGGACTACAGGCGCCCGCCACCTCGCCCGGCTAGTTTTTTGTACTTTTTAGTAGAGACGGGGTTTCACCGTGTTAGCCAGGATGGTCTCGATCTCCCGACCTCGTGATCCGCCCGTCTCGGCCTCCCAAAGTGCTGGGATTACAGGCTTGAGCCACCGCGCCCGGCCGTCCTCTTGCATTTTCAATCACAGCTTATATCATTATCCCCTTTGCTCATGTCACTTCAACCCTGAGAAACGTTAAGGAGAAATAATGCAAGATATGTTAAAAAGAGGAGCTTCTATCATGAAGAGGACAAGCTGGAGCTGATTGTATGGAGGTATATACAAGATCAATTTTTTTCCCAAGCAGCTAACAGTTCTTGGGAATAGTTACCATCCAAAATACCCAAAGAGTGGACATCTATTTACACATGTTCATGTCAATAAATGGGCTTTCCCAACTTACCTAAATTCAGTTGACTGTTGAGGTAACAGTGATTAGGGTTTGTCATCTCAGGTCATAACTGGCAAGAGACAGAAATGTCTTAGAAGCTGAGGTGCCCATGGATGGGCTTTGCTAGACATAGGTTTCTGGCATTTGGAGGCAGACCAGCTAGGAATGTCAGCTACAACTTGCCTCTGCTTCCCATCCTTAGTCAAATGTATGGAAACAGTGGTCTATACTTACGCCACAGAACTGGAAACTCATTAGCATTTCCTAGTTCAAGAGAAGCTTGGAACATGGAGGGGAAATTGGAAAAAACTCATATAATACCTTCACTGAATATCATAGAATGAAGTAAACTATTTTGAAATTATTTTATTATGTCTTTCACTTTATGCTTAAAATTAATTTCTGTCATTAAGTATCTTTGATTGTTTATTGCTGTTTGCTGCTAACTCAAAACACAATGTAAACATAATTGAAGGAACTCCAGGATAAAATAAGTAAACTTCAGAAGCTATGGAATAAAACTGAAGCAGATTGGTTATGACTGATTTAGAATAAGTTAGAAGAAAAATATTTTAAATGATATATAAGAAGAAAGAAATCTGGGAAAAATAACAAGGCTGGAGAATTAATGTCACAGATGAAACTGCTTTTGTAGTGCCAATCTTAATCTACACACTTGTTAGCAAAGTATCATTCTTTTTTCTTGCTGGGGCATGTGGAGAGAATGAGTCAATTGTATCATCCTTGTTTTATTAACAACTGGAATGTTAGGTCATTATCAACATAAAAATTCTTCAAAGCCTACGCTGCACACGTGGAATATTTTTATGTGTAAAACTGTTCCTTAATGAAAGCAGATTTTGCAAAACAGAAATAAAATATGTATAGGTAAACTGCAATTTTCCAATTTTCCCATAGACCAAAGTTACGTAACTTTACTTGCTTAGTGCAAATACGTTCATTACTTTTCATGTTCAACACAGTAGCACAGATATGAATGGAACCTATAAATAAGTAGGTTTGATTTACAATCTTTTGGATATATGTACTCCCAACTGGATTAACCTATGTCCCCCAGTACAACCAAGAAGCCATCAAGGGAGATGACATGAATTTAAAGTATGCTAATTTCTCTAGAGTCTTCAGTTCCCCTTTATTTAATGAGCTTACCTTTAACTCGATGTTCCTAATCTTACATTATGTTTTAATCTTTAACAGCAAATTAGCAAACTCTTAGTTTTTTCTTGTCCTCATTTTATTTCGTTTGCCTGCGATGCATGCATAGGTTTTAAGTGCAGTAGCAAGTGTTGTGTCGCTTTACAGGGTTTTAAATTGTATTATGTGATGACAACCATCTGCTCAGAGTCTCATTTATCTTTTCCATGGAAGCAACTTGAAATGAAAATTGACAGTAATGCTGTTCTGCAAGCACTTACACAGAAAGCAAAGTGGTGTACATCTCTGCTGATGGAAAATAGAGTATCTTAATACTTAATACTTTTGTATTTAATTAGAATGTTATATAGTATACTCTGTAAAAGTAAAGTGATGCTGCAAAACACAGATCTAATGAAGGAAATGGTATGGGTAGTTCAGCAAACCTCCTCTCCATCACACAACAGAAAACAGAAAATGTGTATTTCTGGAGTCCTTGGACCAATGTAGAAGCCACTTAGGATTGCAATGGTGGAAACACAAATTAACTAATCTAATTAATTTCTTTTATTAGTAAGGGAATTCAAATAAATGACTTCTTTCAGCATCACTAAAAACTGTGTGATAACAACAACACTGTACTTGAATTTAGAATGACTGGCTTTCAACTCCTACCCTGTGGCCTCTTAGCCTATATAGTTGAGAAAATATATTTAACCTCCTCATATCCATCTGGTGCTCTGTCAAATGGGGATTGTTTAGAAAATCAGATAATTCAGTGTGTTAAAGTTTGTTTAGCAAAAAATAACAAATTAGACAACATTTTAAGAATATTTGCTGGGTTGGGAATGCACAGCATCTCCCTCTTGGTCCTGCAGCCCTCCCTTGGTAGTGACCTTGGAGTCACCTTTTTTTTTTTTTGAGACGGAGGAGTCTCGCTCTGTTGTCAAGGCTGGAGTGCAGTGGCGCAATCTCGGTTCACCGCAAGCTCCGCCTTCCGGGTTCACGCCATTCTCCTGCCTCAGCATCCAGAGTAGCTGGGACTACAGGCGCCCGCCACCATGCCTGGCTAATTTTTTTGTATTTTTTTTTTTTTTTTTTTAGTAGAGACGGAGTTCCACCGTGTTAACCAGGATGGTCTCTATCTCCTGACTTCGTGATCCGCCCACTTCGGCCTCCCAAAGTGCTGGGATTACAGGCGTGAGCCACTGCCCCTGGCCCCCGAGTCACCTTTAAGGAACCTCGAAGCTGGGCAGAAGTTGATAAAAAAATAAAAATAAAAAAGTCTGAAATGTGATACGGAAAAGGGCTTTGAAAAAAATATAAATCATCATGCAATTACTACATGTAGTTAAAATTAAGTGTTGTTCCTTGTTATTGTGTGTCTATAAAGTTCAGTTTTAGAAGAAGAGCATCTGGTGTGGGTTAGTAGATGGATGCTGTGCTTGGCCACACAGGTGCCCTCTGAACCATCAAGGTTTTTTGACCCACTGCTGCCAGACAGATGAACTCCAAGGTTATGACTGCCTTCCTCTCTGAGAATTTGTCTAATAATTTGACTTACTTCTAAGTCACTTCTTCTCCAGTGACTAGTCAGTGTGGGGTATGATGTCTGGTCCTTGCACCTCATTTCTGGACATGTTTAAAGTGTGATTCCTGCCACAGAATTTTCCATATAATCAGCTGTTTCCTCCTTTGCAGCTTAATCCCACTTTTATTTATCCCTCTGCTCATTGCTGCTTTCCTCATCCCACACAGGGTTGTTTACTGGAGATCTCTCCCAATGAACCTCCTGCATGCCACCCTCTGTCTCAGAGTCTATTTCAAGGTGATGATTCTAAAACATTTTGTTTCAAGAGCAGCTATAGGAATAAAACTGCAAAATAAGATTTAGAGTTGTATCACCCACTTTCTAACTGGTCCTCCTTGCTGGTAGTAGATAAAATATTGATAGCCCTTGAGATGTTGCAAAAGCACAGTTAATGGAGATGGTCACTGGTGGTGAACCATGTGATAAGATGCCCGTGGCTGGTATAATATCCTGGGCATTTGAGAAATATGGGGAAGGAGTTATTGTAAATATTATGGAATCAAATATCTGTTGTTATATGCTATTGACATGGGAGAAATGAATAAGACTGAGGGTAATTAGTCATGAATTTAAGGTCTCCTTGGAATCTTAAAAAGGTGTTTCTATCTTTAGCAAGAATAAAAATAAGTAGAGTGTCAAATGCAGGACTTAATTAAAAGGGTAGGTGAGCTCAAAAGAAGGTTGAATTCTCACCCCAGCGAATTCCCTATATGGAGTTGAAGGCTCTGAGCTGAAAGGAGTATGACCCAACAATTGTGAGTGTGATATCTGGATTGATAAACTTGAAGACTTGGAAGTTCTCAATATGCTCTGAAATTTTGGGTCATGCAGAAGTAGCTCACTCCTCTCCATTAAATGCTGGTGCTTCTGCTTCCTTGCAGACAATGAGACTTCTGCCTTACAAGACATCAAGCATCCCACGCAGCATCTACTGCCAACTCAGTTTCTGCCCATTAGATCAGTAACTAATTCAACCAGGGAAGTGCTATGTTTGCTAAGGGAATAAAAAGGGCTTAGCTAACATGTACCATCAATAGTCACACAATTATGCAACCCGCTCTTGATGATGGTGTAACGAAAGCGGACAATACACATTTAGATAAGGGAGAATTTATCAAAAGAGAATGAGGACAAATATGACTCGTTAACATCTTTACCAAGAATCCTAAGTATTCCTATGGGCTAGGGTGACTCTTGGAATCTTGTACAAATAAGAATTCCACCTAAATGAAGTGGAAATGTTAAGAACTTCCAGGAAAAAATGCAGAGGAAAAGAATCAAAAGACTTAGGGAGATTTCCTGCTAGATAATCTTTATTATGTAAGTTTGAAAATCCTCCCAGTTGACGATGCTCCATGGGAGATTCTGGAGAACATACTGTTTGTAAGAAATGCTGTACTGCACTAAATATGGAAAGGAACAACCAATACCAGCCATTGCAAAAACATGCCAAAATGTAAAGACCATCTATGGTAGGAAGAAACTGCATCAACTAATGAGCGAAATAACCAGCTGACATCATAATGACAGGATCAAATTCACACAAAACAATATTAACCTTAAATGTAAATGGGCTGAATGCCCCAATTAAAAGACACAGACTGGCAAATTGGATAAAGAGTCAAGACCCATCAGTGTACTACAATCAGGAGACCCATCTCACATGCAGAGACACACATAGGCTCAAAATAAAGGGATGGAGGAAGATCTACCAAGCAAATGGAAAACAAAATAAAAAGGTAGGGGTTGCAATCCTAGTCTCTGACAAAACAGACTTTAAACCAACAAAGAGCAAAAGAGACAAAACCTATGTAATACATAGTGGTAAAGGGATCAATTCAACAAGAAGAGCTAACTATGCTAAATATATATACACCCTATACAGGAGCACCCAGATTCATAAAGCAAGTCTTTAGAGACTTACAAAGAGACTTAAACTCCCACACAATAATAATGGGAGACTTTAACACCCCACTGTCAACATCAGACAGATCAACGAGACAGGAAGTTAACAAGGATATCCAGAAATTGAACTCAACTCTGCACCAAGTGAACCTAATAGACATCTACAGGATTCTCCACCCCAAATGAACAGAATATACATTCTTCAAAGCACCACATCACACTTATTCCAAAATTGACTACATAGTTGGAAGTAAAGCACTCCTCAGCAAATGTAAAAGAACAGAAATTATAACAAACTATGTCTCAGACCACCGTGCAATCAAACTAGAACTCAGGACTAAAAAAACTCACTCAAAATCACTCAACTACAAGGAAACTGAACAACCTGCGCCTGAATGACTACTGGGTACATAACAAAATGAAGGCAGAAATAAAGATGTTCTATGAAACAAATGAGAACAAAGACACAACATACTAGAATCTCTGGGACACATTTAAAGCAGCGTGTAGAGGGAAATGTATAGCACTAAATGCCTACAAGAGAAAGCAGGAAAGATCTAAAATTGACATCCAATATCACAATTAAAAGAACTAGAGAAATAAGAGCAAACACACTCAAAAGCTAGCAGAAGGTAAGAAATAACTAAGATCAGAGCAGACCTGAAGGAGATAGAGACACAAAAAACCCTTCAAAAAGATCAATGAGTCCAGGAGTTGTTTTTTTGAAAAGATCAACAAAATTGATAGACAGCTAGCAATACTAATAAAGAAGAAAAGAGAGAAGAATCAAATAGATGCAATGAAAAATGATAAGGATATCACCAGTGATCACACAGAAATACAAACTACTATCAGATAATAATATAAACACGTCTATGCAAATAAACTAGAAAATCTAGAAGAAATGGATAGATTCCTGGACACATTCGCCCTCCCAAGACTAAACCAGGAAGAAGTTGAATCCATGCAGGCTCTGAAATTGAGGCAATAATTAATAATTAAAAAAAAAAATAAAAAATATAATTAAAAAAAAAAAGTCCAGGTCCAGACGGATTCACAGTCGAATTCTACCAGAGGTACAAGGAGTTTCCTTCTGAAACTATTCCAATCAATAGAAAAAGAGGGAATCCTCCCTAACTCATTTTACGAGGGCAACATCATTCTGATACCAAAGCCTGGCAGAGACACAACAAAAGAAGAGAATTTTAGACCAATATCCCTGATGAACATTGATACAAATATCCTCAATAAAATACTGACAAACCAAATCCAGCAGCACATCTAAAAGCTTATGCACCATGATCAAGTGGGTTTCATCGCTGGGATGCAAGGCTGGTTCAACATACACAAATCAATAAATGTAATCCAGCAAATGAACAGAACCAAAGACAAAAACCACATGATTATCTCAATAGATGCAGAAAAGACCTTTGACAAAATTCAACAGCCTTCATGCTGAAAGCTCTCAATAAATTCCATATTGATGGGACGTATCTCAAAATAATAAGAGTTATTTATGAGAAACTCACAGCCAATATCATACTGAGTGGGTAAAAACTGCAAGCATTCCCTTTGAAAACTGGCACAAGACAGGGATGCCCACTCTCACCACTCTTATTCAACATAGTGTTGGAAGTTCTGGCCAGGGCAATCAGGCAGGAGAAAGAAGTAAAGGGTATTCAATCAGGAAAAGAAGAAGTCAAACTGTCCCTGTTTGCAGATGACATGATTGTATTTTGAGAAAACCCCATCGTCTCAGCCCAAAATCTCTTTAAGCTGACAAGAAACTTCAGCAAAGTCTCAGGATACAAAATCCATGTGCAAAAATCACAAGCATTCTTATCCACCAATAACAGTCAAACAGAGAGCCAAATCATGAATGAACTCCCATTCACAATTGCTTCAAAGAGAATAAAATATCTAAGAATACAACTTACAAGGGATGCGAAGGACCTCTTCAAGGAGAACTACAAACCATTGCTCAACGAAATAAAAGAGGACACAAACAAGTGGAAGTACATTCCATGCTGATGGATAGGAAGAATCAATATCGTGAAAATGGCCATACTTCCCAAAGTAATTTGTCGATTCAATGCCATCCCCATCAAGCTACCAATGACTTTCTTCACAGAATTGGAAAAACTAATTCAAAGTTCATGTGGAACCAAAAGAGAGTCTGCATTGCCAAGACAATCCTAAGCAAAAAGAACAAAGCTGGAGGCATCATGCTATCTGACTTCAAACTATACTACAAGGCTACAGTAACCAAAACAGCATGGTACTGGTACCAAAACAGAGAGATAGACCAATGGAACAGAACAGAACACTCAGAAATAATATCACACATCTACAACCATCTGATCTTTGACAAACCTGATAAAAACAAGAAATGGGGAAATGATTCCCTATTTAATAAATCGTGCTGGGAAAACTGGCTAGCCATATGTAGAAAACTGAAACTGGATCCCTTCCTTACACCTTATACAGAAATTAATTCAAGATGTATCAGAGACTTAAATGTTAGACTTAAAATCATAAAAACCCTAGAAGAAAACCTAAGCAATACCATTCAGGACATAGGCATGGACAAGAACTTCATGTGTAAAACACCAAAAGCAATGGCAACAAAAGCCAAAATAGACAAATGGGATCTAATTAAGCTAAAGAGCTTCTGCACAGCAAAAGAAACTACCATCAGAGTGAACAGGCAACCTACAGAATGGGAGAAAATTTTTGCAATCTACCCATCTGACAAAGGGCTAATATCCAGAATCTACAAAGAACTCAAACATATTTACAAGAAAAAAGCAACCCCATCAAAAAGTGGGCAAAGGATATAAACAGACACTTCTCAAAAGAAGACATTTATGCAGCCAACAGACACATGAAAAAATGCTCATCATCACTGGCCATCAGAGAAATGCAAATCAAAACCACAATGAGACACCATCTCACACCAGTTAGAATGGCGATCATTAAAAATTCAGGAAACAACAGGTGCTGGAGAGGATGTGGAGCATTAGGAACACTTTTACACTGTTGGTGGGACTGTAAACTAGTTCAACCATTGTGGAAGACAATGTGGCAATTCCTCAAGGATCTAGAACTAGAAATACCATTTGACCCAGCCATGCCATTACTGGGGATATACCCAAAGGATTATGAATCATGCTGCTATAAAGACACATGCATACGTATGTTTATTGTGGCACTATTCACAATAGCAAAGACTTGGAGCCAACCCAAATGTCCATCAATGATAGACTGGATTAAGAAAATGTGGCATGTATACACCATGTAATACTATGCAGCCATAAAAAGGATGAGTTCATGTCCTTTGTAGGGACATAGATGAAGCTGGAAACCATCACTCTCAGTAAACTGATGCAAGGACAGAAAATCAAACACCTCATGTTCTCACTCATAGGTGGGAATTGAACAATGAGAACACTTGGACACAGGAAGTGGAACATGAGACACCAGGGCCTATTATGGGGTGGGGGGAGGTGGGAAGGATAGCTTTAGGAGATATACCTAATGTAAATGACGAGTTAATGGGTGCAGTACACCAACATGGCACATGTATACATATGTAACAAACCTGCACGTTGTGCACACGTACCTTAGCACTTAAAGAATTAAAAAAAAAAAAAAAAAAGAAATGCTGTGCTGAGAATAGTACCATTTATTTTGAGAGGTTTCATGGTTACTGATATCCTTAGGCTGGTATAATGGAGGGAGATAGTATTACAGGACTGGACTCTCTACAACGTGACGCACAAAAACACCTTGAAATAAGAGGGGCCAGGGTGCACAGCTTAACTGTGGGTAGCAAGGTGGAAACAATTATCATAGTGAATGACAAGGTCTGAGTGACAGCCAGGGGTTGCTGAACTAAAGAAAAGCACAGAGATATTTAATAAAACGTGGTGCACTTAAGGGTAAGATGGATGGGCAGCCAAGAGGAGTAATGCTTAATTCATACAATAAAAATTAAATCAAGAAATGGCATTTTCAGCCTAAACATTTAGAGTTTGGAAGTTGTGTCTCCTATCTTCACAACATCAAGAACAACAGCAGCAACAACAATAGCAACAACAACAACAACACCAAGAAATAAAAAAAAATAAAAAATAAAAAAAAATAAAAACAAAAAAAGTCCAACAACTTCCCTTAGTTCCATTAGATAATTGAAGTCACTGGGCAAGTTGCCACTTGCAAACGTCAAGATACAGTTAAATGCAAAGAATCACAGCTGTAATCTCAGCTTGCCAGGAGCAGAAGCTGCTGGAGCTAGTGACTGACTGCTAAGAATCCTTAAGTGACAATTTTGATAAATGCTGGAGGCTGAGTGTGGGCTAGTTTGATAATTACTATTTCTTGAGAGTTCAATGTTGGAGAGGGACACAGTTTCATGGGTTTTACCTCCAGGGGTTCCATTAGATTCTCATGGTAAAAATGAGAAAAAAATCCCCTGCTCTACTGGGAAGTAGTAGGAGGAAAATAACCATTAGAATTATTCCCCGTGCTTTCTTCATAACAAAGCACTGTCCTCTAGAGAAAACCATTCTCTACCAGAACCTTTTCTGCTATGAATACAAGTAATAATAAATTCAATCCTTCTAGCCTTTTTGTCTCATATAAGAAGAGAAAAAAATGGCTAGAAAGTGCCTTTAAAGGTCACAACCCCAGGGACTGAGGCCCACTTTAAAAATGTGATTTAATCCGTGGGTGACAGAGGGAGACTCCATCTCAAAAAATAATAGTAATAATAATAATAATGATACTATAAAACACTTACTCTTATAAAATAGATTTTATAAAACACTTCCTCTTATAAAACAGATCTTATAAAACAGTCCCTCTTGCAGCAGCTTACCTCCACATCGGATTGGCTGTAGCACAATAACAGTGTTGTCTTTGGGTTTCCCTATGAACTACTTCTTAAATAGAGTCTGTGTCTACTACTTCTACTACTGTGTCTATTACATCTTAAATAAAGTCCCTTAGCTGTAACTAAGAGAGCTGCAAGATGCAGACTTTATTTAAGATGTAGTTCATAGAAAAACCAAAAGACAACACTGGAGAAAAAACACAAATCAAACAAGGAAACTGGGATAACCTAAAGCCCCTGGTATCTGGAATTACAGCAAATTTTAAACAGCAAAACTCCCAGCCAGATTAACATAAAACCTTTCACTATAATTCTACGTACCTAAGACCAAATTACCTGATATATCATGTGTATTTTCGAAAAAGAATTACAAAGCATGCAACAGGCAGGAAAAAAAAAAAAAAAACAGTCTGAAGTAACAAAGGATATATTATAAATGGATTCAAACATGATCAGATAGGGAAATTAAAATTACTATGATTAATATATTAAATGCTCTAATGCAAAAAATAGACAACACACAAGAACAGATAGGCAATTTAACCACTGATCCAGGACGCTCAGATAAAACCAAGCAGGATAAACACCAAAAAATAATTCTACCTAGGCATATATTTAAATGTGGAAGACCAAAGTATACTTTGGCTACTTGGGGTCTTTTGTAATTCCATATAAATTTTAGAATTTTTAAAAATTTCTGTGAAAAATATAATTGTAGTTTTGGTAGAGATTGTATTGAATTTACACAACTTTTTTGGTAGTATGGACATTTTGACATTAATTCTTCCAATCTATAAAACATGTGACGTGTTTCTATTTATTCTTCTTTAATTTCTTCATCAATGCTTCACAGTTTTCAGTGTATGGATCTTTCACATCCTTGGTTAAATTTATTTCTAAATATTTATTCTTTTTGAAGTTACTGTAAATGGGGTTGCTCTCCTGATTTCGATCATGTCTGCCAATCAGGGCGATTTTACTTCTTCCTTTCTGACTTAGATGTATTTTATTTGCTTTTCTCATCTAATTTCTCTAGCTAGTACTTCCAGTGCTATGTTTTAACAGAAGTGTCAAGAGTGGATATGTTTGCTTTGTACCAGATATTGGAAGAAAAACTTCGTTTTTCTTCATTATGAGTTAGCCGTGTGCTTTTTAATAAATCGTGTAGAGAAAATTTATTTCTGTACCAATTTTTTGAGATATTTTACTATAAAAGAATGTTGAACTTTGATCAAGTGGGTTTTCTCTAATAAAATATTCATATAATTTTTGTTTCTTATTCTGTTAATATGGTATATCACATTAATCAATTTGCACATGCCAAACAAACCTTGCATCCCAGGTATAAATTTTACTTGGTCATGGTGTGTAATATTTTTGATGAATAAAGTTTGCTAGCATTTTATTGAAGGTTTTTGCACTTACCTCTATCAGAGATGTTGGCCTTAAGTTTTCTCTTCTGGTGGTGTCTTTGTCTTGCTTTGGTATCAGGATAATGCTGGCCTCATAAAATGAGTTTGAAAGTATTTGTTCTAATTTTATTTTTCGAAAGAGATTAAGAAGGGTTGGTGTCAGTTCCTCTTTGAATATTTAGTATAATTCACCAATGAAGCAATCTGGTCCTGGGCTTTTCTTCATTGAAAGGTTTGTTGTTTTGTTTGTTTGTTTGTTTGAGATGGTGTCTCACTCTGTCGCCCAGGCTGGAGTGCAGTGGCACAATCTTGGCTCACTGCAACCTCCGCCTCCCAGGTTCAAGCAGTTCTCCTGCCTCAGACTCCCAAGTAGCTGGGACTACAGGCGCCTGCCACCATGCCCGGCTAATTTTTTGTGTTTGTAGTAGAGATGGGGTTTCACCATGTTAGACAGGATGGTCTCGATCCCCTGACGTCGTGATCCACCTGCCTTGGCCTCCCAAAGTGCTGGGATTACAGGCGAAATGTTTTTCAAGTTACTACTTCAATCATTTTATTTGTTATTGTTCTGTTCAGGCTTTCTATTTTATCTTTATTCAATTTTGGTAGGTTGTATTTTTCTAAAAACTTATTCATTGTTTGCAGTTTATCTAATTTACTGTCATATAATTGTTTATAATAGTCCCATATATTCCATTTCATTTTTGAAGCATCCATTGTAGTGTTCTATTTCATTTCTGATTTGAGTCTTCTTTCTTTTCTTCTTAATATAGCTAAATATTTGTCAGTTTTTCTTATTTTTAAGAAACTCAGTTTTATTCATTTTTAATATCTTTTATATTCTCTTTTTTTGCTTTCTCTGCTCTGATTTTTCTTATGGCCTTTTGCTAACTTTGGGGTTAGTTCATTCTTTTCATTCTAGTTTCTTGAGATATAAAGTTATGTTGTTTATTTGAGACCTTCCTTCTTTTTGATGTAGGTATTTATTGCGAAAAACTTCATTCTTAGAACAGCTTTTGCTGCATCTCATAAGTTTTTGCAAATTGTGAGGAAAATTCTGCAAAAAGCCGAAACAGAAAACCTCACCTCTAGAGTAACAAGGAAAAGAATGACATTGGCCTGTACATTGGACGTCAAAAACCTCTGCTAAATGACTGAGTGGAGTCAAGACATTTAAAGTTTAACAACAACAACAACAAACTCACTTCTCTGCCTCCAGTGAAATTTCAGAGGCATAAAACATATAAACACTTTCTCAGATGAACAGAAACTGGGGGAATTTGTTGCCTTAGAAATAATGTTAATAGAATTTCTTTAGCGGGAAAGAAAATGACGTAGATTATAAACTTGGATATACAAAAAGAAAAAGAAAAAGCAATCAGAAAAGAAAAGAAAAATGAAAGTTTTAATTAATTAATCTAATAGCTGGGAAAAATAATAGCAGCAATATATTGGGTGATTATAGCACGTGGATAAGTTAAGTGAATGACAGCGGTGTCATAAGTGATGGGAGGAAAGACTGAGAGATATTGTTAAGTGGCACCCACGTTACATAGTGTAGAACACTTCTCCCAGCTGCCTTAGATTAACTCATGTATTCCCCAGTTTCTCACTTGTAGTTCTCAAGAGTAACTGTCGAATGTGCTGGGAATGAAACATCCTGAATTGACCTACTGGCCAGAACAGCCTAGGCTCTACTCTTGGGTCCTCTAGATAAAGGAGGTTTTTCAACACTTTACGGCAGTGTATCCTGTGTCCTCTGGGGTATAAAAGCCATGGAAGGCTGCTTCCTGAGGCCACTCAGCATCAGCGCAAGTGGGACATGCATAGAAAATATTCCATCTGCCCTGAGCGGCTTTACTGAGCCTTAGGGGACAGGCTGACACTAAACCGTAGGCTTCTACTGTCCCTTGTTACCTATCTGTAAGTACCAAACCCACTTCATGCAAGTTGTATGTGTGAGTGCTGTTTCACAGGACTTAGGTGAGTAGTAGACTTCGCAGCCCAAGATGCAGAGGACTCAAGTGATAACTCATGCATGGTTGACCGGCTTTGTACACATGAAGGGGTATAATGTTATTTGAAAGTAAATTTAGATCCTTTTTTTTTTTTTTTTTTTTTTTTTTTTTTTTTTTTTTTGCGGTGGAGTCTCGCTCTGTCGCCCAGGCTGAAGTGCAGTGGCGCGATCTTGGCTCACTGCAAGCTCCGCTTCCCCAGGTCACGCCATTCTCCTGCCCCAGCCTCCCAAATAGCTGGGACTACAGGCACCCGCCACCACGCCCGGCTAATGTTTTGTTTTGTTTTGTTTTGTTTTGTTTGTATTTTCAGTAGAGACAAGGTTTTACCGTGTTAGCCAGTATGGTCTCCGTCTCCTGACCTCGTGATCCGCCCATTTCGGCCTCCCAAAGTGTTGGGATTACAGGCGTGAGCCACTGCGCCCGGCCAATTTAGATTCATTCTAAGTGCACATTGCAACATCTAAACAAACACTTTTTAAAAAAGGAAATATGTTTAATATTAAAGAAAAAATGCAAAATAGAAACATAGAAAATGCCCCATTAAAGCCAGGTAATGCATATGTACATACAATGGAATATTCTACCTAAAACAGGGAAGGGAATTCTGACACATGCTACACCATGGATGAACTTTGAGGAATTTATGCTAAGTGAAATAATATAGCACAATCAGACAAATATTTTATGATTTCACTTCTTTAAGGTACTTAGATTTGTCACATTCACAGAGACAGAAGGTAGAATGGTGATTGCCAGGGACTGGGGCAAGTAAGGTAGGGAAAGTTATTGTATGATAGGTTAAAAGTTTCAGTATTTTAAAATGAAAAGAAACCTGGGGATGGCTGGAGGTGATGGCTGCCAACAGTGGGAATGTACTTAATACCACGGAACTGTACACTTAAAATGGCTAAGATGGTAAATTTTATGTTCCGTGTATTTTTAAACAAGCAAAAAGTAAAGCATATAAATCTGAAAAAGAGAGGAAGTCAAAAATATTTAAATCTAAATATATTATAGAGATATGGCTGAAAATATATAATATAAATATATTATATATATATATATGGCTGAAAAAAGAGAAGATAAAAGTAAAAAATTGCAGCAAATAGACAACATTTATAAACATCGGGAAAACCAATCCATTTTTAATTACTTTATGTGTGAATAGCCCAAATAAAATAAAGCATAGACTATCAGAGCTGACAAAAAATCACGACCTAACTCTATGTTGTCTACAAAAGACCTGCTTTCAATATAAACACCCAGGTATATTAAAAGTAAAGGGATGGTGAAAGATATTCCTTGTTAATCCTAATAAAATAAAGCTGGAGTTACTGAAGTTATATAATTTGGGGGGGATTGAGTTGTTCATAATAGTCCTGTAGTATCTTCTTGATGATCATAATATCACTCATGATGACCCTCATGTATGGTGAGCTAATTATTTCTCTTTCTGACTGGTGCTCTGTTTTATGGATGGATAGCAAATTCTGCAACAATGTAATAGATCTTTTCATATAGTTTATCATTAGGTTCAAAACTGTTCAATGAAACCCACATAGCTTATAAAATAAATGGTGCCAAATTCCCAAAACTAAAAACGTCAATCTTAGACATATTAAAACAATGATAATCTAATAAAAATTTTAATATTTATGCATGTTAACTATAATTTTATACATGTTAAGAAGTTTATAAATGCGACAACAACTATGCTCATTATTGTGATAGGAACCTGATATTTACTCATGGAAGTGATCATCAGAATGTTTGCAGCTTATGAGTTATTGTGAAGTGGTTGAACAAGGGTAATCTGAAGTCATATAGAGAATTATAACACCAGATCAGGTAGGGTACGGCTCATAAGACACCTGGTGAACTGAGGCAGCAGTTCTTATTTTTTTGCTGTTCTGAATTTTTCTTCATTTCTTCTATGTATTTTGGTTTTAATTTGTTATTTTTCTAAATTAATTTCTTAAGGTAGAATCTGAGTTAGCTGAATTAATATATCTTCCTTTCTAATTACACAATTAGTGCTACAGAGTTCTCCAAACTCTGCTTTGGCCGTATTCCACAGATTATGGTAATTTTTGTTTTCACTTTAATTCAGTTAGAAATACTTTCTAGTTACCTTTGATTTCTTTTTTTATCCAGAGTTATTTAAGAGTGTCCTATTTAGTTTCAAGTATTTGAAGAATTGCCAAAATTTTTTAACTACTAATTTCTCATTTAATTCAATTGTGATCAAAGAATGTATTTAAATGTATTTAAATTTAATAATATGTATTATTCATACATAATACTCATACATAGTTATGGGATACGTGTGATATTTTGCTACACATGGATACAATGCGTAATAATTAAATAAGGATATTTATCCACCATCTCAAACATTTATCATTTCTTTGTGTTGGGAACATTTCAGATCTTCTTTTCTAGCTATTTTGAAAAACATAATAAATTATTGTTAATTATAGGTGCCCTACTGTGCTATTGAACACTAGAATTTTTTCCTCTTAGTTAACTGTATTTTTGTGCACGTTAACCATTTGCTCTTCATTCCCTCCTCCCCGCTAACCTTCCCAGCCTCTGTTAACCACCAATCTACCCTCTACCTCCATGAAATCCACTTTTTTAACTCCCACATATCAGTGAGAACATATGATACCTGTTTATCTGTGCCAGGTTTATTTCACTTAACATGACCTCTAGTTCCATCCATGTTGCTGCAAATGACAGGATTTTATTCCATTTTATGGCAGAAGAGCAGTTTATTATAGATATAAAATATGATATTCATATTGTAAATATATAACTTTATATATTATAAATATTAAATATAATATAAAAATATATACTATTTTCTTTACTCATTCATCCGTTGATGGACACTAAGGTTGATTCCATATGTTGGCTATTATGAATAGTGCTGCAATAAACATGGGAGTGCAGATATCTCTTCAACATAGTGATTTATTTTCTCTTGGGTATATACTCAATAGTGGGATTGCTGCACCATATGGTAGTTCTATTTTCCATTTTTTGAGGAACTTCCATACCATTTTCAATAATAGCTGTACTAATTTACAGTCCCACTGACAGTGCACAAGTTTTCCGCCTTTCCACATCCTCTCTGGCATTTGTTATTTCCTGTCTTTTTGCTAATAGCCATTTTAACTAGGGTGGATGAGATGATCATTATGGTTTTGATTTGCATTTCCCTGATGATTAGCGATGTGGAGCGTTTGATATGTGCCTGTTGGACATTTTTATGTCTTCCTTTGATAAAGGTCTATTCAGATCATTTGCCCATTTTTAAAATCAGATATTTATTTTTGGAATTGAGTTGTTTGAGTTCCTTATATATTCTGGTTATTAATCTTGTGTCAGATGAATAGATTTCAAATAATTTCTTCCATTCTGTAGGTTACCTCATCACATTGTTGATTGTTTCCTTGGCTTGCTAATGATTCTTATTTATTTTATGGCATGTAATTTGTTCTGTCTTTGCAAATATTTCATGTTCACAGTATTTTAAAAAGTATTTGGGGCTAATTTAAATCAAATGTTTTAGTTATGTCTGTTGGACCAAAATAATTGTATTTTATTTCCATGTTCATTTTTTTAAAATCTATTATACATATCTCATTAACTACTGAGAGAGTGGTATTCAAATTGTAATTACAATTGTAGATTTCTCTAATTCTATTTTTAATTCTGTCAGTTTTTATCACACATATTTTGAAAATGTTATTAGGCACACCAACTATGTCTTCTTGATGAAAAGACCCCTTGTCATAATGAAATGCCCTTTCTTATTCCTGATGGTTGCTGTTTTCCTAAATGTATTTTGTTTGATAGTAACATAGCAACTGCTGATTTCTTTTTTATTGTTGTGGTAAAATACTCATAACATAGAATTCACAATTTTAAGCATTTTATAAGTGCAATTCTGTGGCATGAATCACATTCACATTGTGTGACCGTGACTTCCCTCCATTTCCAGAAACCTCCATCTCCCCCAGCTGAGATTCTTTACCCATTAAAAATAACTTTCCACTTCACTCTGACATCAACACTGGGCAACCACCATAATTTCTGTCTTCATGAATTTGACTACTCTATTATTGTGTATTATGCTATTTAGTATCATATAAGTACAATCATACAATATTTTTCCTTGTCTTACTGGTTTATTTCATTTAACATATCTTCAGGGTTTATCCATGTTGTTACATATCTTAACAATTTTCTTCCTTTTCAAGGCTAATATTTCATGGTATGTATATAACAAATTTAGTTGATTTATCCATCAGTGGACATTGTGTTGCTTCCCCCTTTTGACTGTTATAAATAATGGTGCTGAAGGTAGTCAAATATGCTATCCCCAAATCCCTTTAGCGTAAAGATTATTCTAAGCTGAAGGTGATTGAAGAAGCAGATACAAAATATGTTCTCCAGCTTTTCTCCAACCTTTGCCTAAAAGCAAGACATAAATTTACAAGGCTGTCCTTCCTTTCCTCTTTAGTGGGAAGGACAGACTTTCAGGGGAGATTATTATGCATTGATATCAGCCTGGAGACAGCACCAGAGGAATCTATGTAACAAACTTTATTATCTTTTAAGTACTGTCAGATTCCCATATATTTACTTCCACACAATTTGCGGCTTCTAGAGACTCAAAGTCTTTTTCCTTTGTCTTGTCACTTACCGAAAATGTATTATTCTTTGTTGAAAATGCCATGTGCACCGGAATTCTAAGCCACTTATTTGAGAATTACTCATTTCCTGGGTATCTCCCATGTGTATATGAGAATCATATGTTAATGAACTTGTTGGGTTTTGCTTGCAAATCTGTCTTTGTTAGAGGAAGCCCAACAACAAATTCAGAAGGTAGAGGAAAAATTATTTTTCCTCCCTTACACTATTACAAACATTGGTGTACGAATATCTGTTCAAGTCCCTGCTTATATTTTTTTGGGTATACAGTCAGAAGTAAAATTGCTGGATCATATAGTAATGCTTTGTTTAATTTTTTGAGGAATTGCCCTACTGTTTCCCATGGTGGCTCCATCATTTTACATTTTCACCAGTAATGCTTAAAGACTTCAATATTTTTCTCTCCCAAAAACACTTGCTATGTTTTTCTTTTTCTTTTTTTTGGGGGGGGCGGAGATGATCACCATCCTAATAGATATGACCTCCTCTCTTTTTATGAGTGTTAACATGGTATATATTATTGTAATCTTTTATTTTAACCCGTTTGTGTCTTTACATTTAGCATATGTCTCATAAACAGGATAATTTGGGCTTGCTTTTTATCCAATTGACTATCTTGTAATTCTGGCAATTCTATGATTTATATTTTATGTCAATAATTGAATTATCAGGTTTATCTATTATCTTTTATTAGCTTTATGGTTTCTCTATGTGTTTGTCATCCCAAGTGTTCTCTTTTCTGTTTTTTTTTTTTTGGATTAATTTAAATTTTGTTATGATTTTACTTTTCTACTTTGCTAATTATCTTTAGCTCTTTTAAGAAAGTTTTCTAGTGTCCGTCCAAGCAATATATCCATTTCACGCATAGTATAAGAACTGAACAACACTGTACTTCCATTTCTCCAATTGCAAGCTTCATGTTGTTATTTTTATATGATTTACTTATCAGTTACAAATGTCACAAACATATTTATCATTTTAATCAGTCAATTATTTATCAAAATATTTAAATTTTAGAAAGAATCTTATTTATTTCCCAGTTTGGATACTTTTCTTAATCTTTATTTCCTTGCATAGTTCTCTGCTTTCGTCTGGCAGATGGAATCTTTTTTCTTTTCTTTTGCCTGAGGAGTTTCTCTTGTGGTGCTGTTGTACTGACCATAGATTCTTTTAAAATTTTATGCCTAGAAAAGTCTTTAGTTTATCTTCATTTTGAAAGACACCGTCTTCATGTGTAGAGTTCTAGGTTCACAGTTTTTTTTTGTTTGTTTGTTTTTGTTTTTTTTTTTGAGACGGAGTCTCACGCTGTTGCCCAGGCTGGAGTGCAGTGGCGCGATCTCGGCTCACTGCAAGCTCCGCCTCCCGGGTTCCCGCCATTCTCCTGCCTCAGCCTCCTGAGTAGCTGGGACTACAGGCGCCCGCCACCGCACCCGGCTAATTTTTTGTATTTTTAGTAGAGACGGGGTTTCACTGTGGTCTCGATCTCCTGACCTTGTGATCCGCCCGCCTCGGCCTCCCAAAGTGCTGGGATTACAGGCTTGAGCCACCGCGCCCGGCCCACAGTTGTTTTATTTAGGATGCTGACAACTTTTCTCACTGTGTGATTTCCAATGAGAATTATTTTCTCAAGCGTATCTCTGTTCTTCTGTATGCAACGTGCTCCCCTCCCCTCAAAGCCTGGTTACTTTTAATTACTTTTCTCATCACTTTTCTGCATTTTTATTATAATGCACTTTTGTGTTGTATTTGTATTTCTTTGGCTTGGGTTTTGTGGAACTTTTTAAGTCTTGGATTATGGTTTTAATAAAATTTGGAAAATTTTCCTTCATAATTTAAAAAAGTATTTGTCTGCCCCCCAACCATATTGGACCTTTTCAAGTTATCTCGCAGCTCACCAAAGAGCTTTTCATTTTGTTTATGGTCTGTTTCTTTGTTTTTGTTGTTGTTTTTTTTTTGGATAGTTTGTCCATGTGCCTCAGTCTCACTTTTAGGGTCTCCTGCCATGTCAATCTGCCATTAATCTTTCCCACTATAATTTTTTACCTCAGATGGTGTAGTTTTCTTTTCTGGAAGTTTGACTTTGGCTCTTCTATCTTCCAAGTTTTCTTTTTGCTTTCTGAAATATAGATTTATAATAACAGTTTGAACGTCCCTCTCTGCCCACTCTCACACTTGTGTCAGATTTGATTGGGTAACTTCTCTTTTATGTGTCATATGTTCCTACCCTTTTGCAAGTCTGGTAATGTGTGATTTGATGACAGCATTGTAAATTTCACCATTTTAGTGCTGCACAATTTTGTTTCTTTATGAATGTTCTTAAACTTTTGTCATAGAACACAGTTAAATTAGAAACAATTATATCTTTTTGGGTCTACTTTTAAGATTTTAGGTGGGCTCAGTTTGGCATTGAGTTCAGGGCTAATTTTTCCCCATTACAGAGACTCTGAATGCTCCACAGAGTGCACTGTGTTGGAATCCCAATGAGGTTTCCAGGTGACAATATTTTAATATAGCAAGAGAAGACTGTTCAGTTCTTGTTCCACAGAGCTGTTTGTGCACACCTGGGAAGATTAGGAGGCTGCTCCCAAGTGGCCTCACATAACAACATTCATTATGTTTTTAAAATTTTGAAATTCAGACTTCTGAGAACAAAGGCCTTATGTTGTCAGCAGTTTGAGTGTGGATCACAAAAGAGTTGCGTGGGCCACTATACTGATTACTAATTTACAATGAAAAATTTACTTGATAAAAGAGCCGGGATATGCACATTGTCAAGATCATGCCATTCTCTCCCTGTAGCCAAGGTTTAGGGTAGATTAAATGACAGTTTACTAATTTTCAATAACAAATAGCTGTGAAGCTTTTATGACCAGTGAATTATCTCCTCCCATGGAAAGGCAAGTGAGATCTAGGTGAATATATATCCATATATGTGTTCTGTAATCATCTCATTATATACAATTTGAATATGTATAACATATAGTTCTAAGACCTCAGATAAATGGATTCATTTTCCTTTCTTTTCGTTCTATCGAGAGGTGAATATTTTTAAGTTTAAAGGCAAAACTCGCTTTTCCCTGGACATAGCCACTACCAAATTGTTTCTTCTAATCTTTGCCTTTCGCATTTTTCAAAATTCTAAAGATAACCAATCTTGCACCTTTCTGATGTATGTATCCTTGGCTTAGATAGGTTTATAGATTCATTCTTAATGTATTCAATTTGTAAATCATTTAATCCTTCGAAGCTTTTACTAATTTTTGTCTGCTAATCTACTTTGTCTAACATTTGCTGTTTAACACAGGGGGACAATTATTTTTCTTCTCTTTAAAGTTCTCGAAAAACATATACATTCTATCTTGGAATTAGTGACAAGAAGGACCTATTTTGTATTATGCACTTCCTTCATCATTGCTTGATTTAAGACTGATTACCATTCAAAATACCATTGAATAATTTTAAGTGATTGAATAACATGAAGAAACCACACCTGTCATTTCAAAACATAATTCTAGCAGCCTTTTGAAAGAGCAGCAGTGACATTCAAAATGCTCTTACCTGAAATTGCATGAACACCTCTATCAGACTGGATGTAAGTCCCAATGGCAAAAGCAAGACCTTGTACGATCCTGGCTGAAACACATGACATGTCAATTTTTGAGTTGCTGCATCTTTGGAAGACACAGAGTAGTCTTAAGGAAATAGCTGGGGAGGAGCTCATCAACCACTTATTCAGTAAGACATTATTTCAACACTTTAACTGCTATGGCCTTTACAAGGGATGTTTACTATCAGCCTAGTGGAGGGGGATGAAGGACAGAGCAGTATCTAATTGTGACTTAACAGAAACGATAACAACAAAATGAGATTAAGAGTCTTGAGAAAATGTTTGTTTCATTCCATATCATCTTTGAAGTACATTTATACAATGTAATAGGATCTTTTCCTATCTCCCACTTCATATAAAACTAATGCCTTTCATGATATTATAAGCTACAGTACATTCATCATTATACAGAGCTTAAAGTCTTACATCAAAATGTTCCCATTTGGTCACTTTGTTGGAAGTCTCAATAGGGAAGATGAAAAACAAAAAAACTGACCTTGTATAGTTTGTCTACCGGATGAATGCAAAGAGCGTTTCTTTCCCGGGTTTTAGGGAAAATGAGGGCCAGCACCTTGTACAGTTGATCATGTCAGTCACAACTCTGCCTAGTTTTAATTAAAATTTTGTTAAGCGATAAAGGTTGTCTCATGCAGATTCATCATAATAAAAGACTGTTTTAGGAGTTCATGACATTCAAAATCTATTAAAATTTCATCCAAAAACTGTCAAAGTCGTTTACATCATATTTGGTAATCTTGATGGCAAATTCCCAGTGTACTATAAGATTTGTTAATTGCCAGGATCTGTGGGGTTGAATTAAAAAAATTCTATTACTCTAAACAATTCTGTAGGGTATGCACCAAATAGTTCTGTGATGTATATGGAGCCAAGCTCTGAAGTCCCCTTGTCTGTCTCTGAAGATCTGCTCTTTAACCAAAATGACAACCATATAAACACAAGAAGCATCTCCCACAGAAACATTTGAGGCCAGATCTTCACCGTGCTTCATCAGCCATCTCATCTCAGACCCAAAAGATAAAAGAGGACAATTACTTCTAATATCATCAAAATTACTCTAGTAGAGATACCTCGGCTTTCTAAAAGCACTTCAAAACTCACTGTCCACACTTATAATACGTTGCTTATATAAATTACTACCTTTATAGATTGTATTATGTATTATGGAGATGCTGTGCTAGGACACATTGTACTTTTTTCTTAATTTTCTTTTTGCTTTATCTGGGAGTGTGTGTTACATAAAAATAAAAGATTTATAAATGTTTCTGTATATCTGCTCAAAACTTCCTATTAAGTTCTTATAAATAACTTGAAAGTTATAAAGTCAATCAGAATTTTGAGAACTTGGAGGTGACCATGATCTTCGTAGACCAGAGGTGGGTGGGAGTGTGTGGGAAGTTAGGAAAAGAACCCCTGGACAGAGATAACCCTTGAGCTGGTCCCTTAGCATTCAGCCTTTGCATTGATGGAGAGGAGTGATGGAGAGGCATTAAGGGTGGAGTTTTGATGTGGAAAAAAGAGAGGAGATAGTGTGATTGTGTCAAGACCTGAGAAGAAGCATTTAGCATTGATTAAAATTGTTAAAAATTGGTTGCCACCAGTCTGTAGGGGTTTTCACTGATAATATAAAGAATTATAACTTTATATTATGGGATTTGCAGCACTCATGGCATTTTTAAGGAGGGAAGTGTCAAGCCGAAAATACAGTTTATTCACATTTTTAATGTATTGAAATAAAAAAAAATTGTGCCATTTCCTCAAGTTACTGGTTTGTTAGTTCCACTGATTGCCCTTAAGGCCAAGATTTTGAGCATTGTCTCTGCATGCAGCTTGAAACACACACACAGGATCACACACACACACTCACATACACACACAGAAACCATCTTTATACCTATGACATCAAAATTTGTATCTTCCCACCCAATTTTTCTGTGCTACAAATATACATTTCTAATCGTTTATTCAACATTGTGACAAATATATTTATTTGTTTATTTATTTATTTATTTATTTATTTATTGAGACTGAGTCTCACTCTGTCACTCAGACTGGAGTGCAGTGGCACAATCTCGGCTCACTGCAAGCTCCGCTTCCCAGGTTCATGACATTCTCCTGCCTCAGCCTCCCGAGTAGCTGGGACTACAGGCGCCCGCCACCACGGCCGTCTAATTTTTTTCTGTTTTATTTTTTAGGAGAGACGCGGTTTCACCGTGTTAGCCTGGATGCTCTCGATCTCCTGACCTCGTGATCCTCCCACCTCAGCCTCCCAAAGTGCTGGGATTACAGGCGTGAGCCACCGTACCCGGCCAAAATGTATTTCAAAAACAGTAAAAATTAGTATGTCTAAAGTGAAAGCCATGATTTTCTACTCAAATCTGGCTCTCACCCAGTGATTCTTATCTCAGCGAAGGTTCAATCATCCATCCTTTCTGGAAAGCTCATCTCTGGGGATCCATCTTACTACTTATCCCTTCCTTACCTGCCCTCATATTTAAACAAGTCCTTTAGATTTTATTTACTACAATTTCTTAATCCTGTTTACTTCCTTTCATATCCTAGTCTAAATTGCCCTTGACTCTACCCCAGATATTGCCATTCTCTCTCAACAGTTTTCTCTATGTCCATTTCTGCATTTCTGGCCTTTCAATCTGCTCAACGCAAGAGTGAGTTTTAAGCAACATACCTGTGAGCATTCTCCTTAGAACTTTCCGGTAGTTTACCAGTTGATTAAATGCAGAGGTCAAAACTATTCACAGCAGGCTTCAAGTTCTACATTCTAGCTATAAATATACGTCTAGCTTAACTCAACACATCCCTGTGTGCCTTTTTTGGTTATTCATGTGCTATCTTAATTATTTGTTTTTTCTACCTGTTATGGACATTACGTCCTCTTCCTTTTTTTCTAATGGCACCACTAACATCTTTTAGTAAATGTCTCCGTACCTTAGCTTATGTCATTTCCTTAATGAAGCCACTCTTAAAACATCCCTAAACCACTCGAAATCTATCAGAATTCCATTTTTGCCCTCATAAATCTTATTTCAATGTATAGTTATCCATTTACTATGATAACCTCAGTATCTTGTGGACATTTTTCAATATCTTCCTCTTTTGTTTAAAGTTATTTTTTTTTTCTTCACCAGATAGACCAATGAGCACAGTAACACCCATATAGTAAATGCTCAGTAGCTATGGCTGGAAGAAAAAATAAATGGTGAGACCAGTGAAAAGTAGAAAGAAAGATGAAATATATCTGATGAAATATTGGTTCTTTGGGGAACTAGGGAAGTCAAATCCATTTTGATTTCTGGCCTAACATATTCGAGAGTATAATTTACTGCACATAAGGCAAATTATAGTCATTCATGAAGGACTTCTCAGCCCTTATTAATAATGCTCAACGACATTACAACAGCTTGTGAAGTCTTAGAAAATCCATGGAGTATTCAGACTCTGAATTTTATATGTTTACAATCCATAGAGACTTACATCAAGTGATTAAATATTTCCAAATATAAATCATATTTTGATCCAAAGAACTGTTAAGCTGTATTCAGGAGCCAGTACCAGTAGCACAAGTCCTAACCTAAGTAAGGAAATCCCTCAGTAGAGGAATAAGTAACACATACGTTCATTTTAAATACCCATAGAAAGTGATCACAGATATGCTACTTAACTAAATATGTAATTTTCAGTGGAATCTTCAATTCTCAATTGCTGTTTAAAAAAATCTTGGTCTTATAACTTAAAATTAGATTAATCAGATATATGGCAAGCATTGTGTATACTACTTTGAATTTGGGTTTCATGTAAATACCACAAAGGCACAGATTATTGTAGGTTTTGTTCAATGCTGTTTCACCAGTACTTTGAAGGATGTCAGCTACGTAATAGTCACTGTTTATTGAATTAAACTATTTAAATTAATGCTTGTGTATGAATGGACATATATCCATATAGAATATGTGTATTAAGTACCTACCATGTGCAAAGAAGTACGTTCAGTGCTGATGATGAGACAGAGAACCCCACATTTTCTACCCTCAAGGACCCTGAGTTCAGTGGAGGGATTATAACACATTAAAATTGCAGAGGCAGATACATAGGATTGTGTGAGAGGAGTTGAGGAGGGCTAATTGGGTAAGAAAAAAACTGAATCGCATGTTGTGGAGAGAACCAAGTCAAGGAAGGCGAAAATATACCCCAAGAAGAACAGCATCAGATAAGAAAATTGATTAAAGCGAGTTGGTCATTAGGGGACATACAAGACATCTGTTCTGGAGATACATATCTCAAGGACATGAAGAGTCCTGTTCAGCTTAGGGATTTTGAACACCACTCCCAGAGGTGGTTCAGAGAATGACCTTGTGGGGCAAAATGTGGAGGTAGAGATAGCAGTGAGGGTATGACTGAAATATGCCAGGTGAGAAAGGATGCAGTCATACTTGGGGCAAAAGTGAATGGCCTCGATTTAAGCAAAGTCTAGGAGCATAGTTGGTTCGGTTTGGCAATAGTTTGTGTATAGGTATCAAGGAGAAGAAGTAGGGGAAGTTATGAAAGATTTATCTCATCAGCTGCATGGATAGTAGTGCTGATAACCAAATTAAGAATATAAATAGGGACTGATTATGAGGGGGACAGGTGAGTATCCCATCCTGGAAATCTTATTTTGGAGGCTGAATATTGGGAGAGAAATCTAGGCTTCAGTATAGATGGCACAATCGGGATAGAGACTGATGACAGTAAACTCAGAGACTGAACCTTGGGAATACAAAGATTTAGGCCACACATAAAACATAAGATGGAAAGGCCAGCATAAGATAAACATACTAAATTTGACATTACAGGAACCAAGAAGATTGTTAAGAAAGCAGAAATTTTCACATAAAGCTAAATTCAAGTAACTCATAGTAAAAATGAAATAGATATTATTTTTAATGTTTTCTAGATTAAGAAAATGAAAGATCATAGAATGTACACATTTGTGTAAAGTCATACTAATACATAGGAAATGAGCTTTTATACTAACCTATTTTAAACTTTAGTATGTCGGCATTCCCTTAGATTAAGTTCTAATTTTCTGGAATGAGAATTCACCCAGATTTGGTCTTATTAGGATACAAACTTTAATGATTGGGCAACTAAAAATGAAGTAGCCCTTGAGAAAAGTAATTCTCATATAATTTTTTAAAATTTCAAAGACCTTTAATAGAGTGAAATTGACTCATACACAGCAAAATTGATTATTTTCTTGTGACTCTTTTTAAATTTTCACTTATTTTGAGGCTGGAGGGAGATCAATGTCAAATTATATAATCGTATGATGTAATAATGTCATCTCAGCACTCCTCAACTACTTGTCTGACCAAAATTTTGTTAATTACTCGTGCTGACCTTTAACTTAGTATTTAATAAATGAACTATAATTTAGCAGCCTTAACTTTGTCCAGCTTCATGCCGTCAGTCACTAAATATGTCTTAAACATCTGCTATTTGTGAGAAAGTACTAAGTGTCAAGGTACAAAAAATAATACACAGTCTTGGAACACAAGGGGTTCATAGTGTAGTGCAAAACATAAATGGAAAAGTAAATTAAAAAGCAATAATAAGTAAAGTATATTTTCATAGGAAAAATGATAAAAGTAAATAAAACAACAAAGCCTAAGAGAAAATTATGAAGACTACTGTTGTTTAAAGGAGAAGCCTTTATAGTGACGATAATTTTGGGGTTGTAGAGTCAACCTAAAATGTTAGCAGATATCCACCCGGCACATGTGAAGGTGGTAGTGGAGGGTGTTGGCAGTCCAGCATTCCAGGCAAACAAGTAGAGTAAGTAAGTCAAGGCAGAAACAAGAGCCTCCAACACTGTCCAGGAGGTCTGCCCATCAATTTTGGAGTCCAAGAGAGTCACCAAAGAATTTAAAAGACAGGAAGAAGATTCACTTTCTTCATTTTCAGACATTTGCACTGTTAGTTTTGAACAAACTTCTGTTTATTATTATGTCCTGTTATATTCTGAATGAATAAGACATAAACCTTCACTGCTTAGTACTTCATGCTTGTCTTGAAAAGAATAGGAAAAAATGCTGATAGAAGAACTTTTGGGAATATTAGAGAAAACCATAGCAAAATTCATGTGTGTGTACATTCAGTTCTTTATTCAAGTCATGATTATTTCATCCTTACTAAAATCTTTCTTTCGCTGTTTAGAATACACGATAACTGATATATTAAGTGCATCATTAACATTTTATTTAGTTTGATAAAAAATAAGAAAACCTTTTTTTGATATTATCTTTATTTACTCAGATATTTGCTTTCTCAAGAAATTATTATTAGCCTAGTAATTATATTCACAAGCAATAATTTTTTGTAGTACTGACCTCATTATACTATCAAATGGTAAACGCTTTTGGTTTTAATAAGGCAATTGCAGTGTAAATATAAGGCGTCAGGACTATAATCCCTAAAGAAAATATCAGCCAAGAGCACCAGTGTTTTAGTGTTGAACTAGGAGTTTTCCTGGTTGCAATGGTAAGTGAATAGTAACGTCCTAATGCCTTGATCTGTAAGTCAGCAAATTTTCCAAATCTGATTTTGGCACATGCCATTACCAAATTTAATTAGACATTTTTTAAACCATGCCTAACAAGAGTGCAGACAAGAAAACTAGTTTGAACTTTGCTTCTGGTGCCAATAGCATTATAAAATGTGGTAAACACTGGTAATTGTGTTTAGTTCAATAACACTTTTAATTATGATTGAGCTCTCCTTCAGAGTCTATGGATTTTACTGATGCAAAACAAACAGCAGAAAGCCAAGTGAAGGCAGCCTCATGGATTTCCATGGCCTAATTAAGGTACAGATTCGTTGCTTCCCCATGGCGGCCTTAAGCAAAATAAGCTACGTGCTTGTAATTTCATAGTCAGATCCGTTTTGCTTAAAATATGAAACTAATACAATGATATATTTAATCTCTGTATACCCTGTGCACTTATCTTTGTGTCTGAAATATAATAGACACTTTGTTTTTGTCTGCCAAATGAAGAAAAAATATAGTAAAACAAACACATAATGCAGAGAAAATAGAATGTGTTGACTTGGGGTGATTTGGCTATTTATGAGGTATTGATGATGATGGTTAATTACTCAAATATTTAGAACTAATTTCCTCCATGTCTTCCCACTTTTAACTCATTAGATTTCCCCACACCCTCTCTCATGTTTATTCTAAAATGAGAAATGGAGAGCAGTATTAATACCCCTGGGTGTGCGGATCTCCTGCCTTCTGGCAACATTTATTTCCTTTGGAACGTTTTGTCCATATTTGCTAAATACATAGTGACAAAGTAAATCAATGACATAATTAATTGTAATCAATCTTAAGCTCTTTTTGTTCATCCTCCAGGACTCCTTCTACTTCCTGTGAAAAGGGCCGTTTCAAAGGGAAAGACATCTGTCATGTGGGCTTCTGTTCTCGCTTCAGTATTGCTGAATAAAACATGACAAAAGAAATGATGTCAAATCAACTGAAAGATAATATTTGTACTTTTGTGTCCTTATCATGCTTCAGGTTTGGGTTAAGCATCTCTGGCCAAGAGATATAGGCTAATTTCTAGAACGTTAGCTAATGGAGTCAGTTAATGGAATAAGGATCTATACAAACTAGATGAAAAAGAATCAAGTGTCTGCACTTTCTGAAGAATTGAGAGATGCACAGCATTTAATTTTGTGTTGCTGATGGGATCTTCTTTCTCGAGTTCCTCCCATTTTTACACAAATGAACATTTGGGTTGTCAGGATATCCCCCCAGAACATAACATTGCCTAAATCTGCAACACTCTTTACTCAATAGGAAATTACCAATAAAACCCACAGCAGCGTGACAGAAAACACCCAGATAATGCTGGTGGAAATAACATTGGTATCAATAACTTAATTTTTTTGTAAACTCAGAAATTGCATAATCCCATCAGCTGCTGGGTGTCTCCTTTCAGTGCAGCTGCTGAGAACTGTCTGCTCTCAGGTTCAGAGAGAAGCTCGTATTTGCTCTGTTCTTTGATATCTATTTTCTCAGAAATCAGCCTGGAGACTGTGTACACTAGCGGATGTCATTCTTAAATGAATCAGAACACATCCTATTTTGTGTTTAAAACATTTAAACATCAAAATTCAGAGTTCTGTCTACATCAGAGGGGGGTTAGGCAAAATATTTACTATAGATTTATAGATGTAATTATATTATCCCAGAGGCTGTTTAAAGTTAAGAGGCTTTCTACTTGCATCACAGATTAACATTCTCAGGATTTGTAACTAAATTTTAACAACACTAAAAATTGCAAATGAAAATATTGCTTTTAATATTCTAATTTGAGAAATTCAAGAAATGTATCATTTTGATGGTGTTTGCTTTTGCATAAAATGAACTTTATTTAAAAATAAATGTCGTTTTTATTCTACTGTTTAGGTGAATTATATGTACTCTTCTTTTTCTTGCTAAAATCCAGCAAGATTTTACAGTGTTCCAATGTAATAAATATTGTACTCAACATGTGGCTCACAATACAATCTGTTAAGCAGTCTGTGAGATGGAAAAACTGTGAAATGAAGAGAATACACACCAGACATTTTTAAAATGGCTTAAATGAATCTTTTCTGTCTCAATGCAGTGATAGCAGAGCACAGATGATTTTGCTTTGGGCGAAGTAAATCAGCAATAAAGAAAAAGTCGCTCATTTGACCTGAGTCCAATTTTGTCATGTGTACATATATCACTACTGACTTCTACGTTTCCATATTAGCAGATTGGCAGTCAAGAATAAAAGGATGTGATGCTTGCCTTATGAGATTGGTCTGAAGGAAGTATTCATATGTCAACTATATTTTAGAGTTAAAATTTAATGAATTCCTGTAAGATTATGTTCAGGAATGGATGAAAGAAATTAAAATTGTATGAATCTAAAACTGCCAGTTACAGGTAGTTTGCAGGGATTCCGTGTGTCGTGAATATGGTGTGATTTGAAGGTGCACTTTACTCAACATTGTAGGTAATATCAAAAGTAAAACGTTTGCCAATAGGAGCTGCACCAGGAGCAAGGAGGGCAGAGGAATTTTGTGCTAATTCCTGAAAAGTGGATTTACAGGTTTCGAGAGCAATCCTTGAATCTTGGCCCACTGTGGCCCAAAACTCAATGCTATAAAACTTCCAGAATCCATAAAGAACAATGTGTTCATGCTGAATCAGAGTAGTATCTGCTAACTATATTCACTTTTCCTCTGGACAATAAAAAGTGAAATATGGAAAACGTTTAGCTAGAAAGGTTATAAGAAGGTGTGTGTGTGTGTGTGTGTGTGTGTGTGTATGTGTGTATGTATGTGTTTGTGTGTGTGTGACAGAGAGAATGAAGGGCGGGATGGCTCCAATAAGTAACCAAAAGAGTAGAACTCAAAACTTAGTAAAACAGGAGGAAAAGCCTTGAGAAATCTAAAACGTTGGTGCAAATGGAGTTGGAAGAACTAGAACCTACCATCATAGCTCACACAGGTTGAGGAGAAAAAGACCAGGGGAATCATCAAGTAAAAATGAGTCTTTAAAATAAAGAACAGGGGGGGCGGAGCAAGATGGCCGAATAGGAACAGCTCCAGTCTCCAACTCCCAGCGCGAGCGACACAGAAGACCGGTGATTTCTGCATTTTCAACTGAGGTACTGGGTTCATCTCACTGGGGAGTGCCGGACGATCGGTGCTGGTCAGCTGCTGCAGCCCGACCAGTGAGAGCTGAAGCAGGGCGAGGCATTGCCTCACCTGGGAAGCGCAAGGGGGAAGGGAATCCCTTTTCCTAGCCAGGGGAACTGAGACACACAACACCTGGAAAATCGGGTAACTCCCACCCCAATACTGCGCTTTAAGCAAACAGGCACACCAGGAGATCATATCCCACGCCTGGCCGGGAGGGTCCCACACCCACGGAGCCTCCCTCATTGCTAGCACAGCAGTCTGTGATCTACCCGCAAGGCAGCAGCGAGGCTGGGGGAGGGGCACCCGCCATTGCTGAGGCTTAAGTAGGTAAACATAGCCGCTGGGAAGCTCGAACTGGGTGGAGCTCACAGCAGCTCAAGGAAACCTGCCTGTCTCTGTAGACTCCACCTCTGGGGACAGGGCACAACTATAAAACAACAAAAGCAGCAGAAAACTCTGCAGACGCAAACGACTGTCTGACAGCTTTGAACAGAGCAGTGGATCTCCCAACACGGAGGTTGAGATCTGAGAAGGGACAGACTCCCTGCTCAAGTGGGTCCCTGACCCCTGAGCAGCCTAACTGGGAGACATCCCCCACTAGGGGCAGTCTGATACCCCACACCTCACAGGGTGGAGTACACCCCTGAGAGGAAGCTTCCAAAGCAAGAATCAGACAGGTACACTCGCTGTTCAGAAATATTCTATCTTCTGCAGCCTCTGCTGCTGATACCCAGGCAAACAGGGTCTGGAGTGGACCTCAAGCAATCTCCAACAGACCTACAGCTGAGGGTCCTGACTGTTAGAAGGAAAACTATCAAACAGGAAGGACACCTACACCAAAACCCCATCAGTACATCACCATCATCAAAGACCAGAGACAGATAAAACCACAAAGATGGGGAAAAAGCAGGGCAGAAAAGCTGGAAATTCAAAAAATAAGAGCGCATCTCCCCCGGCAAAGGAGCGCAGCTCATCGCCAGCAACGGATCAAAGCTGGACGGAGAATGACTTTGACGAGATGAGAGAAGAAGGCTTCAGTCCATCAAATTTCTCAGAGCTAAAGGAGGAATTACGTACCCAGCGCAAAGAAACTAAAAATCTTGAAAAAAAAGTGGAAGAATTGATGGCTAGAGTAATTAATGCAGAGAAGGTCCTAAACGAAATGAAAGAGATGAAAACCATGACACGAGAAATACGTGACAAATGCACAAGCTTCAGTAACCGACTCGATCAACTGGAAGAAAGAGTATCAGCGATTGAGGATCAAATGAATGAAATGAAGCGAGAAGAGAAACCAAAAGAAAAAAGAAGAAAAAGAAATGAACAAAGCCTGCAAGAAGTATGGGATTATGTAAAAAGACCAAATCTACGTCTGATTGGGGTGCCTGAAAGTGAGGGGGAAAATGGAACCAAGTTGGAAAACACTCTTCAGGATATCATCCAGGAGAACTTCCCCAACCTAGTAGGGCAGGCCAACATTCAAATCCAGGAAATACAGAGAACGCCACAAAGATACTCCTCGAGAAGAGCAACTCCAAGACACATAATTGCCAGATTCACCAAAGTTGAAATGAAGGAAAAAATCTTAAGAGCAGCCAGAGAGAAAGGTCGGGTTACCCACAAAGGGAAGCCCATCAGACTAACAGCAGATCTCTCGGCAGAAACTCTCCAAGCCAGAAGAGAGTGGGGGCCAATATTCAACATTCTTAAAGAAAAGAATTTTAAACCCAGAATTTCATATCCAGCCAAACTAAGTTTCATAAGTGAAGGAGAAATAAAATCCTTTACAGATAAGCAAATGCTTAGAGATTTTGTCACCACTAGGCCTGCCTTACAAGAGATCCTGAAGGAAGCACTAAACATGGAAAGGAACAACCGGTACCAGCCATTGCAAAAACATGCCAAAATGTAAAGACCATCGAGGCTAGGAAGAAACTGCATCAACTAACGACCAAAATAACCAGTTAATATCATAATGGCAGGATCAAGTTCACACATAACAATCTTAACCTTAAATGTAAATGGACTAAATGCTCCAATTAAAAGACACAGACTGGCAAACTGGATAAAGAGTCAAGACCCATCAGTCTGCTGTATTCAGGAGACCCATCTCACATGCAGAGACATACATAGGCTCAAAATAAAGGGATGGAGGAAGATTTACCAAGCAAATGGAGAACAAAAAAAAGCGGGGGTTGCTATACTAGTCTCTGATAAAACAGACTTTAAACCATCAAAGATCAAAAGAGACAAAGAAGGCCATTACATAATGGTAAAGGGATCAATTCAACAGGAAGAGCTAACTATCCTAAATATATACGCACCCAATACAGGAGCACCCAGATTCATAAAGCAAGTCCTTAGAGACTTACAAAGAGACTTAGACTCCCATACAATAATAATGGGAGACTTCAACACTCCACTGTCAACATTAGACAGATCAACGAGACAGAAAGTTAACAAGGATATCCAGGAATTGAACTCATCTCTGCAGCAAGCAGACCTAATAGACATCTACAGAACTCTCCACCCCAAATCAACAGAATATACATTCTTCTCAGCACCACATCGTACTTACTCCAAAATTGACCACGTAATTGGAAGTAAAGCACTCCTCAGCAAATGTACAAGAACAGAAATTATAACAAACTGTCTCTCAGACCACAGTGCAATCAAACTAGAACTCAGGACTAAGAAACTCAATCAAAACCACTCAACTACATGGAAACTGAACAACCTGCTCCTGAATGACTACTGGGTACATAACAAAATGAAGGCAGAAATAAAGATGTTCTTTGAAACCAATGAGAACAAAGATACAACATACCAGAATCTCTGGGACACATTTAAAGCAGTGTGTAGAGTGAAATTTATAGCACTAAATGCCCACAAGAGAAAGCAGGAAAGATCTAAAATTGACACTCTAACATCACAATTAAAAGAGCTAGAGAAGCAAGAGCAAACACATTCGAAAGCTAGCAGAAGGCAAGAAATAACTAAGATCAGAGCAGAACTGAAGGAGATAGAGACACAAAAAACTCTCCAAAAAATCAATGAATCTAGGAGTTGGTTTTTTGAAAAGATCAACAAAATTGACAGACCACTAGCCAGACTAATAAAGAAGAAAAGAGAGAAGAATCAAATCTACGCAATTAAAAATGATAAAGGGGATATCACCACCGACCCCACAGAAATACAAACTACCATCAGAGAATACTATAAACACCTCTATGCAAATAAACTGGAAAATCTAGAAGAAATGGATAATTTCCTGGACACTTACACTCTTCCAAGACTAAACCAGGAAGAAGTTGAATCCCTGAATAGACCAATAGTAGGCTCTGAAATTGAGGCAATAATTAATAGCCTACCAACCAAAAAAAAGTCCAGGACCAGATGGATTCACAGCTGAATTCTACCAGAGGTACAAGGAGGAGTTGGTACCATTCCTTCTGAAACTATTCCAATCAATAGAAAAAGAGGGAATCCTCCCTAACTCATTTTATGAGGCCAACATCATTCTGATACCAAAGCCTGGCAGAGACACAACAAAAAAAGAGAATTTTAGACCAATATCCCTGATGAACATCGATGCAAAAATCCTCAATAAAATACTGGCAAACCGGGTTCAGCAACACATCAAAAAGCTTATCCACCATGATCAAGTGGGCTTCATCCCTGGGATGCAAGGCTGGTTCAACATTCGCAAATCAATAAACATAATCCAGCATATAAACAGAACCAAAGACAAGAACCACATGATTATCTCAATAGATGCAGAAAAGGCTTTTGACAAAATTCAACAGCCCTTCATGCTAAAAACGCTCAATAAATTCGGTATTGATGGAACGTACCTCAAAATAATAAGAGCTATCTATGACAAACCCACAGCCAATATCATACTGAATGGGCAAAAACTGGAAAAATTCCCTTTGAAAACTGGCACAAGACAGGGATGCCCTCTCTCACCACTCCTATTCAACATAGTGTTGGAAGTTCTGGCTAGGGCAATTAGGCAAGAGAAAGAAATCAAGGGTATTCAGTTAGGAAAAGAAGAAGTCAAATTGTCCCTGTTTGCAGATGACATGATTGTATATTTAGAAAACCCCATTGTCTCAGCCCAAAATCTCCTTAAGCTGATAAGCAATTTCAGCAAAGTCTCAGGATACAAAATTAATGTGCAAAAATCACAAGCATTCTTATACACCAGTAACAGACAAACAGAGAGCCAAATCAGGAATGAACTTCCATTCACAATTGCTTCAAAGAGAATAAAATACCTAGGAATCCAACTGACAAGGGATGTAAAGGACCTCTTCAAGGAGAACTACAAACCACTGCTCAGTGAAATAAAAGAGGACACAAACAAATGGAAGAACATACCATGCTCATGGATAGGAAGAATCAATATTGTGAAAATGGCCATACTGCCCAAGGTTATTTATAGATTCAATGCCATCCCCATCAAGCTACCAACGAGTTTCTTCATGGAATTGGAAAAAACTGCTTTAAAGTTCATATGGAACCAAAAAAGAGCCCGCATCTCCAAGACAATCCTAAGTCAAAAGAACAAAGCTGGAGGCATCACGCTACCTGACTTCAAACTATACTACAAAGCTACAGTAACCAAAACAGCATGGTACTGGTACCAAAACAGAGATATAGACCAATGGAACAGAACAGAGTCCTCAGAAATAATACCACACATCTACAGCCATCTGATCTTTGACAAACCTGAGAGAAACAAGAAATGGGGAAAGGATTCCCTATTTAATAAATGGTGCTGGGAAAATTGGCTAGCCGTAAGTAGAAAGCTGAAACTGGATCCTTTCCTTACTCCTTATACGAAAATTAATTCAAGATGGATTAGAGACTTAAATGTTAGACCTAATACCATAAAAATCCTAGAGGAAAACCTAGGTAGTACCATTCAGGACATAGGCATGGGCAAAGACTTCATGTCTAAAACACCAAAAGCAACGGCAGCAAAAGCCAAAATTGACAAATGGGATCTAATTAAACTAAAGAGCTTCTGCACAGCAAAAGAAACTACCATCAGAGTGAACAGGCAACCTACAGAATGGGAGAAAATTTTTGCAATCTACTCATCTGACAAAGGGCTAATATCCAGAACCTACAAAGAACTCAAACAAATTTACAAGAAAAAAACAAACAACCCCATCAAAAAGTGGGCAAAGGATATGAACAGACATTTCTCAAAAGAAGACATTCATACAGCCAACAGACACATGAAAAAATGCTCATCATCACTGGCCATCAGAGAAATGCAAATCAAAACCACAATGAGATACCATCTCACACCAGTTAGAATGGCGATCATTAAAAAGTCAGGAAACAACAGGTGCTGGAGAGGATGTGGAGAAATAGGAACACTTTTACACTGTTGGTGGGATTGTAAACTAGTTCAACCATTATGGAAAACAGTATGGCGATTCCTCAAGGATCTAGAACTAGATGTACCATATGACCCAGCCATCCCATTACTGGGTATATACCCAAAGGATTATAAATTATGCTGCTATAAAGACACATGCACACGTATGTTTATTGCGGCACTATTCACAATAGCAAAGACTTGGAATCAACCCAAATGTCCATCAGTGACAGATTGGATTAAGAAAATGTGGCACATATACACCATGGAATACTATGCAGCCATCAAAAAGGATGAGTTTGTGTCCTTTGTAGGGACATGGATGCAGCTGGAAACCATCATTCTTAGCAAACTATCACAAGAACAGAAAACCAAACACCGCATGTTCTCACTCATAGGTGGGAACTGAACAATGGGATCACTCGGACTCAGGAAGGGGAACATCACACACCGGGGCCTATCATGGGGAGGGGGGAGGGGGGAAGGGGGAGGGGGGAGGGGGGAGGGATTGCATTGGGAGTTATACCTGATGTAAATGACGAGTTGATGGGTGCAGCACAGCAACAAGGCACAAGTATACATATGTAACAAACCTGCACGTTATGCACATGTACCCTACAACTTAAAGTATAATAATAATAAATAAATTAAAAAAAAAATAAAAAAAATAAAGAACAGAACACATGTCAAATATACACAAAGACAATAAGAATATTTTGTTCATTTTTGTCTGCAAAAGAGAGAGGGGCTGAGTGGTGCTCTGAATAGAAAACCGTTTTCCTCCAAGATGGTATTTAAACCCAGGATTGAAGGAACACTTGAGTCAACCTCAATGTTTCTAAATATATGTCATAACCAAGAAAGTCAGGTTCTCAGTTAAGCTCAGACTGTTCATGATTTTGACACCTGGCTTTGATGCAGTATATATCTGAAGCCAGTGCAATTATGTAGGAGGGAGAACAGTAAATTTCAATATATTTCCTTTTCCTTACTGAGACTTCAGTAAATAAAGGCAGATACCAAATTTAAATACATGGTGGTATTCCCAATAAAGAAGTAATTTCAAGCCTTTTAATTTATCTTAAATGTTTCAGAGATTGTTTATGATTCTACCATGTAACTATTTTTTAAGTATAATAATTTATCATGCAGTGCATTGGGCACCCCAGGAAGGTGTGTCGTGAATATAGTGTGATTTGAAGGCACAGCTCAATACCCCACGTGCCTAGGGAAATTCTGATCCAATCGGAGACAAAAGATGCTTGCCTGTGATTAATAAATAGTAAGTTACTACACTATCATTGAAGGGATATTGATTAGAAAGCAAGTGTGCTAATTTGACTCTTCCTGGCTATTTAGCTAATCTAACATGAATTAATCTTTCTAGGTCATGGTTACTTTGGTTTACCTGTAATAGATTTACCTATAGTACAATTTACTTGTTTAAGGCCTTCTGACATATAGGGCAAACATTTTCTCTATTGTAGTGGCTACAGGTACAGCCGTGCACCAAAATGCCTTCTGCCACTCTTTACTCAGTGACCTCAGTCAGCAAGGCTTCCACAGAGCAAGCAAGTCTGTCCTCCAGACCGGTGGGACTTAAACCAGGTTTTCACCTTAATAATGTCTATTTCATACCAGTTTTGCAGATGAGCTCACTAGACTGCAAGTGGCGGGACGTGCAATGAGATCACGCAAGCAGGGGGATTCCAGAGCTCTCAATCGAAAACACTAGCTCTACTGAGATCTCCAAGCTGCTTGAAAAACAGAAACAAACAAACAAACAAAAAAAAGCTCTATACAGTAAGCATCCATTCCCCAAGTAAGATCAGGTCCCTCAAGGTCCAAGTCTCCACTTTTAGCAGTGTGTGTGAGTGTTTGAAGTCATTTCAAAGTCCACAAGTGTGACTGACAGAGTGAACTTGTATGGCTCTGCCAAAAGCCTCATTGGCGTTGCTGAGCAAGAGCACGTGCACACTCCATGTCCCACTGACAGCCTGCTCCTCGTCCTCCTGCGAAGAGACTTCCTCCCACCTCCCATCCAAGTTGGTGTGCTCTCTAGACAGATTTCAAAATGTCTTGTCTTACCAGTTAGGAGCTCACAGAGTTAGAATTCAGGGTGAAATTCACGGATGCCTGGTTATGGAAAACTGTGGGTTGTGAAGGCAAGGCAGGAAAAAGCTGAAAGTTTGGCTTTCTAACTGCAGATGAGTCTCACAGGTGTTCTGTGACCTTAACCTGGCGTGAGAGGGGAGCAGCGAAGGACAAGTTTTTTGTCCTTTCCAGACATTGAGTATTGAAAATCAGGACAGATGGAGTTTTTTCAAAACAAAGATTTTTAGAACTCTAGAGTATTATTACAGAGGTTTGCAGTTTGGGAAGGCACGGTTGGAAAACATTAAAATAATTTTTTAAACACCAAGTGTTCTTTACACAAAGGATAACAGATCTAACATCAAATATCTTCATTACAGGCATTTTATTGTGCATCTGAGATACTACATTTGTTTACAAACAGAAGGTTTGTGACTGCCTGTGTTGAGCAACTGTATTGGCATCATTTTCCCAGCAGCGTGAGCTCACTTTATGTCTCCGTCACATTTTGGTAATTCTTGCAATATTTTTTACTTTTTCATTATTACTATATGTGTTATGGCATTCTGTGATCAGTATTCATTGATGTTAATTTTAATTGTTTAGGGGGGTCATGACTCACACCCACATAGGACAGTTAACTTAATACATCAACGTCCTGTGTGTTCTGACTGCCTCACCAACCATCTGTTCTCCCATCTCTCCCTCTCCTTGGGCCTCCCTATTCCCTGAGACACAATGATACTGCAATTAGGCCAATTAATGACCTCTAAGTATTCAAGTGAAAGGAAGAGTCCAACATCTCTCACTTTAAATCAAAAGCTAGAAACGATTAAGCTTAATGAGAAGGCATGTTGAAAGCTCAGATTGGCCAAACACTTAGCATTGTGTATCAGATAGTTAGCCAAGTTGTGTGGGCAAAGGAAAAGTTCTTGAAGGAAATTAAAAGTGCTACACTAAGGAAGGCATGGATAATAAGAAGGCAAAACAGTCTTATTGTTGATAAGGAGAAAACTTTAGTGGTCTGGATAGAAAATCAAACCAGCCACAACATTCCCTTAACCCAAAAACTAATCCAGAGCAAGGTCCCAACTCTCTTCAATTCTGTGAAGGCTGAGAGAGGATAGAACGCTGCAGAAGAAAAGTTCGAAGCCAGCAGAGGTTGGTTTATGAGGTTTTTAAGGAAAAAATACATCTTTATAACATAAATGTGCAAAGCGAAGCAGCAAATGGTGATGTAGAAGCTGCAGCAAGTTAACTAGAAGCTCCAACTAAGATCATTGATGGCAGCAGCTACACTAGACAAGAGAATGTGAATGTAGATGTAATAGCCTATAATGGAAGACGCTGACATGTAGAACTTTCATAGCTAGAGAGGAAAAGTCAATGCCTGACTTCAGAGCTTCATAGGACAAACTTACAGCATGATGTGCTGATTATTTTAAGACAACTGCTGAGACTTACTGCTCAGAAAAATATTTCTTCCAAAATATTATTTCTTATTGACAATGTACCCAAGAGTTCTGATGGAGATGTGTAAGAAGATTATTGTTATTTTCATGTCTGCTAACAAAATGTCCATTCTATAGCCCATTGATTAAGGAGTCATTTTAACTTTCAAGTCTTATTAATTAAGACATACATTTATTATTTAAGACATACCTTTCATGAGGCTATTGCTGTCACAGATAGTGATTTCTTTGATGGATCTGAAGAAAGTAAATTGAGAATCCACCTGCCTTGGCGTCCCAAAGTGCTGGGATCCCAAAGTGCTGGGATTACAGGCATGAGCCACTGCACCTGGCCTTCATCATTATTCTTTTAAAAGTTAAAATTGCAGGCTAAATATTATCTAAAACTTTTAAAATTAAATACCAGTTAATGAAATGGTAATGAAGAAATAAACATGGTCATGAAAAGACAATAAGCAATTTATGTAAACTAAAACTTTTAAATGTCTGCTGGGTTGTGTGCGGGAGAGTAGAGTCATTTCAGCTTAAAACACTGAAAGTTTGTGGTAAATAATTTCTCATTTTTTTTCTAGAGCAATTGAGCTGATTTTAGAATTATCTGCTATTAATTAAAAGTAGTGCAAAAACCGCAATTACTTTTGCACCAACCTAAGACTAAAAAGTGAATAAATTACAAAAAAAACAAAAAAGCCCATTGGTTTTGGGGTTAGAAATTGTGTCTTTCACCCTGGCTCTAATTCACAATGTGGCCAGGGACAAGGCAGTTATCCACCTTGCACAGGACTCCATCTCCATCTGAGAGTCTCTGATCTAGGCAAGCTTACTCAGGTTAAGTCCTGCGGCTGGTTCGCAGCTCTTCCATCTGACCATGGTGCAATAAGAAGCATTGCCTTCTTTGTCTTATTCCAGTTCTCTTATTTCCTTTCCTTTACAGTTGACTGCTACAGCTGTTATTTGTGGAATGAAACTGCCCAGCTATTCAGTCCCCATGACCATTAATGCTGCAATTAGTTTTCTGATGACAATGCTATCAAAAATCAACAACACTGAGTATTGCATTTGGGTAACACAAAATGAGCTAGGACGTTCCCTCAGATTAAATGATGGTTTCACACTTAGAGGATTTTATTTCTTCTTCTCCTAGTGCTTTTTCTATCTTCACTTCATTATGTTTCTTATTGAATATTAAGGGACATGCCAGCCTACTCTGATTTCTCTGCTCATTATGTTAATGCCACAGAGAATTTCAAAACCTTTGCCTGTACAGTTCAAGGAATAAGCATTTAAACTAAACTACTTCATAACTAAAACATAATGGCCAGGCAAGACCAAACTAAAAGAGTGAGCAAACAAATAATCACACTTGAACAGAAAGCAAAGATACTCCCTGGGAAGATAATATTGGCAACTACTGTAAAAACCCTCTTCAGATATTTATTGTACTTATATCTCATTTATATAGATAACTCCAATAGACAAATGTGTAAATTATATGTATGAAATTAAGTGATTACTAAATACTTTTCATCAAAACATGTTCAAATATACTCTTGATTCTTAAACTGCATATATAATGATTATTTGTGATTTTAATTCTTTAAAAATATTTTTGGAAAGGAGATCTTGCTTTGTTGCCCAGGCTGGAGTGCAGTGGTGTGAGCATAACTCACTATGGCCTCCAACATCTGGACTCAAATCATCCTCCCACCCTACCCTCCTGAGTAGCTGGGACTACAGGCACATGGCCTGGCAGTTGGCTAATTATATTTTTGTTATTATTTCTTATGGAGATGGGGTCTTGCCATGTGGCCCAGTCTGGTCTTGAACTCGTGGCTTCAAGTGACCCTCCGACCCTGGCCTCCCAAAGTGCTGGGATTATATGCATGAGCCACAGTGGCTGGCCCCATCTGCTATTTTCCTCTTGTAAATATACAGAAAATGATTTTGAGCTGATGCATTGCATCTGTACGTTGACATTAGGTGGACTGCTGGACTGGGCTTCCAAGAGTCTGTTTAATGATGTGGTGATCAATCAGCTAGTTATTCCCTTGAGAAAACACTTCTACTCAGCAAACATGTTTGTTTTCATCACAAAGGATCTGTATAGGAAGCTCCCTCTCTGAGGTTTTCTTGGAGCACTGCAAGTGAATGAAGCCTTACTTTTAAAGAGAGGATTGAAAGAGATGTGATGATATGCAAAATGCATTTCACTAATTTTTGTGAGATATTGAAAGAACAAGGCTGAGTCACTTAAATAACTGATTAATAATAGGAAAGGGTGAAGGTTTGAGGTAGAAACTGTCAGTGTTTGATGGATCATGTGAAGTTTTCCTCTGGGCAGAAGCAGATATGTAAACAACAACATCACAGTGCAGCAACATATTGGAGGTATGTTGACTGTGCTGAGCTTGTTTTCGGCTTATGGCTATATTACAAACAGTGATGCTATTACAATATTTGCACAGGTTTTCTGGTGAAAACATATATGCATTTCTAGGGTGTGTGCTTAGGAGTAGGATTTCTGAGCCAGAGAGTATATGCACATACTCAGCTTCAGTAGACACTGCAAAACTGTGTTTTCAAAGTAGTTGTATCAATTCAAACTCTCACTAGCATAAAACTCCTTCCTGCAGACCCTCCTTAAGACTGGTGTTTACGTTTCTAGCCTTCTGTATTGGTAGATAGTCATATCAGCTGCTAATTTAAGTTTGGGTTTCCATGAGTAACCAGAGCTGTTGAGAATATCTGCCTTTGTTTATCTGCCACTTGGATATCTTCTTTTTCTTCTCCTGTTGGATCCTCTGCCTTTCTCTTATTCATGTGAAAAGGGTAGCTACACATTCTGAATTTGAGTCATTTGACAAATACCTGTATTGCAAATGTCTTCTTCAATCCTGTGTCTTGAAGTTGTCAAGCTTAATCCTATGATCCATGTCAGGTGAATGTTATCTGTAGTGTGAGGTAGGGGTCAATACTAACTTTTCATTTTCCTTCGGATAGCTGACTGTTCTAACACATCTTGTGAACATTTATTCTCACTGTAATGAAGTGAAACTACCCCATGTTTTTTCTGTCGTTGTTGTTTATTAAATTAGGTGAACTCGTGTGTACACTTATTTCTAAAATCTCTATTTCATTTTATTTTGTATCAATACTTCATTGTTTTAATTACATTCCAATAGCTATAATAAAAATGTATCAGTCCTCTAAATTCCTTTCTCAAGATTTACTTAACCATTATTAGCTATTTTCCATAGCATTTCTAGTATTAGTTTTTCAATTTCTACAAAATTGGATATCTTGCCTTTAACTTTTGCTTGTTGTTTGAAAAATAAAACTTTAATTTTATATTTGTTACAATCTACAAATCTTAGCCTTAAAATGCCCTCTCTTTCATGGCATTAGACAGGCTATATATGTATTAGAGAAAATATTTAATAACTTAAGGTTTCTTTATTTGCTTTATTTATAAATCCAACCTTGTACATTATCTCTAATTCATTTTGGCTTTCATGGATAATAATTTATGATTTGCTAGGTTTTTATTCCATTTTCCAAACAAATTATTAAATAAGTTTTTTACATTACCTATATTACTTATTCTGTAATACTGTGAGGATAGGAACTTTTTGGAGAAAGAAATGAGAGATGATTTTTTGGTAAGGGATTGTATGTGGAACCAGCGAGATGACTGTTGTGGTCACTCCTAAATCTAATCTTCTATCACTATTATTTTAATATGTTGCAAAATTAAGAAAGTAAGGAATATTTGGCTTATTCAAGGTCATAGAGATTATAAATGCTGAAGAAAAAATGTCCTATGACTGTAATTCAGAAACTTTTTACATATATATATATAATATATGTATATATGTCATTAAAATAAAGTTTCAGGTAAAATTGACTATCTCTTCTTTGCTACTGATAACTTATTGACCTAGAATGCCTTAAAAATAAGAAAAGTAGAATGATGTTAGTATTTGAACAATTTAAAATGAATAATTTCATGTAACCCATTTAGATAAATTGTAACTTTAAAAAAAATCATGTATCAGAGTTCTTGTGCCTGATTTTGAGTGATTTTTTTCTGATAACTATTCACTATACTAGTAGGTAGCAAATAGTCACAACTGAAATTTCCTACTTTATTTTAACATTCCATAGCCCCTACTATCATGGACAAAACCCAGAGAGGACTCTTTATTATTTTCACAGCAAGATGATTGTAATTCATATTCAGGATTCCTTTTTCAGGAGACTTCCACTAGATAGAGAAATAAAATTAGAACCTTTATCAACAAGTAAGGAAATGGAAAAAATAAGTTTTCAGAAACCAGAACAATACCTGTTTTGAGAGTGTTACATAAGCTTTGTGGGATCGACTTTTTTTGTATTTATTAAAGTTAAATGTGTTTCTTGCAAGAATGTAACAGACAAAAGTCTTTGAGACCTTTGGCCCTAAGGAATAACTTCTGGGTTGAGCCTGGTCTTCTGCTGTCACACGAATGGCCTGCGGCTCGCTCCCTGAGGAAAATGTTCACTTCAGAACAACCTTTGATTAACCTGCTCAGGTCAGAAATATCAAAAGAATGAAGAGCAGCAGAGAAAATCAAATGTTTCTGTGGGACAAATACAGGGGCAAAGATCAAATTGACAGGACCGTAGATTCTCAGATTCATCAGGCTTAGGAAAGTTGAAAGTCATGAACCTCTCAAAATCCTGTTGCTGAAAGTGGAGGGCACGTTCTCACAGGAACTGTTGAGACTTCCGGCACTGCAGTTTGTCATTCAGGTCCATGAGGAGCACGTGAGTTCTCCATAATCCATGACTGGGTGATATCATGCCTCTTATCAATTTGTAAAGCACTGACATGTTTTATTAACACGCATCTTACTCTTCGCCCAAGATGTTAATAACAAATGAGAAACTCAGACATGGTAGTGACCCCTGCTGCACCCGGCTTGATGAATTAATGCAATGTGGGCTATAAACAGTCTTTTAGATATTGTTTAAAGCTCTTCTTCTAACTCTTACTCCTGGGACAACATGTGATTTTTTTTTTAATCTGAAGATGCCATCCCGAGTGCTCCACTGAAATATGTGTGCCTCTGTTCTCTTTATTTTCTAAATGTGCTTGTTATGTTGCTAAAACAAATGTGAGGAGATAAAAATAAAATAAACATGAATTGTAAAAAATAAATGTGCTCATTATAATTAAGAAATGAAAAAAACTATAACAACAATTCATTGGCTTGCTGTTGTTGGCATGCTATTCCATCTTATAGACACCCTCACTCAGCAAACAGGGGTAAAATTAAGTTTAATAAAAAGAGCAGGTTCACATTTTAGGAAAGTTGCATTAGAGGATAATTAAAAGCCATTTAAGAATATGCCCATTATTTACTCTCAACCCTAATATAATCATATATCATGGTAATATGAAGTCATTTATAATTATTTTCATTGTTATCTCCTGAATCGTTATGTAACAAGTTAACTATTTAATGTAAAAGAGAAATGTGTAGCTCGATAAACACTCATAATTACTCCCAGATAATCTTATATAAACTAGAAAACCCAGTGATATGAAAATCTGTTTGGATACACTAACGTGTTTGTTCTTTCACTAGGTAGATTATAAAATATAATTAATTATGAAATTACAACTACCTTCATCAGTGCATACTATGCAATTCAACTTAATTTATTTATTGGGTATATTTTATGTCTTTCGATGTGAGAGTTACATAACACATTCCCTTTAAAGGTTATATGTGTTGTTTATGCACATTATGACAAGAGCATCAAAGCTGATTTTTCATTTTGGGGTTCGAACATGATAATGTATAGGCCTAGTTCTCATTAGTTCGTTTAGGAGATAAAAATGCCTAGTTTAATTTATCTAATGAAATCAAATTTCTTATTAATGAATTATGCTACTCTGTAGCTTAGTTTTCATATATGGAGTTAAAAAGCTATGTTTTCAAAATCAGCAAACATTCTCTTCAGTGACTAATAACAGTAAAATCACATTGTTAACTCACATCTGTCATATCCATTCAACTATTTGCTTGTTGATTTTTCTTTCCTGACAGCCAAGGTCACTGTTGCACTTACTTATGCATGAAGCCCCCAAACTGCCTCTACATCATGCCCTGACTCTACTGGTAGATGGCTGGCTTCTCATTTTAGGAACATATATTAAATGCCCAAGCATCTCAAATTTTAGCCAGTTTTACCTTTAGCCTGTGACCACATTGCTTAAAAGAAACTCTAATTGATTCTTTATTTTTTCATCTGGGAGGTCATGAACTTGAGAATCTTTAAAAAATACAATTACTACTCCAGTTTTTGACTTTGTTGTTATCTTCAAAGAACCAACTTCTATTTTAAAATTTTAGACTTGTGGCTGTACCACCCTAATGGTAAATATTTCTAAAACTACCTGCCTGATTATTTATTTGTAATTTGTTTTTTACCTGTTTTTTCCTTCCTCTTACAGTAGAGTGTGAAAATACTAAAATGCAATATATTTTACATAATGCCTGATTTCTTCTAACATCTTCTCTAGTTTGAAGAAACACTGTAAAATAAGTCAACTCTAAATTTGTCTTGTTTATATAATCAGAGCTTTCACAGCTACAGCTGTTAATTAAACACCAGCTATTTCAAAACACAAACTTGTGTGTCCTCACCAAGACATATCCAGAAACTCATTTCAAAGATACATTAGCTGCTCTACCTTCATACTCCACCTACATGCAAACAAACAAACAAAAAAAGGAGGTTCTATTTTGTGCTACTCTTAAGCAGGCAACAAATAAATAACATTGCTGCAAAATAAAGCAGATTGTCAACAAAGTCCACATCTGAAATCTGAACAACTTTTCTATAGGCATTAAATATATAGACTGAAATATCTAAAAACATTACTAGGTACAAACCTATCTTTTACAATCTATTGTGGCAATGGCATTAGCATTATTCTGTGCTGGTGTGTGACACCATATGGAAGAGAAGAGAAGAAAGTAAAACTGTAATATAATTCCAGTTCAGTCAAACTCTGACACTAAGGCAGCACACTGCTATTATACACTGTGTGCTATCACTTTGAAAGATGCTAAGTCTACACTGGGAATTTATATTGCAAATATCATTTGCTAGGGAGCTTTTGTATGGATGCTAATGAAATCATTACAAAGTACCTGCACAAGGGGCTGACTTCATTAACTTTGTTTCCATGAAAACCTCACAACATTGCCATGCCAGAATAATAAGAAATGATTTTTTTCCAGCCATAGAAAAAGTATAGTTTGCAAACAAAACCACTCAGCGAGGCTTGGAGAGACTCAGTCATCAAGACAAAGCAAGTAGAAAAATCAATACAAGAATCAGAGTGTCAAATGTGTTCACTTTTTGTTACACCCTTTATTTCCTCAAGGCCAGTCACAAAATGCAAAAGGAAATGTAGGTAATGCACACAAAACTGCCAGACCAGAGTAGTAGATCTAAAAAGGACAGATTCCTTTCTCCTCAGAGACACTGATTTTTGGATTTCCTGATCTTCTCCCAAACATCATACTGGTTGTGTCAGTAATCAGAAGAGAACCCTTAAAAGGAATATGAGAACTACCTCTTAAACACAGAAATATTGCTGTGACTTTATCCAGTCCTCTTTCGTTTCCATGGAATCTTCTGATTTGCAGATAAAATGCATGGCATTGGTTTAGTGCTTAATGCAGACCCTTGACATCTCTTTCAGCACTCAAAACAGGTCAGAACACTTATGTAGAGGATACCTTAGCCAACCACTGCTCCACCATCCTGTCTAATGCTTCCGGCCTCCATAACTGCATTATTAAATGACCCAGTCTCTGGGGAAAAAAAAATGCTTCCAGATTTAGAACATCCCATGTGATATGTGCCAACCCTAAATATTTGTATTAATCTCAACCCAAGCAGATGGGAGAAGAATACTTTGATTATCAAGAAACTTCTAAGGTTTCATGCTCAGGGAAATATTTTGAAAATATAAAAACAAGTTTTTTCTTCACCAGAAAAGCTTAGGCAAAATAAATTTCCCAATATAAATTACAGAAGAGAAATACAATAATTAGTGATTTAAATAGAATTTTCCTCATTCTATACCTTAATATTAATAGATGCTTAATTACAACTATTTGAAGGAATAAAGGATAAAAGAAAAACTATGTTTTCATATATTCATAGATATGATCAGACCCAGAAAATAGTTATATATTTTGATAGATAATATCCCTTTAGAATTTATCTATGTGAATACATATTGTCCCCATGAATGTGTTTTAAGAGTCAGGTTGATCACCAGTTATGTTTATTTTTCAACCATCTCACGAAGAGTTACTATTATTTATACCTTCTATTCTATGCCAGTAATGCAGTTAATGGGAATTGCTCCATAAATACTAAAAATGAAGGCCATCAAACTCACTGAGTTTTTGACAGGATTAAATGATGTAAAGAAGAGAACAAATGCAATACATACAAACAGTCTCAGTTAATATTATTATTATGTGCATGGTAAATTTAAAAGCCGATAGCAAGTAAACCACTAAAGGTTACCGTTAGAAAACTGAAGAGTCAAGAATAAAATGCAGAACTTTATAATATCAGATTATATGACTTCAATGATTTGTGATAGCAATTTTTTTTTCTCTTACCTACAACTATTTGAACTCATAACCAATGTGGGTTATAGGATATTGGGTCACCACTTACTGTGCAATGGGAGATAGAAGAATGTGGCAAGAGAAAAAAGCAGCAGATCTTTACGTTTGAAGTTCCAAACTATGAGGTCATTGTAAAATGAAGCAATTTAAGAACTAGCAGTGATAGCAAATGAAAGAAGTTAATCATCCTCTTTCAAATTATTTGAACTCAACGAAGACTGTGTCTACTAGGGAAGGAAGCAGGAGAATATGAGAAAAGAACCTCAGTGTAATAGCAGAATGAGATCCCTGGGCATTTGCTACCTTCCATGGTGAGTCCTGGTGCCAGGCACCCCAGAAATAGCTCTGATTCTAGGGATATGTGAGAGGCCTCACTCCCTGGATTCCCCAAGATGAACAGGCAAGAGCGGACATTCCTTGTGCATATGGCCTTTCAGACAGAGTGTGAGGCCTGGAGGCAGCCAGCTCACTTACTTGTGGCCAAGAGTTAGTGCAGTAACGTATTGGATGGAACCTTCCTTCCTTTGGCTTCTAATTCTGAGATTGGCAAAGACACAGGACACAGTCGTGTACATGGTCTGTTGACCTGGGCAAGGAAGGATATTATAGATTACTTCAGTTACTCAATTACCTCTCAAGAGATAGATCCTGGTGATACATGTAAGGACCATATAGGACAAGTTCTACGTGAAGGAATAAGGTAACAGAGAATTAAGAGATCATACACAAGGAAGAGGTGGCATGCAGCCACACACCTGGGGAGTGGGGAGGTGCAGGAAAATGTCCTCTGATGATCAAAATAGGAGAGGAATCTGAGTTTGAATCAATTTACTTAGAAAAGACTAAGTACTATTTTAGGACTAATACAAAATGGAAGCTCATGACAATCATTCTGGTTATAGAGATAAATGTATACTGCTGCATAATTGAGTTCTAACTACAAACCACATGCCCACTTTTTTCAATTATTATTTCTTTTTCTTTTCCTCCTTTTTTTCTTTTGTAACTGTGACTAAAGTTAACTCAATAGGATTTATCAATAATAATCAATAAAAATCACAATATTTAAGGCTTCACTTTAAAATTTCTTCTCTATCCTCAGGAAGGAGAAAAATAATTCTACAATTTGTTTTTTAATATTTTTGATATGGTAATTCACAGCTGCCAGCTTGGAATATCTCACCTCTTCAAAGCTTTGAAGCATGGAGGGTCTTTGAATATTTCAATATTTTGTCTCTTGCAACACAGAAGAGAAAAATCTGATTCCAGGAATCAAGAAAAAGAATTCCTTCAACTCTCAGCCAAAATGTAATGTCACAGAAATTAAAAGAAATGTATATATAGCCCTTGGAAAAGGTATCATTAGGTTCATGAAACTCTACCTCATGATCCGTCAAATATAATGGCTTTTTGGCAGATGTGGTTGGTAAAAGCCAACCTCTTTGTTGATGAAACGACTGACACTAATTATAAACTCTTATATTTAAAATTTCAATTAATACTTTGGTCTTCTAATTTTTAAGGTCAAATAATTGGGAAACTTTTTCTATTTTCATGCTTATTTTTGCGTGTATTATGAGTTTTTGTATGAAATGTCACACTGACATGAAGACAACATTTGTATTTTGAGATAGAGAAATAGGGGAGCAAGAAAGAAGTGAAAACTCTGGGAAGTTGAGACCTAAAACTGATTTTCAGCTTACTATGGATTTTCCAGGATGCTGGTAGAGAATGTATTGATAATCAATACTCAATAAGTAGATTTCAAATAACTAACTAAATAAAGGATCCACATAGTTGTACTTTGAAAGGAAGCACTTTGTGTTCACAGCACTTTAAGAAAGGCTATCTTAAATAAAGTTAAGCAAAAACTTTTATTTGAAGACTTCTAGAATTACCAACCAGGGTATTAGATACCTGTCAGCATTAGAATTTCATATATTTTTTAACAATAAATTAAAATTTTTTTTTTGGTTTTTGAATAAGAGCATTTTTTGAAATATAATTTGGGACGACACTTGCTTGGAGGAAATTGTAAAAATGTACTCTGAGAAAGTGACTTGTCATAAATACTATTTCATTTTTCATAATTTTTCTCTAATGAGTGAAAAAAGAGTGAATATGTTATTCTTGCAATATATATCATTCTTAGTAAATAAAAGCTAAATGGAACAAAAGACAGCTGCAAAATGAAATTTCCATTCCCACCTGGAGTTCTTAACAATCTACCTCTAGTCTCCTAGGATAATTCTTAACATTTACAAATGAGAAAATGCTCTACAGAAATGTATTAAAATATGGCATATTTTTGAGACACACACTAACTATGCAACATTTTTAAATGAATCTGTAGTGGAAATAGCAAGGGACTAGCACACAATTTTCATAATCAGGAAGATATTTACATTTCATAAAGAATTGCTATGGTTGGATAGGTCAATATGTATATCTTAACCCAATGTAAATCCATTTCAAACGAATGAGGATAAACACGTTGTACAGAGTAAATGAGCAATAAATGTGTGCACACTATCTGAGAAAGTTATAGTGATAACTGATATGGACTTATAAAGGTAAAACTTTATAAGAACACTTTCTAAGTACATGATTAAATGATTTTAACCCAGGGGTACAAATTTGAAATATCAAAATGAACTCAACTCAAAAGTTTCACGTGAATCAGGAAGAATGTTTATTTTTTCAATTAAGAGTTAAGAAGATATAGTAGATATCCAGTGTCTATTTTTGATTCAAAATAACTTTAATGATAAATTAAAAAACAGAGATGATTCAAACTAAATTTTCAGCCATAGGGCCAATGATCTTACTGTTGAATAAGGACACTCTTACTGTAAAGATGCACAACACACAGAAAACAGTGGCATGTGTGTGAGATTGAAAGAACCAAGAAACCTAGGATACAGTTTATCTGTGAAATAAAACATTCAGTGTTTTCCATTGCAGAATTGTTTGTAATAGTTGATATTTTAAAACAACCCATGAAGCTATCCAATAAGGGGCCATTGAATGAAGCAAGTGCCTCTTTACAGTGGAGCACTCTACAGTCTTCAAAAATATGAGGAAGACTTCCATGCAGGATATTTCATTTAGTGAATTAGACAGAGTGTGGAATAGGATGAGGGTAAAGAGTAAGTAGTCATTTACCCTTTTTAGGGGGCATTGGGCAGAGACAGAGTCTCACTCTGTAGACAAGGCTGGAGTGCAGTGGTGGATCACTGCAACCTCTGCCTCTCGAGTTCAAGCAATTATTGTGCCTCAGCCTCCAGAGTAGCTGGGATTACAGGCATCCACCACCACATCCGTCTAATTTTTGTATTTTAGTAGAGATGGGGTTTCACCATATTGACCAGGCTGGTCTTGAACTCCTGACCTCAAGTAATCCACCAATGTCAGCCTCCCAAAGTGTTGGGATTACAGGCCTGAGCCATCATGCCTGGTCGATACTAATTTACCTTTATATAAGAAACAAATAAAAATATTGTATCTATTTGCTTATTTATTTATTTATTTATTTATTTATTTATTTATTTATTTTGAGACAGAGTCTCGCTCTGTCACCCAGGCTGGAGTGCAGTGGCACAATCTTGGCTCACTGCAAGCTCCACCTCCCGGTTCACGCCATTCTCCTGCCTCAGCCTCCCGAGTAGCTGGGATTACAGGTGCCCACCACCATGCCAGGCTAATTTTCTATTTGCTTATTTTTACTTAAAGTGATGAAAGTTTTATGAAAGCTAAAGGCTATGAATACACACTTGGGGGAGGAGGAGATGAATTAGAGGTGACAGACCTAGAAGCCAGACTTCTCTGCGTATTCCACTTACTAGGATTTTGCCTTTTGAACTTTGTGATTTTATGACACGTTCAAATAATCAAACAGCAAATCCTGAAATAAACAGAAACACATGATCCTAATATTTTATCAAAACAGCAGTATATTTACCCAAGAAAGAAATTATTTCAAATAAATGAAACAATATAATCTATTCTTAGCAGATATATTTCAAGCATAAAAAGAACTTCAAATGAAATTTAAACTACATTCAGAAAGTTTATTGGTAAATTTTTATAAGAGTTATATTAGTATTGTGAAATATGTATATTGAATGATATAGCACATAAGTCAATGTACTATTGTTGTTAGAAGCCAAGGTCTCATCATAAGAGAAAAAGCTAAAAAATATAAAATCAAAAAGTTAGCCAAAACACTGCAATAGTAGATTTAAACTACACATATAAATATGAACTCGTGATTTTTAGTATGTATTTCCTTGCACTGCTCACTAAAAGGAACTAAAAGATAAGATGTCATAGTAGCTTTGAACATGCCTAAGGCTTCTATTTCTTATCTTAATTTCTAAATATCACACTCCACTAAAAGAAGCAGGCCTCCTTGGTGAATAGACTGGTGCTTCTTTATTCATTGCCACCTGAACTTAAATTATATGATGGTAGAAGGAAACTTAAACTTAGTATTACGAGTAAACTAAGTCATTTTCCGATGTTTTTAGTTTCATAAGACTTCCCTTTTTTCCTTTTTCTATTAAGATAAAATGTAACTATATAAAATGTTATGTGAAAAATGAATAAAGAAGATGTTTCAACAAAAAGTGTGACAGTCTATCCTTTAAAGATACTCTACTAAAAAGTAAGTATCAGGTAGATTAAATATAAAAGAAGAAAAAACCTATACAAGTATTAGTTGAAAATACAAACATTTTAAAATAAATGTTAAAATAAAATAAATGCATAGAGCTTTCTGAAGCGAGGGACAAAGCTGAGGAGAAACAGCAGAATTACTGATGAATTTAAATTGTGTTAGAAGAACTTGTTAACAAATTTAGAATATTAGGAGAAAAATATGCAGTAGGAGGAAACATGGAAACATGTTTTCATTCACAAAATATTCAAGAAAGCCTTAGATATTAGTAAAAGAAAAAAAAAATTTAACCAAGGAAACAGTGGGCAAGGGACCCAGCCATGTAATTCACAGAAAGAAAATACAAACGATAACAGAGGATGAATTACTTACCTCTCCACTGATCAAGGCAATGCATGTTAAAATGATGAGAAATTGGGGTGTTTTTTCTTAATCAATGGCATGGTTTGGTTATGTGTCCCCACTTAAATCTCATCTGGAATTGTAATCCCCACATGTGGAGAGGGAAGAGATTGGACTCTGGGGGCAAATTTCCCTCTTACTTTTCTCCTTATAGTGAGTGAGTTCTCACAAGATCTGGCGATTTTCCTGCTCTATGTCTCCTGCTGCCATGTAAGACATGCGTTGCTTCTCCTTTGATTTCCACGAAGACTGCAAGTTTCCTGAGGCCTCCTCAGCCATGTGGAACTGTGATACAATTAAACCTCTTTGCTTTATAAATTACCCAGTCTTGGCATTTCTTTATAGCAATGTGAAAATTGACTAACAGTCAATTTTTTAAAAACATTAATTACAAGTAGCATTGAAGAGGATGTGGAGAATCAGTCATTCATAAATTATTGATAAAAATTTGTATTGGAAATGTAGTCTATCAGGATATTTTGACAATATTTAACAAAAGTAGAAATGGATATATATTGTGAGCCAGTAAAAACCCCTACTAGGAGTTTATTATGCTCATCCATGTGGACAATGAAGACAATGCACATTAGTATGTAATAAGTTTGAACAAATAACTTGGCACAATCTTGTAAATTTTAAATTATATGTACCCTAGGAAGCATCAGGGACAATTGCAAGTGGATATCCTAAAGCAGAAGTTCTCAAAGTGTGGCCTTTGCACCTCTGAGAATCCTCAAGACTTTTAATGAGGTCCATTAATTCAAAGCTATGTTCACATCTGCACTAACATGGTTTATTTTAGTTCTTTCACTGTGTTGACACTTGCACTGATGTTGCAAATGTTATGTGATTCACACTGCTGGAGTTCTGTCAAAAATGTCTTCATGAAGATACATGAGGACACACAGCATCATCAAACTGGACTAGCACTTTTTATTATTCACTACCTATATAAGTTGCAAGCTGAACTAGCCACTTTTTAGTGAAATACTACTTTTACTTGTAAGACTGGCAGGAAAACTAATGCTTTAGCATATGTTTTCATAAAAATTAACAGTGAGCCAGTAATTCCAAGGAAAGCATTTGATGGCCTTTGTTGCCTATGATAAAATGTGAGCATTCAAGTGATAATTGAAAATCTTAAAAACATGTATCCATCTATCATCATGAGCTTGATAGCTTCCCTATCTTAAAGAGTTTTCGTATGAGAGGAGCAGTGACTCTTCTCTCATACTGTGTGAGATCAAATTTGATTTTCGTGAAAATGTAAAATTCAACTTGATTTTAAAAAATTTTTCATTGAAGGTATTACCACTTGGAAGAGCCACATAATTTGGTGAACCAATATTTTCCAAAAGACCAATGTATGAAGCTACAAGGTCAGGGATGAGTAAAAGGTCCATTCAAAGTTCAACACAGAGCAGCAGATTTTAATGTTACATAGATTGAAATAGTCACTAATCCCACATTGCAAGTAAATTTTTTTTTAAATCACATTTTAAATGTATCAGAAAACTCTAGTATTTTATTTATTTTTTTAATTAATTAATTTATTATTATTATTATACTTCAAGTTCTAGGGTACATGTGCATAATGTGCAGGTTTGTTACATATGTATACTTGTGCCATGTTGCTGTGCTGCACCCATCAACTCGTCAGCACCCATCAACTGGTCATTTACATCAGGTATAACTCCCAGTGCAATCCCTCCCCCCTCCCCCCTCCCCATGATAGGCCCCGGTGTGTGATGTTCCCCTTCCCAAGTCCAGGTGATCTCATTGTTCAGTTCCCACCTATGAGTGAGAACATGCGGTGTTTGGTTTTCTGTTCTTGCGATAGTTTGCTGAGAATGATGGTTTCCAGCTTCATCCATATCCCTACAAAGGAAACAAACTCACCCTTTTTTACAGCTGCATAGTATTCCATGGTGTATATGTGCCACATTTTCTTAATCCAGTCTGTCACTGATGGACATTTGGGTTGATTCCAAGTCTTTGCTGTTGTGAATAGTGCTGCAATAAACATACGTGTTCATGTGTCTTTATAGCAGCATGCTTTATAATCCTTTGGGTATATACCCAGTAATGGGATGGCTGGGTCATATGGTACTTCTAGTTCTAGATCCCTGAGGAATCGCCATACTGTTTTCCATAATGGTTGAACTAGTTTACAATCCCACCAACAGTGTAAAAGTGTTCCTATTTCTCCACATCCTCTCCAGCACCTGTTGTTTCCTGACTTTTTAATGATTGCCATTCTAACTGGTGTGAGATGGTATCTCCTTGTGGTTTTGATTTGCATTTCTCTGATGGCCAGTGATGATGAGCATTTTTTCATGTGTCTGTTGGCTGTATGAATGTCTTCTTTTGAGAAATGTCTGTTCATATCCTTTGCCCACTTTTTGATGGGGTTGTTTGTTTTTTTCTTGTAAATTTGTTTGAGTTCTTTGTAGGTTCTGGATATTAGCCCTTTGTCAGATGAGTAGATTGCAAAAATTTTCTCCCATTCTGTAGGTTGCCTGTTCACTCTGATGGTAGTTTCTTTTGCTATGCAGAAGCTCTTTAGTTTGATTAGATCCCATTTGCCAATTTTGGCTTTTGCTGCCGTTGCTTTTGGTGTTTTAGACATGAAGTCTTTGCCCATGCCTATGTCCTGAATGGTACTACCTAGGTTTTCCTCTAGGGTTGTTATGGTATTAGGTCTAACATTTAAGTCTCTAATCCATCTTGAATTAATTTTCGTATAAGGAGTAAGGAAAGGATCCAGTTTCAGCTTTCTACTTATGGCTAGCCAATTTTCCCAGCACCATTTATTAAATAGGGAATCCTTTCCCCATTTCTTGTTTCTCTCAGGTTTGTCAAAGATCAGATGGCTGTAGATGTGTGGTATTATTTCTGAGGACTCTGTTCTGTTCCATTGGTCTATCTCTCTGTTTTGGTACCACTACCATGCTGTTTTGGTTACTGTAGCTTTGTAGTATAGTTTGAAGTCGGGTAGCATGATGCCTCCAGCTTTGTTCTTTTGGCTTAGGATTGTCTTGGCAATGCGGGCTCTTTTTTGGTTCCATATGAACTTTAAAGCAGTTTTTTCCAATTCTGTGAAGAAAGTCATTGGTAGCTTGATGGGGATGGCATTGAATCTATAAATTACCTTGGGCAGTATGGCCATTTTCACAATATTGATTCTTCCTATCCATGAGCATCGTAGTTCTTCCATTTGTTTGTGTCCTCTTTTATTTCACTGAGCAGTGGTTTGTAGTTCTCATTGAAGAGGTCCTTTACATCTCTTGTAAATTGGATTCCTAGGAATTTTATTCTCTTTGAAGCAATTGTGAATGGAAGTTCATTCATGACTTTGCTCTCTGTTTGTCTGTTACTGGTGTATAAGAATGCTTGTGATTTTTGCACATTAATTTTGTATCCTGAGACTTTGCTGAAGTTGCTTATCAGCTCAAGGAGATTTTGGGCTGGGACAATGGGGTTTTCTAAATATACAATCATGTCATCTGCAAAGAGGGACAATTTGACTTCTTCTTTTCCTAACTGAATACCCTTGATTTCTTTCTCTTGCCTGATTGCCCTAGCCAGAACTTCCAACACTATGTTGAATAGGAGTGGTGAGAGAGGGCATCCCTGTCTTGTGCCTGTTTTCAAAGGGAATTTTTCCAGTTTTTGCCCATTCAGTATGATATTGGCTGTGGGTTTGTCATGAATAGCTCTTATTATTTTGAGGTACGTTCCATCAATACCGAATTTATTGAGCGTTTTTAGCATGAAGGGCTGTTGAATTTTGTCAAAAGCCTTTACTGCATCTATTGAGATAATCATGTGGTTCTTGTCTTTGATTCTGTTTATATGCTGGATTAAATTTATTGATTTGCGAATGTTGAACCAGCCTTGCATCCCAGGGATGAAGCCCACTTGATCATGGTGGATAAGCTTTTTGATGTGCTGCTGAATCTGGTTTGCCAGTATTTTATTGAGGATTTTTGCATCGATGTTCATCAGGGATACTGGTCTAAAATTCTCTTTTTTTGTTGTGTCTCTGCCAGGCTTTGGTATCAGGATGATGTTGGCCTCATAAAATGAGTTAGGGAGGATTCCCTCTTTTTCTATTGATTGGAATAGTTTCAGAAGGAATGGTACCAACTCCTCCTTGTACCTCTGGTAGAATTTGGCTGTGAATCCGTCTGGTCCTGGACTTTTTTTGGTTGGTAGGCTATTAATTATTGCCTCAATTTCAGAGCCTGCTATTGGTCTATTCAGGGATTCAACTTCTTCCTGGTTTAGTGTTGGGAGAGTGTAAGTGTCCAGGAAATTATCCATGTCTTCTAGGTTTTCTAGTTTATTTGTGTAGAGGTGTTTATAGTATTCTCTGATGGCAGTTTGTATTTCTGTGGGGTCGGTGATGATATCCCCTTTATCATTTTTTATTGTGTCTATTTGATTCTTCTCTCTTTTTTCTTTATTAGTCTTGCTAGCAGTCTATCAATTTTGTTGATCTTTTCAAAAAACAAGCTCCTGGATTCATTGATTTTTTGGAGGGTTTTTTGTGTCTCTATCTCCTTCAGTTCTGCTCTGATCTTAGTTATTTCTTGCCTTCTGCTAGCTTTCAGATGTGTTTGCTCTTGCTTCTCTAGTTCTTTTAGTTGTCATGTTAGAGTGTCAATTTTAGATCTTTCCAGCTTTCTCTTGTGGGCATTTAGTGCTATAAATTTCACTCTACACACTGCTTTAAATGTGTCCCGGAGATTCTGGTATGTTGTATCTTTGTTCTCATTGGTTTCAAAGAACATCTTTATTTCTGCCTTCATTTCGTTATGTACCCAGTAGTCATTCAGGAGCAGGTTGTTCAGTTTCCATGTAGTTGAGTGGTTTTGATTGAGTTTCTTAGTCCTGAGTTCTAGTTTGATTGCACTGCGGTCTGACAGACAGTTTGTTATAATTTCTGTTCTTGTACATTTGCTGAGAGGTGCTTTACTTCCAATTATGTGGTCAATTTTGGAATAAGTGCGATGTGGTGCTGAGAAGAATGTATATTCTGTTGATTTGGGGTGGAGAGTTCTATAGATGTCTATTAGGTCTGCTTGCTGTAGAGCTGAGTTCAATTCCTGGATATCGTTGTTAACTTTCTGTCTCGTTGATCTGTCTAATGTTGACAGTGGAGTTTTGAAGTCTCTTTTTATTATTGTATGGGAGTCTAAGTCTCTTTGTAAGTCTCTAAGGACTTGCTTTATGAATCTTGGTGCTCCTGTATTGGGTGCATATATATTTAGGATAGTTAGCTCTTCCTGTTGAATTGATCCCTTTACCATTATATAATGGCCTTCTTTGTCTCTTTTGATCTTTGATGGTTTAAAGTCTGTTTTATCAGAGACTAGTATTGCCACCCCTGCTTTTTTTTATTCTCCATTTGCTTGGTAAATCATCCTCCATCCCTTTATTTTGAGCCTATGTATGTCTCTGCATGTGAGATGTGTCTCCTGAATACAGCAGACTGATGGGTCTTGACTTTTATCCAGTTTGCCAGTCTGTGTCTTTTAATTGGAGCATTTAGTCCATTTACATTTACAGTTAATATTGTTATGAGATCCTGCCATTATGATATTAAATGGTTATTTTGCTCGTTAGTTGATGCAGTTTCTTCCTAGCCTCGATGGTCTTTACATTTTGGCATGTTTTTGCAATGGCTGGTACTGGTTGTTCCTTTCCATGTTTAGTGCTTCTTTCAGGGTCTCTTGTAAGGCAGGCCTGGTGGTGACAAAATTTCTAAGCATTTGCTTATCTGTAAAGGATTTTATTTCTCCTTCACTTATGAAACTTAGTTTGGCTGGATATGAAATTTTGGGTTTAAAAATCTTTTCTTTAAGAATGTTGAATATTTGCCTCACTCTCCTCTGGCTTGTAGAGTTTCTGCCGAGAAATCTGTTGTTACTCTGATGGGCTTCCCTTTGTGGGTAACCCGACCTTTCTCTCTGGCTGCCCTTAAGATTTTTTCCTTCATTTCAACTTTGGTAAATCTGGCAATTATGTGTCTTGGAGTTGCTCTTCTCGAGGAGAATCTTTGTGGTGTTCTCTGTATTTCCTGGATTTGAATGTTGGTCTGCCCTACTAGGTTGGGGAAGTTCTCCTGGATGATATTCTGCAGAGTGTTTTCCAACTTGGTTCCATTTTCCCCCTCACTTTCAGGCGCCCCAATCAGACGTAGATTTGGTCTTTTTACATAATACCATACTTCTTGCAGGCTTTGTTCATTTCTTTTTCTTCTTTTTTTTTTTTTTTTTGGTTTCTCTTCTCACTTCATTTCATTCATTTGATCCTCAATCGCTGATACTCTTTCTTCCAGTTGATTGAGTCGGTTACTGAAGCTTGTGCATTTGTCACGTATTTCTCGTGTCATGGTTTTCATCTCTGTCATTTCATTTATGACCTTCTCTGCATTAATTACTCTAGCCATCAATTCTCCACTTTTTTTTCAAGATTTTTAGTTTCTTTGCGCTGGGTACGTAATTCCTCCTTTAGCTCTGAGAAGTTTGATGGACTGAAGCCTTCTTCTCTCATCTCGTCAAAGTCATTCTCTGTCCAGCTTTGATCCATTGCTGGTGATGGGCTGCGCTCCTTTGCAGGGGGAGATGTGCTCTTATTTTTTGAATTTCCAGCTTTTCTATTCTGCTTTTTCCCCATCTTTGTGGTTTTATCTGCCTCTGGTCTTTGATGATGGTGACGTACTGATGGGGTTTTCGTGTAGGTGTCCTTCCTGTTTGATAATTTTCCTTCTAACAGTCAGGACCCTCAGCTGTAGGTCTGTTGGAGATTGCTTGAGGTCCACTCCAGACCCTGTTTGCCTGGGTGTCAGCAGCAGAGGCTGCAGAAGGTAGAATATTTCTGAACAGCGAGTGTACCTGTCTGATTCTTACTTTGGAAGCTTCCTCTCAGGGGTGTACTCCACCCTGTGAGGTGTGGGGTGTCAGACTGCCCCTAGTGGGGGATGTCTCCCAGTTAGGCTACTCAGGGGTCAGGGATCCACTTGAGCAGGCAGTCTGTCCCTTCTGAGATCTCAACCTCCGTGTTGGGAGATCCACTGCTCTCTTCAAAGCTGTCAGACAGAGTCGTTTGCATCTGCAGAGGTTTCTGCTGCTTTTTTGTTGCTTTTGTTGTTGTTTAGCTGTGTCCTGTCCCCAGAGGTGGAGTCTACAGAGACAGGCAGGTTTCCTTGAGCTGCTGTGAGCTCCACCCAGTTCCATCTTCCCAGCAGCTTTGTTTACCTACTTAAGCCTCAGCAATGGTGGGCGCCCCTCCCCCAGCCTTGCTGCCGCCTTGCAATCGCAGACTGCTGTGCTAGCAATGAGGGAGGCTCCGTGGGCGTGGGACCCTCCCGGCCAGGTGTGGGATATAATCTCCTGGTGTGCCTGTTTGCTTAAAGCGCAGTATTGGGGTGGGAGTTACCCGATTTTCCAGGTGTTGTGTGTCTCAGTTTCCCTGGCTAGGAAAAGGGATTCCCTTCCCCCTTGCGCTTCCCAGGTGAGGCGATGCCTCGCCCTGCTTCCGCTCTGGCTGGTCAGGCTGCAGCAGCTGACCAGCACTGATTGTCGGGCACTCCCTAGTGAGATGAACCCAGTACCTCAGTTGAAAATGCAGGAATCACCGGTCTTCTGTGTCGGTCGCGCTGGGAGTTGGAGACTGGAGCTGTTCCTATTCGGCCATCTTGCTCCGCCCCCCTGCAAGTAAATGTTTAAAAATTACCATTTGCTAAGTTTAATGTAGTATCAAATAAGAATATCCATAATAATCTAAAAAGGATTTTAAAATTGTCTTCCACTGTTCAGTTACATATCCGTGTGTGATCCAACAAATTTAATGAATAAGTAGCTATCAGAATTCAGTTGCCTTCAATTAAGTCAAACATTAAAGAATTTATAAAAATGTAAGCCAATTTTAATTCACTCAGTGATTTTGCTGTTTTTGGGGGGAGTATAGTCATAGTTTTCATTAAAAGTGATATTAAGTAATTGGTTGATTTAAGCCAACTTGTTACATTGGGCAAAGTAAAATAATACATAAATACTATCCAGCAAAAAACATAATATGCTGGTATTAATAATTTCAGATTTCTCTTTGGCCCATTATATGGTTTTATATTAATAAAATGACATTGTGATATATACCAATGATGTTTTTAAATGGATAAATAATAATTCTATATATTTATTGTGTACATGTTTTAAAATATAGCTAATTGACATACTCTATAATGCACATACTTTTTTTTTTATAGCGAGAACACTTAAGCCCTACTTTTTTATCAATTTTCTGGAATACAATATAGTCACCATATTATATAATAAACCTCTTTAGCTTATTCCTCTTTTCTAACTGAAATTTAGTAGCCTTTGACCAACATCTCTCCCCATCTTCTAGTCCCTGGCAACCACATTTTACTCTTCTTTTCTGTGTTCAACTTTTTAAGATTCCATACACAAGTGTGATCCTGTGGTATTTATCTATAGAAAATACCACATGGCTAATTTCACTGTCAACACAATTTTCCTCCAGGTTCTTCCACATTGTTGCAAACAACAGGATTTTCTTCTCTTTTAAGCTGAATAGCGCTCTGTTTTGAATATCCACCACATTTTCTTACTCCATTCATACAACTGATGAATGCTGAGATTGACTACATATCTTGCCTATTGTGAATAATATGACAGTGAATGTGGAGTGAACATATTTCTTAAAAAACATATTTATATCAACATAAGTAGATTTATTATTTTAAATGTACTAATAATTTTAATAATATTTAATTTATAATATGCAAAAATTGATAAGATAAAATTTAAATAAACAGATGCTCTTTGAGGTCTTCAATAATTTTTAAATTACAAAAAAGTTTGAGACCAAAATGTATACGAACCACCATCTTAGAAAAGTGCATGCAGTTGTGCAACAGGATAGATATTAATAGCAATAGTGAACAAAAATGTTAATAATATTCCTTGTAATCAATGAAAGTCACATAAAATTTAATATTAATTAACAATGGGATAGAATAAATTGTAGTTTATTCATAAAATTGTATGCTACAGAATGATAACAAAAATGCCAGAGGTTGGGTGAAAAAAAGCAAAAGTCAAATACATTAACCATAATCTATGGATGGTAAAATTATAAAGAGGAGAAAGAATGTGATCATGAAAAAGGCAGACAGAGTGGCCATTATTTTGGGGTGAGGGAAGCATTTGGGATTGGGATGGGACTTACGAAAATATTCTGTACTATTAAAATTCTGATCCTGACCTCTGTGATTACATGAGTAAACAATAATTATTAACAAACTATGCTCTTTATTATTATAAAACATTATTTGTTTAGCTACTATTGGAGAAACACTTTCTCATGGGTTAGTTTGTTTCATTCCTGAATATAATTAAATCATTGCATAATGAAAAGAAAGTGGATTTAGAAGAGAATCGGAAGGAGATATGCAGTCTAGCCTCACAATTTGCTGGGAGAGAAAAGCTACTCAATTTATTTCACTTCTCACAGCTTCATTATTCATTCTCCCAAGGGATGACAAAATTGGTTTCATAGGGTTACTTTGAGCTTTAGTGAGATCTATAATGCAGCAATTGGTTGGCAATGCATGGGAGTGCACTTCTTCCATTTTTGTATCTGTTATTTCTAAAAATCATCTCTGAAATCATTGTATTTTCTGGAAGCCAGATGTACTTTGTTCAGGAGGTATAAGGTGAAGGCTTAGGTGAGCTTATTGCTTATTGCTTTCCTCATGACAAGAGCTGCTGTCTGCTGTGTGGACTGAGCGAGGTGGATAGACAGTCGTTCCCAACATGCAGAGAGTTATCACTTGAATGCTCACATTTTATCATCGGCAACAAAGGCCATCAAATGCTTTCCTTGGAATTACTGGCTCACTGTTAATTTTTATGAAAGTATCTGCTAAAGCATTTGTTTTCCTGCCAGTCTTACAAGTAAAAGTAATATTTCACTAAAAAGTGGCTAGTTCAGCTTGCAACTTAGATAGGTAGTGAATAATAAAAAGTGCTAGTCCAGTTTGATGATGCTGTGTGTCCTCATGTGTCTTCATGAAGCCTAGATTTTCCAATTCTCTATGTCCTGGGAAGGACTGAAAATGTCTATTTCTTATCAGCACCTGGGGGAGGCAGATGCTGCTTGTCAAGAGTCCCTGGTTTGGAAAAACCCTTCTGAGTCAGGCGGGTGGATTGTTCCTGTTCATAGAGAATACGTTCAGCACTTTTAATAGTTAAACTCTTCAATGGCTAGCATTAGAGTAGAAGTTAAATGTGAAATGTCATAGCTCAGCTAATCTCTGTGAGGCAACACTGGGATTTAGAGTTAAGTAATCACTTTAAGATTATTTATTTTTGAAGAATTAGGGAATTAGATAATAGGCATTATACTAGCACTTAGCTAGAAGTATCACAAATCCAGGCTGTACTGACTCAGATAGAAGACGTAGGCAATAGTTCTCAAATAGGACAATTTTGTCACTCCACCCCAGGGCATGTCTGGAGACATTTCGGATGTCACAACTGGGGGAAGAAGATGCTACTAGAATTTAGTGGAGTGCTGCTAAACATCCATAGTTCATCAGACTGTGCAATCGAGTACAGGATTATACAGCAGAGAATTATCTGTCAAAAAATTCAGTACTGAGGTTGAGAAGCCCTAGTCTAGACACACACAGTGATAGATACATACATTTAAAGTTGCCCCACATCCATACAGTCCACTTACATTATTCCAAGAGTTTTCCATTTTAATTCAGAACCTGCTGTGAATTCGACAGAAGAATTTCTATAAAGTCAATCAATATAATTAATCAGTACAGGCAATTTTAATCATTAATACAGTAAAAGGAAACACATTTTTTGGCTGTGCAAATTGACCTGAACTCAGGGGCTTTTCTATCTTTTCTTTCATTTATTCTAAGGAGCAAAGATATAACCTCAGCAACACTCCTCACGGTCCAATTTATTACTTTCAGAAAAAGAATAGAATGACATGGAGAATATAGTCTGCATGTATTTGACTTTTATCTCTTGCTCATTTAGCTTCAGCAATGATAGAAGAAAAGCAAAAAAGCATTCACTAAAAGCTGTTTGGGGCTGCCTAGCTTCCTCTTTATCACACAAATTGACTTTTAGCCAATGTTTTACTCCTGTTGGCTTCAATTACATAAGAATTAATTTTGTCTGGCACGGTTAGTCAGTGCATACTTAAGGTATAATATTCTAAGATTTTGGAAGTAATTCATTTATACTGTGTCTATTAAATAGACTTAAAGCTATCTTGAATTTAGTTGGTAGGCCAATTTTTTATACTACTGGCCAGTGAATCACCATATCCTTTTTTAAATAAGTTGAGACATGTCATGTCTATGTTACAACCACAGATGATGTTCTGCAGGTACACTACAAATCAGAAAGAACTTTTACAAAAGGTCTTAAAAGAGGTCTTTCCTCAAGTATCAAACTGTAGGTAACAAAGCCTTTTTAGGTGATACTTTCTTTACAATAAGAATATGCATGTGAGACATTGGTGAGGTATTTGTTGCACAAACCATATATTTTCCAGCTATAAAATGTGACACTTAAACTACATGTCCGATGTCACTCCTTCTTTGGAAGGGAAATTTGATAACCCTTTGAATCTATGAATCTTGCATATATATATAAGAGTCAATTATGGGTAGCATTTGAATATTATACTATGATATGTTTTTATATAATATACATGTTGTTTATCCCATAAATATGAAAATTGACAATTTTCTACAGTATTTCTAAAGTTTTCATTTGCCGACATAACTTCAAGGTTCATTGCATGCATATAAATATAACCTTGAGTTAACTTATTTATTGATGTCCCAGCTAAATTCTACAATTTTGTGGTTGGTGAAATAAATGTCTATGTGTTATCCATACAATTCCTCAGTACACACAGAATGTATATATTTATGTGCTGTATAGAAGAATATCATTTCGCTGACATATTTTGGCTAGTACAAGCTAAAATATTCTACACAACCAGGGACAGATATTTAAAGAATAAATCATGGGTAGCAAGCTTTTTTTTTTTTTTTTTCTTTTTTTAAACATTACTTGCAAGTTTCAATAGAGTTTTCCCCTTGACTACACAAAAGGTAATCATTTGCCCATGTGGTTTGATGAAAAGATTCCTCAGCTGCAGCAGTATTCCTTATCCTCAAGCTTGAGCAGAGCAAGTGTGTAGTGTGCTGGTACTTTATACTGGGTGTGAAGCTGAGCAAATAGCACTGAAAAATTATACCAGAAGTTATTTGCAAGTACGAATCTATCGAATAATATTGAAATATGTCAGGATTTTCTACTCACCTTTGCTATTAAATTATATCTTAATCTCTCTATGGTTAAATAAAATACTGAGAAGCAATGCAATTCTTTGAAGCTTATTGATATTTGCTTTATACGGCCCATATTCGGTTAAAATCAATAATGTACCTTGTACATTCAAAAGAATATGTGTTCTGCCATTGTGCAGTAAAAGATCACGGTTAGTTATATAGGTGTAGATAGATGGTAAATAGTTTATAGATGGATTCAGATTTTACACTAGCTTCATAAATAACACACATGTGCATATTAATATGCCACTCATTGTTTGACCTCTATTTTAATGCTAACACTTTTCTCTCTCTCTAAAAACTAGCTGTTACTTCCAGATTATTGTTTTAGTAATCTAATAAATTACATTTTTGTAAATAAAACATTAAACAGATTAATAAATTTACAAACTAAATAAATAATCCCTACAGTCTGTATTATCAGGGTTCTCTAGAGAGACAGAGCTAATAAGACACATATATAAGTACATGGGAGTTTATTAAGGAGTATTAACTCACATGATCACAAGGTCTCACAACAGGCCATCTGCAAGCTGAGAAGCAAGGAACCCAGTCAAAGTCCTAAAGCTGAAGAACTTGGAATCCAATGTTTGAGGGCAGGAAGCATCCAGCATGGGAGAAAGATGTAGGCTGCGAGGCTAGGCCAGTCTAGTCTCTTCATGTTTTACTGCCTGCTTTATATTCTGGCCATGCTGGCAGCTGATTAGATTGTGCCCACCCACATCAAAGGGGGGTCTCCCTTTTCCAGCCACTGACTCAAATGTTAATCTCCTTTGGCAACACCCTCAAAGACACACCCAGAATCAATACTTTGCCTCCTTCAATCCAATCAAGTTGACACTCAGTATTAACCACCACACAATCTTATAACCCATGAATAATTTCACTGTGAAATTCTTCCCGAGTTCTCTTGTAAGTGAAATGGTTTGGATCTGTGTCCTGCACAAACCTCATGTTGAATTGTCATCCCCAGTGTTGGAGGTGGGGCCTGGCAGGAGGTGATTGGATCTTGGGTGCTGTTTCTGATAATTTGGCGCCACCCCCCTTCTGCTGCTCTTATGATAAGGTTTTCATGACATCTGGTTATTTAAAAGTGTGTGGCACCTCCCATCTCTCTCTTGATCCCACTCCTGCCATGTGAGACGTCTGCTCTCCCTTTGCCTTCTGCCATGAGTAAAAGCTCCCTGAGGCGTCCCCAGAAGCAGATGCTGCCATGCTTCCTGTACAGCCTGCAGAACTGTGAGCCAATTAATCACCTTTCTTATAAAATCTTGCATTTCTTTATAGCAATGCAAGAATTGACCAAAACAGTAAGTATTCATATATATATATATATGTGTGTGTGTATATATATATTTTTTTCAGTAAAATGAAATCATAATAGGCATCTCTCTTGAAACACTCTTACCACAGACGTAATTCTATGAATATATTTCCATGACAACCTAGACTCATGTGGTCATTTGTAATGGATGCATGATATTATATTAAATGAATTTAACACCCTTTTCCCTTCCTCAAATGTGCATGAAACGAAAGATGGTACTTTTTTTACCCTGTGTGCATGTGTGTGTTTCTTGAGTGTTGGTTGCATCGAAAGCTACTCTAAAACCTATCTCTCAAAATTATATTAGCTTATATGTTGGTTTCCTGATTAACCTTAAGAAAATGTTATATTCTTAAAAAAATTCATGTTTACATGAAATGCTCTTTCCCTATTCATATGCACATTATAATTCCACATCTCAGTAAGAACATATTTTCTTCTGACACTTTCCTTAAAATCATGCAACTCCCTCTTCCTTCTCCTGGGTTTGAGGTGAGCCTAGCTCATTTCGGAGTTCATACCACAAGGAAGACAGCGGAGGAGGAGCAGCGGTAAGAAAAGCAGCAGTGCAGGATTTATTCATTTCTGATACTCTCTAGCTGAACAGTAATTCTGCCCTGCCATGCCTCACAACTCCTCCTGGGCTGAGAGAAGAGACATGTGTCTCTAGAAGAAATTGAATACGACTGACTGATGGGAACACAGATGACTCCTTCTTATAAACCATGAAACAAATTTGTGCTTTATATTTTCTTATAATTAAGAGAGAACCTTATATAAATTGGTATGTGAATTATAAGAACATGGCAGGGCACGAAAGTCCTTGAAGAAAAATTCTTTCTTTTGTTTTGTAATGCATTATGAATTTTTTTTTAAAAGAAAGTAAAGGTTGATATATTTTAAACTCTGATTATTAGATATTGAGTGTTGTTATGTACTGAGACACTAATATTTTATTTTGTCTACGTGTTGAAATTTGGGTATTTTATCGGCAGTGGGAAAACATGCACCAAGAACTTATAAACAAAACATACTAAATTGCCAATTATTAAAGAAGAATTCTCTGTTGGAGTGGTAGGAGCAATCTAGGAAAAGCATATTTTTAATATATATACATGTTAACAAATATATATACATACCTTACATGCATGTATACCTACATGTGTATAGATAGATCTATCTTACAGAATTAGTATAAGGACTAGAAAAATGTTGATAAAATTTTCAGTCATTAAAGATGTCATAAAGCAAGCCCCAACCCCAAGTAGAACATTTTTACTTGGCCTAATAGAAGTTATTGTTAAAAAGTATGACTGCTCATTTACATATGAAATTAAGGATTTTACATATCGGTTGAACTACTTTTGTGAGAACTTTAATGTGAATTAAAAATGATATTCATTCTCTGGGAAATCTTGATTGGCATTTTAGGTTATAAATAGAGTATCAAACACATATTTCAATGTATTTGTGAATGTATTGCCTATGTCAAGTCCACATAGAGGATGAGGAATAGTATGGTAATTATTTAAGTCACAAGTCATTTGTTTTATTTTTTATATTAAAATATCTTAAAAGTATCTTAAATTGTTCAATCCTAGTGAGTGTGGATGTGGATTTAAATATGAGCTAAAAGTTGAAGTCTTTAAATTCCCAATAGAAAATTTAAATCTTAGGTTCCTAAGTCCAAACACAATAAATAAAAGTAACCAGGCACAAGAGTTCTATGCCACTCAAACTTAAAAATAAAATTTATATAAAGCAATCCAAAGTGTGGAGGCACTGGATTGTTTTTCAAATAAGGAGGAATCATACATAGTTGCAGCTTGTGGTACAAGAAGATTTTGTACAAACTCAATTTTTTCCCAGCACTATTTAGCACACACTGTAGTTTGCTCTTGTAAGTCAATTTTTCTTAATTCTGATAATGACAAAGTATCATCATTTTATAATGTATTTTCTGCTGATTACAGTTTTAAATATTTCAGAGAAAAAGAGATTACTGTTGCAGAATGTTCACTTGTATTGGGAAAACGGACAAGGACTTTACAAAAAGTTGATTCAAATCTAGGACTTGCACAATACCCAAGCTTTTTGAATACTTACATTTTTGGCTATGCCAATGGCAAGACAAACATTATAAAATGAAAGGTTGTACAAGGAAAAGAAGAAAACTTGTGTGCATGGAATGAGAATGGAATAGGAAAACCTAGATTGTAGAGTGTGCAGGAAAGAGTAAACTGGGCAGGTCTAGATGCTCAAACCCTAAACATTTCCAAGCAAGGCCTGTTTTCTAAACTGGATTTTGGTTGACTCCAAGGGACCAAGCTGTTGGAAAATCCTGTCTGATAAGAGTGTTTCGGCATGCCTGAAACCTTGAGCCATACTCTTCCCATTTGTCCAGATAAATTATGGTAAAAATGTGATTTAGGATGAACATCGGCTTTTTCTATGGGGGTTTGAAGCTCAAGTAACTGAAGTCAATCACACAGGTGCTATATCCCTAGAAAGCTAACTCTCAATGAAAACGCTAAACACTAAGGCTCACCTGAGCCTCCCTGGTTGGCAGAATTTTGCATGTGTTGTCTCACATCACTGTTGGAAGAATTAAGCACATCCCATGCTTCTCTCCTTGGAAGGAGCACCTGGAAGTTTAGACCTGATTTCCTCCAGACTCCACCCCATGCCCACCATGTGCCTTTTCCCATTGCTAATTTTGCCCTCCATCCTTTTCCTGTCATAAACTATAACCACGAGTATAACAATTTCAAAGTTTCATGTGTCCCTCTGATGAATCCTTGATCCTCAGGGTATTCTTGGGGACACCGCATGAAGGATGTATAGAGTTTCTCTGCTCAGTTCTATTGGGCTCCCCTCCATGATTCTTACAATTGTTTCTCCCATTAACAGTGTTTTTTAAAATCTTGGACGAGGGAAAATTGTGGATAAGAGGCAGGGTTAAGTTGCAGCTCCCACTGGGACATACAGAGCAGCATGTGGAGACATGCATCATGAATGTTTGCTCCAAGAACTACAGCAGAAACAGACCAGGAAAGCTGAGAGAATCCACAGACCCTCTGAAGGAAGTGGATTGCTCCTGTAGGACCCAGAAGACAGCTCAAATACTGTGAGTGCTCAAACTGTGAAAATGGGAAATGGAGATCATCCACACTCTCACCGGGGAACCTGAAGGTCTAGATCACAGGAGAAGACTCTTACCTTACCTGCAACTGTGTCAATTTAGAAAGCTGAATGAAATACAGGGGTAGAGGAAACAGCAGGAAAAGCCCTGTCAGCTCCCTGGGCCCCAGGGAAGCCATTTCTGATTTGTCTTACAGGGGTCCTTGGGGAGGGCTGCCAGAAGAACTGGGAAAAGACCACAGTGAGAAGGAAACATCCAGCTAAACTTTGTAACAATTCCAACCAAATGTGAAGTCTCCTGGCCAGAACTCCGGGGAGGGCACGAATCCGGTGTAGACTTGACAGGCATGGAGGTACAAAAGCCTTGCTTGCTTTCTCAGCTGGGAGTCTGGCAGCCTGGGGCAAGTTCTCAGCCTCACTAACCCACTGTCTGGAAAAAAATTCAATGCTACTGAGGTGGGGTGGGGGGGCATAGTGGGAGTGAGACCAGCCTTTGGGTTGCACAGGAGCTGGTTGAGGCCTGTAGCTGCCGGCTTTCTCTGACTTCCTTGACAAGCTGCAGGACACAGCAGAGGCAGCCATAATTCTCCTGGGAACATAACTCCATTGACTTGGGAACCACAACCGCATCCCCCACAGCAGCTGCAGCAAGCCCCGTCCAATGAGAGTCTGAGCTCAGATGCGCTTAACTCTGCCTCCACCTGATGGTTCTTCCTTACCCACCCTGGGAGCTGAAGACAAAGGTCATATTCTCTTGGGACTTCTAGGGTCCTGCCCACTGCCTGATTCTCCCTATACTACCACAGCTGATGCCCCCTTGAAAGCACCACCTTCTGACAGGAGGTCAACCACCACAAAACTAGTGCATCAAACATCTACAGGAACCTGGCAGAGTCCATTTAACTCCCCTGCCACCTCCACTGCAGCAGGTGCTGGTATCCATGGCTGAGAGATCTGAAGATGCTTCACATCACAGGACTCTGCGCAGGCACCAGTACCACCCCTGAGCCTGGTAGCTCTGATGGGTGGCTAGATCCAAAAGAAAAATAACAGTCACTATAATTTGGCTCTCAGGAAGCCACATCCCTAGGAAAAGGAGGAGAGTACTACATCAAGGGAACACCCCATGGGACAAAAAATCTGAACAGAAGGCTTGAGCCCCAGGTCTCCCCTCTGCCATAGCCTACCCAAATGAAAAGGGACCAGAAAAACAATATTCTGGTAAAATGATGAAACAAGGTTTTTTAACAACTCCCCCAAAATCACACTAGCTCGCCAGCAGTGGATCCAAACCAAGAAGAAATTCCTGAATTGTCTGAAAAAGAATTCGGAAGATTGATTGTTAAGCTAATCAAGGGGGCACCAGAGAAAGGTGAAGTCCAACTTAAGATAATTTTAAAGAAGATACAACATATAAGGGGAGAAATCTTCAGTGAAATAGATAGCATAAATAAAAAACAATCACAAATTCAAGAAATAAAGGACACACTTAGAGAAATGCAAAAGGTAGTAGAAAGCCTCAGCAATAAAAATCAAAGAAGCAGAAGAAAGAACTTTGGAGCTCAGATATTTCAGATAGCTTTATGGGCAAATTTAACAATTTATTTTTTTTTTTTTTTGAGACGGAGTCTCGCTCTGTTGCCCTGGCTGGAGTGCAGTGGCACGATCTCGGCTCACTGCAAGCTCTTCCTCCTGCATTCACGCCATTCTCCTGCCTCAGCCTCCTGAGGAGCTGGGATTACAGCCAGGATGGTCTCCATCTCCCGACCTCATGATCCACCCGCCTGGGCCTCCCAAAGTGCTGGGATTACAGGCTTGAGCTACGGCACCCGGCCAAATTTAACAAAATTTTAAAAGAATAAATAATATCAATTCTACACAGTCCTCCAAAATATTAAAGATGAGGGTCTGTTTCCCAGTTTATTTACTGGAGGCAACATTGCTGATAAAATCAACCAACACACACACACACACACAAAGATATTGCCAGAGAGTAAATGTAATCATAAATATCCCTTATGAAGAAAAACTTAACGAAATATTAACAGACCACTTCTAGCAATATATTAAAAGGATAATATACTGTGTTCAACTGGATTTTATCCCAGAAATGCAAAGTGGGTTAAACATTCAAAATAGCTAGAGGAGAGAATTGCAGTGCTCCCAACACAAAGAAAAGGTCAATGTTTGAGGTGACGGATATCCCAATTACTCTGACTTGATCATTATACATTGCATATATGTATCAACATATTATATGTACCCCAAAATATGTATGACTACGATATATTAATAAAACAAGCAAGTCACAAGCTGGAAAAGGTGTTTTCAGCATATATTAATAAGAAGAAATTATCATACAGATTGTATAACAAACCTCTACAAATATAAAATAGAATAATGGGCAAAGGATAGAGCATAGCAACTCTTAGAAGAGAAGATGCAAGTAAGCAATAATTAAAGATTAAAATCAACACAACCTCACTAGTTATCTGGAAATATCATTAAAACACGGAGATAATTATTTCATGCCATCCAGTCAGGGAAAACCAAAGGGTCTTGAAATGTCAAGTCTTAGAGAGGACGTAGGGAAACAGAAACTCACACAAGTTCCTGCTTAAGGCATAGAAATTCAAGAAGAATTTGGCAATATCTAGTATATTGGACAAAACCTACAGCCTACACCAGTCTCATCCTTAGTATCTTTAGGTGCAAATGTGAGAAAATGTATAACTGGGTGTACAGGAGTACATGCTTGAAGGTGATCAATGTGTCCCTATAACAGTTCAAATTTGAAACAATTAATATGTCCATAGTCATACAAGTAAATAAATGAATTCTGGTATATTTTGAAAAAGAAAAAAATGTCAATGATGCAATTGCCCATATACACACTAAAGAAGGAACCCACAGGACCATCCTAATGGATAGAGATAAAACATTCTTAAAAATTCACCATCTAGTCAGAACAAAAATGTTAGGAAACTATAGATAAAGAGAATGTCATCAAACTGAAAAAGGGCTCCTACCAAAAAACAACAACTCACATCATATATTGTGGTCAAAGTCTGAGTTATTTTCCCTCAGAATGTAAACCATCAAGGATGTTCACTATCACCATTCCAACTAAATTCAAGGTCCTAGCTTGTACAGGAAGGCAAAAAAGAGAAATAGGAAGTATATAGGTAAGAAAAGAAGAAATACAGTTGTCTCTGGTCACAGATGACACAATTATTTACATAGAACATTTAAAAAAATTTGTCAGACTCATACTATAGCGTTCAACTTTTGAGATATTCTGGAGAAGTTCAACTACCTAGATGAAAAACAGATTAGTTGTGCCTAGGAGTTGGGAGTGAGGAGCAGGTTTGACAACCAAGGTGTATGAGCAAAGATTTTAAGGTGGTGGGTCTTGTCTCTCTGGCAATTACACGACAATATTTATTTGTTAAAACTCATAGAGCTGGGCACCAAAGAGGAGATTTTGCTGTATGACAATTATACATGGATTACAAAACATTTCAGTTTACCTAATAGCATATTTCTCTCTGATGATATTTCTCATCGTAGACTGAATTATTGTGTTACTTGTATCTATTTTATTTGTATGATCAGTTTCTCAAGTAACATGCTAATCATAAGGTCTTTTATTTTATTTTATTTTTTATTATTATACTTTAAGTTCTAGGGTACATGTGCACAATGTGCAGGTTTGTTACATATGTGTACGTGTGCCATGTTGGTGTGCTGCACCCATTGGTATTTTTCTTACAGCAATTTTTAATACATGTTAACAAATGATGATAGTACTCCGTCATTACTTAACTTTTTTTTCAGAATGTTTTTGGATATTCTCAAGCATTTAAATCTTTATATGATCTTTAAAAAAATATCAAGATAAAGAATATCTGCTGTCACTTATTAAAAAATAATTAAATTTTTAGATTGTCATATCTATAGAGAAATATGACAGCTCTACCATGTTGTCTTTGTATCAATAAAAAATCTGCATTTATAATGATGTCTATGCATCCAAGAAAAATATATCTGTATATATGATTGTTTCAATACATACTTTGCTCAAATACATACTTTACAAATACATACTTTGCTCAAGAGAATAAAGTTTTCTTCATTAAATTCACCGAATTTAGATCGTTTGAGTAGATACAAATTTAGATATTATGTTATAAATTTTCCTCTTGCTCCATATTTTTAAAAACTTTAACCTATGAGTGTCATGCTGAAACCAGAATTCAAAATGATGGTAACAGAGTGATGCTCAGGCCCTCAGTTTTGCTCACGCTCTCATATAAGTGACAACTTGATCAAAAGAGGGAAATTGTTAAACAAAATTATGGGAGGCCATTGCTTTAGACTAAGCTCATGCACTAGTTCCCAACAGACAAGACCAAACCAAAATAGAGTCACATGTAAACGTGACATACTCAACTAAAACCTTAAGGAAATGGATAGATTTCAAAACAGATAAGTTTTTTTTTCTCTTCTCAAAATAGGAGAAGCCAGAACAAGGAAGTCCCCTCTACTGTAACTCCTTAAAAAATAACCTAAAGACCTTGTTTCTACCTCCCCAAACCCACTTTTTCGCTATTTCCCAGTATGATTTGAGACTGAATAAGTACATTGCGATGATGACAGGACATGTTCCTCACATTTTGGTCTCTCATATTGGAGAAGATAACCAAAATGATGAAATTGTTCCATGAAGTTTAGATCAAAGCTGCCCCTTAAATATTTTAAGTTCAGCCTGAAGGTTTCTCTGCACATAATGAACTAGAACCTAACTGAAAGTGTAAACAGACTATAATCTACTCTTGTGCCATCACTGAGTTTCAGCCAATCAAGAGTGTCCAAATTTTCAAACCTTATTCAAATAAGGCAAACACCAAGGTGTAACCAATCCAGCCGTTTCTGTATCTCAGCTCCATTTTCTGTTTGACAATTTCCTTTTTCTGTCCTTAAATCTTCTTCCATCATGCAGCTGCACTGGTGTCTCTCTAGACCTACTTTGGCTTGGGAGGCTACCTGATTCACATGTCATTCTTTGCTCAGTTAAACTATTTTAAATTTAATTTGTGTAAGGTTGCTCTTGTAACACTCTCAAACTTTTCCACACTGATCCACCAGCCATTTGTCAAAAACAATTGAGTTTTTCTTCCACAATACCGGTGCCCATGGAGGTTTCTGTCTGTGGGTTCAGCAGCTCCGTGAAGCTGTTATTCTATGTTTCTACCTGTCTGTTTCTGCGATGTGGGGGCAGTGATGTGCCCTGCTACCTCCATTCTCTCACAGATATAAGAAGGGTTGTTGATTTTCAGTTTGTTCAGGTTTTCTCTTGTTACGTAGACAAGAGTAATGATTTCCAAACTTATTCCATGATGGACTGGGAACTGAAAGTCTTAACTTGTTTTATTAAGACAACTTTATTAATACATATTTATGTACAATAAGCTGTACATATTTGTGTGTAGATGGATACAAAAAATTTATTCATCCCATCACTATTTCCTGAAAGTATGGTCTTGTTTTAGAAATTTCTAATTTTAGTCTTTTCTCTTTCAGGTATATCCTATCAAGACTACTTATTTTATAGGACTCCTATATTCTTAACTATTGGATTTGGTAAACATTGCTACATTGTCATTTAAAATGGAACATTACTCCATGGAAATTTGAGAAAAGCCTATTCTCCCCCCTTGACGTTACTTTTTAAATGGATCTCTAATTTCTTTTTCTTTCTTATTTTATTATTATTTTTAAAATTTTACAGCAATCACTAGTATATATTTTATCATTGATATTTCAGGGATGAGATAAATTGATTACAGGTTGTATTTTTAGGAAACCATCATTGGTTTCACCTTCAATTTTATGTTTGTCTCTTTGGTTGCCCTGTTTGTAGGAAAGCAAATGTACTCTTCAAGGTGTTCACCTTTCATCTCTCTCATGTTTATTCTAATCCTTGACCATTTGCTTCTGTTTTCCACCGCTTATGCCTGAGTCTAACAAGGTCATCTTTCATGTTCCTGACTTTATTTGCATCAACATCTATTTTCTATTTTGCTTTGTCCAATGTCCCTTTCATTTCTGTATTGGAGTTATTTTTCTCTTCTGCTTTGTTTCTCTGCTCCGCTGGGTCTGTTTTCCTCTCCTTTTGTCTGAGTTTGTAACATTTCTGTTTCTCTGAGCCTTTGATTCTGAGATGCATCATTTCTCACCCTGGGAATGGAATTGCTCAGCACCTTTTCTTTCCTGAGTTTTCCTTCTGTGTTATTTGTTTTTTAAAAAATGATATTTGTTACCTGCCCTTTTCTTATCATATCCATTCATAGGCTTGAAGTCATAATTTTAAGTCCTCTTTATCTGAGCCAAAAAATTACTTAACAAAAAGATGTGTGGATGAATGGGGAAGGGCATTGGGCAGAGAAGTCACATGAGGACTGTGGGCAGTGGGAGTGGAGTTAGATGTCAGAGCAGAGCTTCATTCTCCCTCGATAAGTGTGGCCCCAGTGGAGGCTCAGGTACTTAACAGTGAGAATTCATTAGTGTGTTTTCCTCCAGATGACTCTAGTTACCAGCTGAAAAGATGATTGTCCCCAATATTTCTATGACCCTCCAAAACAGGCATCTGCTTCTGCCCTCTGAGCTCTCACTGTCCCTGCAGGCTGCACAAGCATAGGCTAAGGGAGAGGCTGTCAGTTGGGCCTTCAAATCCAGGCAGAAATGTGTGTGCTGTAAGAGAAGATTGATTCCCTAGCCACCATTCTGGGCCACATTTTACCAATTTTGTAGCTATTCTTTATAGCCTGGGACCTATGGTTTTGGCCCCTGAAGATGGACTTTCATCTCTAAGTTATGTCTTTTATTGTTCTCAAAGGAATACTGGAAAAGAGAAAGGCTTTCTTTTTTCCTCCTTTAACTGGAAAACTGTACTATTTTATAATCAATAAAAATAGGATACATGTGCAACAGAAATTCTTGAAAACATTAATCTTAGATCAGAAATCACTGTTACATTTTTGGACTGTTAGAGAAACGCATTCTCTGGGCTGGCAAGTAGATAGCGTAGGAAGGATAGGCTTTTTTTATTGTTCTTTTGAAGTTTAGTGAGTGTTGTAGTTAATCTGACTCCCTTCTCCATTAGCCTTATATTTAGTTGTCATTCTAAGAAGATTATATGTATATGTTTATAGGTATGCTTATTATAATTTATATATTGGTAGATTTTATAGAGCATTATGCTAATTGCTTTATAAACATTATCCCTTCCCTCTCCATCGCAACCAAAGCTAGGTATTTTTACCTCCCACTCACTGATAAAAGAAAAGCTAAGTAATTGCTCATGCAGCAAAATATGGGCAAACTGGGCTTAACTTCCATTTTCTCTATTGTATAATTTTGTCTTCTTTTGCATTTATGTATTCTATACTGAAAAGTTGGTGAGGCTGTACTGGGGCTGTTGATCAGATGGCACCATAATCCAAAAGTTAATTTTTATTTTATATTAAGAAATTTCATTTTATTATTTCTAAAAATATACAGGGAAGATGGCAACACAGATACCTTATATAGAGAAAACTAAGAAAGATTAAAGAGAGAGAGAGAGAAAGTGAGCGAGAGAGGAGACTAAGAACAACATAAGATAAAAAGGTCTAAAATTTTGGAACCCTTAATATTTAGAACACAGTGTGTCTATTCCCTCCAATTCGTTTTCACTAAACATCATTTGAGATGTTTAACCCCAGAGGTAATTATCTAATTTAACTGCTCCTGGCTGGAGGAACTCTAGGCAAATGAGTTCAGACCATATTCCTCTAAGCCAGTTACATCTAAATTCCACTCGGAGCAGCTCTCCCTCCTCCCAATCTTTCCAAATCTCTACATAAGTTCCAGGATTTTGCTCTTCTTTAGCAACCAGGAGACAAGAGTTGCTCCTGCTAACAGATTGTGAGAATAACAAAGACCAAATCATGACAACATTAGCATATGCTGAAACCTGATGTTATATGACGTCTCCAAAAAAAAAAAAAATAAAGACAAAAACCTCTTTTTCAAACACACACCCTTGGCAGATAAAATAAAATCTGAAAATGTAACAGAATTCATAGCAGTGAACACTTATACAGTATCTATTTAGTTCTTTAAATGATTTTACTTGGAGTTACTCATTCTGTTCTCCCCACAACTCCATGAGGTAGGTCTTGTGAATATCCCTAATTGTACAGAGAAGGAAACGGAGGTCTATCAGTGGTGGCTTGCACAGCGAGATTAGAGCTCAGGACTCTGACTCCAGATGCCACAACGTTCGATTTTCCCTACCTAACTAGGCAGTGGTGCACATTAAACATAGCATTTAAACATAAAAACAAGAACGCTTTGGGAAGGACTTTGAAAAACCACATTCTTAATTCATTCAAAAAATATATTTTGAGCACACACTAGATGTTGTAAACTATTTGAAGTATGGATGACTGCGGTTAAACACATACGAAACTTCTGCTTTCACCAAGTTTACATTATAGTACAGAATCAGGTGGCAAGCTGAAGAAGTAAGTTAGGGGTGCTCAAAGGTGATAAGTTTAATGAGGAAAGATGAAGCCGACATATCAGGAAGAGTTGCAATAAAGACTGTTGGAAACATTAATTTAAGAAGGGAACATTTGAGCAAAAATTTGTGTCTCATGGACTTCGGAGGAAGACCGTTCCTGAACAAGGAACCAGCAAGTGCAGCGGTCCAAAGATAGGTTCAGGGCTGGCATGTATGCGGAAGATCCCAGAGTCTGATGTCCTGGAGGTGAGCTAGGGAGGCATAGAATAGTAGAGATGGAGTCAGAAGAATATTGGGCGCTTGCTTGTCAAAGGCCTTGCAGTCTCTTCTAGATGAGTTGCCCTTTCCACTGAGTGATGCAGCAGGCCATGAGATGATTCTTAGCAAAGGTTTGCATGCATTTTGGAAGGCTCATTGTGCTGCTGTGCTAAGCATAAACAGGGGAAAGAAATGGGTAGAATGGAGGGCCCTAATAAGAGACAACTGCAGTAATCAGTCAATCAGAGTCAGGGCTTGAGTGAGGTTAATGGCAGTGGAAGTCATGCAAAGTGATCACCCTCAGGTTGGATTTTGAGGGTGGAACACAAATGATGAGACGGCTGTGTGGATGGGAAAAATAAATACAAGGAGGCGGAAGTCTCTTTCGTCAATTGCAGGTATTTAGTTTAAATAAACCGAAAGGAAGACTGTAAGTGCAGCAGACATTGGTGCTGTTTAGGTGTGTGTTTACATTGTGGTGTCTGGCATGCAGTGGCAATGCAGGGAAGGCACGTGGTTCTGCGGATATGTTCTACAGTGGAGTGGTCGAGTCTGTAAATGAACTTTTCAGAGTAGAGTAGATATTTCAAGCAGCTCACCAAAAGTGTGTCTGAGAAGAGAGCTCTCAGACCTGAGATCTGGGACAGTTTGGGTTGCGGTATAAGGAACAAGAGAAAGAGACTAAAACCAACAGGCCAGGAGAATGTGGTATTCTGGAAGTCTGTGAATGATAGGTTTCTAGAAGGAAAAAAAAAAAAAAAAAGATCAACTATCCCAGCTGTAGTTACTTGACCACGTCATAAAAGATTGAGAATTACCGAGTGCTGGCATTAGTCAAGTGGTGGCAGTGTCTGTGAATGGTGCTTTTAAGCCACTGATTTTAATAGAGTTGAGAGGAAATTGAATGAATGGGTTTAGAGACAGAGACAATTCTATTAAAGTATTTTGATTTAAAACAAAAAACGTCATCAAAACAGGGTACATGGATACTGGAAGTGGAGTCAAGTGAGATTTTCTTTCATAATGGGAGTAATAGCACAATACTTGTATATTGATGAGAATTAGAAGTATAGAGGTGAAAAACTAATGTTTCACCAATTTTTGACAGAAAGAGGGATTGGAAATTGCTGAAGCAACACCTGTTGTTTGGCAGGGAGGTTTGGGCCCTAGTGCATGAATAAAGCTCTGTTCTAGGCTTAGCAAAGAGCTAAGCGTGGATGGCTGGGGTATCTGCAGGTAGAAGAGGCAGTGGTGAAAATTTGCTGGAAGTTCTATTGTGAATGAGTGGTTCTGTTATGAATGAGTGGTTCTGTTATGAATGAGTGGCTGAGGGTGAAGGAGACCTTGGAGCTGCAAGGTAGAGGAGAAAGAATGAAGTTTGAATAGACTGGGAACATAAAGGGATTAGAAGAAACAAAATCAAATACTGAATATTCTCACTTATGAGTGGGGGCTAAACAATCGGTACACATGGCCATACAGAGGAAAATAGACACTGGGGACTTGAAAAAAGGGTAGGATGAGAAGGGGGTGAGGATTGAAAACTTACCCATTTGGTACAATGTTCACTATTTGGGTGAAGCCCAAACCTCACCATTATACAGTATATCCATGTAACAAGCCTGCACATGCACCCCCAAATCTAAAATAAATAAACAACCAAATAAATACCTGGATTAGGAAAACAATAATGAAAATTGTACAACTTTAATGTCAATGTTGCCTTTTACCTTACTATATTATCTAGAGACATTTTCTATTAAATATTTTAAATCTTCTGTTAGAGGCTGGGCACGGTGGCTCACGCCTGTAATCCCAGCGCTTTGGGAAGCCGAGATGGGCGGATCATGAGGTCAGGAGATCAAGACCATACTGAGTAACAGGGTGAAACCCCGTCTCTACCAGAAATACCAAAAAATTAGCCAGGCGTGGTGGTGGGCGCCTGTAGTCCTAGCTTCTTGGGAGGCTGAGGCCGGAGAACGGCATGAACCTGGGAGGCAGAACTTACAGTGAGCCAAGATCGCGCCACTGCACTCCAGCCTGGGTGATAGAGTGAGACTCAATCTCAAAATAAAAATAATAATAATAATAATAATATATATATTAACTTTTCCCTATAACAAGAATTTTAGGATTTCTGTGATTTCAGGTTATCATTAAAATAATAATTTAGCTCCTCTCATCAACCTTTATATTTCATTAATATTCCATAAAAAGTGTTAATAATAATTTTTTAAAGTAATTCAGATATTCAGCTATCATAGCAAAATAAAATCCTAGTCAATACTCTCCTGTCTACTTTGACTTTTTATGATGATTTTTCCTGAGAGGAACTGTTCGTGGTAATCCTGATGCCAGGAGTCTCATTCTGAATCTCCCGTGAGCATATTAGATATAATAAAATGAGAGGAAAGGACTATTTCATCTCTTAGGGGGAATTTTTTAATTAACAATAATTGTTCATGCCTCCAACACAGATTATTGGCAGCACACTGAACACTGGTTTTGAGAAAGAGAGATTCCCAAAGATGATGCTATTCAAATGACATCAGATAATCAGCCATGTCTTCCTTGGTAGGAGCTTGTTGGCAGGGAAGCATATGTTCCATATCTGTCTGCAAAGCATGAAATGAAATAACCATAGTGGGCCACAGAAGTTCTGTAAGATGTTCTGAGGGTAATTTGGAATCTGCTGGAAGGTGTAGCAGTTGGAAATCTCATCAAGATTCTTTGCAGTGGTGAAAACACGGTGAGGAAATCCTTTTAACTCTTACTGTAACTATTTTCCATAAAATAATTTTATGCTAAAATGTTGCAAAAGATAAGCAAATATTGTCAAATAAAATGTCTGTGTAATATGCTCTTTGACTTAAATAAATACCTATCAACATAAATAGGTGCATAATATTTTCTACCTGGTAATATGCAGAAAATCCGATAAAATTTTGAATTGCTGGTTATAAAACAACTAGATGAAGTCAGCATTTACAGCCACACAAGACTTTTACATAATTGAAATTGCACTGTATATACAGCTTTGAAAATGGTCTTCTCACTTGACAATATGTGGAATATATGGAGCATGAAGACTGTGCAATCGATTATCTCACCACCTGTGCTCTTAAAGCCTCTTGGTAGTGGTAATCCTTCCAGAAGGATGCAGCACATATTATTTAATCAATTTCTGTGTTCTTGAATTTTAGATTACTTCTAATATTTATAATTTCAAATGCTATGTGATTGAACACTCATATAGAAAACTTTTTGTTAATACATTCAAAAAAGTGAAATAGTTCAATTATTTTTAGAAGAAAAAAATGATTTCATAGCTAGTGACAATGGCTTTTTTTTTTTTTTTTTTTTTTTTTTCCCAGAGGGATTCTCGCTCTGTCTCCCAGGCTGGAGTGCAAAGGGAAGATGTTGGCTCACTGCAACCTCTGCCTCCGGGGTTCCAGAGATTTTCCTGCCTCAGCCTCCTGAGTAGCCGGGGTTAGAGGTACGAGGCACCATGTCGGGCTAATTTTTTTTTGCATTTTTACTAGAGACAGGGTTTCACCATGTTGGCCAGACTGGTCTCGAACTCCTGATCTCAAATGATCCACCCACCTCTGCCTCCCAAAGTGCTGGGATTACAGGCGTGAGCCACAGCGCCTGGCCCAGCCATTGACAATTTTTATTTTAAATCTTCCTGTTTAAACTCCTACTGAAATGGGAAAAGTTCCCTTACCCCCAGTCATAGGGCACGTGATGGAGTTGTGGCTTGCTTCTTCAGTACCCTGTTGCTCATACCCCTAGAGGGAGGATGCAGACAGGCAGGTCTTGGGGCTCCGACGCCATGGCAGCCTCCAGGGTTGAGCGTTGACAGCTCCTGAAGCCCCAGTGAGTGCATGTTACAGTGTGCCCTTTCAGCTTAGCCACCTGCAGGTGGCTTGTGTTCAACAGCTCAGTTAGACACTCTGCCTTATTGCAAGGACAGAGAACTTTCTGTATTTCAGGTTCTTGTCTTAGTGTACCAGAAAAATTGGATCACATGTGGGCTTCAAGGATGGATGTAAGGTTTTTTATTGGGTGGTGGATGGGGAGGTCTGATGGGGAATGGAGTGGGAAGGTGGTCTTCCCATGGAGTGGGGCCACCCAGCGGCCGATCTTTCCTCCAATCAAATTCCCCTCAGCCACACTCTCCTCCAACCAAATTCCCTCAGCCTCTGCGCTGTTCCAACTTGGAAGGCCTGCCCGCCTCTGCTGGTGTGTTCTTCTGCCAGTGTGTTCCTCTAGACATCCAGCCATTTGTGTCTGTACCCACTAGGGTCTCAGCGTTTTTATTGGCACAGGATGGAGTGGGGAGCCAGGGTGGTTCTTGGAAAAGGCAACATTTGGGTGCATAAACAGGAGGGCCTGTCCTCATCTAGGTCCGTGGGCACAGGCCTGAGGGTGAAGCCATAGCCAGGGACCAACCCAACCGTTTTCTTTATCCTTTTTTTTTTTTTTTTTTTTTTTTTTTAGACTGAGCCTTGCTCTGTCGCCCAGGCTGGAGTGCAGCAGCACCATCTCGGCTCACTGTAAGCTCCACCTCCCGTGTTCACACCATTCTCCTGCCTCAGCCTCCGGAGTAGCTGGGACTTCAGGCACCCGCCACCACGCCCGGCTAATTTATTATTTATTTATTTATTTATTTTTATTTTTTGAGATGAAATCTCGCTCTGTCGCCCAGGCTGGAGTGCAGCGGCGTGATCTCGGCTCACTGCAAGCTCTGCCTCCCGGATTCATACCATACTCTTGCCTCAGCCTCCTGAGTAGCTGGGATTACAGGCGCCCACCGCCACGCCTGGCTAATTTTTTGTATTTTTAGTAGAGACAGGATTTCACCGTGTTAGCCAGGATGGTCTTGATCTCCTGACCTCGTGATCTGCCTGCCTTGGCCTCCCAAAGTGCTGGGATTACAGGTGTGAGCCACTGCGCCCAGCCAGACCCACTCTTTTCTACCCAGAACTTCCCTGCCCTGCTTCTGTATCACTACTATCAGCATAGAGTGTATGAGAAGGGTTATTTTGCTAGAAAATCATGATTCTTACTAATTAGGACAGAAAATAAACATAGTCTTTTTAATGTAAATAACTTTGATTGCTAGTGTTTGAGAATGATGTCATCTGGCTTATATGTGCTACAATTTAAAATTATCAGGCCTTTGACTTTTTTTGTTAGAGAAAAGGAAATAATGGGAAAATCTAATATTTCCACACCCTAGTCCCCATATCACTGAGAAACTATTTTTCTATTAGGGTTGTCCTATATTTCTTACTGATGTTTGCAGATTTATATTATATATAGAATTGCCATATCGTTCTTACCATGTTGACAGAGTTAATTTCTCCCTGAATTCTATCAAGATTACAAAGACGTTTTCTATAATGTAATTCTTTTTCCTGAAGCAAACCTGTGTATGGAAAGCTTTTCTTTATCTTTATCTTTTCATTATTTTAATTTCATTATATTTTGTTGGCTTCATGATGTCAATTTTCCCTGTTTGCTCACTTTAATGGAGTTTTAGCTAGTGCTAGAATTTACCATTAAATACCATTAAATGAGCCGATTCTAAAATTTCCCTAGGTTGCTGAGATAATTCAATCTTCCTGCTTTTTAATTTGAGATTATGATTGATGCGCACAGCTTGTAGCCAAGATTTTGGGGGCTTTGTACTTTTTACCGAGTTGATACGTTTTTGCATAATGGGCTATCTGCTCTCCAGCCCAATAATATACTTCCTCCGCAGTGCTCTGGCTGCTTCTGAGGATCCTTGTCATATGCCCCTGCACAGATCTGCAGACCATTTCTTTGCAATCCCCCCCTCTCCATCTAAGTTACTGCTCTTCTGGAACCATCACCAGATCCCTAAAAGTGCCAGGAGATCTCTCATCTCCAAAGATTTGCATGCAAATTTGTATCCGACTGAGAACCTCTTCCTACCGCTTCTCCTGATTAAAGCGTAAAGTCACTGAACTCACTGTCAATTCTCCAATGCTGTGTTGTTTTGTTTTGTTTTGTTTTTCTTATTCCAAAGTTCCAACCCAAGACTTGACTTTCTGACCCTCCTATATGTTCTCATACAACCATGTTTGTTTAATACTTTTTCCTATTTACATTTGAATTCACTGTCCTGCAAATGAGTCTTTTATGTATTTCCCACTAGTCTGGATTCTTTAAAATAGTCATTGTGTTATTCTTCTTTCTCTCTTGTACTGATGTATTAATGTGCCTGACATGTAGTAGTGTTCAATAAGTTCTTTGGGAATTACTTAATGGACATGTGCCTTATTTGGAGAGAAGGAATTTATTTTTTAGCAGTCCAGTTAGCACATTGTGTTGCAAAAAACAGTATTTACTCTAACATAATAAAGTAGAAAGTTTGCACAGTAGGGCTGCTCATGGAAGCCCTGATTTGTTCAGGGATCAGGTTTAGAAACTCTGCAGGCACATACAACATAGTAAGTACTAGGCAGTGGAGAACCTCACTGCTTCGGCCTTGGGCACTGGTGCCTTGGTTTACAGAGACAAACTGTATCCTTGGTGAATGTGCTATTCAACCTCAAAGACATTATCTGCTACTGTCTCAAAATCCTTGATATATTCCCATCACTTTTACTAGAATAAAATTTGCTGGTACTTTCTTCTCCCTTTCTATTCTGAATAGAATTATTGACCAGGTACATTACATTGGGCAAAATTGCACCCAACCTCCACAGATATCTTCTCTCTTTTTTTCTAAGAGGTGATCTGTGGCATGGTTTGGATTCATGTCCCTGACCAAATCTCACATCTGAATTAAAGAAGGGGCCTAGTGGGAAGTAATTGGATCATGGGGGAAGATTTCTCCCTTGCTGTTCTTATGATAGTGAGTTCTCAGGAGATCTGATGGCTTAAAAGTGTGTGGCACGTCCCCCTTAGCTCTCTGTCTCTCTCCTGCTCTGCCATGGTAAGATATACTTGCTTCCTGATTAGGGTTCTCTAGAGGGACAGAATTAATAGGATAGATGCATATGTAGAAGGGAGTTTATTAAGGAGTATTGACTCACAGTCACAAGGTGAGGTCCCACAACAGGCTGTCTGCAGACTGAGGAGCATGGAAGTCAGTCTGAGTCCCAAAGCTGAAGAGCATGGAGTCGGATGTTTGAGGGCAGGAAGCATCCAGCACAGGGGAAGATGTAGCCTGGGAGGCTAGGCCAGTCTAGTCTCTTCATGTTTTTCTACCTGCGTTATATTCTGGCTGTCCTGGCAGCTGATTAGATTATGCCCACCCACAAAAAGGGTGGGTTTGCCTTTCCCAGCCCACTGACTCGAATGTTAATCTTTTTTGGCAATACCCTCACAGACGCACCCAGGAGCAATACCTTGCATCCTTCAATCCAATCAAGTTGATACTCAGTATTAACTATCACATTTACCTTTCACCTCCTGCCATGATTGTAAGAGGCTTCCCAGCCATGCTTCCTGTACAGTCTGGAGAACTGTGAGTCAATTAAACTTCTTCTCTTCATAAATTACCCAGTCTCAAACGGTTCTTCATAGTACTGTGAGAATGGACTACTACAATCTGCTTCTAACTGCACACAGGCCATTCCTCACCTTCTGGAGCAGCCACATCTCCTTTTGCATAGATGATCTTTTTCCAACCAATGGTTATCTTGGAGAGGTTATACTTTGAGGGATGAAAGTGAGTGGCTGGTTTGACTAAAGAGGAAGCAGGTTTTTGCGGTATCATTGGACTCAAAACCATTTAGTAGGCAAAATCCTAATGTCTGTGAGTTGGGCTTCTAGTTAAGTGTAGTCTGTGCAGCAAGTTTCTTAGTTTTTGTTTTTATCACTTACCATGTGACCCTAGTGAGTTCTTTAACTTCCCGTTATTCATTGGTAAATTGAGTACTATAACAGTTCCTACCTCTGTGTTGAAAGAGGATTAAATAAGATAATGCATTTAACATAATGCCTGACATATAGTAAAAATTCCACAACTCTGAGCTAATTATAGTTTTACTACAGGAAGCATCTGGATATACATTTTCTACCATTTCTCATTATGTGTCCCCATTATATTTCCTGAGGACTGCATATAAGCCTTTATTCATGAATACATTTCAATAATTTGATGGATCACTTATTAATATTACTAGATGCAGTGGTTTCTAAATCTTTGTATATTGTCATGAATATTTCAGTGGAAATATAAGAAAATAATAAATAATAAATTTTCACCTGAGATTTGATTTAACTCTTTTTACAGCTCAACAACTACCCATTGATCATATTTAATTTACTCATGCCCCAATACTGATTTAATGTATGTATTTATGGGGGTTATTGCTATGAGGGAATTGGTGTTTCAATAAGAGTAATTCCTCATCTACTGTGTATATGATCATTTTGGTCAATGTTTACTGATGCTTTGGCTGGAACTGGTCTATGCATGGATTCATTCAATTGTTGGCACAGTTGAAAGGACTGGATTGACTGTTATTCATTCCAATAAGATTTTGCAGATGCCACTCAGGAACACACTTATAAGACAATTAGAATGAAAATCTTATCATTACTAACAATTTCCCAACCATGAGTTATACATTCGCTATTGTCACAAAATATCATTCAACTCATAACACTGTATGGAGCATCGAGCAGGCAGTAACACATCTTTACCGTACCATGGATTACTAATCAAGGAGCAATGGGGGAGTTTACTTTCATGCTCGCCTCTCTGCACTTTTCCTTCCTCTTGCCTTTCTCCAGGCTCCCCCTGTGCCCCAAGAATCTCTCTGAGAGTATTTACAAAACAAGGTCAGATGGCACCCTGTCATCAGGGACAAGCCTGCCTCATCACGTCGTCATACCAGACTGCAGGCCGCTGTGCTGAGCAGCAGGGGCCCAGCCACACCTTTCTCATTCGGACTCTAAAGGTTTAGCCATTAAACATGTATTCAGCAAACTCTTGCTTGGAAACCCTGCTTCTGAGTTATCTACTCTCTTAGAGCCACCAGTCTTCGTCGTAATTCAACATTCAGTGCTCCAATTTGAACAGTTTCCTCACCACAACATGTGTCTATACTGTCTCCTGATATCCTGCACTAACACCTCTCTATACTTAACAGATGATCTGCAAAATAAAATATCACTTGTTATATCCTGTATCTTGCATATAATTGATTAAAATTATTTCAAAATAGGCATAAAAATAATCCTTCCTTCTAATGATCAATAAAAATTAGTAAGTCACTGGATTGTTTTTACTTTTCACTTTCTCTATTTTACGGTGTTTTGATATGTTACATACTTTCCTGTTAGGGAAGCAACTGCCCTTCCTGGGGTTAGCCAAGTCTTCTATACAAAGGGCCCAGACAGGAGTGCCTCTCTGGTATGCAAACTAACAGATTCAGAGCCCTACCTCTTCTATCTGGCCCTGGCACCCCAGGAGGCAATATTGCTCTGTTTAATCATGTCCGGGCCAGGTACCAGGTAACTGGAGATCGTTCTTTCAGCTTAGCGCCCACTGAAATTCTGCAAACTAGTCAGTCCTAAACTGCTCACCTGCTCTGCCTTGACTTCCCTGCAGAAATTTCAGTAATGGCCTGGCCTGGTCCTTCCCCGTGTTCCTGCCCCTCGGCCTCCTGACCAAGGTTTGTGCTTCCCTGTGTGACCTGTGAAACATGGGTGCCTGCTGTATCTAGGATGGGGGAGCATAACAAACATAGTTTTCCTGAGCTTCTGCTGTGTCTTCTCCTGTGACTGTACCTGGCTGACCTTCATATAAAAGAACAGAAAGAAGTCACCAAATTCAATCTGGGCATATCATGGACAATTTTCCTTCTACGTGTCTGAGATTTATTTCCTTCTCTCTATATCCAGTCATTTCTCCTAGAATTATCTCCTCTTCAATTTTGGCTCAGAGCAGTCCACCCAGAGCTCTCTCCTTTCAAGGACATGTTCAATGCCGGGATGAGTCATGGAGAGGAAGTGGAAGCTCAGCCTCTGTGGGCAGGACTTGGCCTTGCAGGCTCTGTAGACACCCTATGTGTGCCAATTCACATATGAATGATCTCAGGTTAGGGCTGAGGGACTTCCTCTTCAATGGACCCTGCCTGCAGCTTAGCTTTCAGGGAAAATTATAACCTGTTGGAAAAACATGAATTATTAGAAAAAAAATGAATTTCACAGTATTTTTGGACTCTAAAACCTCAAGTGGGGTAAAAAGAATTTGACCTCCTGCTTAACTCTAGTTTTTATAAGAAAATATAGGCATAGCATTAATTAGTTACTATGGTGTCGTATCACTTTTTCCCCTGGTGTCTTCTTTGCACTTGATTCATCCATGTAAGTGTGAATGGAGATGGCACCTCCTCGAAAATTATTTTCTTTCTCCCAAATTGTTTTTTAGCCTGAAGAAAATTCACACATAAAACAGTCAAGCTGAGAGAGTGTTTTACTTTAGGTGCAAAACTGTTACTATGTTCTGCTGAGGATCTTAAAATCACAGAAAACATTCCTTTTTTCATGAAAGACAGATTTCTAAAAATATAATGTCTTAAAAATTTTGTTTGCCTGCAAAAATACTGTTGAGAGAAAACTATATTTAATCTCAAATAAACATAGTTTACTCAGAAATCACGTTTATTATTTTACACTTTTTATGATATTTATTTGCTGCAATCCTTGTATTACAACTCAATAGTAAGTTGTAAAGGAAACACATGATTCATATTTTATTATGTAAATATCTATAATTAGTAATTCTTCAGGTTTTATTTTATTGCTCCATCATTGTGAGTTATCTACTCTTACAAACAAAGGGATGAAAGCTATGCCTACTTAACCCTAGTTGTTCCAATCTTTTATCTCTAAGTAGAAATTAGAAAGTACAAGTATTTGTATGTATTTTTCACTTTGTCTTGCTCGTGCCAATTGATGACTACATTTTCTTTCCTTTTCCCAACACTGCTTGGTCTGAAGCCTTTCTCTAAAATCTTCCCTTTGTTCTGACAACCCAAACAAAAAATCAGAACAGGTAAAACTTGGCTTTGGAAATCAACAGGAATAATGTGAGATTTTCTGCCATTTCACTACCATGAGAGCAATTCCAAGTTTGAGCTACCCCAGAGACGAGCAAATTTGGCAGTTCAAAGGAAAGATAGGAGCGTCATCATTTCTGTAGTTCCCAGAACACGATTCACTAGCAGCCTAAACATATTCACACCTGAGATGGATGAGCTGCATGCTACCTGCAGAGTGGCACTTGTGTAGAATTGGAGCTGATGAAGAAAGCTTTGGGCAGATTCAGAGAGTAGGTGCCAATAAAGTTTCCATGGACTACTATGCAGACTTGTTGTTGTTGTTTACTGTGCTAAGAACTCAACATGAGATCTACTCTCTTAACACATCTCGAAGCACAGGTGCAATGTTGTAGAGGAGATCTCTAGAAGTGATTCATCCTTCATGAAGGAAACTTTACATCCACTGTACCGCAACTCACCATTGTCCCCTCCTCTCAGCCCTTGGCAGCCACCATTCCACTCTCTGCTTCTCTGAGTCTATTTTAGATTCTCCATATAAGTGAGATCATGAAGTGTTTGTCCTTCAGTGTCTGGTTTATTTCAGTTAGCATAACATTTTCCAGGTTCATCCATGTTGTTGCAAATGGCAGGATCTCCTTCTTTTTAGAAACCAAATAGTATACACAGTTCTTTTAATATATCTTTTGAAGTATGTATACGAATGAATAGTTTATAAGTACAGATCAAAATTAGAACACACGACATACATGTTTCAGCAACATCCTGTTTCTCAACACACTGAGACATTAGAGGAACCTGTGAGGATATTCTAAAGTTATTTCCCACAGAGGCATCTGCCATTGCTCAGAGGTTTATATTTCATGCAATAAATCATCAAACTAATGAGCGAATTATGATTTTACTGCATAGTTTACCACACTTGTTTTTAAACTGCTATTTTTGAGACACATGAAAGAGTTTATTGGCATACATAGTTTACTGCTTACGTACAAGACTTACAATCAAAATTCTAAACTACGATTTGTTTTGAGCATTTATATTAGGCCAAGAAGAGACCCAAACTAGTAAGACTGCATTAAAGGAATATTATTAAAGGAATAACTTATAAAATGTTATGACCATTACACATATCTGAAGTAATGGAGGTTTGTGTCAAATGTATTCATTCCTTCTCAGGTGCATTTGCTTAAATATTTCAGAAATTTCCTACATAAAAGCCAGTTTTAGAAGGTATATTCTTCAAAATCCATTAGACTATGCTACAGGAAACAATAAAATAGTTTGTAATTTCTGTTCTCAGCAATGTTTAATCATGAAATTTTGGATCTAAACTTGGATTCACAGTCCCTGATTTAATTACATTTTAAATTATCCAGGAACTTGGTCATTTATAGACTAAAATTGATTTTCCTGCAAAAATGGAAAAGGCACAGCTACCTCAATGTTTATTTTGTTGCCAATTTTGTCTAGAAACAGTTCTGTTATTCTCTTCTAGGGTGTATAATATCAGCATGTATACTTAGTAGTGAAAGATATTCACCTGTGTGAAGCCTTGGACCAAAAATGACAAACATTGACTTTATTGTTTATCTCTCTTTAAAGATTTCAGATATTATATGTGTACAATCACATTTGGAAATTTGCAGTCATAATGTCTCATTGCTTTTTTTAGGATAGTAATGATTAAGTTGCAGAGTCCCTAATGATCAGGGTCTATAACTAAGTTATAAAAATAACCACAAACTTCATCTTCCAACAGTATTATGAAGTACATAGCCAAAAAGTCTTTCTGCTAAACAATATTTAGATGTGGGTCGGGTGCGGTGGCTCATGCCTATAATCCCAGCAGTTTGGGAGGCCGAGGCGGGCGGATCACGAGGTCAGGAGTTTGAGACCAGCCTGTCCAAAATGGTGAAACCCTGTCTCTACTAAAAATACAAAAATCAGCCAGGCATGCTGGCTCACTCCTGTAGTCCTAGCTACTAGGGAGGCTGAGGCAGGAGAATCACTTGAACCCAGGCGGCAGAAGTTGCAGTGAGCCGAGATTGTGCCACTGCACTCCAGCCTGGGCAACAGAGTGAGACTCCATCTCAAAAAAAAAAAAAAAAATTAGATGTTATGCAAATGATGTGAAACATAGCAGAGCTTGCAAAAATGATAAGACATATATCAAAGTAGATAGGAGACTATTTGCTTATTTGTTTTTGTAATTTGATCTTGATGTCCTTCTCTAGAGAATGGCTCTAAACCTCAGCCCTGCCCTGATAGGGCTCAAGGAATTTGTTCGTGGATGTGTATAGTGTGCCTTTCAGGGTACTTCTTTATTGCAGGAGATGGCCTAATGCTGAAGTGTGACCAGGTGTGCCTCTCACAGGAAACTTATTTATATTGGAAGATTCCTTTGTGGCTCTTGTCTGACACGTGTTGAGTTTATTCCTACGAAGACAGCCACTCTCTGAGAGAACAGGACCAGAAAAGAAATTAGGTTTTGGTGTATTGGTAAGACGAAGCCACTTGACAAAACACATGAAATAACAGAATCAGTTTAATACTCACAGATACCACACAGCAGGGGGCAGCACACCTGGAAGGCCAGTGGAAAGTGGGAGCTGTCTGGGACATATACACTGATGTACTGAGTGGAGAGCAAGAGAGAGGTGGGGGGACTTGTGAGCTGAAGCTTTTATTGGGTCCCAGGGTACCAAGCAGGTTTCCCTTGCGACATTCTGATGGGTGGATTTCAAGCAAGCAGGCATGAGTTATGTGGAGTCACGGCATGACTGAGAGATGGTCACTGCACCGTATCTGTGCAGTTCACACGGGACATGGGAATCAGCAGGACAAGTTGAGTAGGTTGTAGTGAGCTGTCCCATAAAAAGGTGGTCACCAGGAGCTGGTTGTATAAGGCAGTTATCTGGATTGACGGCCTTGAGGAACTGGGGAGGGCAGAGAACTAGAAATTGTGTCAAGGGTGACTAAGCCCTGTGTCTGGTATGAGAAAGCACAACTTACAGTCAAAGAATAATGCTGAGGCAACATAAAAGTACAGGAATTCACTCAGAGATGGATACTAATATGAAACTAGACACCTGGATATCTTGAAGACAAATGCCTTCCAAAAATAAGAATTTTAGTTGTAATGAGCAAAAACACAGGGAAATAATCACCACATCCAAATACAGCTGGGACATTTTGAGGAGGCTACATCCTGCAGGCAAAGGAACAGGTGTATATCAATCAATCAATCAGCCCACCAGTCAACCAACCAAGCAAACAACCGCTCCCTTTTTCTGGGAGCAGAATGGAAATTGCCTGCTCATGTTTCTGGTTTAAGAGCTTAGACATAGAATTTTTAACTGTTGGTCTATTCTAGAATAAATCTTTAATTCAATTTTATATTAAATTTACAGTTATAAAATGTTCATGTAAAATCGTATTAAATCATAATTTCTATAAAATACTCAATGGAAAGGTTAAATATCAGAGTATACATAATTTAAAAGAGATTTGTTGAGATGGAGAAAGGATCAAAAAAATTTCTCAGAATGCACACAAAGATATTAGGAGATGATAAATTTGAGAAATAAAAATTTCAAAAAATTCTGAGATGTGGAGGCAAGGAATAGAAGAACAGTAAACATTTACACAGATCTGCAGAAAGGAAAAATGTTATGAGAATAAAGCTTTGAAAACATAATGGTTTAGAAAGTTCTAAGATTGATGGGCTTACAGACACAGGAAGCACAACATATTTCAGTAGAATAAATAGAAAATCTATGTGAAACTGAAAAACAGTAACAGAAAATGAGAAACAGTGAGGAAGACTATTTTTAAGATAGAGAGAAAATTACAATAAATAAATATGTGAGAGCGTATATATTGGAAGTCAGAAGATAGTAGGAAAATATCTTCATTGTGTGGTGATGGAAAATAACTTTCAATTAAGAAAAGCGTAAGAAAATAATGTTTTACAAATCAGGGTAGAAGAAAGATGATTTCAGTTTAAAAATTAATGAGAAATTTGTTTTCAAAATAATCTTAAGAAAGAATTTCCAAAAACATTGTATAAGAAGTAGCAAACTTCCAGACAAAAGATTGAAATATTGGAAGCAATGAAAAATAAAATAATAAACATGTGAACAAACATAAAGAAGCATTGCACCAGGTGAGGTGGCTCATGCTTGAAATCCCCACAATTTGCTAGGCCTAGATGAAATCATTACTTGAAAGCAGGAGTTTGAGACCAGCATGGCAAACAAAGTGAGACCTTGCATCTGCAAAAATAAAACGAAATAAAATAAATTATCCTGTGTACCAGGCCATTTGTGTATTACTCTAAATAAATATCTGAGACTGGGTGATTTATAAAGAAAAGAAGTTTAATCGGCTCACAACTCTACAGGCTGTACAGGAAGCAGAGTACTAGAATCACTAGAATCTGCTCCTGGGGAGGCCTGAGAAGGCTTCCAATCATGGTGGAAGGCAAAGGGGGAGCAGGCATGTCACATGGCAAAAGCAACAGTAAGAAGCAGAGAAAGGTACCACACACTTTTAAAAGACCAGATGTCAAGAGAAAGCACTCACTATATTTCAAGGAGAGCCTTAGGGGATGGTGCTAAACCATTCATGAGAAATTCATCCCCATAATCTAATCACCTCCCACCAGTCCCACCTCCAACACTGGGGATTACATTTCAACATGAGATTTGGACGTGGCAAATGTCCAAATAAGATCATCCAGGTGAAGTGTGCCTGTAGTCCCAGCTACTTGGGAGGCTGAGGCAGGATGATCGCTTGAGTTTAGGATTTCAAGGTTGCAGTGAGCTATGATTGAGCCACTGCTCACCAACCTGGGTGATAGAGTAAGAGCCCATCTCTAATTTTAAAAAATAGAAATAAAATAAAAATGAAACAAAAATAAAAAATAAATACTGTTTTGGCCGGGCGTGGTGGCTCATACCTGTAATCCCAGCACTTTGGGAGGCCAAAGTGGGTGGATCACTTGAGGTCGGGAGTTTGAGACCAGCCTGGCCAACATGGCAAAATCCTGTCTCTACTAAAAATGCAAAAACTAGTTGGGCTTGGTGGCACATGCCTGTAGTCCCAGCTACTTGGTAGGTTGAGGCAGGAGAATCGCTTGAACCTGGGAGGCTGAGGTTGCAGTCAGCCGAGATTGTGCCACTGCACTCCAGCCCGGATGACAGAGCGAGATTCTGTCTCAAAAAATAAAATAAAATAAAATGATAAATATTGATTTATAGAACTATACATGTACATGCTAAATTTAGAAGTTAGGATAAAGATAAAATATGGAGCAACCCTATACTAAAGTGTACTGCATACCTTATACAATACTATGGTAAGTTTAACTTCTTAATAGAGAAATTAACATTTTCAGTTTAACCACTAAAACTGCAGTAATGGAGTATATAACTTCCAAAGTTGGTAGGAGGTAAAAATGGAATGAGATGCAAAACATAGTTAACATAAAGGGAAGGAAAGTAACAATGAAAGAGGAGGATAAGGAAGGAAGAAAATAAAACAAAGTAAAATACCTAAATATATTCAAGAAAAGCTGGAAAATAGGAAAACAGCTTAAAGCAAGCCATAAATAAAACAAAATATAATGAGATTCAAGTCAAGATGGCAGACTAGAAGCAGCTCTTGAACCACTCTTAGGATGAGAAAACAAGGTGGATGGTGAACACTAGCCCTGAGTAATGACTGTGAGCCAATCACCTAGGAAACATTGCAGGATCCATCAAGGCAGCAAGGGATGCAGAGGACAGAGAAGGGCAAAGCTGAGCAGCATCCCATCTAGGACCAGTGCAGAGCCAGGAGAAGCTCCCAACATGGGGAAAGAGTGAGTGAGTCACAGCCCCCAGGGGTTCACACTTTCTGCAGGGACCTGCCCGAGCCTGTAAATGAGAGGAACGTCCTGAACTTCCCCAGGGCCTCTAAACTATACAGAGAGTGCCCAGAGTTTTTCAGGAGACAACACGCAATATCCATGGAGACCTCCACAGGTCTCAGACCCGGAGCAGCCTGGCACCAGTGCCATAGTCACATTAGAGGCCACAGCAGCAGTGCCCAAGAGCAGTAAATTTGCTCCACTCCCCTTCACCAGGCAAGACTCAGTGCCAGCTTCCAGTATGGTGCCCTATTTCTGCTTGAACTGTGCAGCCCAGTGCAGTCCTGTGTTCCCCCATGGAACATCTGGAAAGCAGGGTGGGCAATTCCAACTGCTCCTGTTGCTCGCAACCCCATGCCTTTTGCGGCTACCAGCACAGCAGACCCACTTCTGCCTGAACTCTGTGGGTGGGTGCAGCTCTGTGTTCCCTCTGGGAAGCACCCAGTCAGTGGATTGGGTGACCCCATCCACCTCTGCTCCTCCTAGTCTGGCAAGCCACACCAGTTGGGGATTCCCACACAATGGACCCATCTCTACCTAAACTTTCTGGGAGGTTGCAGATCCATGCTCCCTGGGAAGCACACAGATAGTGGATTGGGTGACCTCACCCACATCCACTGCTCTTAGCAGATGGGACTCGCCAGCATGGTAGCACTCGAGCAAGGGAGAGCCCTCACTCTTGAAACAATGGGAGGGATGAGGTGTCTGGATTCATGGGCTGGTGGAGGAGCAGGGTGTGCCTCCCTCCACAGGACTGGCACAGAAAGCATGGGGTCTGTCTGCCAACCACAACCCCTGCCTGCCAGAGCACCTAACCAGGGAAATGTGGGCATGGAGCCAATGATCAGAGGAGGCTCCTCCAAGGCTCAGGCGCAGTTCAGGTGAGGGGTCATCTCTCTCTTCGTCAACCACAGAGCACTACTGCCAACTGTGCCAAAACTCAAAAGAGTCATTTGGCTGAATAAAAGCCTATCTGCTGGCCAATACTCTTAAGCATCATCTACTGGATCAGAACGCCAAAACAACACCAAAACATTTTGCCAATATACAGTGCCTGTGAAAACCAAGGAAAAAACAAGGAAAACAAATAGATTCTGTACAGTGTCCTGGCCTTCTCAAAACAGCCAGAAATGAAGCCAACTGACTATACTCAACTTACATCACAGTTAAAGGAACATCAGCCCTCACACATGAGAATCAACACAAGAACTCTGGAAACTCAAAAAGCCAGAATTCCCCCTTAGAAACGAACACACTACTTCCCCAGAAATGGTTCTTAGCCACATTGAGATGTCTGAAATGACAGATATAAAGTTCAGAATCTGCATGGCAAAGAAACTCATGGAAATCAAAGAGAAAGTTGAAATCCAATCTGAGGAATCCAGTAAAACAATCCAGGAACTGAAAGACTAAATGGTTATCTTAAAAAAGAATAAAACTGAACTTCTAGAACTTGAGAATCCACTTCAAGAATTTCTCAGCCGGGTATGGTGGTTCATGCTTGTAATCCCGGCACTTTGGGAGGCCGAGGTGGGCGACTCACGAGGTCAGGGGTTCAAGACCAGCCTGGCTAACGTAGTGAAACCCCGTATCTAATAAAAATAGAAAAATTAGCCAGGCATGGTGGCACACACCTGTAGTCCCAGCTATTCGGGAGACTGAGGTAGGAGAATCACTTGAAGGTAGAGGTTGCGGTGAGCAGATGGTGCCAATGCACTCCAGCCTGGGCGACAGAGTGAGACTCCATCTCAAAAAAAAAAAAAAAAGAATTTCTCAATACAATCAGAAGCATCCACACATCCACCACAGAATAGATCAACCCAAAGAAAGAGTCTCAGTGCTTGAAGATCAGTTATTTGAATCAACTCAGAAAAAAACAAATAAAAAAGAAATTTAAAATATGAACAGAAATACATTATGCAAAGAGACTAAATCATATGACTCATGGGCTTTCCTGAAAGAGAAAGAAAGTAAGCAACTTGGAAAACATATCTGAGGATATAGTCCATGAAACTTTCCCCAACCTTGCTACAGATGAGGTCATACAACTTCAAAAACTACAGAGACCCCTGCAAGATACTGCACAAGATAACCATCACCAAGGCACATAGTCATCATATTCACTGAGGTCAAAAATAAAGAAAATCTTAAAGGAAGCTAGAGAGGACAGTCAGGTCACCTGTAAAGTGAACTCCATCAGGGTAGCAGCAGCCTCTCAGCAGAAACCTAACAACTCAGAAGAAACTGGGGGCCTACTTTCAGCATTCTTAGAGAAAAGAAATTCCAACCAAGAATATAACAGTTGGCCAAACTAAGCTTTAAAAGCAGAGAAATAAAATCCTTATCAGACAAGCAAGCACCAAAGGAATTCATTACCACCAGAACTTTTACAGAAAGTTCTCAAGCAAGTACTAAACATGGAAGCAAAATACTGAAACTTGCTACCTATACTCCAGCACATAGCCTACAGACAATATAAAACAATTACATAATTAAGCCTACAAAACAAACAGCCAACCACATAATGATAGGATCAAAATCTCATATGTCAATACCAACGCTGAATATAAATGGTTTAAACACCTCATTTAAAAGGCATAGAGTGTCGAGCTGGATAAAAAGAGAATACCCAAATGTCTTCTGTCTCCCAGAGATGCACCCTCACATGTAATAACACTCACAGGCTCAAAGTAAGGGGATAAAGATCTACCAAACTAACAGAAAACAAAAAAGAGCAGAAATCACTCTTCTTATATCAGAAAAAAACAGATTTTAAACCAACAACAACCAGGAAGAACAAAGAGGGGCATTACGTAATGATAATGGCTTCAAATCTATGAGGAGACTTAACTATCTTAGATATATATGCACACAACAAAGGAGTACTCAGATTCACAAAATCAGTTCTTATTGACCTAGGAAGAGACAAAGACAACCACACATTAATAGGGGGGACTTCAACACCCCAGTGACAGCGTTAGACAAATCATCAAGGCAGAAAACTGACAGTGAAATTCTGGACTTAAACTCAACACTTGAGCAATTGAATGTAATAGACACTACAGAGTATTCCATCAAACAACCACAGAGTATGTATTCTTCTCATCTGCACATGAAACATATTTTAAGAATGGCCACATGGTTGGCCATAAAGCAAGTCCCAGTGAAATTTTAAAAATCAAAATTATACTAAGCACACTCTCAGATGAAACTGGAATAAAAATAGAAATCGATACCAAGAAGATCTGTCAAAACTACACAAAAACATGAAAATTAAACATGTGCTTCTGAATAACTCTTGGGTGTACATCAAAATTAAGGCAGAAATTAAGAAAATATTTGAATGTAATGGAAATCATAGACAGTTTATCAAAACGTTTGGGACATTGCTAAAGCAGAATGAAGAGATAAATTTATAGTGCTAACTGTCTTCATCAAGAGGGTAGAAATATCTCAAATTAATGACCCAACATTGCAACTAGAGAAACTAGAAGAAAATAATCCAACTTCAAAGCTAGTAGAAGAAAAGAAAAGTCTGAGAGGAACTGAATAAAATTGAAATTCAAAAGTACATACAAAATATCAGTGAAAACAAGAGTTCATTTCTCAAAAGAATAAATAGGATTGACAGACCATTAGCTAGATTAGTGAATTAAGAAAAAGAAGAGAAGCTCCAAATAAGCACGAACAGAAATGACAAAGATGATGTTACAACCAATCTCACAGAAATACAAAAGGTCCTCATATACTATTATGAACACTTCTACACACACAAATTAGAAAATCTTGAGTGAAATGAAAACATTCCTAGAAACACACAATCTCCAAAGATTGAATCAGGAAGGAAGTAAAAACTTGAACAGATCAGTAACAAGTCCAGATATTGAATCAATAATAGAAAATCTACCCACAAAAAAGAGCCCTGGACAAGATATATTCACAGTCAATTTCTACCAGATGTACAAAGAAGAACTAATACCAATCCTATTGAAACTTTTGCAAGAAATCAAGAAGGAGGGATGTCTCCCTAACTCATTCTATGAAGCCAGTATCATCCTGATACCAAAATCTGGCAGAGACATGACCAAAAAGGAAATCTTTAAGCCAAAATTCCTGATAAATACACTTGGAAAAATCCTCAACAATGTACTAGAAAATCAAATCTAGTAGCACATAGAAAAGTTAATTCAACATGATCAAGTGGGATGTAAAGTTGTTTCTACATACATGAATTAACAAATGTGATTCACCATATAAACAGAATCAAAGATAAAAACTATATGATCATGTCAATAGACACTAAAAAGCCTTCACAACAAAATAAAATCCATCAATAAAATCTGCATTAAAATATCTAAAATTCAATTTTTAGATATTTGTGATGATTAGAGTCATGTGTTAGCTTGGCTAATCTATATGACCAAGTGATTTAATCAAACATTAATCTAGATATTGCTGTGAGGATACTTTGTAGGTGTGGTTAACATCCATAGTCAATTGACATACCTAAAAATCAATGATCCTATATATCTTTTTGGTTCTGTTTCTCTAGTGAGCACTGACTGATACAATTCTAACAGATCATAGTTTTATGACCCCCGTGTAAGGATCTATTTCATATAGAAGACACAGAAAAGTGTTACTCTAGGCAGCTCCTTCTTTATTTGAAGCCTTTAGAATGCACTGGCTTCTAAGAGAGATGAGTGATATCATTAAATTGGGAGTATCATCCAGCCTGTTTAGGAGAAACTGAAGAAAACAGTGGCGGAGGACACTGAGAGGTAGTGAGTGGTCTAAACTTGGTGGGAAGATCATGGACAGTAAGTGGTTTGTGATAAATATTCTAGCACAATACTGTCTACTCTAATGTAACTTTCTTTCCTCAATTCATAGTAGGTTTTTAGTTTTCAGAATTACATCCTATGGTGGCTAATGTTACAGGAACATTTACAGCATTACTATTTTGGAGAGCACAACTTCGTCTGTCAATTTGCCATTCCCAGCTAATTACAAGATTGTGTAAAAAGGAGTATAATTATCATTTACTGAGGCCCTACCATGTGCCTGGCATAGGTTATCACATTCCCCAGTGCTTTCAGAGTAGCCATTGTCCCCAGTTCCCCATTCATTAGTATTGCCAATTCAAAAGCAAAAGACAACTATGACAAATGATGGTATGTATAGGAAATATGCAGACCTCAGATTTAAGATTAGGGAAATAAAGTTGAGAATACAAACACACACATGCACACACACACATTACTTCTAATCATTTAACTTACATTTCAATATTTGTAACTGGCTGTTAATTGTGTTATCAAGAGTTTGTTTTCTCTGAAAATATTAATAATATCATTCTCTTATTAGTAGAATATTTTATGTTAGAGACAATCACCTCAATTTGTTCCTGATTTTAGCTATTTAAAGAGGTTGATTTTCTTTTTTTCTAAGAAAAGTAGTTTCCTGGCACCTGAAAGTGGCTTAAGTGTTGAATAGAAATTAGTCATGGCAATTAGAAATAATTTTACTACAGATTCTATGAGAATAATGACGTTGTTTCTTGTGGCAGGAAGTCAGGGACCCTGAACAGAGGGACCAGCTGAAGCCATGGCAGAAGAACATAAATTGTGAAGATTTCATGAACATTTATTAGTTCCCCAAATTAACACTTTTATAATTTCTTATGCCTGTTTTTACTGCAATCTCTGAACATAAATTGTGAAGATTGCATGGACTCTTATCACTTCCCCAATCAATACCCTTGTGATTTCCTATGCCCGTCTTTACTTTAATCTCTTAATCCCATCATCTTCTTTGTAAACTGAGGAGGATATATGTTGCCTCAGGACCCTGTGATGATTGTGTTAACTGCACAAATTGTTTGTAGAGGGTGTGTGTTTGAACAATATGAAATCTGGGCGTCTTGAAAAAAGAACAGGATAACAGCGATGTTCAGGGAACAAGGGAGGTAACCTTGAACTGACTGCCGGTGAGCTGGACGGAACAGAGCCATATTTCTCTTCTTTCAAATGCAAATAGGAGAAATATCGCTGAATTCTTTTTCTCAGCAAAGAACATCCCTGAGAAAGAGAATGTCCCTGAGGGTAAGTCTATAGATGGCCCCCTTAAGGTGACCGCCTTTTATGGTGAAGCCGAAGGGATGAAACAAGCCCCAGTCTCCTGTAGCATTCCCAGGCTTATTAGGACGAGAAAATTCCCACCTAATAAATTTTGGTCAGACAGGTAGTCTGCTCTCAAACCCTGTCTCCTGATAAGATGTTGTCAATGACAATGCATGCCAAAACTTCATTAGCAATTTTAATTTTGCCCCATCCTGTGGTCCTGTGATCTCGCCCTGCCTCTACCTGTTTTGCCATATTTTATTACCTTATGAAGCATGTGATCTCTGTGACCCACACCCTATTCGTGCACTCCCTCCCCTTTTGAAAATCACTAATAAAAACTTGCTGGTTTTACGGCTCGGGGAACATCACAGAACCTGCCGACATGTGATGTCTCCCCCGGACATCCAGCTTTAAATTTCTCTCCTTTGTACTCTTTGCCTTTATTTCTCAAACCAGCCAAACTTAGGGAATAGAAAAGAACCCATGATAAATATCGGGGGTGAGGTTTTCCCTGATAATTTCTATTTAAGTGTATCAAGTATAAGTACCATATATGGTATATCCAAATTTTCTCCTAATGTGATGCAATAAGCACACAGAAGCACTTTCTAGTTCACAGATAGGTTGTATTACAAAAGATTGTTTCAGTAAACTGAATATTTGGAGTTGCTTGAAGCCACTTCCCCTAGAGACACATTTTTAAATGGTGTTTGATTTCTATATGAAACATAAAATTTAAGAAGAAAACATTTTATCTATTGTGTGACTGAAACATAATACAAAAGAAAATGTGAAACTTTATTTAAGATCATTACATCATAATAGGAACAATTCGCTTACTTCATTTTATTTGAGAATTGCAATGTACTTACGTTGACTAGTTTCTCAGGGGCCAGCCAGGTAGTCTGTGCACCAGTACTGATCTTTGGGAGGAACACTAGTCTGCAAGTGTTTGGAATAATTGACTTCATCCATCTTATCTCAGTAATAGTGTATGACTCTAGATTCTCTTCTTGGCTCAGTTTTTCTGGCTCAGTTTTCTCAACCTGATAGTTAAATTTATTTATATTTCTTCTATATTAATTATTTCCTACAGGAAACTGTTTACTGTTGTGTTTAAGAGGCAATGAATCCAGGTGACAAGTGTCCAATAAGACACAGCTATGATTTTTGCCCCAATCTCTTTCTCAGTGAGAGGAAAGAATTGTCTTGAGAGGACACAAGTAGTAGCTCATAGCAAGGGAGGGCAGAGTCCTGAAAGGCAGAAGCAGGAGGAGTCCATTCCACCACTGCTGGGTTTCCCACGCAGAAATAAGCTGAGGGTGCACTGAGCAGGGAGAAACCTTAAATGGAGGAAGAGCGTGGATTCACGTGATTGCTCAATTAGTCTTGGTCTTTCTCCATTTGAGAGTGGCTAGAAGCCTATTTACATACCTGATTGGGACAGAAAAATGTTGTGGCCTGTCAGAAAATCCATTCACTTGCAGAGAGAAGACTATCAACTGAACAACTTTAAAGAAAACTGGTAGGGAAGAGTGGAAGCATTCTCTGCAGGGGGTGTAATCCAGTTCATTTAATCAATGTAGCTTTACTCTGATTTCTTATCTTTACAGTTTAAAGAGCTAAAAAGCAAGACCCTCTGGTGATTCTTCCATTGTGCCTTCTTTCTGTCCTCTTGGATTTAGTTGGAGCATCTGTTGATTGATTTTATTTAAGGCACTGTTCTTGATTTGCTTCTTTTGCTCCATCCCTCTGTTTTCAATCTTCAGCAAACATCTTCTATGTCTTATTAAGGAATTTAGCATCTCCTGCCTAAACCATTGTAAAAGTCATATTTGTGGATATTTTTTGACATGAGAATATCCATACAATTTACTTTCCCTGGTAAGGTCAAAATTCTCTTCTGAAGAGTTAATCATAGTTGAGCAATCCCCCAAAATCCCACCTAAAATTAAAAAAAAAAAAAAGAAAACAAGAGAATATAAAGCCAAATAAGATATCTCTGATATTATTTTCCAACTGTGTACAGGGTCTTATTGTTGGGAATTAAGGTCCTTCTAAGCTTGCCCTAACTTTTCTTTCTTAGATATTTACATGGATAATACCCTCTATGTTCTAGCCATGCAATAGCTCTAAACTTTCTCAAAATATTATGTTAGTTTCTCTGCTGGGAGAAAATACAGGGAGGCTAAAATGCAGACTGAACTGAAGTTAGTTAGACAACTGTAGCTCAGTCACTGTCTGGCTGAGCTTCCCACTCTTGGCAGCTGACTTAATGTTTCCTCACTCTTTACAGACGGATAAAAATGGCAAATTTTAAGTGTTTATATATGGGTTAAATGAGATAATATAATCAGATATTTAAACACAGTGTTTGTTCAATAAAAATCAAGTGTAGCAATTACCTTACGAAATTTATACACACAAATCCCTCTTCCTGGAGAAATGGGTAAATCTCAGCTCTAACATCTTGGGCTTCAGTTTCAGCTTCAATATCATCTCCCCTTTAAATTAAATTTCATTCTTTTATTCCAATGAAGATTTTAACACATAGAAAATGTATATTTTACTGCAATTAGAAAAGGACATTTTATAGTTCCTACTTAAGAGTGAATCTTTCAATCGCATGAATAATCTATTTAGATTCATATTTTCATAATGCCTGGCACAATGTGAAGTCTTAATAAATTGAATTATCAGGAACTGATGTTAATTTGACAGATGGTCTAGGAGAATTTTAAAAGGTGCACAGCACCCTTCTAAACACAACCTGAGAGATGCTTGCACTTTTAGAATTCCTATACCTTCCTAGTGTCCCCTGGGACCTCCCTCTGCAGTAGCGTTGGTCTGACCACTGGGCTACTGGACTCGTGGCTTAGGCTCCTCCTCCCAGTGTTTCCCTCCGGACTCCTCTTAGAAGAAACCCTCTGATGATTAGCAGCATGAAGAGCATAACTGGTAACTGCAGAGATACAGTTCAGCTGAGGAGGAAAGTGGTAATGATTCTTTGAAACATAAAAGAAAAAAATCATTCTTGCACTGCTTTTGTCCTTCACCTGACCTTGCCCTTGCTCTCCCTTCTCCCCACTCACACTTCCTCTCCTCCTCAGTCACCTCCTCCTCCCACTGACTCATTTCCTTCAAATGTCCCATGCAGCTCTGACTTTAATCATGTTCCTCTGATTTTATGATGAAACACAGTTCTATGTCCTTCTGATGTTGAATTATTGTATTTATATTATTACATCATAGGAGTTAACAAAGTACCCTGCGCTATGCATCTGTTATTTCATCCAGAAAGACAATGGGGTAATGCAATTGTATGGCCCGGGGGATTTGTGGTCATTACATGCTGTTTTGTATTGTCTGGTCTGGACTTCAAGTGCTGCATATTGAGTTAGTCATACTCTTCAATTGGTGGCCAAATGTAGGTCTGGACTGATCCTCACTTTCACTAATATGAAGGTTTCTCTATGCTCACATTTCTGCTAAAGTTTAGCAATAACCACCTATGAGTTTAATCAATTAAAACTAATATATTATATATAAAAATATTTATAAATGATACCTTATGATATTTTATATGTATAATTTGTATTTGGTGTTTTTACTAATGGGTGTAAACATCTCTTTGCCAGTTAGCTTGTATGGCTCCTTCTGCTATTCACTGCACCTGCATACCCTCAGCCCATTTTCCCATGGAAGCAACTGTCTGTGTCTCCATGGCATGCAGGATTTCAGATTAATTTCTTCTTCATTTTAGACATAGCAAATCACTTTCTCAATCTGTTCATCTGCCTATTAACTTTGATAATGGTGCCCTTTTCTGAAGATAATTGATCGCTTTTGTATAGTCATATTAATGCAGTTTTATCTCAAGGTTTATGCTTTAGATGTTTTGCTTAAAATATATCACTTATAGAAATTCAAGAAAATATTATTTTACATTTTTATATTAAGAACATAAATCCTTATTTTAAAAATTGCATTTTAGTCTATTTAGGTTTTACATTTTTATTTCTATCTTTACTTTTTTATTTGTATTGAAACTTAAGTGCAGTTTCCCCAACATCATGTTAAACAACTTATTTTTCACAGTTTGTTTATGTTACTAACTTCATTATATATTTACTTTCCATACATACATTGATGCTTCCCTGAGCTCTTTTTTCAAATCCATTAGTCTGTTTATTATCTTATGTATACTGTAATGTATTCAAATATAGAATAAACAGTTTGGGGGATGGATAAGAATCAATAATATTTTCCATCTTTCAAAACAATATAAAGATGTCTATAAATTGGACAATAGATCAAATGTTTACTCCATAATGGACAGGGATTTCGAGAATCCATGATAGGTAAGAATATTTCTTAAACTATCCTGAAGTCTATGTAGAATGACTACAGAGTCTTTTTGTCTGACAACCGCTAGAAGGAAGAGAGACAGTGACTATTAGAAATATGTTTATGAGGCACATTAATATTTTAAATAACATGTTATATGGAAAATATGTAGTTATAGAGTCTGGTACTTACGTAATTTGCCAACAGAATGAACAGTTTGTCTGATAAAAATCACGCTATTTTGAAGTACTTTATCACGTGATTAAAAATCACACATTCTTGGGAGGCCAAGGCAGGTGGATCACCTGAGGTCAGGAGTTTGAGAGCAGCCTGGCCAACATGATGAAACCTTGCCTCTACTGAAAATACAAAACTTAGCTGGGCATGGTGGTGGGCACCTGTAATCCCAGCTACTCGGGAGGCTGAGGCACGAGGATTGCTTGAATCAGGAGGTGGAGGTTGTAGTGAGCTGAGATAGTGCCATTGCACTCCAGCCTGGGTGACAAGAGCAAGACACCATCTCAAAAAAAAACAAAATAAAATAAAATAAATCAAGATATTCAAAATGCTACTAATATTCTAATTAGTAATAGAATATTTATTGTTATATTCTTCGACTGAATTTTATGTCTTTTAACTTTTTCATAAAATAAATATTATTTTTACAAACAGAAAAAGAATTATATATTTGAATGGTAACTGGATTCAGGATTTTTGTTTGTTTGTTTAATGCGAAATGCCATTATGTCAGAGGCAACCCTGCTGAGGCACTTGTACGTGTGACCTACACAGGCTTTCAAAGGTCAGCAAAAATTGTGATTGCTTGCAGATTGCTTTGACATTTTTGAACAAGTTCACAAATAAAAATATGTGTTTAATCTTGTGTCCTTTCACTGAATATTTTCCTTTTCCTAGTCTCACTTTCCCAATAACATTTTTTCTTCTGTTACTCTTTTTTGGCTCTTATTTCTCCCTCTAGCCACAATTTTGATCTGAATTTAGGATCCACAACAGCAGTTTACTCTATGTCTCCTACCATAGTTCTCTCTGTCTCTTTTCTTGATCACTCCTTTTCTGGTAGGTTTTCTCAGACTCAAGGGGGAAAAGGGGCAAACAGCCTGCTGAAGGAAGCAATAGAATATTGTTACAGCTCATCAAAAATGGAAAAAAAAAAAGAGAGAGGTACAATTTGCAACATAAAAACAGTTGATCCTACTCTCAAAAAGTTACTCTAGGATGAACTACAAATAGCAGTTCACTATTATGAAGTGGATGGGGGCATGGAGGGAGTGAGCAAAGGAGAGAGAGAGGGAGAATATGATTAAGCCATGATGGGGCCAATCCCTCAGGAAGAAGCCTTGAGTATACACTTCCTACAATGTGTTTCCATAATCTTCAGATTTGAAGGATGACTTGGCAAAATATAAAATCTTTGGCTCGTAAATTTATTTCCAGCCTCCTTCTGAAAATGTTGCTGATTTCCATCATGCTTTGATTTTTTGCTGTGGAAAAGAAATCTTATACCATCTTGATTTCATTTCATTGTAAATAAGGTGGTATATTTCTTTTGCCAGGAAACCTAGATTAGATAAGCTTTACATGGATATTTTCTAATTTTCTAACTTTTAAGATTCTGATTTGAGCTGTTCTTTTACATTTGCAAATGTTCATTTATTAATATTTAATTTTTTGTTGGAGTATTTTGTAGTCCCTTCTGCTTCATGGTTCATATTTTGGGAAGTATTCTCATCAGCTGAAAAATTTATACTTCATTTTCCATCTCATTTTAAGGTAGCTTACACAAATATCTGTCATTTCATAGGTGTTTTAACATTCTTAAATCACCTTCTTAGATGTTACTTGACCAGAAGTCACAGGCATTTTTATGGTAGTGGTGAGGTCCTTGGATGAGTTATTAGATTTTATATTTTAAAAGTGCCCATCCTTTTGGTTCAAGAAGAGCATTGGGAAGGTGTTGGTATGTCCAATGACACCAGGATGCTTTTGTTTCTATGTTTTTGTTTTGTTTTGTTTTGTTTTTTTTGAGATGGAGTCTTACTCTGTGCCTAGGCTGGAGTGCAAAGGCACGATCTGGGTCACTGCAACCTTCGTCTCCTGGGTTCAAGCAATTCTCCCACCTCAGCCTCCCAAGTAGCTAGGATTACAGGCATGTGCCACCACTCCTGGCTAATTTTTGTATTTTTAGTAGAGACAGGGTTTCATCATGTTGGCCAGGCTTGTCTTCAACTCCTGACCTCAAGTGATCTGCCTGCATCTGCCTCCCAAAATGCTGTGATTATAGGCATGAGCCACCATGCCTGGCATTTTTCTATGTGATTCTTAAGTTTTATCACCTCCTTTCTTCTCTCCCTTCATCCCCAAGACCCCAAGGGCCACCATCCCATTGAAGCCACTGCTTCTTACTTAGAATCAGTGTTCTCTTAGGACTGCCCACTGACCCTGTGTACTTCTGAGCCCCTTCCATTCCGTTTGTTGGTAGTGAGTGCTCTGATCTTCCAGGTCTCAGCTCTTCTTACAATATATCCCCTTTCAGTGTGGGACCTGTTCTTTGTTGCATGATTTTATCTAGTCCCATCACCATTAAGAAACAGCTGCATTTTTTTTTCCTGTGTATTCTTTGTGGAAACGCTCTTGTGCACCACATGGAGCTGAACTTGCTTGCCTGAGTACCTTCACAGTGAAGTGTAATTGAAGTTTGGAGTACTCTCATCTCCTACGTATGCTCTCCTCATGGATTTAGAAAGGTTTTATGCACTCTAATGTTTGAGCTATATAATTTTGAAGAATGTCTATAGAGACATGTGTTTTTCTTTTTTTTCCAGTTTTCAGTGTCTTGTGGGAATCTCAAGTTCTTTGTAAGTTCTTCTATTCTGAATATCAGAAGATGAAAGAATTTTCTTGTCAAATGAGCATTCTGCAGTATAAGTGATATGCATAGTGTCATAATGGGTTTTCCTATTGCACAGGTATTCAAGAAGGGTATTTGAAACACCTGACATTGTTCAAGCTTAGTGTTTCCACGGGGAAACATTTGTGGGAACTCATTTCCAAATGCAAATTCACATACTTCAATATCACATCCTTGTAAGTTGCAACATGCAAGCAAACAAAAGTATTCCTTTGAAAGTTTGTAACTTGTAACCTAGAAAAGCAGTCAGCTGCTTCTAGCCACTGGTAAAAGTGTTATACACTACCTGGTGCACTGGTTCTTGAGCTTCACTGTATATAGGAAGCCAACCAATAGAGAAAATTATGAAAAATGTGTATTTCCCCCACCAGACCTGCAGAAATTCTGATATAGCAGGTATCTGGGTTGAGCCCCAGTGTTCTTCACTTTTTATCATTGAAATTCATTATAAGATCTCTGGTTATTCTAGTTGAGAAATACTGTCTCACGCCTTTTGTATTATGTTGTTCCTCACATCTGCTTAGCTTCCTTCACTGCACTAATTGTTAAAAATTACAGAATATACTTTACTACATTAAATAATAGTTATCCATTCTGATAGATTTACATTCCATGAAGTGGTGTCTATTTTGTTCTTTAAGATATTCATAGTAAACAGCACATTATTTGTGTATTGTAAGTGGCCAATACATATTTATTGAACATGCGAATAATTGAAAATGACAAAAGTGGCCGGGCGCAGTGGCTCACACCTGTAAACCCAGCACTTTGGGAGGCCGAGGTGGGCGGATCATGAGGTCAGCAGATTGAGACCATCCTGGCTAACACGGTGAAACCCTGTCTCTACTTAAAATAAAAAAAAAAAATTAGCTGCGTGTGGTGGCTGGTGCCTTGTAGTCCCAGCTACTCGAGAGGCTGAGGCAGGAGAATGGCGTGAACTCGGGAGGTAGAGCTTGCAGTGAGCAGAGATTGCACCACTGCACTCCAGCCTGGGCAACAGAGAGACTCTGTCTCAAACAAACAAACAAAAAAGAAAATGACAAAAGCAACCAGCTGTAGATAATCATTTTTAGGTTATTAAAATTAAATTTGAGTGATTGATATTTTAATGTAACATATAGAGTGCATTTATCTATTTTAATATATACTTCATATTCTATCAATTCAAGGCCATTAAGTTGTCAAACTGCCTATAAGTACCAACAAAAATTAGAATGTAGAAATGATTATTTTAAGATTTTTTTTTTGTAAATAATTTAAACTCCTTCATTTGAATTAAAAGGAAAATATGCCCAGAGGTATTAAAGCACCTATCTCCCATTACACACACCCCTTCACGTGCTGGCCCACTCAGAATCAGTGAGGGCCAGGGCCCAGGATTCTTTTCTTGGCAACTTGATGCTACTCTAAAGGGAGCTGCCTGTTGAATAAGATAACTTTAGGTTGATCTTCCAGGGTTTTGCCCTGGTTTAAACTATAATGTCATTGAAATTAATATTCAGAATCCTGAGTCTCCTGCTCTGAACTTTTATTTTCTTGCTCAATTTTTTAATTTTAAAATTGATGTATAATAATTGTACACATGTATGAGATACCTACTGATGTTTTGATTCATGTAATGTATAGTGATCACGTCAAGATAATTAGCATATCTATCATCTCAAACTTTTAATATTTCTTTCTGTTGGGAACATTAAATATCCTTCTTCCAGCTATGCAAAACTGTATGTTATTGCTAACTACAGTCATTCTACAGTGCTATGGAATACTAGAACTTGTCTTGCCTGACTTGCTGTCATTTCCTTTTCTGTTGTAGGTGCTGCCCCTCAAGTCCTATATTCAATGACTCTCAAATGTCCTTTTCACTTAATTTATTGGCAACCATCTTTATTTCCAATAGACAAATACTGATTGGCTCTTGTGTTCAAGATTTTAAAAAAATGATTCTAATTATTCTTTCATTATGGATTGCTATAATTTAATGTAAAAATTTATAGTTGCCATATCCATTTCTGATCGTCCACCATATTTAGAAACTTTACTGAATACATCACAAACATTACCCCATGTCTTCCTCAATGTAGTTCTGCAGCAAATATGGAACGACCTACAATACATAGATGAGGTCACTGCAATTCAGGCAGCACTTGCATTAAGAGTCTGCAAACTGGCATTTGTAATTTCATTGACTACTCAACTTGTAAATTGTTCCTCTAAAAGTTATATTACACAAAGGAGAGCACATGGTGCCTCAGAAGCGAGTATTTAGCTTCAGGTAAGCGTCAGAACTATCTTTCTTTTATTTATTTCTTTATTACCTGAGAAATTTATGGCTGGACCTCTCCCAGTTTAAGTACTGAATCTTGTCGTTAGTGTTTCCTGGGTGATGGACTGTGTATCCAGGCCTCAGGGATCTTTTTTATTCATAAATTCATCTCCTAGAGCCTCATCTGCCTGGAAATAGGTATGTCAAGATGGCAGTTCTTATGAATTTTCCTTACCTAGGATTTAATTAGAGTCCATTGTCCCTTATTCTCCTCTGACATTAGTTATCAGGTCCCTTTCTTAATTCCAGGTTCTGCCAAAACAGAAGCAAGCACACAAAGCAAAGCAAAAACTCACAAGATCCCTCACAGTCTTGTTCGAGTGCAATGCATATACAAAAAAATGCTCAGCCCATAATGCATTTTAATTATTAAGCCAACATCAACTTTTATTAAATGGTATCTACTCTCCAATTCTTTAGCATTTCAAAAATCATGGGAACCTACGTTGTCCTGTTGCTATACAATCAATTAGTATATTATATTCCTTCCCATTCAGAAATGTGACTTTTTTGATGTGCTTGCTTCCTTGATGGCTTTTCAAGACATGGAAGAAACTTATTTAACCCTGCCTTACTCAGACCTCTCAAGTAACACTTAACTGAACTTAATTAATTGGTCTTTCTTTCCCTCTTGGTCAGCGGCATCTGTTCCCCCTTTCCTCTCAGCTCTGATCAATGAACACAAATAATATACATGCATTCCCCACAGTGGCCATACCATTAATATGTGTGTATAAATAGCTCATGCTTCATTGTAACTCAGTGTCATGAAAACTATGCTTAGATGCTTCTGAGTGTTCAAGGCATAGGTCTAGACCAAGTGTGCATTGAGAAATGAAGGAAGAGCAGGGTAGCTCTGTTGCTACTGTTGGTGATATATGTGATGTGATGTGTAAATCATAGTCACTGCTTGATATGGTTTGCCTGTGCCCCCACAAAAATCTCATCTTGAATTGTAGTTCCCAGAATCTTCATGTTGTGTGGGAGGGACCAGTTAGAGATGATGGAATCATGGCGGAGGTCTCCCCAATCCTATAGTCTTGATAGAAAGTTAGTTCTCACAAGATATGATAGTTTTATAAGGGGCATCACCCTTTGCTCAGCAATCATTCTTCTCCTTGCTGCCATTTTGTGAAGAAAGAGGTATTTGCTTCCCTTCTACTATCATTGTAACTTTCCTGAGGCCTCCTCAGCCATGATGAACTGCAAGTCAAACCTCTTTATCAAAAAAAATTACCTCAGTCTTGGACATGTCCTTATTAGCAGCATGAGAATGGACTAATACAGTAAACTGGTACCAGGAATGGGGTGCTATTTTAAAGATACCCAAAAATGTGGAAGCAACTTTGCACCTAGGTAACAGGAAGAGATTGGAACAGTTTGGAGGGCTTAGAAGAAGACAGGAAAATGTGGGAAAGTTTGGAACTTACTAGAGACTTGTTGAATGGCTTTGGCCAAAATACTGATAGTGATATGGACCATGAAGTCTAGATTGAGGTGGTCTTAGGTGGAGATGAGGAACTTGTTTGGAATTGCACTAAAGGTGACCCTTGCTATGTTTTAGCAAAGAGACTGGTGGCATTTTGCCTCTGCCCTCAAGATAAGTGGAACTTTCAACTTGAGAGAGATGATTTAGGGTGTCTTGAGGAAGAAATTTCTAAACAATAAAAGTGTTCAAGAATTTACTTTGGTGTTGTTAAAATCATTCAGTTTTATGTATTCACAAAGATATGGTTTGGAATTGGAATTCATGTTTAAAAGGGAAGCAGAGAATAAAAGTATGGAAAATTTGCAGCCTGATGATGTGATAGAAAAAAAAAAAATTCTGAGGAAAAATTCAAGCCAGCTGCAGAAATTTCCATAAGTAAAGAGGAGCCCAATCTTAATCGCCAAGACAATGAGGAAAATGTCTCCAGGGTATGTCAGAGGTCTTTGTTTGAAATGATTGTTTTCTGGTACCGGAAAGAAATAGCACTTGAACATACGTTTAATTTATTTAGTAAGGCCATTTTTACTTTTTGCAGAAGGGGTACACTTGTCAGCAGTTTTGCCATGAGACTACACTGAACAAAGGAAGCAGTGTCATTTATAACCTGACACGTTTACCCTATTGCTGTGTCCGGTTTTTATTGGCTGGAACGGGAATTTATATTTTGTATTTGTCTTGATTGGCTAGCAACTAAGAACTTTTAAAAGAGGCAAAGATAGAGGAGAATAAAGGAAGGAGGAAGTAACTTGTGGAATGTTGAGAAAGGTAAAAACACTTTTAAATAAGGAAGAGGAACAGGCTATGACCCAATGCTTACTTGGACTAGTATAAGCATGCCAGGGCAAATATTTAGGCTAAATTGTCGGAGTTCAGAAAATAAAGTACACTGATTTTTTTTCATTACGGCTAGCAGATATTTAAGAATGTTAGCACAGGTCTTTGAATAAAGTTTACTTCTAAGAGAAGTTACTATTTATTTTTAACTAGATGGTGAAGAAAGTTTTTTAAGAAGAACCTCTACTTTACTTTTTACATCTTCAGAGCTATCCTTCCCATCACAGGCCCAGAGGCCTAGCAGAAAAAAAAAAAAAAAAATGGTTTAGTGGGCCAGGCCCAGGGCCTTGATGCTTTGTGCAGCCTCAGGACTTGGTGCCCTGCATCCCAGCCATGGCTAAAAGGGGTCAAGATACAGCTTAGTCCATGGCTTCAGAGAGTGCAAGCCTTAAGCCTTGGCAGCTTCCACGTGGTGTTGAGCCCGCAGGTGCATAGCAGTCAAGAATTGAGGTTTGGGAACCTCTGCTTAGATTTCAGAGGATGTATGGAAATGCTTGGATGTTCAGACAGAAGTTTGCTGCAAGGGCAGAGTCCTCAGAGAGAACCTCTGCTAGGGCAATGTGGAAGGAAACTGTGGGGTTGGAACCGCATACAGACTCCCCACTGTGGCACTGCCTAGTGGAACAGTGAGAAGTGGGCCACCGTCCTCCAGAACCCAGAATGGTAGACCCACTGACAGCTTGAACCGTGCACCTGGAAAAGCCACAGACACTCAATGCCAGTCCATGAATGCAGCCAGGATGGGGGCTGTACCCTGCAAAATCACAGGGGTGAAACTTTTCAAGATCATGGGAGTCCACGCTTGCATCAGCGTGATCTGGATGTAAGACATGGAGTCAAAGGAAATCATTTTGGAGCTTTAAGATTTAATAGCTGCTCTGCTGGACTTTGGATGTGCATGGGGTCTTTAGCCCCTTCAGTTTGGGCCAGTTTTTCCTGTTTGGAACAGGTGTATTTACCCAATGCCTCCACCCCCATGGTATCTAGTAAGTAACTAACTTGCTTTGATTTTACAGACTCATAGGCAGAAGGAACTTGCTGTGTCTCAGATGAGACTTTGGACTTGGACTTTTGGGTTAATGCTGGAATAAGTTAAGACTTTAGGGGATGGTTGGGAAGGCATGATGGTGTTTTGAATTGTGATGATGTGAAGATTTGGAAGGGGCCAGAGACAGAATGATATGGTTTGGCTGTGTCCCTGCCCAAATCTCTTATCTTGAACTGTGGTTTCCATAATCCCCACATGTCGTAGGAGGCACCAGGTGGAGATAATTGAATCAAGGGGGTGGGTCCTCCTATCCTGTTCTCATGATAGAGTTAGTTCTCAGGAGATCCGATTTTTTTAATAAGGGGTTTTTCTCTTTGCTGGGCACTTCTCCTTTTGGCCATATGTGAAGAAGGATGTGTTTGCTTCCCTTTTATGACTGTACGTTTCCTGAGTCCTCCTCAGCCAGGCTGAACTGTGAGTCAATTAAACCTATTTCCTTTATAAATTATCCAGTCTTGAGTATGTTTATTAGCAGTGTGAGAATACACTAATACACTGCTCAGCACCTCTTGATGCGAGCACCTTTCCAAATGTTTGAAATGGATCCAAGACCTCCCATTGATTGTACCATCTTATTACTGTGTCTAAATATTTCTATTCCGGAAAGAATGATATATTTTTGTTTCTCCTTGGGGCCAAGATGGAGTGTCCTATCTATACCACCCATCACACAGAACATTGAAGTGCGTGTATATTAGTGGTGAGAAGAGAGGTGGCCTGGGGGTGACCTTAAAAAGAAACATATAGAAATAAGTCCAATGCTCTCAAATTCTGGATCTAAAAGGCAACAAAGAGAATCTCAGTGGTTGATGTGTGGGAAGTAGAAAGTGAATGAGTTTGAGATTATGTATATATATACAAATAATATCAAATTATCAGTTTTCTCTGACAAAAGTCTTAATTATGCTTCATGGTTTAAAACATATGCAGTGTATGTAGCTGCTACTTAGAATATAGAAAGCTGGAAGGAATATTGTTTCCACCCTTACATAAACACAACAAAAACATGCTGGATTGTCTATTAAATTACCACTTTCTTCAACCTACTAGAGTGCTGAAGACAAGAAAACAAACTGAAGAAAAAGAACCTCCAGGGAGATAAGGAGGCGAGCATTTGTGGGAAAAGATACAGCTGATGACAAGAAGTTTGCTAAATTTTGAGTGAATAATTGAGGCCAAGGGTGGGCAAGTGTGACAGTATAGAAACCCTCAGCACCCTTTTCTCACAGATCTCTTGAGAAATATGGGAACAGGGCGAGATGCAGAAGAAAATCTCCTTTGTGGTGCAAGTGTAAGGGAGAGAACAGTGGTGCCCACAGCAAAGCTTCACTAAGGTCCTTCACTCCTATCGCTCCTATGTACAAAACCAAAAGCTGGTCCAGGAAGGCTTGCCATGGAAAATCGATGGCAGTTGTGGTAAGGGAAGATTGAAGGAGGGAGACAGAGAGGAAGAAAATAAGGAAGAAGTTGCTTTTGGAGAAAGACAAGAAACATCCAGACTGTTAGACATCTTTCCGGCCAGACCTACTGAGAAAAGGGTACCGCACCTACCTAAGACTGTAGTGAACCAAAACATTTCTTGGAAGAAAATAGCTTTTTCCCATCTCTAGTAGTTGTCGTTTCAACAAGAATTTCATAGAAAAGCATCCTTTTGAAAGTATGTTCCTGGCACAACTGGCAATATATCATCTCTATATTCAAGATATAATTCAAGATATAATCAAATATAGGTCAGGATGATTATTTTTGAAATGTATACCAATCAATTGTATTGGAATAAAGACAAATTTCTATCTTTGATAACCTGGGAATATTTTTTGAGACACATAGTTTTGGATGTCAAAGAAAGAGAAAAAATGTTAGAGACAGCTAAGAGGATGGGACAAGGAACCCAGGCCAAGTTTTCAGGCAGGAATATGAAAGGGGTGATTAATGAATCATGAGCAGACCGACTTGACTAACCCATAAAGGTGAGGGCTGCTTAACGGGCCTGGACGCACATGAGGTGTTGGCACAAACCAGCTTAAAGGTTGGGGGTCGATGAGGACAATGTTGAGTACGTGCTTATTAAGTAATTAGGAAAGTGTCAGTTATGCCTTTGACCAGGGCAGAAAGAGACTGGCAACAGGGGGATTTTCATGAAGCTCTTCTACAAATGCTATCTGTGGGTTTGTTCAAAGCTTGAGCTCAAATAAGGTCACAGATGTGGAAAGGAGGGCACCTGTGTAATGGGGATCTGCTGGAGCATTCACATCCCAACCTAACAGTGTGCATAACAAACACATTGTGCACTCACCACAAGAACAGTGGCATGTCTGAAGAATACTCATTCATTTTTAAAATATATTGATTATCCTTCAGAATCATAGTTAGGAAAATGTATGCAGTTCTAATCTTGAGATCTAAAGACTAGAAGAGTAAATGCAAATTGTACTAACACGATATATTTTGCCATAAAAAGATCATTCCACACTCTTCATCTCATGTGGATCATATTAGCCAACATGTTTTTATCAAAACTTCCATTATTATATTATTATTGACATTATTAGCCCAAAGAAACAGAATTTGAAATTGAAAATAATAGTACCAAATGTATGTATTCAAATAATATCATTTACTCAGGTATAGCAAACAGAGGATGAGATTAAAGATCCACGACAAAATAAAGTAAAGAAAACAGAATTAAGAAATCCTGATATACATAAAGTTAGTGTCTTTTCAAGTTTCTAAGAGATTTCAGTCTCAAAAGCCTGCAAATGCAAAGCAACATTGTAAAGATTGCAGTGATGTGGGATCTCTCAAAGATACCCAGCTGTATTAGGGTTCTCCTGCAAAACAGGAAGATACACACATATAAAATGCGATTTGGCTCACCTGATTATGGAGGCCCAGAAGTCCCACAGTCTGCTTTTTGCAAGCTTGGGAGAAGGAGCAAAACAGAAGTGTAATTCAGTTTTAGTCTAAAGACCTGAGAACAGGAGTAAGGTTTATTAGTGTAAGTCATGGAGTCCAAAAGCCAGAGAACAAGGAACACTGATGTCAGAGGGCAGAGGAAGATGAATGTCTCAGCTCAAAAAGAGAGAGCAAAACTTTCCCCTCCTTTATATGTTTGTTCTATTCTGGCTCTTAATAGATTAGTTAATGTTTACCATCATTGGTGAAGGCAATCTTCTTCACTCCGTCTTCAAATACAAACGCTGATATCTTCCAGAATCACCCTCACAGATACATCCAGAGGTAATGTTTTACCTACTCTCTGGATATCCGTTAGCCCAGTCAAGTGGACACATACAATTAGCCATCAATGCCATCTATGGGACCAGAAGAGAAATCAATACAGAAAGATCAGTGTGAGGCCATCAGCTGCAATAAGGAGGGATAAAAGTCATATGCCAAATTGTCCCGGTCCCCAAACTATGACCAATGACTCCCTTCTCTCAAGCTGATAATCTACGATATTAGAGAATGTGGTCATGAATAAAAATTTATTTGTAACATTTTGAAATGAAGCTAATGTAAGAAAATGGCAAAAGGATATGATGCACTATTAACTCGGACAGAATTATAAGTTATTTTACACTCCAAACTAGTAGCTTCTTCCTCTGTTAATCACATTTTACCTACTGGACACTGACATAATCCAGGAATTCTTAATCCACATTCCAAATCTTTTAGTAATGACTTTCAAGTAGCAGGATTTCTCATGGTTTAATACTAAAATAATGACTTATTAAATTAGTAATTTATATAAATCATTAAATTAAATTATATATTAAACAGATTATTTGGTCATCAATCCAAGAGAATATTAATGAACTTGGTTAACCATGAGCTCATCCATTAAAGAGGAACACTAGGGCCATTTTCAGACAATTCCAGTCATGCACAGTACATTACATTCTCATGTCCTTAACCAGGGCCATAGAAAAACCAAGAAAAAATATTATTGGATAATTTACTTCTTCTCTACTCCTTTTTTCTTTTGAGACTTTGTTTTCTGTGCTCAATGTAATGGAGTTTATTAAAGCTCTGTTCCAATTTAGATGGAATGCTTATTCTTCCATCCAAATTTTGAGACATTTCCTCCATGGGGATTCATATGTAAGCATCCATTCACCTGCAGCAGTCAAAGAAAACAAAAGAGAAGATGACATTTCTTGTCTCACCTCCACCAGTCTCTAGGGGTCTGAGAATCCTACCAGGGAGCAGGCCAGGGAGCCAAGATTGCCTGTTTATTCGGTCCCATTCAGCGGCATTTTGTCCTGCAGCAAACAGATTTCTCCCCTCCTTATAAAATATCCTTCCACAAGGGGCAGTTTATTCAGATCTGCTGTGGGATGTATCCAGAACCTAAAGATAAGCATTGTTAATGAAGTCAGCTACATTCTAGTTGCAAAGAGTCTCTTACCTATAATCTTCATGCTGAGCACGAGAGATAGAGAGAATGCACTTTCAACTACAGGCTGTCAATGAGCAGCTGAATTCACCAACACCACAATTACTCCTCCTCCAGATTTTTGGCAACATCACTTCACAAATATTCCTATGATTTACTATAACTTTAGTTGGAGTTTTTATTAGTATTCTTATTATTTGAGGACAAAACACCCTATGTGACACAGAGCAGTTTTAATTCCATGCTCTCATAGGCTTTTCTTGTCCTGACCTTGGGAAAGACATAATCTTTCTCTTAGCCCACAGAAAGCTCCATCTCTGTGGCAGCTAGAATTTCAAATGACCCCAAGGTTACCACCCACTAGAGGAGACACCTGTGTAATACCTGCCCCTTGAGTGTGAGCAGGTCCACTGAGCAGGATTTTTCTAGGCACCCCTTTCATTAGATTATGTTACATAAGACTCTGTTGTAGTAAAGAGCAGTAAACTATCCAGTTGACTTTCAAGAAGTGAGTCTTGTCAGAGGTCCCTGTGGCTAGAATCTGAGAATAGCTTTTAAATTATGAGAGTGATCCCCAGATACAAACTAGGAAGAAAACAGAAATCTCAGTCTTACCACTGCAAAGAAATGAATTCTGCCAACAGCCCAAATAAGCTTGGAAGCAGACCCTGAGTTTCAGATAAGGTTGCAGTGCTCATCAGCATCTTAATTTTAGCCTGGTGAGAAACTGAGCAGAGGACCCAACTAACCTGTGCCTGAACTCCTGACCCTCAGAAACTATGGGAAATACATGTGTATTGCTTTTTTGTTGTTTGTTTGTATGTATGTATGTATGTATGTATGTATGTATGTATGTATGTATTTTGAGATGGAGTTTCACTCTTTTTGCCCAGGCTGGAGTGGAATGGCTTGATCTTGGCTCTACCACAACCTCTGCCTCCTGTTCAAGAGATTCTCCTGCCTTGGCCTCCCAAGTAGCTGGGATTACAGGCTTGCACCACATATGAGTATTGTTTTAAGCCACTGCATCTGTAGTGATTTGTTCTCCAGCAATAGAAAAGCAACACAATCTTCCTGCAACCTCTACTACACTACCTATTGTAAATTCTGGAGGAATATTACCAGTATCTATAAAAGTGTAATATGCACTGTGAATTAGTATTTTTGCAAAAATCAGCATAACATATATGTCTAAAGTTTGCATAAATCTCAAACACTTAAATAATTAGACTTGAGTTCTAATCAATGATAATTTGGTACAAAATACTGCAATCTAGGTAACATTTATTTTCAAACTTGATGTTTTATATGTATTTTATTTCCTTAGCAGTTGCCTATCCAGTTCCAGCTATCTTAAATGTGTTATGTGGTTTCTACTGCTTTACAATTCAACTCATAATATCCTAATTCAAGTAGAGAATAACAAAATCAGCAGTATGTATTCTTTTGAAATTCCTGAGCAAATTTAGATGACAGGTGTAGAAATTGCATGACTAATTCAGAGGATATGAGATTGAAAAGCCGTATACTAGGTGGCACGTACGATATTTCCATCTCATTCAATTCACAGAGCGTAGCCCTCAGAATCACCTTTTATTAGCAAAATGTTTGAGGACTGATATAAATTTGAACAAGTGGCAAAGAAATTTGTCATAGATCAAAATACCTTTCCTTCTTTGCTACCGCAAGCATTTAAAGCCTTCTTGCATGTTTATGTTCATTAATTTCACTCCATGGGCATACTGTAGCATGATAAAACACTGGGAAACAAAATACTGTATTGATAAGTACTTTAAAATGCTTACAAGCTTCGAAATGAATTATTTGTCTAAATAAGTTTATCTGATTACAAAAGGAAATAAATATTCATTGTGGTTAATGTGGAAAATACAGATAAACAAAATAAAACATCAGGAGTACTTCCAGAACTCAGTTTTAAACATTCTTAGTAATATGGAACGTATCTGCAGAACATTTGAAAATAAATAATTGTTAGGTTAAAAATAAAGACATTGATACTACAAACAAACAATTCAAAAATAAAATTAAGAAGTCATCTTATTCACAATGATAACGAAACAAAGAATATGCTTAAAAATAAGCTTCATCAAAGAGGTGAAAGATTTGTATAATGAAAACTACAAAACTTTAATAAAAGAAATTAATGGAAAGATAGCTTGTGTTTGTGAATTGGGAGATTTAATATCTTTAACATATTCATACTAGGCAAAGTGATCTACAGATTCAGTGCAATCCCTATCAAAATTCAAATGGCATTCTGCTATGGTCTGAATGCTTCTGCACCTTCAAAATGCATATGTTGAAATTCTACCCGCAAAGTCTACGGTATTACGAGGTTAGGCTTTTGAGGTAATTAGTCATGAGAACAGAGCCCTCTTGATTGGGATTAGTGCTGTTATAAAGGAGACCCAAGAGAGATACTTACTCCTTTCTGCCATGGAAGGTTAGAGAGAGAAGGTGGCTGTCTATGAGGAAATGTGCTCTCAGCAGACACCAAATCTGCCAGCACCTATTTGACTTCCAGCCTCCAGAACTGTGAGAAATAATTTCTGCTTTTTATAAGACTCCCAGCCTATGCTCCTTTGTTATAATAGCCAGAATAAATAAAAACACAACCTTTACAACAATAAAATAACCTTAACATTTATATGATACCACAAAAGACCCCAAATAGGGAAAACAGTCTTGAGAAAGAAGAACAAAGGCATAACACTTCCTGATTGTAAATTATAGTGTAATGCTACAGTAACCAAAAGAGTGTGGCCATGGCAAAAAAGTATGCGTACAGACAAACAGAATAGAACAGAAAGTTCAGATGTAAATCCATGCATATACACTTCAAAAAGGTGCAAAAACACACAATGGGGAGAGGTAGTCTCTTCAGCAAATGGTACTGGGAAAGCTGGTGTTGTGTTTTCTTCAAATTTGCTCATGAGGTCTGTCACTGGAGAACTGCTAGGAACCCTAGCCCAGACAGACTCCAGGGATTTGGTTCTGGATGTTAATAGTGTACCCATCCTGGGCACTTCTTTATGCTGGTGAGTGACATAATGCCTTTTTGTTCAACCCATGACCTAGTAACTCTCTGAGAGAAAAGCTGTTTATACTATCAGACAGCATCATGGCTCTTGTCTCCTCTGTGTCCAGCTTATTCCTACCAAGATAATCACTCTCTAGGAAAGCCCTGGCCAGGAAGAGAGTTTGGTTCGGGTGTGTGGGTCAGGTGAGACACAAAAGAGACCTCGCAGGTCAGAACACAAAAATCACAGAGGCAATTTTAATATTTAGAGATTCTGGAGAAAAGAAGGCAGCACACTTTGTGGGGCCAACTGTCCCAAGGGTGACCGAAACCTGCTTCTGGAATGAGAAACTCCAACTTATATTCAAAATTGATGCTGAGTCAACACAAAATTATAGGAATTCACGACAACTGGATAAGCACATGCAACAAAACAAAACAAGAAACCCACCAAAACAATAACTATCTTACAACAATGTATAAAACCAAACTCAAAATAGATGAAAAATTTAAACATAAGACTTAAAACTGCAAAACTCTTGAAAGAAAACATACAGAGAAAGCTCCATAACATTGGATTTGTCAATTATTTCTTAGATACGACAATAAAAGCACAAATGACAAAAGAAAAATTACACAAGCAGAAAAGCTTCTCCATAGCAAAGGAAACAATCAACACAGTAAAAAGGCAGCCTATAGAGTGAAGGAAATACCTGAAAAACCGTACATACCATAATGATGATCCTTATACATGGTTTGAAAAAAAATGGGCAAGAGACTTCAATAGACATTTCTCCAAAGAAGACATTTAAATGGCCAACAGGTACTTAACAAAATGTTCAATATCGCTGATCAGGGAAATGCAAATCAAAATCATACTATTAGTATGACAATTACCAAAGAGACAGAAGTGTTGGTGAGCATGTGGAGAAATTAAAATCTATGTACACTATTTGTAGAAATGTAAAAAAGTGCAGCTACTATGAAAAACAGTACAGAGTTTTCTTAAAGAATTAAAAAGCGAATCACTATGTGACCCAGCAATCTCACTTCTGGATATATATTTTAAAAGTTGAAATCAGCATCTCAAAAGATATTTTCACAGTCATGTTCATTGCAGCATTATTCACAATAGCCAAGATATAGAAACAACCTATGTGTTTGTTGACAGATGAAGGGATTACGAAAAAAAACAACTATGGTATATAAATATAAGCGAGTATTATTTAACCTAAAAAATAAGACATTCTGCCCTATGTGACAACACGGATGAACTGGAGGACATAATGTGAAGTGAAATTAACCAGTCACTGAAGAACAAATACTTCATCATTCCATTTATATGAGTTATCTTTTATTATTATTATTATTATACTTTAAGTTCTAGGGTACATATGCACAACGTGCAGGTTTGTTACATATGTATACATGTGCCATGTTGGTGTGCTGCACCCACTAACTCGTCATTTACGTTAGGTATATCCTGTAACGCTATCCCTCCCCCCAACCCCCTCCCCACAATAGGCCCTGGTGTGTGATGTACCCCTTTCTGTGTCCAAGTGATCTCATTGTTCAATTCCCACCTATGAGTGAGAACATGCGGTGTTTGGTTTTCTGTTCTTGTGATAGCTTGCTGAGAATGATGGTTTCCAGCTGCATCCATGTCCCTACAAAGGACACGAACTCATCCTTTTTTATGGCTGCATAGTATTCCATGGTGTATATGTGCCACATTTTCCTAATGCAGTCTGTCACTGATGAACCTTTGGGTTTGTTCCAAGTCTTTGCTATTGTGAATAGTGCTGCAATAAACATACGTGTGCATGTATCTTTATAGGAGCATGATTTATAATCCTTTGTGTATATACCAAGTAATGGGATGGCTGGGTCAAATGGTATTTCTAGTTCTAGTTCCTTGAGGAATCGCCACGCTGTTTTCCACAATGGTTGAACTAGTTTACATCCCACCATCAGTGTAAAAGTGTTCCTATTTCTCCACATCCTCTCCAGCACCTGTTGTTTCCTGATTTTTTTAATGACTGCCATGCTAACTGGTGTGAGATGGTATCTCATTGTGGTTTTTATTTGTATTTCTCTGAGGGCGAGTGATGATGAGCATTTTTTCGTGTGTCTGTTGGCTGTATGAATGTCTTCTTTTGAGAAGTGTCTGTTCATACCCTTTGCCCACTTTTTGATGGGTTTGTTTTTTTCTTGTAAATTTCTTAGAGTTCTTTGTAGGTTCTGGATATTAGCCCTTTGTCAGATGAGTAGATTGCAAAAATTTTCTCCCATTCTTTAGGTTGCCTGTTCACTCTGATGGTAGTTTCTTTTGCTATGCAGAAGTTCTTTAGTTTTATTAGATCCGATTTGTGTATTTTGGCTTTTGCTGCCATTGCTTTTGGTGTTTTAGACATGAAGTCCTTGCCCATGCCTATATCCTGAATGGTATTACCTAGGTTTTCTTCTAGGGTTTTTATGGTTTTAGGTCTAACATTTAAGTCTCTAATCCATCTTGAATTAATTTTCATATAAAGAGTAAGGAAAGGATCCAGTTTTAGCTTTCTACTTATGGCTAGCCAATTTTCCCAGCACCATTTATTAAATAAGGAATCCTTTCCCCATTTCTTGTTTTTCTCAGGTTTGTTGAAGATCAGATGGCTGTAGATGTGTGGTATTATTTCTGAGGGCTCTGTTCTGTTCCATTGGTCTGTATCTCTGTTTTGGTACCAGTACCATGCTGTTTGGTTACTGTAGCATTATAGTATAGTTTGAAGTCAGGTAGCATGATGCCTCCAGCTTCATTCTTTTGGGTTAGGATTGTCTTGGCAATGCAGGATCTTTTTTGGTTCCATATGAACTTTAAAGCAGTTTTTTCCAATTCTGTGAAGAAAGTCATTGGTAGCTTAATGGGGATGGCATTGAATCTATAAATTACCTTGGGCAGTATGGCCATTTTCACAATATTGATTCTTCCTATCCATGAGCATGGTATGTTCTTCCATTTGTTTGTGTCCTCTTTTATTTCACTGAGGAGTGGTTTGTAGTTCTCCTTGAAGAGGTCCTTCACATCCCTTGTAAGTTGGATTCCTAGGTATTTTATTCTCTTTGAAGCTATTGTGAATGGTAGTTCATTCATGATTTGGCTCTCTGTTTGTCTGTTACTAGAGTATAAGAATGCTTGAGATTTTTGCACATTGATTTTGTATCCTGAGACTTTGCTGAAGTTGCTTATCAGCTTAAGGAGATTTGGGGCTGAGATGATGGGGTTTTCTAAATATACAATCATGTCATCTGCAAACAGGGACAATATGACTTCTTCTTTTCCTAACTGAATATCTTTTATTTCTTTCTCTTGCCTGATTGCCCTAGCCAGAACTTCCAACATTATGTTGAATAGGAGTGGTGAGAGAGGGCATCCCTGTCTTGTGCCAGTTTTCAAAAGGAATGCTTCCAGTTTTTGCCCATTCAGTATGATATTGGCTGTGGTTTCATCATAAATAGCTCTTATTATTTTGAGATAAGTTCCATCAATACGGTTTTTAGCATGAAGGGCTGTTGAATTTTGTCAGAGGCCTTTTCTGCATCTATTGAGGTAATCATGTGGTTTTTGTCTTTGATTCTGTTTATGTGCTGGATTACGTTTATTGTTTTGCATATGTTGAACCAGCCTTGCATCACAGGGATGAGGTCCACTTGATCATGGTGGATAAGCTTTTGGATGTGCTGCTGGATTCGGTTTGCCAGTATTTTATTGAGGATTTTTGCATCAATGTTCATCAGGGATATTGGTCTAAAATTCTCTTTTTTTGTTGTGTCTCTGCCAGACTTTGGTATCAGGATGATGTTGGCCTCATAAAATGAGTTAGGGAGGATTCCCTCTTTTTCTATTGATTGGAATAGTTTCAGAAGGAATGGTACCAGCTCCTCCTTATACTTCCGGTAGAACTCGGCTGTGAATCCATCTAGTCTTGGACTTTTTTTGGTTGGTAGGCTATTAATTATTGCCTCAATTTCAGAACCTACTATTGGTCTATTCAGGGATTCAACTTCTTCCTGGTTTAGTCTTGGGAGAGTGTAAGTATCCAGGAAATTATCCATTTCTTCTAGGTTTTCTAGTTTATTTGCATAGAGGTGTTTATAGTATTTTCTGATGGTAGTTTGTATTTCTGTGGGTCAGTGGTGATATTCCCTTTATCATTTTTTATTGCATCTATTTGATTCTTCTCTCTTTTCTTCTTTATTAGTCTTGCTAGCAGTCTATCAATTTTGTTGATCTTTTCAAAAAACCAGCTCCTGGATTCATTGATTTTTTGGAGGGTTTTTTGTGTCTCTATCTCCTTCAGTTCTGCTCTGATCTTAGTTATTTCTTGCCTTCTGCTAGCTTTTGAATGTGTTTGCTCTTGTTTCTCTAGTTCTTTTAATTGTGATGTTAGGGTGTAAATTTTAGATCTTTCCTGCTTTCTCTTATGGGCATTTAGTGCTATAAATTTCCTTCTACACACTGCTTTAAATGTGTCCCAGATATTCTGGTATGCTGTATCTTTGTTCTCATTGGTTTCAAAGAACATCTTTATTTCTGCCTTCATTTTGTTATGTACCCAGTAGTCATTCAGGAGTAGGTTGTTCAGTTTCCATGTAGTTGAGCGGTTTTGATTGAGTTTCTTAGTCTTGAGTTCCAGTTTGATTGCACTGTGGTCTGAGAGACAGTTTGTTATAATTTCTGTTCTGTTACATTTGCTGAGGAGTGCTTTACTTCCAACTATGTGGCCAATTTTGGAATAAGTGCAATGTGGTGCTGAGATGAATGTATATTCTGTTGATTTGGGGTGGAGAGTTCTGTAGATGTCTATTAGGTCTGCTTGCTGCAGAGTTGAGTTCAATTCCTGGATATCCTTGTTAACTTTCTGTCTCGTTGATCTGTCTAATGTTGACAGTTGGGTGTTGAAGTCTCCCATTATTATTGTCTGGGAGTCTAAGTATCTTTGTAAGTCTCAAAGGACTTGCTTTATAAATCTTGGTGCTCCTGTATTGGGTGCATATATATTTAGGATAGTTAGCTCTTCCTGTTGAATTGATCCCTTTAGCATTATGCAATGGCCTTCTTTGTCCCTTTTTATATTTGATGGTTTAAAGTCTGTTTTATCAGAGACTAGGATTGCAACCCCTGCTTTTTTTTTGTTTTCTATTTGCTTGAGAGATCTTCCTCCATCCCTTTATTTTGAGCCTATGTGTGTCTCTGCATGTGAGATGGGTTTCCTGAATATAGCAAACTGATGGGTCTGGACTCTTTATCCAATTTGCCAGTCTGTGTCTTTTAATTGGACCATTTAGTCCATTTACATTTAAGGTTAATATTGTTATGTGTGTACTTGATCCTGTCATTATGATATTAGCTGGTTATTTTGCTCGTTAGTTGATGCAGTTTCTCCCTGGCATCGATGGACTTTACATTTTGGCACGTTTTTGCAATGGCTGGTACCGGTTGTTCCTTTCTATGTTTAGTGCTTCCTTCAGGATCTCTTGTAGAGCAGGACTGGTGGTGACAAAATCTCTAAGCATTTGCTTATCTGTAAAGGATTTTATTTCTCTTTCACTTATGAAACTTAGTTTGGCTGGATATGAAATTCTGGGTTGAAAATTCTTTTCTTTAAGAATGTTGAATATTGCCCCCCACTCTCTTCTGGCTTGGAGAATTTCTGCTGAGAGATCTGCTGTTAGTCTGATGGACTTCCCTTTGTGGGTAACCCGACCTTTCTCTCTGGCTGCCCTTAACAATTTTTCCTTCATTTCACCTTTGTTGAATCTGACAATTATGTGTCTTGGAGTTGCTCTTCTGGAGGAGTATCTTTGTGGTGTTCTCTGCATTTCCTGAATTTGAATGTTGGCCTGCCTTCCTAGATTGGGGAAGTTCTCCTGGATGATATCCTGCAGAGTGTTTTCCAACTTGGTTCCATTTTCCCTGTCACTTTCAGGCACACCAATAAGACGTAGATTTGGTCTTTTCACATAATCCCATATTTCTTGGAGGCTTTGTTCATTTCTTTTTACTCTTTTTTCTCTACACTTCTCTTCACACTTCATTTCATTCATTTGATCTGCAATCACTGATAATCTTTCTTCTAGTTGATTGAGTCAGTTACTGAAGCTCGTGCATTTGTCACGTAGTTCTCGTGTCATAGTTTTCATCTCTATCAGTTTTTTTTAAGGTCTTCTCTGCATTGATTATTTCATGTATCCATTCATCCCTTCTTTTTTCAAGGTTTTTAGTTTCTTTGCGCTGGTTACATAGTTCCTCCTTTAGCTCTGAGAAGTTTGATCGACTGAAGCCTCTTCTCTCAACTCGTCAAAGTCATTCTCCGTCCAGCTTTGTTCTGTTGCTGGCGATGAGCTGTGTTCCTTTGGAGGGGGAGATGCACTCTGATTTTTTGAATTTCCAGCTTTTCTGCACTGCTTTTTCCCCATCTTTGTGGCTTTATCTGCCTTTGGTCTTTGATGATGGTGATATACAGATGGGTTTTGGTGTGGGTGTCCTTTCTGTTTGTTAGTTTTCCTTCTAACAGTCAGGACTCTCAGCTGCAGGTCTGTTGGAGTTTGCTTGTGGTCCACTCCAGACCCTGTTTGCCTGGGTTTCAGCAGTGGAGGCTGCAGAAGATAGAATATTGCTGAACAGTGAGTGTTGCTGTCTGATTCTTGCTCTGGAAGTTTAGTCTCAGGGGTGTACTCAGCCATGCGAGGTGTGAGGTGTTGGTCTGCACCTATTGAGGGATGTCTCCCAGTTAGGCTACTCAAGGATCAGGAACCCACTTGAGCAGGCAGTCTGTCTGTTCTCAGCCTCCATGCTGGGAGAACCACTGCTGTCTTCAAAGCTGTCAGCAGGGACTTTTACATCTGCAGAGGTTTCTGCTGCTTTTTGTTTAGCTATGCCCTGTCCCCAGAGATGGAGTCTACAGGGGCAGTCTACAAGGCAGGCCTCCTTGAGCTGTGGTGGGTCCACCCAATTCGAGCTTCTTGGCGGCTTTGTTTACCTACTTAAGCCTCAGCAATGGTGGGTGCCCCTCCCCCAGCCTTGCTGCCACCTTGCAGTTAGATCTCAGACTGCTGTGCTAGCAATGAGGGAGGCTCTGTGCACGTGGGACCCTCCGGGCCAGGTGTGGGATATAATCTCCTGGCATGCTGTTTGCTAATACCCTTGGTAAAGTGCAGTATTAGGGTGGGGGTTACCCGATTTTCCAGGTGTTGTGTGTCTCAATTTCCCTTGGCTAGGAAAAGGAATTCCCTTTCCCCTTGCACTTCCCAGGTGAGGCGATGCCTCACCCTGCTTCAGCTCTCGCTGGTCAGGCCACACCCATGGACCAGCATTGACTGTCCAACATCCCCCAGTGAGATGAACCTGGTACCTCATTTGAAAATGCAGAAATCTCCCGTCTTTTGTGTTGCTCATGTTGGGAGCTGGAGGCTGGAGCTGTTCCTATTCAGCCATCTTGAGTGCCCCCACATGAGTTATCTTTAAAAACAAAAAAAACAAAAAGAACAATTGTTTACATTTATGTATCTTTGATAATGATAAAATTGAACTTTTTAATATAGAATGACCAGCATTATTGTCCCTTAATGTATTTAATGGCAAATATGTTAAAATGTTTTACTTCTTTCCAGGAAGTACTGATTATTAAATGTGTTAGAATATTTACTTTTTTTTCTTTTTACCTTTGTAGTTGTTTTAAGTGTTTGCATTTGTGTCAGTGTATGATTTGACATTTAGAAGTTTTAAATACGGTCTTGTACTTAGAAAAACTTTCTCCATCACTAAGAATATTTTTAAAATCCTTGCATTCCTAGAAAAGTAATCAACACATAGAAACACTTAAAAGTTCTTCACTTTTCTTTAACCAGTAAATTCCATTAATAAACATTTGCAAGAGATTTTGATGAGGGTTCAACTTGCCTTGGTGTTCCTAGGAAAGGGGAAATAAATTACTATTCCACTTTTAATTCTTTTCTTCACAACAATAAAGTTCAATGTTTTTAACCTTTAAATCTTTGATTAATTTGTATTTGAACTCATACATTTTTGAAGTAATAAAGTGAGTATTTTTTTCTTGAAAATATATATTTTTATGTTTTGTTTGTTTAAGAGAAGTTTGGATTATGAATACCCTTCATTTTCAGATTCACTAAGTATTTTGGAAGGTCTAATAAACTTATTTTCTATTTATGTTTAATGTATGCTTTCTTAATATTTCACTTGGATTCTCAATAAATATTTAGGCAAGGGATATCAAAACAATGCCAAATGACTGTGTTTCAAATCAAAGAACTGTTAAGAAGACATGTATCCCCACGTTTCCCCATTTTCTACAGAGTAGGGGTCCAGTAGGTTACTTAGAATCATGTTTGTAAGAAACTTTAAAAAGAATGGTGCGTGGGTTCTCTGATTCATTGTTGCATTTAAAATGTTGTTTATTTTATTGTTCATAGTATAATACCTTTCCAAATTTATTTACTTGATATCACCTATCTAGTCCTTAACACAGTTTCTAAGGTATAAAAGGCATTCTATAAATATTTTTAGAAACACTGATTTTTTTTTTAGAAATTTGTGAAGCTTACTAATTTTACAAAATGTCCATTTGCTAAGAAACATATTTGGGAATGAAAGGCTATTGGATTGCTACTCAGCTCTTATGTAAGCCTGGAAACCTGAAGCAACCAGCATTTGAAAATATTATAGTATAACTTATTATGTTTCAGGAGTCAAATATCTGTTAAACCAAACCTGCGAAAAGGTTTAATCCCATGGTATTATAAAAAAATAACAGAAGCTCCAATGATCTTAAATTTATATCTGTATTATAGAACACACTGGCTATTTTCATAAATCACTTGAAATTTGTTTATGGATTAGAGAAGGTAGGAGTTTTCAGTTCTCTAAGCAATAAACTACTCCTTATTTTTAATTAGATGTTGCTTGCAATTAAATCAAATGCCAGGTATTCAATGAAAAGACCAAATAATACTAGGTGTAAAACTAATCCCTAATTTGAAGCAAAAATTTATGCTGTAAGTTTGAAAATTCTTCCTCATCCAATTAAGATTTGGCATTAAGGAGAATACTTAGCCATGTATATAATTATGTGAAGTCTTTTGTCACTGGTTCCATGATGTTTCCAAAACTAACTAGGCTCAGATTCAAAAAAACCTGCTTTAAATGACAGATATATGATTAAATCTTGAAAAATTCAAGTTTAAAATTAATTCATGACTGGGCATGGTGGCTCACGCCTGTAATCCCAGCACTTTGGGAGGCCGAGGCAGGTGGTTCACCTGAGGTCAGGAGTTTGTGACCAGCCTGACTAACATGGTGAAATGCTGTCTCTACTAAATACAAAAAAATCAGCCAAGTGTAATGGCGCATGCCTGTAATCTGAACTAGTTAGGAGGCCAAGACAGGAGAATCACTTGTACCTGGGAGGCGGAGGTTGTAGTGAGCTGAGATCATGCCCTTGCACTCAAGCCTGAGCAACAAGTGCAAAATTCTGTCTCAGAAAAAAAAAAAAAAAAAAAAATTCTTTCTGAACAAATCAAATCTGATTATTCAGTTGAGGTTCTCAATTACCTTTTTTGTTCTGTAGAGACTAGCCTTTAGCAAATAAGAAAGACTAATTCAATTGATATTTTTGAAAAATTACAAGGTCTGGGCCAGGCACGGTGGCTCACACCTGTAATCCTAGCACTTTTGGAGGCCAAAGCGGGCAGATCACATGAGGTCGGGAATTCGAGACCTGCCAGACCAACATGGTGAAACCCTGTCTCTACTAAAAATACAAAATTAGGCTGGTGTGGAGGCGCATGCTTATAATCCCAGCTACTCGGGAGGCTGAGGCAGGAGAATTGCTTGAACCTGAGAGGCAGAGGTTGCAGTGAGCCGAGATCGTACCATTGCACTCCAGCCTGGGCAACAAGAGCAAAAAAAAAAGGAAAAGAAAGAAAGAAAAATTTCAAGGCCTGGGCACACAGAATGCTATGAAGAGTACCTAGGAAGAAGCCATGTTTCAGACATCCTGGTCAGGAGACCAGACATGGAAATCACATCAATCATATATGCAAGTCAGTCTTCATTTCCAGTCACTTCTTTTTTCCTGCCAAAGGTTTCATGTACTCTATGTCAGGCCTCTGAGCCCAAGCCAAGCCATCGCATCCCCTATGACTTGCACGTATATGCCCAGATGACCTGAAGTAACTGAAGAATCACAAAAGAAGTGCAAATGCTCTGCCTCACCTTAACTGATAACATTCCACCACAAAAGAAGTGAAAATGGCCGGTCCTTGCCTGAAGCGATGATATTATCTTGTGAAATTCCTTTTCCTGGCTCATCCTGGCTCAAATAGCTCCCCCACTGAGAACCTTGTGACCCTCACTCTTGCCCGCTAGAGAACAACTCCCCTTTGACTGTAATTTTCCTTTACCTACCCAAATCCTGTAAAATGGCCCCACCCTTATCTCCCTTCGCCGACTCTCTTTTTGGACTCAGCCCGCCTGCACCCAGGTGAAATAAACAGCCATGTTGCTCACACAGACCACACAAAGCCTGTTTGGTGGTCTCTTCACATGGACGCGCATGACACTCTAAGTCTTTGAACAAAGGCTGTTGCTTCACTGACCTGAATTCTTTTTCTTTTATTTATTTATTTATTTATTTATTTTATTTATTTTATTTTTTTTGAAACAGAGTCTTGCTTTGTTGCCCAGGCTGGAGTGTAGTGGCGAGATGTGGTTTCACCATGTTAGCCAGGATGGTCTCGATCTCCTCGACTGCAGGATCCACCCGCCCCGGCCTCCCAAAGTGCTGGGATTGCAGGCATGAGCCACCGCCCCCAGCCTTCACTGACCTAATTTTTAATGCAAACGAAATTGGTTATCAGCACCAATGCTACATCTCATCACTCATGAAGAGAAGAGTTCAAAATGGAAAGAGCATTCACTAGGTGTGTGAGTTTGTCAAGAGTCTTAACTACCCTTCATCTCACTCAGCCATTAATTTATACATTGAACAAGTGTGTGTGTGTGTGTGTGTGTGTGTGCACGCACACGTGTGCCTCTGTATCAAGGGAGAAGGAGAACCAGCTGTGTCAGGTACCACTGCAAGCTCTGGAGAGGTAAGAGTAAGCTGAGTGCATAAAAATATAGAAACCTCAACCTTCATTGAAGGTGACAGGTGATGACAACTCCCATGAATGAAGAAAAAAGAAAAAGATAGAAATGACTATGGCAGGATGAGTGATCTTTAGAAGGGTTGTCAGAGGAGGGTCTACTGAGAAGGTAACAAGCAGAGACCTGAGGAGGATAAGAAGCGACAAGCAAACTGGGATGAGAACAGTCCAGGCAGACGAAGCACATGTGCTGGAAGCTGGGCTACAAATGCCTATGTTTAGAAGAAGCAGTCGGGGCACTGGGGCTGAGCTTATCAGACAAGGGAAGTGTGGCCGGAGTGGGAGGAGAGGATGTTGGTTAAATGGGAAATGTTCCCTTGTCCCCCTTCCAGGGCATGCAAGGGGGTGGGGCTCACTTCCTCAGGGCCCCACTGCTCAAACCTCTAGGGGAGCACACAGATGGCTAGGTTGTGAGGTTCTGACCCCAAGACAGTATCTAGAGGAGAATGTTTACAGCTGAAGCCCCAGTGGGCATGTTATAGGGTGCTCTTTTAGTCTGCCATCTTTTAGTCTGCCTGATTTGCATTAACCGGGTCAATTAGACCTTCTACCTTGTCGCAAGGACAGAGGACTTTCTGTATCTTGGGTTCTTTCACTGGTGTATCGGAAGAATCAGATCACATATGGCCCTGGGGAATGAGTGCAAAGTTTTATTGAGTGAAAGTAGCTCTGAGCCGATGTGGGAGCCAGAAGGGAAATGGTTTTCTCCTAGAGTTCTGCCACTTGGTGGTCCCTGCTCTTCTCTGACTGCCCCAACCAAACTCTGCCTAGTCCTGCCGGTCAATGGCCTGCCATCAGGTGCACCAGAATCTCTAGGTGATCTCTTTTAACTGCATGCTCCCTCGACGTCCTCTTGCCATCCAGCTGTTTGTGTCTTCTTCTGCTGATCTGCTTCGCTCGATGTCCAGCCACCTGTGTATCTGATCACTAGGGTCTGGGGTTATGATAGGCCCAGGATGGGGCCATGGTGGGCCAGGATGGTCTTGGAAAATGCAAAATTTGTGCGTAAAAGCAGGAGTGCCAGTCCTCACCTAGGTCTGTGGGGGTGGAGCCCTAGCCAGGGACCCACCTCTCTCTACTTCCCTGTTCTCCCTTTTCATATCGTTTAAAGGGACTATGCTCTTCCCTTCCCAGTACTCCCATATCACTGGAGAGTAACAGGTACTGGATATCCTTGGGCCCATGGATTATAGAAATGTGACTAAGCCTATTTTCCCCCTCTGAAAGGGTTTTTCCACCTTAAGAATGTCACTCTTTTATGACATTAAAATGTCAAAAAATAACAGATGCTGGCAAGGTTGTGGAGAAATGAAAATGGTTATACCCTGTTGGTGAGAGCATACACTAGTTCAACTATTGTGGAAAACAGTGTGGCAATTCCTTAAAGACCAAAAGAACAGAACTACCACTCAGCCAGCAATCCCATTACTGGCTATATGCCCAAAGGAATAGAAATCATTCTATTATAAAGACACATGCATGTGTATGTTCATTCCAGCACTATTCACAAGAGCAAACACATGGAATCAACCGAAATCCCATCAAAGATAGACTGGATAAAGAAAATGTGGTACAGCTATACCATGCACTACTATGCAGCCATAAAAAAGAATGACACAATGTCCTTTGCAGGAACATGGATGGAGCTGGAGGCCATTATCCTTAGCAAACTGACGCAGGAACAGAAAAGCAAATACCATATGTTCACATGTTCTCACTTACAAGTGTGAGCTCAATGATGAGAACATGTAGACACACAGAGAAAAACAACACATACTTGGGTCTATGGAAGGGTGGAGGATGGGAGGAGGGAAAGGATCAAGAAAAAAAAAACAAAAAAAACTAATGAGTACTAGGCTTAATTGTTGAGTGATGAAATAATCTGTACAACAAACCCCCATGACACAAGTTTACCTATATAACAAACCCAGACGTGTACCCTTGAACTGAAAATAAAATTTTTAAAAGTCACTCTTTTTAAGGGGGACATGTAAACAATCAATGGATATTTTGTAACTTGTGGTATTTACCAGCTATCTACCTTAAATCAAATGACTATATAGATACTTAATACCCATGTGATTTTTCATATGTTAATCCAAAGAGTAACAACTGAGGTAGTAGCATGTGCAATTGGGATAAATCTGACCACATAAGAGAAGTGACTTCAAATTTCTCTACCAGTGAATATCACTACCAACATATTCTACCCCTTGAAATTTATATAGTAGTGATGTCAGTGTTTAATCATTCTAGCTAGGGAGAATAAAAAAGAACTCAAAGATGTTTGTTAGATATTAAGTATGGGGGTCTGGAGTGGGGGCTCACACCTGTAATCTCAGCACTTTGGGAGGCCAAGGTGGCGAGATCACCTGAGGTAAGGAGTTTGAGACAAGCCGGGCCAACATGGTGAAGCCCCATCTCTACTAAAAACACAAAAATTAGCTGGGCTTGGTGGCGAGTGCCTTTACTCCCAGCTACTCAGAAGGCTGAAGCAGAAGAATCACTTGAACCAGGGAGTCGGAGGTTGTGGTGAGCCGAGATCATGCCACTTCACTCCAGCCCGGCGACGGAGCAAAAATCTGTCTTAAAAAAAAAAAAAATTAGCCAGGCATGGTGTCATGTGCCTGTAATCCCAGCTACTCAGGCAGCTGAGGCAGGAGAATCGCTTGAACCCGGGAGGCGGGGGTGGCAGTGAGTCAAGATTGTGTCACTGCATTCCAGCCTGGGCAACAGAGCAGTGCTCTGTGTCAAAAAACAAACAAACAAACAAACATTAAGTATGGGGAGTATTTTGCTCTGGACTTACTGAATCCAGGAAAGTATTGCCTTTGCCCTTACTGAGTTTGTAATCTAATTCATGCAGGAAAGAGGCATAGAAAACTAACCACACTTCAAGGCTGACTACAATCAGTGTGATGCCGTAGAGCCAACATCCCACCAAAGGCAGAAGGGTAAGTACTGCCTTGAACGCAAGGGAAGACATCGTGGAGGAGGATGTGTCAAGAGAATACTGAAGAACAACTGGGATTCACAGAGAAGCTGACCAGGTAGGAAAGATAATCCAGTTTAAAGAAAAATATAAACAAAGACAATTCTGGCTTTTCTTCATTGAACTCTTTCCTGTTGTCAAATTGCTGCCTCTTCTTTAGGCTGAAGGCCCTGGTTTTATAAATGTGATATCTACAGATAATGTTATGCTGATGGGTTAGCATTAGCTTATTTTACTTGATAACCTATTTAAAGAAGTATAAGCCAGAGGAGTAGTTCTTCTGGCAGGATTCAAGGAGGATCCTTTCCTCTGAGCTGCAAGATACACACCATAAGGATTCTCATGTGGTCTAATACAGAGGGAATTTCCTCCACAGGGCATTTCAACATGCTTTTTATATTGACTATAGAAGGAAGCATCTCCTTGCCTGCTTTCTTCCTGTTCTTCCAAGACCTAGAAGAGTCCTTACATGCATTCTGTATCTTACTTTCCTCTGGCTCTCTCCTAGTGGCCACCACATCCTGGAGGAATCTTGCCTGCTCACTTTCTGCTCACAGCAACTTTTCTTTCAGGAATCAACCTCATTATGTTGGTCTGGTTTAGCTGCTGCTTGCTCCAAAATGTAACCTTTCCCCTATTAATTAAAAAGATTTTGTCGGAGCTTTATCCAGTTACCTCCCAATTTTTTTCACAGAAGAAAATAAAAAGTGCATGTCACCCTATTATGCCCCATTGTATCTATTTCATTCAGCATATTTACAGAAATTTCTCTCTTTGAAAGGTATCTTTTGTACTTTTCAGCACTTCACACAACTTTTCTCCTTATAATGTCTTAACCTTTTCCAAGGGATTTTGAGAAATATATAGTTATATCTGTAGTATATTGTTTTTTAACATAAATCCTAATCTGATTTTAAATAGGAGAACACGTACGTATGAAAATGTTGAGATAAAAAGTCTTTCAATAGTGCTAGTGATTCATCAAGCATAAAGAAAGGAAATGCACATTATCCAAACACTTCACAAATATTTATTGAAAATTACCTCAGGATGAATTATCTCTTAGGTATTGAGAATGCAATAAAGAACAACATAGAGTTCTTGTCCTCTCTGTCATATAGTCTAGAAGGGAAGAAGAAATAGCAGATGTTTTCTAGGTATGAAAAAGTAGGTGGTAGAAATTAATGTAGATTTCTAAATGGGCATAGAAGAAGTCTTACATTAAGTCTCCAGAATTAGGAAATATATTAGTAGAATCCTTACATTGGTTCCTTAATCCATCTTAATGGGGAAGGCCAAATGGAAGCCTCAGATACCACCATTGCCCTGCCAGCCTTGATTACATTGGCTTGAGGGCATGGTAGAGTTTAGTGCCAATCTGGAAGACCTAAAGAACAAGAGTGGTGAATACTGTCATCTATCCACTCAATTCATAATCTACACTCCAAATCCATGTGGATCCTGGTGATAGCTGAAGGTTACCAATAAACCCAGGCAAAAAGTAGCTCAACTGCGGATTGCATGCCAGATACGGCAACTTCGCTAAATTAAATTAACAAAACCTCAGATATGTGATATGTGGTCACTGATCTTTAAAGCTTTCTTTTATACTGCTAATAGAAATAAAGAAAAAGACCATTTTTATATGCAACAGGTAAGATACACATTTAGAGTCTTGGTGAATGAGATGGTTTGGTTCTGTGTACCCATATAAATTTCATGTTGGATCATAATCCCCAAACCCCTTACCCAAGAGAACTGGTAGGAGGTGATTGGACCATGGTGACAGATTTCCCCCTTGCTGTTCTCATGACAATGAATGGGTTCTCACCATATCTGGTTGTTTGAAAGTGTATAGCACTTCCTGCTTCTTGGTCTCTTCCTCCTGCTCTGGCCATGTGAAGACCAGACTCACTTCACTTTTGCTTTCTGCCATGATTGTAAGTCTCAGGAGGCCTCCCCAGAGGCAGAAGCCTATATGTCCTTCAGAACCATGAGCTGATTAATCTTCTTTTCTTTATAAATTACCCATTTTTAGGCATTTCTTATAGCTGTGCAATAATGGACTAATAAAGAAAATTCGTACCAGAGAAGTGGGGCATTGCTATGAAGTTACCTGAAAATGTGGAAGCAACTTAGGAACTGAGTAATGGGCCGAGGTTGAAAGAGTTTGGAGGGCTCAAGAGAAGACAGGAAGACGTGGGAAAGTTTGGAACTTTACAGAGACTTGTTGAATGGTTGTGACCAAAATTCTGATAGAGATATGGACAATGAATTCCAGGCTGAGGTGGTTTCAGATGGAGATGAAGAATTTCTTGAGAGCTGGAGTAAAGGTCACCCTTGCTATGCTTTAGCAAAGAAGCTGGGGCATTGTGCCCCTGTTCTATATATCTGTGGAACTTTGCATTTGAGAGAGATGATTTAACATATCAGGCAAAATAAATTTCTAAGCAGCAAAGCATTCAAGATGTAGCCTGGCTGTTTCTAAAAGCCAATGCTCATCTGCATAAACAAAGAAATGACCCAAAATCAGAACTTACATTTTAAAATAAAAATAGCATAAAATATTGGAAAATTTGCAGCCTGACCATGTGCTAGAAAAGAAAAACAAATTTTCTAGGTAGAAATTCAAGCAACCTACAGAAATGTGTATAAATAAAGAGGAGCTAAATGTTAATAGCCAAGACAATGGGGAACATGCCTCCAAGCATTTCAGAGACCTTCATGGCAGCCCCTTCCATCACAGGCCCAGAGGCCTAGGAAGAAGGAATGGTTTTGAGGGCCAGGTCCAGTGCGCTGCTGCTCTGTGCAGCCTCAGGACAGGGCACCCTGCGTCTCAACTGCTCCAGCTCCAGCCATGGCTAAAGGACACGAGATATATCTCAGACTGCTGCTCCAGAGAGTGCATGCTGGAAGCTGCCAAGGCTTCCAGATGGTGTTAAGCCTGCAGGTGTGCAAGGAAAAGAGTTGAGGCTTGGAAGCCTCCATCTAGATTTCAAAAGTTGTTTGAAAATGCCTGGATGTGCAGCCAGAAGTCTGCTGCAGGGGCAGAGCCCCATAGAGAACCTCTAATAGAGGAGTGCCAAAGGGAAATGTGAGGTTGGAGCCCCCACACAGAGTCCCCAGTGGGTCACTGCCTAATGGAGCAGAGAGAAGAAGGTCACCATTCTGTAGACCCAAGCATGGTAGATCCACTGACAGCTTGCACTGTGCATCTGGAAAAGCCACTCAATGCCTCGGCCCATTACTCAGTTTCTAAATTGCTTCCACATTTTCAGGTATCTTTATAGCAATGCTCTGCTTCTCTCATACCAATTTTCTTTATTAGTCCATTAATAAAGCAGTGGAGATGCCCAAGGCCTTGGGAGCCCACCTGTTGTGTCAGTATGGCCTGGATTTTAGACCGGGAGTCAAAGGAGATTATTTTGGAACTTTATGATTTAGTGGCTTCCCTGCTGGGATTCAGACTTGCATGAAGCCTGCAGCCCATTTGTTCTGGCCTATTTCTCCCTTTTGGAACGAAAGCATTTACCCAATGCCTGTACCTCCCTTGTATCTTGGAAGTAACTAACTTGTTTTTTATTTTACAGGCTCGTAGGTGGAAGGAATTTGCATTGTCTCAGATGAGATTTTGGACTCCGACTTTTGAATTAAGCTGGGAGGAGTTAAGAGTCTGGAGGACTCTTGAGAAGGCATGATTTTGTTTTGAAATGTGAGAAGGACATGAAATTTGGGAGGGGCCAGGAGTGAGATAATATGGTTTGGCTCTGGGTCTCCACCAAAATCTCATGTTGAATTGTAATTCCTAATATTGGGAGAGGGACCTGGTAGGAGGTGATTGGATCATAGGGGCATATTTCCACTTTGCTGTTCTCACGGGAGTGAGTGAATTCTCATGAGATTTGGTTGTTTAAAAGTGTGTAGCACTTCCTCCTTTGCTCTCTCTTCCTCCTGCTCTGGCCATGTGAGGACCAGGCCTGCTTCCCCTTCACCTTCCCAATGATTGTACATTTCCTGAGGCCTCCCCAGAAGCAGAAATCTGTATAACCTGGAGAACCATGAGCTAGTTAAACCTCTTTTCTTTATAAATTACTAATTTTCAGGTAGTTCTTTATAGCAGTTCGAGGATGAACTAATACAGCCAACTACTAGGCTAACATACTTCCTCCCTATCTTAATATAATTAATGAGAGAGAGATTGTCTAAAAAACAAATAGAGAACATCACAGTGGTGATAAAAGAAAAACTACAGCTGAATTAAATTTAAAGGAGTTTGACTGAGCAATGAACAATTTGCAAGTTGGGCAGCCTCCGGAATCACAGCAGATTCACAGACACTCCAAAGGGGTCTCCTGGTCAGAACAAATTTATAGACAAAAAAGGCAAAGTGACATATAGGAATCAGAAGTGAGGTACAGAAACAATGAGATTGGTTACAGCTCTGTGTTTGCCTTATTTGAATGCAGTTTGAACATTCAGCAGTCTATGGGTGGTTGAAGTATGGCCGCTGGAATTGGCCTACACCCAGCGATTGTTACAGGTGCATATACTACTAAGTTAGGTTTTTAACTTTGTCTGACTATTAAGCTAGGTTACAGTTTATCCATAAGGACTCACATTATAGTACAGAGTCCTTCTCAAGCCATATTTAGTTTAACATTGGTAAATTGTAAATTTTAACTGATTATACAAAACTATTTATGTTGTTCATACTGTTCCAGCTTTGGTCCTTGGGAGTGACAGAGCAGGAGCATTGCTATCTTGGACAAGCACCACCATTTTAAAGTTCACCTTGATCAAAAACCACCTAAATCCAAAGGGCATCAGCCTAATGGCTAAGGTCAGCATGACCATAAACCACAAATGACATTTCTGACCAGAAACATTCCAACCATAACATAAACCCCTTCCCTACTAGAGAGATGTTAGCCCCAAGAAAACCTCCAGTCTGACCAGAGACATTCGAACCCTCAATAAACTTTTCCCCAACACAGAAACATTCCAAGCCTGTGATAAGTTCTCTTGTCCTGAACCCCTAAATACTCTTAGTCTGTAAGAAAGAATGCCCCTGACCAAAATCAGCCTGAAGCCTCTCTCAGGTTGATTCTCCAAAATAAACCTGTCTTTGACTTTTGAGCCACTTTTCATGTTTCTTTCCTCTTTTTTAACTCTTACAGGAAGAGCTGTCAGTTAGCTCTTCTCTCTTTTTCACATACCCTAATAATTGTGTTGTTTTTGAGAACTGTCTTACTTTCTGGCAGGACAAGATACACCAGGATCAACTTTTATATTGCTGCCTTAGTCCTAGAATCAACTATTTTTCCAAGGAAGCTGGTTATACTTACTGGAGATGGGTTTTAGGAAAACAAGACCCTGCAGTGAGCTTTCTCTTTGTTGCTGGGATGATGCTGTTCCTTAGGCCATCACATCAGACAGAGCAAGGATATATCTATGTGTATACACAGCCAGGTATGTACACATAGCTATAAATACCCATCTGTATCTGTATTAAGCTAATGTCAGGACCCAGAGGAAACTTTCCATCTGCCCTCTGAAGGTTCTCTGAAAGTTAACTGGCAAAATGGATTAATAGGAGAAAGGGCATATACTTTTATTAACATTGGAGGGAAGGGGGAAATCACTCCCCCCCCGCATAAAGCTTTACATACTCCTTACATAGGACAGGGAGGAGATGGGAAATGTAGACTTTTTTTTTTGAGGGGCAGTAGCAGTAAATGATTATCAGGAAGAAGAAATGGACCAGGGAAACACAAATGAACTTGTAAATTATCCTTTTTGGAATTTGAATGAGCCTCAGAAGCAGGCATTATCTTGTAGAAAAGTCCATCCAGGTGTGGTTGAATTCTTCGGTCTTCTTTTCTGAAATAGGTAATGAGATTTAAGGAAGGGATAGAAAGCAATTTTCTTTCTTTTGGTAAAAAGTTTTCATGGTCAGATACGGAAATTCCAGAGTGAGGCCCTTTGGGAGAAGCATGGTGATTAAAGAAACTTAGATTCTGAGGCTTATTCCTGAGGCCTTTCTATTTCCAAAAGCACTCAGCCTGCCAAGCATCATATTTTGGGAAATAATTTTCTGCACCCCAACACTAAACATGAGGTGATATTAATGTCTGCAGCATTAATGCATTGTAACCACCCAATGGGTAAACCTTGCCTGCTGCCTAGACAGAGCTGATTTATGAAGACAGGGGAACTGCAATAGAGAAAGACTAATTCATGCAGATCCAGCTTTGCTGGAGACCAGAGTTTTATTATTACTCACATCAGTGTCCCCTAGCATTCGGGGATCAGTTTTTAAGGACAACTTGATGGATCAGGGGAAGCCAGTGAGGCAGGAGTGCTGATTGATTAGGTGGAAGACGAAATCATAGGGAATTGAAGCTGTCCTCTTGTGCTGAGTCGGTTCCTGGGTGGGGGGCCACAAGATCAGATAAGCCAGTTAATCCACCTGGGTGTTACTAGCTGATCTATCAGTGCAGGGTCTGCAAAATATTTCAAGCGCTGATCTTAGGAGCAATTTAGGGAGGGTCAGAATCTTGTATCCTCCAGCTGCATGACCCCTAAACCATAATTTCTAATCTTGTGGCTAACGTTAGTCCTATAAAGCCAGCCTAGTCCTCAGGCAAGAAGGAAGTTTGTTTTGGGAAAGGGCTGTTATCGCCTTTATTTTAAAATATAAACTATAAACTAAGTTCCTCCCAAAGTTAGTTCTGTCTGTGCCCAGGGATGAGCAAGGACAGCTTGAAAGTTAGAAGCAAGCTGGATTCAGTTAAGTTAGATCTCTTTCACTGTCTCAGTTATAATTTTGCAAAGATGGTTTCAGCATCACCACATAACCATCCTGTCCTTCTCTCCTTGCTTTTCTGAAAACTGCCACTCCATCAGTGGGAAACCAGGCTCCTATCATCCAGCATTAACTTTAATTGCTCAATCCCAGTAGATATGTTTCATTATTTCAGAATTGTTAACATGTAACCCTTTGAGAAGCAATGTTATCAACTAGATGAGAGTGACTTGTCTTTAGTTTTCCAGACTCCATTCATTTTCCAACTCCCTGAGAGCCTTACCTTTGATCTCACTCAGTTCTGTGAGGTTATTTCATCTATTTTTTTTTTTTTTTTTTTTTTTTTGGTGTATTTTGTCACAGTGAACATTTTATGCTGAGATTCCCTGACCTATATGATTGATTTTTTTCTTACATTAAATTAAGTCTTTGTTTTGTAACAAGTTTTCAACAAGATATGTCACATAAACATATTTATATTTTGGAGTAAACTATTTCTATTTCTTTCAGGGCATGCTATCTGTCATTTGATGTAATCTAGAGTTGGGTTTGTATTTATTTTATTGCTACAAACTGTTCTCTCAGCATTAAGACCTTTGTTTAATGTTAAATGCAGGTAAGTTGTGCCTGAATTCCAAAGGGAGAAGAGTATAATGAGGCATGTATCACCTCTTCCTTCCCATCATGGCCTGAAATAGTTTGTTAGGTTAACTTTAAAATGCCCTTGGCTGACAGGAAGATACATTCAGTTGACCGAGGGGCACAGGATTGTATTTTTGGTTTACAGAATGATACTATATGTAAGCTTTTGACCTGGCTATTTCATTTGGAAATATGCCTTTAAGATTCCCCCATGTCTTTATGATTAATGATTCTTTTCCTATCAATGAATAGTTTTCAATTATGTGAATGTACCATAATCTATCCATTTATCTATTGAAAGATAACTTGTTTTATTTCCACTGTTCAATAACGTGAATACAGCAGCTACAATATTATATTCAGGTTTTGTGTAAATGTAAGTGTTTTTTATTTATTTATTTATTTATTTATTTATTATTATTATACTTTAAGTTGTAGGGTACATGTGCATAACGTGCAGGTTTGTTACATATGTATACTTGTGCCATGTTGGTGTGCTGCACCCATCAACTCGTCATTTACATCAGGTATAACTCCCAATGCAATCCCTCCCCCCTCCCCCCTCCACATGATAGGCCCCGGTGTGTGGTGTTCCCCTTCCTGAGTCCAAGTGATCTCATTGTTCAGTTCCCACCTATGAGTGAGAACATGCGGTGTTTGGTTTTCTGTTCTTGTGATAGTTTGCTAAGAATGATGGTTTCCAGCTGCATCCATGTCCCTACAAAGGACACAAACTCATCCTTTTTATGGCTGCATAGTATTCCATGGTGTATATGTGCCACATTTTCTTAATCCAGTCTGTCACTGATGGACATTTGGGTTGATTCCAAGTCTTTGCTATTGTGAATAGTGCTGCAATAAACATACATGTGCATGTGTCTTTATAGCAGCATAATTTATAATCCTTTGGGTATATACCCAGTAATGGGATGGCTGGGTCATATGGTACATCTAGTTCTAGATCCTTGAGGAATCGCCATACTGTTTTCCATAATGGTTGAACTAGTTTACAATCCCACCAACAGTGTAAAAGTGTTCCTATTTCTCCACATCCTCTCCAGCACCTGTTGTTTCCTGACTTTTTAATGATTGCCATTCTAACTGGTGTGAGATGCTATCTCATTGTGGTTTTGATATGCATTTCTCTGATGGCCAGTGATGATGAGCATTTTTTCATGTGTCTGTTGGCTGTATGAATGTCTTCTTTTGAGAAATGTCTGTTCATATCCTTTGCCCACTTTTTGATGGGGTTGTTTGTTTTTTTCTTGTAAATTTGTTAGAGTTCTTTGTAGGTTCTGGATATTAGCCCTTTGTCAGATGAGTAGATTGCAAAAATTTTCTCCCATTCTGTAGGTTGCCTGTTCACTCTGATGGTAGTTTCTTTTGCTGTGCAGAAGCTCTTTAATTTAATTAGATCCCATTTGTCAATTTTGGCTTTTGCTGCTGTTGCTTTTGGTGTTTTAGACATGAAGTCTTTGCCCATGCCTATGTCCTGAATGGTACTACCTAGGTTTTCCTCTAGGGTTTTTATGGTATTAGGTCTAACATTTAAGTCTCTAATCCATCTTGAATTAATTTTCGTATAAGGAGTAAGGAAAGGATCCAGTTTCAGCTTTCTACTTATGGCTAGCCAATTTTCCCAGCACCATTTATTAAATAAGGTATCTTTTCCCCATTTCTTGTTTTCCTGAGGTTTGTCAAAGATCAGATGGCTGTAGATGTGTGGTATTATTTCTGAGGACTCTGTTCTGTTCCATTGGTCTATATCTCTGTTTTGGTACCAGTACCATGCTGTTTTGGTTACTGTAGCCTTGTAGTATAGTTTGAAGTCAGGTAGCGTGATGCCTCCAGCTTTGTTCTTTTGACTTAGGATTGTCTTGGAGATGCGGGCTCTTTTTTGGTTCCATATGAACTTTAAAGCAGTTTTTTCCAATTCTGTGAAGAAAGTCATTGGTAGCTTAATGGGGATGGCATTGAATCTATAAATTACCTTGGGCAGTAAGGCCATTTTCACGATATTGATTCTTCCTATCCATGAGCATGGTATGTTCTTCCATTTGTTTGTGTCCTCTTTGATTTCACTGAGCAGTGGTTTGTAGTTCTCCTTGAAGAGGTCCTTTACATCCCTTGTAAGTTGGATTCCTAGGTATTTGATTCTCTTTGAAGCAATTGTGAATGGAAGTTCATTCCTGATTTGGCTCTCTGTTTGTCTGTTACTGGTGTATAAGAATGCTTGTGATTTTTGCACATTAATTTTGTATCCTGAGACTTTGCTGAAGTTGCTTATCAGCTTAAGGAGATTTGGGGCTGAGACAATGGGGTTTTCTAAATATACAATCGTGTCATCTGCAAACAGGGACAGTTTGACTTCTTCTTTTCCTAACTGAATACCCTTGATTTCTTTCTCTTGCCTAATTGCCCTAGCCAGAACTTCCAACACTATGTTGAATAGGAGTGGTGAGAGAGGGCATCCCTGTCTTGTGCCAGTTTTCAAAGGGAATTTTTCCAGTTTTTGCCCATTCAGTATGATATTGGCTGTGGGTTTGTCATAAATAGCTCTTATGATTTTGAGGTACGTTCCATCAATACCGAATTTATTGAGCGTTTTTAGCATGAAGGGCTGTTGAATTTTGTCAAAAGCCTTTTCTGCATCTATTGAGATAATCATGTGGTTCTTGTCTTTGGTTCTGTTTATATGCTGGATTATGTTTATTGATTTGCGAATGTTGAACCAGCCTTGCATCCCAGGGATGAAGCCCACTTCATCATGGTGGATAAGCTTTTTGATGTGTTGCTGAATCCGGTTTGCCAGTATTTTATTGAGGATTTTTGCATCGATGTTCATCAGGGATATTGGTCTAAAATTCTCTTTTTTTGTTGTGTCTCTGCCAGGCTTTGGTATCAGGATGATGTTGGCCTCATAAAATGAGTTAGGGAGGATTCCCTCTTTTTCTATTGATTGGAATAGTTTCAGAAGGAATAGTACCAACTCCTCCTTGTACCTCTGGTAGAATTCAGCTGTGAATCCATCTGGTCCTGGACTTTTTTTGGTTGGTAGGCTATTAATTATTGCCTCAATTTCAGAGCCTGCTATTGGTCTATTCAGGGATTCAACTTCTTCCTGGTTTAGTCTTGGAAGAGTGTAAGCGTCCAGGAAATTATACATTTCTTCTAGATTTTCCAGTTTATTTGCATAGAGGTGTTTCTAGTATTCTCTGATGGTAGTTTGTATTTCTGTGGGGTCGGTGGTGATATCCCCTTTATCATTTTTAATTGCGTCGATTTGATTCTTCTCTCTTTTCTTCTTTATTAGTCTTGCTAGTGGTCTGTCAATTTTGTTGATCTTTTCAAAAAACCAACTCCTGGATTCATTGATTTTTTTGGAGGGTTTTTTGTGTCTCTATCTCCTTCAGTTCTGCTCTGATCTTAGTTATTTCTTGCCTTCTGCTAGCTTTTGAATGTGTTTGCTCTTGCTTCTCTAGTTCTCTTAATTGCGATGTTAGAGTGTCAATTTTAGATCTTTCCTGCTTTCTCTTGTGGGCATTTAGTGCTATAAATTTCCCTCTACACACTGCTTTAAATGTGTCCCAGAGATTCTGGTATGTTGTATCTTTGTTCTCATTGGTTTCAAAGAACATCTTTATTTCTGCCTTCATTTCGTTATGTACCCAGTAGTCATTCAGGAGCAGGTTGTTCAGTTTCCATGTAGTTGAGTGGTTTTGATTGAGTTTCTTAGTCCTGAGTTCTAGTTTGTTTGCACTGTGGTCTGAGAGACAGTTTGTTATAATTTCTGTTCTTGTACATTTGCTGAGGAGTGCTTTACTTCCAATTACGTGGTCAATTTTGGAGTAAGTATGATGTGGTGCTGCTAAGAATGTATATTCTGCTGGTTTGGGGTGGAGAGTTCTATAGATGTCTATTAGGTCTGCTTGCTGCAGAGATGTGTTTAATTTCTGGATATCCTCTTAACTTTCTGTCTCGTTGATCTGTCTAATGTTGACAGTGGAGTGTTGAAGCCTCCCATTATTATTGTATGGGAGTCTAAGTCTCTTTGTAAGTCTCTAAGGACTTGCTTTATGAATCTGGGTGCTCCTGTATTGGGTGCATATATATTTAGGATAGTTAGCTCTTCCTGTTGAAATGATCCCTTTACCATTATGTAATGGCCTTCTTTGTCTCTTTTGGTCTTTGATGGTTTAAAGTCTGTTTTATCAGAGACTAGTATTGCAACCCCTGCTTTTTTTTTGTTCTCCATTTTCTTGGTAAATCTTCCTCCATCCCTTTATTTTGAGCCTATGTATGTCTCTGCGTGTGAGATGGGTCTCCTGAATACAGCAGACTGATGGGTCTTGACTCTTTATCCAGTTTGCCAGTCTGTGTCTTTTAATTGGAGCATTTAGTCCATTTACATTTAAGGTTAAGATTGTTATGTGTGAACTTGATCCTGCCATTATGATATTAACTGGTTATTTTGCTCGTTAGTTGATGCAGTTTCTTCCTAGCCTCGATGGTCTTTACATTTTGGCATGTTTTTGCAATGGCTGGTACCAGTTGTTCCTTTCCATGTTTAGTGCTTCCTTCAGGGTCTCTTGTAAGGCAGGCCTAGTGGTGACAAAATCTCTAAGCATTTGCTTATCTGTAAAGGATTTTATTTCTCCTTCACTTATGAAACTTAGTTTGGCTGGATATGAAATTCTGGGTTTAAAATTCTTTTCTTTAAGAATGTTGAATATTGGCCCCCACTCTCTTCGGGCTTGTACAGTTTCTGCTGAGAGATCTGCTGTTAGTCTGATGGGCTTCCCTTTGTGGGTAACCTGACCTTTCTCTCTGGCTGCCCTTAAGATTTTTTCCTTCATTTCAACTTTGGTGAATCTGGCAATTATGTGTCTTGGAGTTGCTCTTCTCGAGGAGTATCTTTGTGGCATTCTCTGTATTTCCTGGATTTGAATGTTGGCCTGCCCTACTAGGTTGGGGAAGTTCTCCTGGATGATATCCTTAAGAGTGTTTTCCAACTTGGTTCCATTTTCCCCCTCACTTTCAGGCACCCCAATCAGACGTAGATTTGGTCTTTTTACATAATCCCATACTTCTTGCAGGCTTTGTTCATTTCTTTTTCTTCTTTTTTCTTTTGGTTTCTCTTCTCGCTTCATTTCATTCATTTGATCCTCAATCGCTGATACTCTTTCTTCCAGTTGATCGAGTCGGTTACTGAAGCTTGTGCATTTGTCACGTATTTCTCGTGTGATGGTTTTCATCTCTTTCATTTCGTTTAGGACCTTCTCTGCATTAATTACTCTAGCCATCAATTCTTCTACTTTTTTTTCAAGATTTTTAGTGTCTTTGTGCTGGGTACGTAATTCCTCCTTTAGCTCTGAGAAATTTGATGGACTGAAGCCTTCTTCTCTCATCTCATCAAAGTCATTCTCCGTCCAGCTTTGATCCGTTGCTGGCGATGAGCTGCGCTCCTTTGCCGGGGGAGATGCGCTCTTATTTTTTGAATTTCCAGCTTTTCTGCCCTGCTTTTTCCCCATCTTTGTGGTTTTATCTGCCTCTGGTCTTTGATGATGGTGATGTACTGATGGGGTTTTGGTGTAGGTGTCCTTCCTGTTTGATAGTTTTCCTTCTAACAGTCAGGACCCTCAGCTGTAGGTCTGTTGGAGATTTCTTGAGGTCCACTCCAGATCCTGTTTGCCTGGGTGTCAGCAGCAGAGGCTGCAGAAGATAGAATATTTCTGAACAGCGAGTGTACCTGTCTGATTCTTGCTTTGGAAGCTTCCTCTCAGGGGTGTACTCCACCCTGTGAGGTGTGGGGTGTCAGACTGCCCCTAGTGGGGGATGTCTCCCAGTTAGGCTACTCAGGGGTCAGGGACCCACTTGAGCAGGGAGTCTGTCCCTTCTCAGATCTCAACCTCCGTGTTGGGAGATCCACTGCTCTCTTCAAAGCTGTCAGACAGAGTCGTTTGTGTCTGCAGAGGATTCTGCTGCGTTTGTTATTGTTTACTGTGCCCTGTCCCTAGAGGTGGAGTCTACAGAGACAGGCAGGTTTCCTTGAGCTGCTGTGAGCTCCACCCAGTTCGATCTTCCCAGCAGCTTTGTTTACCTACTTAAGCCTCAGCAATGGCGGGCACCCCTCCCCCAGCCTCGCTGCTGCCTTGCCGGTAGATCACAGACTGCTGTGCTAGCAATGAGGGAGGCTCCGTGGGTGTGGGACCCTCCCAGCCAGGTGTGGGATATGATCTCCTGGTGTGCCTGTTTGCTTAAAGCGCAGTATTGGGGTGGGAGTTACCCGATTTCCCAGGTGTTGTGTGTCTCAGTTCCCCTGGCTAGGAAAAGGGATTCCCTTCCCCCTTGCGCTTCCCAGGTGAGGCAATGCCTCGCCCTGCTTCAGCTCTCGCTGGTCGGGCTGCAGCAGCTGACCAGCACCGATCATCCGGCACTCCCCAGTGAGATGAACCCAGTACCTCAGTTGAAAATGCAGAAATCACTGGTCTTCTGTGTCGCTAGCGCTGGGAGTTGGAGACTGGAGCTGTTCCTATTCGGCCATCTTGCTCCGCCCCCCTGGATCAAATGTAAGTGTTTTAATCACTTAAGTAAATACTTCAAGTAGTTACTAGGTCACTTGATAAAATTATGTTTAACGTTGCCATATAGTGTCAAACTGTCTTCCTAAGTGGCTGTATCATTTTGCCTTTCCACCAGCAATAAACGAGAGTTCCTGTTACTCCACATCCTTGCCAGAATTTGACTATGTCTATATTTTAGACATTAGCCATTGTAATAGTTATGCACTGGTATTTTGTTTTAATCTGCACTTCCCAAATAGCATAAAATGTTAAACAGCTTTCCATATGTTTATTTTATATCTGTATTGCTTTTTTGGCAAGGCATCTTTTGCACATTTTTTATTGGGTTGTTATTTTCCTTATACTTCATTTTTATGATTTTTTTGTGTGTGTATTTTGGATACAAGTCACTTATCAGATGTATGTTTTGCAAATATTTTCCCTCATTCTGTGACTTGTCTTTTAATTCTCTTACCTGTGTCTTTCACACAGCAGAATATTTTAATTTTAATAAAATCCAATTTATAAATATTTTTTCCTTAGTGATGCTGAAGCACATTACCTCACCCAAAGTCATATAAATTTTTTTCTTATGATTTCTTCTGGAAGTGTTATAATTTTCAGTTTTCCACTTATGTCTCTGGTCCATTTTAAAACAATTTTGAAGTCATGTATAATCTCTAGGTCTAAGTGATGTTCTTCTCTCCTCTTCCTCCCTTCTTCCTCTTTCTCCTCCTCTTTCTCCTCTTTCTCCTCCTCCTCCTCCTCCTTCTGCTGCTGCTGCTGCTGCTGCTGCTTCTTCTTCTTCTTCTTCTTCTTCTTCTTCTTCTTCTTCTTCTTCTTCTTCTTCTTCTTCTTCTTCTTCTTCTTCTTCTTCTTCTTCTCCTCCTCCTCCTCCTCCTCCTCCTCCTCCATGAATTTGACTATTCTAGGTATCTCATATGTTTTAGTCTATTTAGCATTGCTATAAGGGAATACCTAGGACTAGGTACTTTATTTTTTTAAAGTTTATTTAGCTTATGATTCTGCCAGCTGTACAAGAAGCAAGGCACCACTCTTTGCTTCTTGTGAGGTCTTTAGGCTGCTTCCACTAATGGTGAAAGAAGAGAGGCTAGTGTGTAGAGACCACATCATGAGAGAAGAAAGCAAAAGAGAGAAATGGGAGGTGCAAGACTCTTTTTAACAACCAGCTCTTACGGGAACTAATAGAGTAAGAACTCATTAATTAACATGAGGGTGGCACCACGCTATCCATGAAAGACCACCGTCGTAACCCAAATATGTCCCATTAGGCCCAACCTCTAACATCAGGGCTCAAATTGCAACATGAAATCTGGAAGAGTCAAACAAACCAAACTATAATATCATATGAATGGAATTGTATAGTATGTGTCTCTTTGTTACTTATTTCATTTAGTATACTGTCCTCAAGTTTCATGCAAGCTACAGAATGCATCATAATTTTCTTTTTTTGGGGGTACTATTCCTATAGATACAGATATTCTGTTTAGCTATCCATCCAATAATGGACATTTGCATAGATTCTATGATTTGGCTATTGTGAATAATGTTGTTATGAACATGGGCGTATGTACAAATATTTTTTCAAGACTTCAGTTTTTTTGGATATACACTCATAGTTAAAACTTGTTCATCATGGGGTAATTCTATTTTTAATTTGTTGAAGAGTTGTCATACTATTTTCCAAAGCAGCCTCACCATTTTACATTCTTACGCACAGTAGACAAGGGTCTCTAGGTAAAGATGCTTGTATTATTAAAAACATACTTTGTTAGCAGATAAATGCCTAAAATACATGTTTGGCCTGTTGAAATGTGTTTCTTGCTCATGTCATGGCTGAATTAAAATAAGCAGGGTTGGCTGGATTTCAGCTTCCAACATTATTCTGCTTTCCACTTCATTATTTTCAGGGTTTTTTTTTTTTTTTTTTTTTTTTTTTTGTAGTAGTCATCCTGATGGGTGTGAGGTTATATCTCAATGTGCTTTAGATTGCATTGTACTTATTATGAATTATTTTGAACATCTTTTCAGATATTTAGTGGCTATTTGCATGTCTTCTGAAATGTCTATTTAAGTAATTGGCCCAATTTCAATTGGGTTCTTTTATTTTTGTTGCAGTGTAAATGTTTTAAAAATATTCTGCATATTAACACTCATCAGATATATGACTTGAAAATATTTTCTCTTATTCGGTTGGTTGCATTTTCACTTGCTCGATTGTGTCTTTTAATGCACAGAAGTTTTAAATTTTAGTGTAGTGTACTTTATCTATTTACATTTTTGTTGCTTGTGCTTTTGGTGTCATGTCAAAGAAATTTCGCCAATTCAAGTCATAAAACTTTTCTTCTTTGTTTTCCTTGAGTGTTTCATAGTTTTAGGTCTTATGCTTGTCTTTGATTCATTTTAAATTTATTTGTGGATATTGTGTAAGTTAAGCATCTAACTTCATTTTTGTGTGTGTAGATTTCTAATTTTGCCTACACCATTTGTTAAAGGCTGTCCTTTCCTATTTCAATTTTGTGTGTGTGTGTGTGTGTGTGTGTGTGTGTGTGTGTGTGTGAGACAGGGTCTCACTCTGTCACTCAGGCTGGAGTACAGTGGTGTAATAATCATGGCTCACTGCAGCCTTGACCTCCCAGTCTCAGGCAATCCTACTATCTTAGCCTCCTGAGTAGCTGGGACCACAGGTATGCACCACCACACCCAGCTTTTTTGTTGTTTTTAATTTTTGTGCAGAGATGGGGGAATCTCCATATGTTGCCCAGACTGGCGTCCTTACCCACCCAATGAGCTTTGCAATTTTGTTTAAAATCACTCTTCACCATTGATTGTTATGTTGTTGTCAGCTTGACATATATGGCCTTTATTATGCTGAGGTAGTTTCTTTCTATTCCTAGTATGTTGTGTCTTTTTATCAAGAAAAGTGTGTTGATTTTTTGTCATATGCTTTTTCTGATCAGTTGAGCTAATCATATTTTTTTTAACGGAATGTTGTTCATTCTGCCAATATACAGTATTAAATTGATTGTCTTTTATATGTTGAAGTATCGTTGCATTTCAGGAATAAATTCCACTTGGTCATAGTGTAGAATTCTTGTAATGAGATGTCGAATTCTGTTTGTTAGCATCTTGTTGAATATTTTTACATCAGTATTCATCAGAGATATATCTTTGTTTATATTATAAAGCTTTAATTATCCAGAGTGTAAAAAATGGAAAACATCTATTAATTTTAATAGTGTTTCTCCTACTTTAAAAAGACAAAAATTAGAAAATAAGACGGTCACAATTCTACCCAAAATCCAATCCTGAATTGCTTACACTTAACTCAGAAAGTATTTAAGTATCTATGGCTTACTACTTGAGGGAATCCAATATTGCTACCACTCTCCTTCACAAGTTAACTCCAAAACCCACAATGTACGAAACCTACCCCATGTTTGCTTCATGTCTCCTGGGAATGCTTTGCCTGTTTCCGTTTCCCTGTTTTTATTTGTGCGCTTTTCATACTCATCTTTTCCCACCGTATCTAATATTCCACATCATTTCAGATCCAGCTGATACATAAGCTAACAAAGGACTCTCCTCTGATCCTTGGGTGCATCAGTGCTTTCAGTGTAGGAATGCTTTGTATTCTCTCCAAATCCCAGTTTTTGCCAGGGATATAGAACTTACATAGCCATGAGGTCAATTTCAATATAATTTTTCTTCAATTGATAAAAATGTTTCTTTTCCATAACTTTTCTTCCTTTTTGTCTTCTGCAATTATAAAAGATTTAGCTCCTTTTTTTTTCTTTTTTTTTTTTACCCACTGATTCATTCAAAAACTTTGAAGGTTATTATAGATGTCTTAAGTTACTATTTTCTAAACTAAATACATTCATTTTACTTTATGACATGATTTATAGACTCTTCCAAACCCGGTCACCAGCTTTTTGATGTACTATAATTATGTTCATCTGGTGTAATAAAATAGTATAGACCTTTTGTGATGAAGTGATTAAATGGAGAAATACATCAAGTTCATGAATGGGAAAACTTGATTCTATAAAAATGTCAAATTCATTCACGTTCATATAAAATCTTAATAAAATTATAATCTCACTGTAAGATTTTAAAATTAATAGAAATGAATAAATGCCCTAGGAAAACACAATGATATTTTTAAAGGATGGATGAACGTATAGAGCCAAATATTATTACAATATCATACTTAAAATAACATATTTCTTGTAGCTCAGAAATAGATATTGTGTAATCATACATGTGTTTTGGTATAATGCTATATACATATTTTTATACATTAATATGAGTAAAAGGTATACAAAATTAATAACCAAAGGAAATATTCCTCCATATATGGTGTTAGAATATTTATTACTTATTTGAAAAATATAATTTGGTTCATAACTCATCCCATTTAGATAAATAAATTTCAGAGTACATAGAGACCTAAGTATAAAAAAGAAACTATCCTAGGAAAGCCTAAATATAGAAGGCCAGTCCTTGGGCTTGTGTCCTTGAATCTATGCCTTCTGAAGGTTCCATGGACACTGTTACTGCAATTAAGCTCTCCTCTCCCACTGGATTATTGCTGTGATTATCAAAATGCATCTCAGATTGTACATATTTAATCCCCTCCCTTGAGTCTTCAATTCTACCACTGCCTCATTCTTTTCTGCCACTTGAAGCGTAGCATCTTCAAAAGTTTTCTATGCCCTTGCCTTCAATTGTGCAGCATCCTTCAACTCATTTTAATTATATTTCATTTCATTTTTTACTTTGAATCTATTTTTTAAATATAGGTCATTTTTACCCTATATCTGCCACAGACTTTGACCAGACTCTGACCTAATTGCAATCAGTTTTGCAGCAACACTGGACATTTGCTTTATCTCTTCTGTACTTTTTCATAACCCCACATTCTCCTAGTTTTCCTCTGAATATCCTGCCTATCAGGACCTCCTTCCTGAGAACTTTAAATTTGATATACCCCTGAACTTCTTGCTTTCACTTTTATTCTTTCCTCTCTCAGACAAAAATGACAAATTGAATGGTTAATGCTGTACTGAAGAAGCTGAGGTATATACCCAGCATGCCGAGGGTGAAATCCAACCATTCAAGAACATGTTCAATGCTGAATGCTATCTATGTCCAGGTGTGTACCTGAACTAAAATAGGGCATATATATATATATATATATATGTGTGTGTGTATATATATATATATATTTTTTTTTCATTATGCTTTAAGTTCTGGGATACATGTGCAGAATGTGCAGGTTTCTTACATTGCTATACACGTGCCATGGTGATGTGCTGCACCCGTCAACCCATCATCTACATTAGGTATTTCTCCTACTGCTATCACCCAATGATAGGCCCTGGTGTGTGATGTTCCCTTCCCTGTGTTCATGTGTTATCATTGTTCAACTCCCACTGATAAGTGAGAACATGTGGTGTTTGGTTTTCTGTTCCTGTGTTAGTTTGCTGAGTATGATAGTTTCCAGTTTCATCCATGTCCGTGCAAAGGACACGAACTCATCCTCTTTTACGGCTGCATAGTATTCCATCGTGTATATGTGCCACATTTTCTTTATCCAGTCTATCATTGATGGGCATTTGGAAGTCTTTGCTATTGTAAACAGTCCCACAATCAACATGTAGTAGAATGATTTATAATCCTTTGGGTATACACCCGGTAATGGGATAGCTAGGTCAAATGATATTTCTGGTTCTAGATCCTTAAGGAATCTCCACACTGTCCTCCACAATGGTTGAACTAATTTACACTCCCACTAACAGTGTAAAAGCGTTCCTATTTCTCCACATCCTCTCCAGCATCTGTGGTTTCCTGACTTTTTAATGATCATCAATCTAACTGGCGTGAGATGGTATCTCATTGTAGTTTTGATTTGCATTTCTCTAACGATCAGTGATGATGAGTTTTTTTATATGTTTATTGACCACATAAATGTTTTCTTTGAGAAATATCTGTTCATATCCTTTGCCCACTTTTTGATGGTTTTTTTTTCTTGTAAATTTGTTTAAGTTCCTTGTAGATTCTGCATATTAGCCCTTTGTCAGATGGATAGTTTGCAAAATGTTTCTCCCATTCTGAGGGGTGTCTGTTTACTTTGATGATAGTTTCTTTTGCTGTGCAGAAGTTCTTTAGTTTAATTAGATCCATTTGTCAATTTGGCTTTTGTTGCCATTGCTTTTGGTGTTTTAGACATGAAGTCTTTGCCCATGCCTGTGTCCTGAATGGTATTGCCGAGGTTTTCTGCTAAGGTTTTTATGGTTTTAGGTCCTGCGTTTGATTGAATGTGTCTCAGTATAATAAGAGCTATTTATGGCAAACTCACAGTCAATATCATACTGAATGGGCAAAAGCTGGAAGCATTCCCTTTGAAAACCGGCACAAGACAAGGATGCCCTCTCTCAGCACTCCAATTCCACATATTATTGGAAGTTCTGGCCAGCTCAATCTGGCAAGAGAAAGAAACAAAGGGTATTCAAATAGGAGAGAGGAAGTCAAATTTTCTCTGTTTGGAGATGACATAACTGTATGTTTAGAAAACCCCTCCGTCTCAACCCCGAATCTCCTTAACCTGATAAGCAACTTTAGCAAACTCTCAGAATAAAAAATCAATATGCAAAAATCACAAGCATTCCTATACACCAATAATAGAAAAACAGACAGCCAAATCATGAGTGAACTCGCATTCACAATTACTACACAAAGAATAAAATACCTAGGAAAACAACTTACAAGGGAAGTGAAGGACCTCTTCAAGGAGAACTACAAACCAGTGCTCAAGGAAATAAGAAAGGACACAAACAAATGGAAAAACATTCCATGCTCATGGCTAGGAAGAATCAATATCGTGAAAATGGCCATACTGCCCAAAGTAATTTATAGATTCAAAGCTATCCCCATCAACCTGCCATTGACTTTCTTCACAGAATTGGAAAAAAATCTACTTTAAATTTCATATGGAACCAAAAAAGAGCCTGTATAGCCAAAACAATCCTAAGCAAAAAGAACAAAGGTGGAGGCATCATGCTGCCTGACTTCCAACTACACTACAAGGTTACAGTAACAAAAACAGTATGGTACTCATAGCAAAACGGGTCTATAGATCAATGGAACAGAACAGAGGCCTCAGAAATAACCCCATACATCTAAAACCATCTGATCTTTGACAAATCTGAGAAAAACAAGCAATGGGGAAAGGATTCCCTATGGTGTTGGAAAACTGGCTAGCCATATGCAGAAAACTGAAACTAGACCCCTTCCTTACACCTTATACAAACATTAACTCAAGATGCATTAAACACTTAGAAATAGGCCATATTTTTAATGCCATTGTTAAAGTGCTTCTCAACTGTCAGGCATTGTACTACAGTAATTTTATCTTTAGGAATGTGGTATAAAATTATCACTTTTTAATATTTGTTCTATTATTGAGGTGTTCTTTGAGTAAGACATCAGATTTTCCTAAATAATCCAGAATTCTAAGAAGATTCCATAAGCTTACGACTTCTCTTCTGCAGCTTACTGTTGGTAGCTTAGTTTTTTAACCATAAATTTAAATGCATAATTGACTCATTTTAAAACTGTGGTGAAATAGTTTAACAATGGCATAGCCAGGCATTTTCCATACAAAACAATCAGGATCCTCAAGACTAGCCTGTATTTTCCACCTTCTTCCTTCTGTATGTTTATATTACTCCAATGATGGTAAGTATTTTCAACCACTCTGTTTTATACATGTTCCCTTTCATAATCTCTTATATACAGGTCTTCTAGAATAGTAGGCTATAGCACAAGTTTATCAGACATTGTAATTATGCCACAATTGTTACTTGATCTTTCGTATCTCTCTTAGAATTCCAGAAGAGGGAGAGAAGTTTAAATAGTACAAACCATCCTCTTTTCATATAAATTAAGTCACATGCTCCCATAATTTCATTCTAAGTTATTTTATGTATGTACACGTTCTTCCAAGATGGTCTCATTCTGTCCCATTGTTTTAAGTATTACATGTATACCTCAGGCTTCCTACTTGAAACCTGAAGTTTAGTTGTCTCTTAGACATCTTCCAAGTAACATAATCCTCCCTTCCATTCTATGTTTGCCTCCCTAGTGCTTCCTACTTTGACAACTGAGTGTGCCATCCACTTATTATCTCAGACCCCAAATTTCATAGTCACTCAGGATTCTTACTTTTTCTCTCATCTTCTATCTCAATCTGATAATAAATTCTATTTATCAAGCCAGATTAAAATAAAGAAAACTTTAACCTAACTCTTCTTTATATATATATATATATATATATATATATATATATATATATATATATTTTTTTTTTTTTTTTTTTCTTTAACATGGAGTTTCACTCTTTTTGCCCAGGCTGGAGTGCAATGGTGCAATCTTGGCTCACTGCAACCTCTGCCTCCTGTATTCAAGCGATTCTCCTGCCTCAGCCTCCCAGTAGCTAGGATTACAGGCACCCACCACCACGCCTGGCTAATTTTTTATTTTTAGTAAAGATGGGGTTTCACCATGTTGGTCATGTTGGTCTCGAACTCCTTACCTCAGGTCACCGCCTGCCTCGGACTCCCAAAGTGCTGGGATTACAGGCATGAGCCACTGTCCCTGGCCTCTTCTTACAACTTCTACATCTAAAATCTATTCTCAACCACCAATTCTTTCCTGGAAAACCTTAAGAAGAAAAATAAAATCTCCTCTCAAATGAGAATCAGCAAAGCATAGTCTCTAAAAGCACTTGGTCTGCAGCCAGGTGCCTAGATTCAAATACAGACATTCCCACTCACCATGTGTTAGGTATCTCGCATTCACATTCTGCTTAACGTCTTTGTGCCTGTGTCTCTGTGACCTTGTTTCTTCAGTTACAATATGGGAATACTAATAGTGCATACCTGATTGGGATTTTTGGGGTATTAAATATGCATATAGATATATGTACATAGTACAGTATAATATGCAATACATGATTTTGAGTTAAAGTAACATTCCTTAAATGCTGCCACTTCAAAAATGACATTCTTATTTCACAAAAGATTTATAAAGCAAATTACATGATGAATTAATCAGAATAAAAATATAGAATATCAATACTTAATATAAAAATATAATGTCCAAGAGAGTGTGCACTAGAACAAAGATAAATTCATATATAGTCTAGAAATAGACTTTGGCATATTTAGAGAAATGCCTGATTCAGTGACAGACTGGATTAAGAAAATATGGCACATATACACCATGGAATACTATGCAGCCATAAGAAAGGATGAGTTCATGTCCTTTGTAGGGACATGGATGAAGCTGGAAACCACCATTCTCAGCAAACTATCGCAAGAACAGAAAACCAAACACCGTATGTTCTCACTTATAGGTGGGAATTGAACAATGAGATCACTTGGACACAGGAAAGGGAACATCACACACTGGGACCTGTCATGGGGTGGAGGGAGGGAGGGAGGGATAGCATTAGGAGATATACCTAATGTAAATGACGAGTTAATGGGTGCAGCACACCAACATGGCACATGTATACATATGTAACAAACCTGCATGTTGTGCACATGTACTCTAGAACTTAAAGTATAATAACAAAAAATAAAAAAAAATTCAAAAAATTCTAGAATTTTCTAGACTTTAGGGAGACTGAGCAATACAGGAGGAAAGCCATGACAAGAGACCTTTGTTTCTTTCCTACAACAGCAATGGATATAAGTGGTCTTTTAAATAAATAACGCTGAATCAGTTAGATATTTATATCAAAAGAGAATCTTCATTACTAACTGCAACATATACAAAAATCAATTTCAGATGTATTGTATACCTAAATAAAAGAGGTACAACAGACCTCTTTTGGAATATAACATTGGGAAATATATTAGTGCCTGTAAAGGAGATAAGCATTTGTTAACCTCATTGCAAATATACTAACCATAAAGAAAAATAATGATATTTATTAAAATAAAGAAATTATGTTCATTATTAACAGCATAAAAATAAAAAGCAAGCTGCAGAGTGAAGTAGGAGTGAATATATGCATACATATAAAATTGACAAAGAGCTCATATCAGTAATATATAAAGAATTCAATTAAACCAGTAAAAAATGACCAATAAAAATGGATGAAATACTTGAACATGTATTTAGAAAAAGAAGATAGCCAAATTGACTATAAAAATATGAAAAAAGTGCTCCCCATCATTAGACATTACAGAAATTAAATTATAATATAATGTGAAATCTCTATACATCCCCCAGAGTGAATGAAATGAAACAGGAAATACTAAATGTTTGGTGGATGTACTAATACCTGTTATAGCTGCGTAAACTGCTTCCTATGATTCAGTAATTCCTCTCTCAGCATACATTTGTACATTGAAAAACATGTAAAAGAATGCTCACAACAGCCTTATTTGCATTAATCAAACACTGGAAACAGGAATATTTATTAAGGGAATAGATAAATACAAGGCATGCTTCTCACAATGAACTAACAATGAAAATGACATAAATAGTTAAACTGAGGTTAATGTCTCAATCATAATATTGAAGGAAAGTAAATGAAAAAATACATGTGTATATGATTTTGTTTATGTATCATACCAATACAAGAAAAAGACTCTTGAAAAAAATAATGCTTTTTAACATCAAAGGAAATTTGGGAGTGTTGGTAACATACTATTTCTTCATGAGGGAGTTAGACACATATCTTTTTGGTGAAAAATTATTAAGCACTACACTTAGCTATTTCCACACCTAGAACAAAACGGAAATGAAAAATAAAATAAAAGCTATAAAATGGCAAATATGCAATTGAAGACAATAAGAGTAAAAAATTTCTGAATGTCTGGCAGGGAAATTAAGCAAATAAATGAAATTGTATCAGCTAGGGAGGAATGTGTAATTAGAGAAATGTTTAATTTTTAAAACTGTTTTATAAGGAATATATTAGAAAATATTTGTATGTAAAATAAATCACTCAATAAACTGGAAATCTAATAATAGAATAACCGATGCAAATCTTAGAAATTCAAGAGGATATAGTATCCAGATATTGGCTATTGAAAGAAGAATGAGCATTTTATCTGTTGACATTTTATGTTGTTATAATACATATTAAAAATATAAAACTTGGCATTCTATTGGGAATTTTTAGCAAAGTGAAATTTGACATATGAGAAGACTTTTTAACTCATTTAAGTAGAATTATGCCCTGAGTTTTATAATTGTGCTTTTTGACATGATTTCACACATGGTAAATGGTTTAAGGACTATGGCTTTCAAAAATAGTACAAACTAATTCATGAATGAATTATTCATCAATATATGGCAACTCTCTGTGGCAGCACATTTCTACTTGTTTATTTATTTTTCTTTTTATTCAGAAGATTATTTATAGGCCAATGGAATTTTCTTCAAAAAAACTTCACCCTTCACTGATTTCTAGGGTTCTGGCCTTCTTTTTCTAAACTTCAACTTGAAACAACTGTAAGTTTCTGTGATGTACATAGGCTACCTATCAGTTACCTAATCTGATGGGTAGATTATTTTGTCATCCTTTCTTCAATAAAATGCACTGATAAGTTATCTTCTTTCTATTTGAGAAGTTTCTTTATTATTCCAAATCATTATCTCATCCATATTCATCACTTTTCTGCCAAATTTTATTTTTTAAGAACTAAAATTCACCCTTAAATGCCCAGTTTGTCAGCCAGTTGGACTTTCAGGCTAGAAGGTATATTTAAGTTTTGCCAAGCTTGATTTTATATACTGCACTGACACTTTTGTCACAATTTCCTAATGCAATTAATCTAGTACTTTCTTGGTAAAGCTGAAATTTATTCTTCCTAAGTAATCTCCACTACACAACAGATCTACTACTATCCATACCTAGAAAATAACATTTCATATTTTTTTTATTTGTGAACATTATCTGGATCAAGGTATTTTGTTTGACACAGCTGTGCAATAACTTGGAAAACATCATTTCAGAGATTTGGACCTTAGTCTTCTGTACCCTCTGCTAAGGACCTTCTAGAAAATGTCCCTATGTCTCGATGCCTTCTTATTTCATAACATCACAACATTCTCACACCATAAAATAGCTCATGAGCAGTCAGTGTGTGTCATTATCTGTTGAAATGTGCCCCATTAACCTGTTCGAATTCCAAAATTGCAGCGTAAACAAAGGATATGAAGTGTGTGGACTGCCAGGAATGCCGAGCCCGTGGCTCAGCTGAGGACTCACCTCCACAGAACCTGACATTCAGAAAACTAAAGCCAGTGCTTGAGGAAAAATAGCACAGTTAGGGAACTCTCAATCCCTATTTTCACAGATGATGAATGAGCACTTGCCTCCTCTCAACTCCAAGTCGTGAGGTTCCAGGTTCAATTGGTGGCAGAAGTGGGAGCCACAACGTTTCTTGATGTCCACACATGGGATCCACCTTTCATATCCCACGTCTCCTTTGTTTTACTTTTCTTTACCCTCTCTTTTCTCTGTTGTCACACCCTCAGTTTCAATCTCTGGGTGGTGTGTAGTACTTTCTGTGGTACTTGCATGTCTCTTTTCTTTGTCCTGCAAATCAACAAGGGTTATAGTCAAAAATAGAATATGTGTGAACATTCACACCAAAAGTGATGCTGTGATTAAAAACCCTTTTTGATTTGAGAAATTCTCTTTGAAATGAATTAGGATGTTTTGGAACGTGGTGGTCGTGGGGAAGAAAACAAACCAAAACACAGAACGCTGCCTAAAGTATTGATCTCAGGTTGATACTGATTTGAAAAAAGAAGTTCTGTAATTTGGGGTTGAGGCAGAGTTAGGTCAAAAAGCATGAATTGGCTTGTTGAGTAAGTGCAGCCAGGAAACATGTACACTTTAAGGATTACTCATAAATTAAGCAATAAAGAATGAAATTAAACCCCCTTGCACAGGGTTTTGTGTCACTTTGAGTGACAGTTGATATAAAATCATTTTTTGTTACCATTCTAAATTGAGAAATATACAAGTAATGTGACAGACTTATTTTAGATGTATGGATTCCTGAAGAGCTGACGTTGTAGAATATACGAGCTGCAATCAGTTATTTTATAATTGCACTAAATTATCAGGAACTATCTAATTCCATGATGCTCAGGGCTGTGTGGCAAGGAAGACAAGGCTCAGGTTCCTTGTGGATTTATTTTACTTCATCTTGATTCTAATAAAAGCAATTTTTGACGTATGAGAGAGGAAGAAGTGCATATTATTTTACTTTTTATTTAAAATATTAATTATCATTATAAAAATATTCTTCTAGCTCCATCATTTCATATTTCAATTACTTATTAATTCATATTTAAAATGTGTAAGCTCTTCTGTGTAAGTTCTAGGAAAACATAAACAGTTTGTACTTGAAAAGCTTTTATATAATTTTTAAATAACTATTTGAAAAGTATACAATGCATTTTTACTTTAGGGATTAAAAATATATTACTCAACTGGAAGTGGGGTAAGTCAAATATGCTACTTAATGTTGATTATTAAGCAAATTAAAATATATTCAGACTTCAAAAGTGTTTAGACATAAAAATATTTTCTAGGCTTTAAAATTATAATTTGAAGTTTCAACTATTCTCATTAAAAATTTATAATTTTGTATGCAATTCTTGGGGGAAAGAGTTTAAATAGTTTTCTTTTTAAACTATAATCTATATATATAGACATGTAAGTATATAACATAAGTATATAAGTATATATTATATACACATATTAGTTATATATTTATATGTTAATATATGTGTTGTATATACATATTACTACATATACAACACATATAAAGTATTATTTTCCATCTGATGGTTACATATAGTTATATTTGTAAGGACTCTAAGATGTAGAAGTGGGAAAATTATTAACACGTTGAAAATATATAGCAATAATTTAAATTTCAGAATAAATATGTATTTTTTCAAAAGAAAAGTAGTGGGTGAGCCAGATGAAAAGTGAAAAATAACTATAGAATACAAATTTAAATTTGAAGAAGCATGAAGGATTTCTGATGGTTAACTTTTAAAATAATTTCTGGGAATTTTAAAATTTATTTAATAAAATCTCAATATTTTTACTTAATTTTGGTTGGATTTTTACAAGTATTTAGTTGATTTTTCTCACATATGTGTATTTTCTCCTTTACTTCTCATTTGACTTATTTTCCTTAACTCAGTAGGCTAACAATGCCAGTAGTGAGTCAATGCTTACTTAGCTTATTCAGCACATTTCATTCAGAGAAAGAAACACAGGGTAGGATACAAAGAAAATGTTATTACTCAAATGTTTCTTATTGGATAATTTTGTTTTGGAGGATTAATCAAATACCATCATTTTGAAGCAAATGTGAGGAGTAATTTTTTGCTCTGCTTCTGTTAATCTGCTTTGGAAAGCTGGTGAGGATAGAAGGTGAACTTGTTGTTTCAGTGAGCAACCTCTATGACCCTTTCCTTCTTGTGTGCAGCTTCAGACACAGAAACCATTGATCATCTGGCCATTCCTTAGAGAGACTGAACAATATAGAAGAAAAGCCTTGGCAAGAGACCTCAATTCCTTCCTCAGAAACCCATTATTGTCTGTCCTTAGGCAAAACCCTCAACATCCCTGCACTAGTCTCTGCCTGTATGTGCAGAGGTTAGATGAATCCTACAGGTAAATTTTTACAGAACAGCGTTTTGTCCAGAAGAAGAGACACAGAGCAAGTTGTTTGTAAGCTTGTCAACATACGCCCATCACAGCTTCAGAGACAGGAAGATCCCCACCTGAGAGGTTAAATCCATTTTACGGACAGAGGAAAATTCTTCTCATCTTCAGTCTTCATGTAATCACTTCTCTGGATTTAGTTAATCCTGTCTTGCCCAATTTTATAGTGCATCGTAGCCTTCCTCAGACACCATCAATGTCCCTCAACACCATCAATATCTATTGTTGTTGTTGTTAGTGGTGGTGGTGGCGGTTTGGTTTTAATCACGTTTGCACCCATATCACGCCCTGCTGTTAGATCAAAGCGCTGATGTGATAAGTCTGCTTATGAAATTGAGTATAGACTAAAACTGATGCATTGATTATATGTGGAAGTAAAGAATGGGGCCTTAAAAATAAGGCTTTTCATTATTGTCTCCTGAGATGTTTAAAATTAGGTGGGTATCTCATAGCACAAATCAAGTTATTGCAAAGATATCCTTCAGGGTCTACATAAGAAATTCCTAGTGTTCTATTCACATAAAAGACTCAGTTTCTTAGAAATTATTTATTTGTTACATTTTGTATGCTAAGTGCTTTGAACCTCTTTTCAGTTCCCTCACATCACAGAGCATGCTACATTAACTTGCCAATGAAAGGAAACTCCCCAATTTATATTCCTGTTAGTCCCCAGGAAGAAGAGGAAAAAGCAGGCAGAAAGGGAGAAGTTTAAGTTTACTTGACTATATCATCCTAATTGTTTTAAGATAGCAACAAAAAGCAGTCTCTGAATCTCATTCAACTTAAACCCATTTCTTGCATGAACATTTGAGATACTTTTTAGGGTTCTTCTTGGCATGTATTATATACTTGCAGGGGGTTTAAATAATATTCAACAATCTATAATGGTCCTCTTTAAAAGTAGAATCTGAGAGTCTAGGAGGGCAAGTAAAGTTTACACATTAAAGGTAGTGAAGTCAAGACTGAAACCTGAGTCTTCTGATCTCACATGCGTGCTGTCTTGTAATGCACCACATCTGGATCAAAAAATGACAAAGGGAACATAGTCCACACCTAGTGTCAGCAGTGAAAAAATTTGCTTATCCTCAAATCTATAAGAACTTGACGTTTTGGGAAAGACAGTCAACTGAAATAAAAGAGCTAAGAATTCAGGGTGTGTGTGCGCGTGAACGTGCTGATGAGAAACTTGCTCATTGCAGCCCTCCAAAACAAATCATTAATTATTCATCTCATTTGGAAATTGAGATGAAAATAAGTTCCATATTTCTGTTTCCTTTTCTTTTGGTCATTACTAGTTATTGGGCAAGGTAACCACATAACTGCACTATGGAATTCGGGGAATTGATTTGGGAAGCAAGCCTACATGAATGCAATAGGTAAATTAAGCTGAGAGACAGCAACCTACATTAGAGTTTTCCAGAACTGATGATAAAAATTACTAACACATATTCGTGAGCGTATCTTACATGCAGCAGTTAACTTCAGGAAAGTAGGTGCTCCTATCATACCCTGAAGAGTGGGAACCATGATTCTTAGTTTATACTACCTGTACGTTACTCCAAACACAAGGGCTTGTTTAAGAAAGGTAAGTATGACATATCAACCCTCTGTCTTGTACAAGGATACATCACTAGGAGAGGGGTCATTTAAAAACCATTACCTCATCCTCAGTGTGTTAACCTCATTCAGAGACAGGCAACCCTTCGCTGTGCATGATTTGAGAAAATGCTTTCCATTTTAGAGTGGCTCTCCTTCTCAGATGTTATTCTGCCATAAATGCCCCTCATAGCTACTTCCTAAATTAACAGACTTGTCTTCTGAGAAAGTTTGAGTTTCAGAAAATTTGAATAGAAAATTAAGTCCCCCTTTACTCCCACACTGCCCCTTCATTCCCTTTATTGTTATCATCTTGTTTTGGTGTGGTGCATTTGTTAAAACTGATGAGACAATATTGATGCACCATTATTAACTAAAACTATAGTTAACATCAAAGTTCCCTCTGTGTTACACAGTCCTGTGGGTTTTGAAAATTTGTAATGACATGCATCTAACACTGTAGCATCATAGAGAATAGTTTCACTACCCTATTTCATCCATCTTTTGTGCTCCACCTTTCATCCCTTTCATCTCTCGCCTGGAAGTCCAGGGCAGCCACTGATCTTCTTACTATCTCCACAGTTTGGACTTTTCCAGAAAGTCATACAGTTGGAGTCATACAGCAGCCTTCTCAGATTGGACTCTTTCACTTTGCAATATATATTTAAATTTCCTGTATTATTCTTGTGGTTTCCTGGCTCACTTTTTTCTCTTTTTTCTTTTAAACAAAAAAGGATTTTATTACTTCTCATAAAAGGAAGTCTGGCTCCATGATGTCACCAAGGAATTGAGTTCTTTCCATCTGTCTGTGTCATCCTCTCTGAGATGGCATTGTCCTGGGCTGGCTCCACTCACCGCTGAGCAATGATTGCAGCAGTTCCAAGGATCATGTTTCCATATGATCCTATATAGGAAAATAAGTGGGACCACGTCTTTCTTGCGTTATCAAAAAATTTTTTTTTCTTTTTGTTGTTGTAAATATGCATAATATAAAATTTACCATTTTTACCAGTACATAAAATTTTAATCATTGTAAGTGTACAATTTAATGGCCATTAGTTTATTCGTGTTGCTGTGCAACTATCACCACTACTCATTTCTAGAATATTTTTTATTATCCCAACCTGAAATTCTCTAGCAATTAAACAATAAATCCTCCCTCACTCTAACCCCACAGTAACCTTTATTCTACTTTTGTCTTTATGAATTTGTCAACTCTGGGAAGATCATAGAAGTGGAATAATGCAAATATTTGTCATTTTGTATCTAGTTTATTCCATGTAACATAATGTTTTCAGAGTACATCCATGTTGTAGTATATATGTGAATTTCATGGTTTTTAAAAAATTTCGATAGTTTTTGGAGAACAAGTGGTTTTCATTACATGGATATGTTTTCATTACATGGTGATTGAAATTTTGGTGCACCTGTCACCTGAGCAGTGTACACAGAAGCCCGTGTATAGTCTTTTATCCCTCACCCTCCTCTTACCCTTTCCCCTTAGTCCCCAAAGTCCATTACATCATTCTAATGCCTTTGCATCCTCATGACTTAGCTCCCACTTATATGTGAGAACATATGATAGTTGGTATTCCATTCCTGAGTTACTTCACTTAGAATATTGGTCTCCAACTCCATCCAAGTTGCTGCAAATGCCATTATTTTATTATTTTTATGGCTGAATATATACACTGCATTTTCTTTATCTTCTCATTGATTGATGGACATTTAGGTTGGTTCCATATTTTTGTAGTTGAGAATTGTGCTGATAGAAAAATGTGTGTGCAAGTGTCTTTCTCATATAATGACTTATCTTCCTCACATAGATATCCAGTAGTGGAATTGCTGGATCAAATGGGAGATCTACTTCTAATGCTTTAAAGAATCTCCATACTGTTTTCTGTAGTGGTTGTACAAGTTAGCATATTTACCAGCAGTGTAAAAGTGTTTCCTTTTCCTCACATCCAGGCCAACATCTATTATTTTTTGATTTTTTAAATTATGACTATTCTTGCAGAAATAAGGTAGTATCTCACTGCAGTTTTAATTTGCATTTCCCTGATGATTAGTAATGTGGGGCATTTTGAATATGTTTTTTGGCCATTTGTGTATCTTCTTTTGAGAATTGTCTATTCAATCCCCGCTTTGCCCACTTTTTGATGGGATTATTTGGAGTATTTTCTTGCTTATTTGTTTCAGCTCCTTGTAGGTTCTGGATATCAGTCTTTTGTCAGATGCATAGTTTTCAAATGTATTCTCCCACACTGTCTGTGGGTTGTCTGTTTACTTCTCTGATCATTTATTTTGCTGTGCAGAAGCTTTTTGGTTTAATTAGGTCCCATTTATTTATTTATTTATTTATTTATTTATTTTTGCATTTGCATTTGCTTCTGGCTTCTTGGTCATGAACACTTTGCCTGAGCCAATATCTATAAGAGTTTTTCAGATATTATCTTCTAGAATTTTTATGGTTTCAGGTCTTAGATTTAAGTCTTTTATCCATCTTGAGTTGATTTTTGTATAAGGTGAGAGATGAGGATCAGTTTCATTCTACTACATGTAGCTTGCCAATTATCCCAGCACCAATTGTTGAATAGGGTGTCCTTCCCCACTTTATGTTTTTGTTTGTTTTGTCAAAGATCAGTTGGTTGTAAGTATTTGACTTTATTTCTGGGTTCTCTATTTTATTTGGTCTACCTGCCTATTTTTATACCAGTACTATGCTATCTTGTTAACTATAGCCTTGTAGTATAGTTTGAAGTCATGTAATGTGATGATTCCAGATTTGTTCTTTCAGCTTAGCATTGCTTTGGCTATACGGGCTCTTTTTTTGGTTGCATGTGATTCTTAAGATTTTTTTTCTAGTTCTGTTAAAAATCATAATGTTATTTTGATGAGAATTGCTGTGAATCTGTAGATAGATTTGGGCAGTATTGTTATTTTAACATTATTGATTATACCCATCCATAAGCATGTGGTGTGTTTCCATTTGTTTATGTCATTGATGATTTATTTCAGCAGTGCTTTGCAGTTTTCCTTGTAGGGATCTTTCACTTCATTGGTTAGATAAATTTCAAAGTTTTGTTTTGTTTTGTTTTGTTTTTGCTGTTGTAAAAGGGATTGAGTTCTTGATTTGATTTTCAGCTTGGTCACTGTTGTTGTATAGTAGTGCTACTGATTTCTTTACATTGATTTTGTATCCCAAAACCTTACTGAATTCATTTATCACATCTAGGAGCTTTTTGAATGAGTCTTTAGGGTCTTCTAGGTATACAGTCATATAATCATTGAACAGTCGCAGCTTGACTTCCTCATTAATGATTTGGATGCCCTTGGATGCCTTGATTTCTTGCTCTTATCTGATGTTCTGACTAGGACTTCCAGTAGTATGTTCAATAGAAGTGGGGAAAATGCACATCCTTGTTTTGGTTCCAGTTCTAAGGGGGAATGCTTTCAACTTTTCCCCATTCATTAAAATGTTGGCTGTGGGTTTGTCATAGATGGCTTTTATTACCTTAAGATATGTCCCTTCTATGCCAATTTTGCTGAGAGTTTTAATCATAAACGGATGCCAAATTTTGTCAAATGCTTTTTCTGTATCTATTGAAATGATCATATAATTTTTGTTTTTAATTCTCTTTATGTGATGTATCACATCTATTGACTTGTGTATGTTAAACCATCCCTGCATTCCTGCTATGAAATCCAGTTGATCATGGTGTGTTATCTTTTTGATATGCTTTTGGATTTAGTTAGCCAGTATTTTGTTGAGGAGTTTTGCATCTATATTCATCAGGTATATTAGTATGTAGTTTTCTTTTTTTGTTGTGTCCTTTTCTGCTTTTGGTATTAAGGAGATATTGCCTTCATAGAATGATTTAGGGAGGATTTCTTCTTTATCTTTTGGAGTAGTTTAAGTAAGATTGGTAACAATTCTTCTTTGAATGTCTTATAGAATTCAGCTGTGAATCCTTCTGGCCCTGGACATTATTTTTTGGCAGTTTTTTTAATAATTATAGTTTCAGTCTCATTACTTGTTTTTTGTTTGTTCAGAGTTTCTGTTTCTTCCTGATTTAATCTAGGAGGGTTGTATATTTCCAGGAATTTACTCATCTCCTGTAGATTTTCTAGTTTGTGGATGTAAAGCTGTTCCTAGTAGCCTTGAATGATTTTTTTCTTGATTTCTGTGTTATCAGTTGTAATGTTGTAATATATCTTGTTTCATTTCTAATTGAGCTTATTTGCTTCTTCTCTCTTCTTTTCTTGGTAAATCTTGCTAAAGGTCTATCAATTTTGTTTATCTTTTCAAAGAATCAGCTTTTTTGTTTCATTTATCTTTGTTGCTGTTTTTGCTATTTGTTTGTTTGCTTCCATTGCATTTAGTTTTGCTTTGATATTTGTTATTTCTTTCCCTCTGCTGGGTTTGGTTTTGATTTGTTCTTGTTTCTCTAGTTCCTTCAGGTGTGATCTTAGAATGTCAATTTGTGATTTCGCAGATGTTTTGATGTTAGGCATTTATTGCTATCAGTTTTCCTCTTAGCACTTCTTTCATTGTATCCAAGAGGTTTTGTTAAGTTATGTCACTATTATTGTTCAGTTCAAAGAATTTTTAAATGCCCATCTTGATTTTGTTGTTGATCCAATGATCTTTCAGGAACAGGTTATTGAATCTCTATGTATTTGCCTGCTGTTGAAGGTTCCTTTTGGAGTTGATTTCCAATTTCATTTCACTGTGGTCTGAGAGTGGTTGATATAATTTTAATTTTCTTAAATTTGTTGAGACTTGTTTGTGAGCTGTCATATGATCTATCTTGAAGAATGTTCCATGTGCTGATGAAAATAATGTATATTCTGCAGTTGTTGGGTAGAATGCTCTGTAAATATCTATTAAGCCCCTTTGTTGTAGGATGTAGTTTAATTCCATTGTTTCTTTGTTGTTTTTCTGTCTTGATGACTTGTCTAGTGCTGCCACTGGAGTATTGAAGTCCCCCACTATTACTGTGTTGCTGTGTATTTCAATTTGTAGGTCTAGTAGTACTTGTTTCATAAGTTTTGGAGCTACTGTATTAGGTTCAAATATATTTAGGTTTGTGATAATATCCTGTGGAACTAATCCTTTTATCATTATATAATAATCCTCTTTGTCTTTTTTAAAAAACTTATTGCTTTAAAATATATTTTGTCTGATATAAGAATAGCTACTGCTGCTCAGTTTTGGTTTACATTTGTGTGGAATTTTTTTTCCACCCCTTTACCTTAAGTTTATGTGAGCCTTTAAGTGTTAGGTGAGTTTTGTGAAGATGGCAGTTACTTGGTTGGTGAATTAAAATGCCTTTCTGTCATTTTGTATCTTTTAAGTGGAGCATTTAGGCCATTTACATTTAATGCTAGTATTGAGATGTGAAGTACTGTTATATTCATCATGTTAGTTGTTGCTGAAATACCTTGAATTTTTTGTAGTACATTGTTGTTTAATAAACCCTTTGAGATTTATGCTTTAAGGAGGTTCTATTTTGGTGTATTTTGAAGTTTTGCCTCATGATTTAGAACTCTTTTTAACATTCTTGTAGTGCTGGCTGGCATGGTAGTGGCAAATTCTCTTAGTCCATGTTTGTGTGAAAAAGACTGCATCTTTCCTTCATTTAAGAAACTTAGTTTCACTGCATACAAAATTCTTGGCTGACAGGTGTTTTGATTTAGGGCTAAAGATAGGACTCTAATCCATTCTGGTTGGTAAGGTTTCTGGTGAATAATCTGCTGTTAATTTGATAGGTTTTCTTTTATAGGTTAGTGGATGCTTTTGTCTCACTGCTCCTAAGATTCTTTTTTTCATCTTGACTTTAGCTAACCTGATTACTACGTGCCTAAGTGAAGATATTTTTGCAACGAATTTTCCGATTGTTCATTGAGCTTCTTGTTATTTGGATGTCTAGATCTCTACCAAGGCCAGGGAAGTTTTTCTCAAGTAGTTCCTCAGATAGGTTTTCCAAACATTTATGTTTCTCTTCTTATTCAGGAACATCATATTCCTAGGTTTGGCTGCTTAACATAACCCCAAATTTCTTGAAGACTTTGTTCAATTTTTTGGTTCTTTTTCTTTGTCTTTGTCTAATTGGGTTAATTCAAAAGCCTTGTCTTCAAGATCTGAAATTCTTTCTAATTGTTCTAGTCTATTATTGAAACTTTCCACTGCATTTTTTTTATTTCTCTAAGTGTGTCTTTCATTTCTAGAAGTTGTGATTGTTCTTTTCTCTAAGATAGCTGTCTCTCTGGAGAATTTTTCATCCATAGCATGTATTGTTTTTTAATTTCTTTCAGTTGGTTTTCACTTTTCTCTGGTATCTCCTTGAGCATCTTAATAATCTACCTTCTGAATTATTTATCTCACAATTCAGAGATTTCTTCTTATTTTTTCTTGGTTGGGATCCATTGCTGGGGAGGTAGGGTGATCTTTGGGGGTGTTATCAAGTCTTGTTTATTTCATATTACCAGATTTACTTTTCTGGGTTTTTTTGTTTTTTGTTTTTTTTTTCATTTGGGTAGACTAGAACAAGTAGAAGAAAGAACTTCAGATCTCAAAGACAAGGCTTCAGCTATTTTTCTTATATATTTAGAAGTGAAATTGCTGGATTACATGGTAATATCATGTTTGACTTTTTGAGGAACCACCACGATGTTTGCAACAGCTGCTGCACCATTTTGCATTTCTAACAGTAATGTACAAGGATTGCAATTTCTCCACAACCTTGCCTTGTAATTTTCTCTATGTGTGCATGTTTTGTGCACAAGTGTGTTTATAATAGCTTTCCAAATGGGTGTGAAGTGACATATCATTTTGAATTTGATTTGCATTTCCTTAATGATTAGTGCCTCTCGGTTACCTTTACACGTGCTGATTAGACATTTGCATATCATCTTTGGATAAATGTCCATTCAAGTCTTTAGCCCATTTTTTAATTGTTTATTTCACAATATTGCTAAAATGAAGGAATTATTTATATATTTTGCATATTAAGACTTTATCAGATATATGATTTGCAACTAACTTCTTCCATTTTGTGGGTTGCCTTTCCAGTTTTTTGATAGTATCTTTTAGTGTACATGAAATAGAATTTATTATATGCCTCCTTTTTGTTTTCTATACTCCCGGTGTTGTATTTAAATTATTGCTAAATACTAATTCATGAGCTTTACCTTGCAATTTTTTAAGAGTTTTTGTTTTGTTTAAAATTTTTTATTTTTAATTTTTGTGGCTACATAGTCAGTATATATATTTCTGGGTAAGAGTTTTTTAAAATAGTTTTTGTAGTTTTAGCTCTTTTGTTTAGTTATTTTATCCATTTTGATCCTTTCTGTATATGATATAGGATAAATTTCCAGCTTCATTCTTGTACATGTGAATATTTAGTTTTCTCAGTATCACTTGTTGAAAAGACTATCTTATCTCCAATGAGTGGTTTTGGTACATTTGTCAAAGTCATTTGACCATATACATGAGTTTTATTTCCAGGCTCTCTTGTATTCCATTGCTCTATGTGTCTGTCTTTATGGCAGCATTACACTTTTTTGTTAATAAATATTTTAGTAAGTTATGATATCAGGTTGTGTAAATTCTCTGACATTGCACTGCTTTTCAAAACTGACTATTTCTTGAAATTCCACATGAATTTTTAGGATAGAATATTGTTATTTCTGCAAAAAAATTCTAGTTGGGTTTTTGAGAGATTATTTCATCAAATTTGTAGATTGTTTTGTGTAGCTTTGACATCTGAATAATATTAAAACTTCTAATCTATGAACAAGAGGAATCTTTCCATTTATTAATGTTCTCTTTCATTTCATTCAGCAATGTCTTATAGTTTTTAGTATAAAAATACAATGTCTTCTAGGTTAAGTTTATCCCTTAATATTCTCTTTTTTCTTTTTTTTAGATGGAAATTTGCTGTTGTCACCCAGGCTGGAGTGCAATGGCAAGATCTCGACTTACTGCAATCTCTGCTTCCCTGGTTGAAGTTATTCTCCTGCCTCACCCCCTGAGTAGCTGGGATTACAGGTGCCTACCACCATGCCTGGCTAATTTTTGTTTTCTTAGTAGAGATGGAATTTCATCATGTTGTCTAAGCTGTTCTCAAACTCCTGATCTCAGGTGATTTACCCACCTTGGCCTCCCAAAGTGCTGGGATTACAGGCGTGAGTCACCACACCCAGCCAATATTTTATTTCTTCATTCTATTTTAAATAAAATAGTTTTCTTAATTCCATTTTAAGACTGTTCATTGTTAGCATATAGAAACACAACTAAATTGAATGTATTTATTTTGTATCTTGAAATTTTATGGAGTATGTTTACTGGTTCTACCAGTATTTTTTTCCCCAGGAAGGTTGAATCTTGAGGGTTTTCTACACATAAGATCATGTCCTTTGTAAACAGAAATAACTTTAATTCTTTGTTTACAATATGTATTTTATTACTTTTTTTGTCTAATGTTCTAGCTAGAACTTCTAATACTGTGTTGAATAAAATAAGTGAAAGTGGCATCCTTGCCACACTTCTCAACTGAGAGGAAATATTTTCAGTCTTTCACCTTTAGTTTGGTGGTAACTGCAAACTTTTCATGTGTGGCCCCTATTATTTTGAGGTAATTCCTATCTGCTTCTTCTTGGTTGTATGTTTTTATCATAAAAGTATGTTGTATTTTTTCAAATGCTTATTCTTCAACAATTGAGAATTATTTGTACTCCTTTTACTTCATTCTGTTACTGAGGTATGCTATAGTCACTGATTTTTATATGCTAAGCCATCCTTGCATTCCAGGAATAAATGTTACACCACTTTCAAATGGTGTGTGATCCATTAATATCCTGCTAAATTTGGGTTGCTAGTATTTTATTGAGGTAAGTTTTGCATCAATGTTCATAAGAAATACTGGTTTGTAGTCATATAAATTTATATTTATATTTACATGTATGGAAATATATATATATACATATATATAGAGCGATAGAGAAATCATTAGTCTGAGTATCAGGATAATTAATGCTGAGCTAACAGGATGAATTAGGAAACATTATCTTCTTTGCATTTTTCAGTAGGTTTGATTATTGGTTTAATTTCTTTTTAAATATTTAATAGAATTCATTAATGAAGCCATCTGGCTAGGGCTCTTCTTTGTTGGGAAGTTGTAGATGGCTAATTAAATCTCTTACTAGTTGTAAGTCTATTCAGACTTTTCTATTTCTTTGTGGTTCACTCTTGAAGGATGGTATGTTTCTAGAAATGTGTCCATTTCATCTAGCTAATTCGATCAGTTTGTGTGCAGTTTTTCATTGGTCTCTCTTACACTCCTTTTCATCTAAGTTAAATAGTATTGTCCCTACTCTATGATTTTAGACATTTGAATATTCTTTCTCTTTCTGTCTTTTTCTAGTCAGACTAAATAATATTTTTCAATTTTGATCTTTTTTGAGAAACCCTCTTTTTGGTTTGTCGATTTTCTCTACTTTTTAATTTTTTATTTAATTATCTTCACTCTATTTTAGACTTGGGTTAATTTATTGTTTATCTAGTTCCTTAAGGTGAAAATTTAAGTTATTTATTTGAGGTATTTCTTTTTAAAGTAAACATTTATAGCTGTAAATTTCCTTTTTTGCACCGCTTTCTCTACATCCCACAATTTTTGGTATGTTTTGTTTTTGTTTTCATTTTCCACAATATATTTTCCAATTTTTTAATGATTTTTTTCTTTGACCCATTGGTTTCTTGAGTGTGTGATTAATTTCTACACATTCGTGGATTTTTTCATTTTCCTTCTATTGATTTTTGTTCTTACTACATTATCATTGCAAAATGTACTTTGTATGGTTTTAATCTTTTATTTTTTATGAACTAATATATGAACTATCTTCTAGAATATTCCATTAACTTGAGAAAAATGTGTATTTTGCTATTGTTAGGTGGAGCGTTCTACTTACGTCTCTTGGTTCTAATTGGTCTACACTGTTTCTCATGTCATTTATTTGCTTGTTGATTTTCTATCTCTCTTTTCTATCCATTATTTAAAGTGAGATATTGAAATCTAGAAGTATTATTGGAGAGTTGTTAATTTGTCCCTTTCATTCTGGCAACATTTGAATCATGTATTTTGGAGCTCTGGTATTTGCCATATTTGTGTTTATAATTGCATCTACTTAGAGAATTGGCTGGTGGGCCAGAGCTTCTGTTTGTTTTATAATAAAACTAAGCAACTTCAGTCTCTGAAGTAATCAACCCAGTAACCAGAAATGAATCAGAGCATTTCTTCTTAATTCATATTTTGTAGCCCCAGCTCTTCACTAATATGCTGTCAGTCTGTTTTCTGTTGCTATAACAGAATACAATATATGGATAATTTATAGAGGAGATAATTACTTCTTACCGCTATGGGGGTTGAGATGTCTAAGGCTGAGGAGCTGCATTTGGTGAGAGACTTCTTGCTTAGGGAGGCTATCTGCAGAGACCTGGGGCAGTGCAGGGCAACACATGGTGAGTGGACAGAAGGTACTGACATACTAGCTCAGGATTCTCTTTCTCTTCTCATAGGGCTATCAGTCCCACTCCCATGACAACCTATTAATCCACTAGCCCATTAACCTGTTAATCCATTAATGCATGAATGAACTAACCCACTCATGAAGGCAAAGCCCTCATTACCCGGTCACCTCAAATACCTCATCTCTCCACACTCCCACATTGGGTATTGTTTCAACATGAGTTTTGGAGGAGACAAATATTAAAACCACAGAAATGAGAATTCTTTCTTATCACAGTTTCATTACCAACCTATCATGTCCTCCGAAATCTCTGCTTCTCTTCAAGTTATGCCTCTGAATCTCACACAGATGTGTTTTTTGTTTGTTTGTTTGCTTTTTATTTGTTTGTTTGTTTGTGACAGAGTATCGCTCTGTCACCCAGGCTGGAGTGCAGTGGCACAATCTTGGCTCACTGCAACCTCAGCCTCCCAGGTTCAAGCAATTTTCCTGCCTCAGTATCCCGAGTAGCTGGAACTATAGGTGCACGCCTCCATGCCCGGCTAATTTTTTATATTTTTGTAGAGACGGGGTTTCACTGTGTTGCCCAGGCTGGTCTCGAACTACTGAGCTCAAACAATTCCCCTGCCTCGGCATCACAAAGTGCTGGGATTATAGGCATGAGCCACCGTGACCAGCTCACACAGATGTTTTCACAATATATTTGAAGGTATTTTTGATTCTTTTGCTGAAAGTGCATCAGTCCACTTCTACTTCAATGTAATATTTTTGTTAAGAATTTATTATTAAACAAATCATTTTGAAATGCATTAAAAATACTTGTGAGAAAAGGGGACACAGATATTTGAACTATGGGGAAGAAATAGCAAATACTAAGTGAATTAGTTTTATTATATTAGGACACTATATTCCACATCATCTTTTTTTCAGCAATAGTCACTTTTCAAGTAGCAATGCCTTTGGACAGCTGGGTAGATTTCACAGTAATTAGCTTAACATTTAAAAACAGGTAGTGTCTTGTTTGTAACACTTAGAGCTTGGATTAAATTCAGATTCCCTTTTACTAGAGAGATGTATGCAGCTATTCACTTAAACAGATGCATGTGTCTGAACAGCTGCTGATTTCAAAGTTATTTCCTGCACTTATTTATAAACATTCTGAACACATTCTCCAGTGCTACCACAGCATTGCTATAAAACTAAAAATAAAAAGGGAGAAAATCTTCCAGATGCTGCTGACTCTTTAAGTAGATCTGCTGTAGAAAATGGGCACATAATTTCAATACTGTGCACATAGTTTTTATTGGATCTTGTGAAGCATAGTTTCCATCAGAAGATTAATTGGAATTAAACGGTTAAAAAAAAATCTGCCATGAGCATTGCCACACATCAAAATGTAAGTTCTTATTGTTTGTTTCTTTTAAGAAACAGAAAACCAGTTAGTAATTTAAGGATACAAATAAGTCAATTTCCCCAGGTTACATTTTGTCTTTGTGCAGTATTTCTATTTCAAATGCAAGTGTTCATGAAACTCATATTTTCAAAGTTAAACTGTTATGCTATGTGTTAGTTCCCAGAAATAACCTAATTGATCAGCCATAAAGAACCAATTTAACACAATCTAAACCTTTGTACTCTGCTTAAATAACTATATAATAAACACATTTTTATATTTAAGTAGATTACCAAGAAATTGAAACAAAAATACAACTAGCAAATGTTTAATTTTTGCTCTTATAAGCACAGCCATATAAAGCATATGACAAAGAACATTTTTCTTTCACATATTATAGAATGATGTATGACTACATATCTTCATTCCAAAAGGCAAACCAACCTATAAAACATTCAAAAATTTAAACTCAGAAATGATCTAAAAATAAGTTTTTACACACACACACAGACAAGTTTTAAAACCTACAAAATGTATGCACTGCATTTTGGCAGAAAATTATGCCGTGTATTTTCTTCAATCAAAATAAAAGGGGAAGTTGATTATTCAAGTCTTTGAAAAAAAAGTGGGACTTCTCACAAAAGGCAAACCTTGTCTTTGTGTTAAATTACAAAAAATCTACAACTTAGTAAATGACTTTTAATGTTGTCTAAATGAAAAACACATTTTATTTGCACAAACATTTCTAGTAGTGATTCTAAATAAGCTAAAAGTAATATATAAAATTCAATCAATTGTTAAGATAAAAAGAATTATGACAAAATATTATGTTGTAAGTAGTGATTATCTCTGGGAGTTTTTCCTTTTATGAGATATTATTAATTATATCATTAACACGTTTACTAAAAAAGCAAGAATACTTTGCATGAAGTCTAATAAAATCCATGTAGCTCACAAGGAACCAGTTATATTTTTCTGTAAATAACACTCATAAAATGATTTACTGTATTATTTTTCCTTCTTAAATTTTGTTAAAATTCCATTGAGATATTTAATATGTAACTCACCTTTGAGATTCTGTATCTAATAAATTCATAAATTTTTCATTTTATGGGCTTCACTCACCTCTTTTATTTCTCTAAAATCTTTTTTTAGTTTTTAAAGTTATAGTTTTTAAAAGTCCCCGAGTTTTACACATAGTGAACCTCAGTTTGTATCGAGCACTGTTTCTGCCAGAAACTGTGCTAAAAGCTTTATGTACTTACATCATTTAATTCACAAAAGAATTCTATTAATCTTATGAAAAATGAAGCATATAAGGATTTAGTGACTTTTCTCAGTTACGTAGCTCAATTATATTAGAGAACTAGAACATAAAACCAAATCTATTTGTTTCAGAAGCTTACATTCTTAACCACTACAATAAATTGCGATAAAATATTTAACAGTTTGCCCTACAGTGAATACTAAGTATATGAGCAAATTTTTCTGCCATAACAAAATGTGGAAAAATTGAGAAAAGCTTGAAAAGCGAATAAATTATGCACTTTCTTTTTCTTTTCTTTTTTCTTTTTTTTTTTTTTTTTGAGACGGAGTCTTGCTCTGTTGCCCAGGCTGGAGTGCAGTGGCGTGATCTCTGCTCACTGCAAATTCTGCCTCCTGGGTTCAGGCCATTCTCCAGCCTCAGCCTCCCCAGTTGCTGGGACTGCAGGCGCCCGCCACCACGCCCGGCTAATTTTTTGTATTTTTAGTAGAGACAGGGGTTTCACCATGTTAGCCAGGGTGGTCTCGATCTAATGACCTCATGATCCACCCACCTCGGCCTTCCAAAGTGCTGGGATTACAGGAGTGAGCCACCATGCCCGGCTGCACTTTCTTAATAAAGACACTTTTTAGAGTGTTTTTAGTAAAAATTTTCAATTAATAAAGCAAGACTGTTCAGTGGCCTAATTTATGTCTTTTACTAGATTAATGATTCATGTTATTGATGATTTCTGGACTTTTCTTTACAGTAAGCAAATTCCTTCATAAGGACAAAATATCTAAGGCAAATTTTAAAGCAAAACAGTCTTCCTTCCCTGGATTCCAGAAAAATACAAGAAGCAGACACGATTGCTCTTGGAAGAAACTACTACATTATTTCTATCTGTAAGGTACTAAACAGCAAGGATGTGACTAAGTTGTCTATGCATTCCCAGGACATTCTCAATGTCGTATACAAAGTGGCTGATCAGTGTGTGCTTGTTGCATTCATCTATGAATTCAGTAGTCTGAACAGATGTTTCACTATGATAAAATTAGTCATTTTATTATAGCAGAGATTTCTAGATATTTACCAAATCCCAATTCCTTTCCTTCTATTGGCACAGCTAGAGTGCATATTACCAGAATTATAGCATGGCTGCAGCCATGTTTCCACTAAGAGAAACATACAACAGTTCTATAAAATTTTTATATGACTCTCCTAAACAATAGTTTTATATGTCTCTCAATCTCACTTTCTCAGTGTATTTTTGTTTCTAATAATAAAAACTGATATTAATATACTATCAATAATTTCTCTTCACACATACAGAATTTTTAAATATTAATTTGCTGTGTCTTACTTTGTCCAAATGAGTTCTAGATAAACCAATTTAAGTCATATGAACAAACATTCAAGGTTCCTTGGGTTTCTGTATTTCACAGTTTTATCTATACAGGAAATGCAAAATATATGCAAATGATTAGAGAAACAATCCTGCCATGCAGATTGTGAATAAACACAATGAACTACTGGCTCACAGACAGTATATAAAATGGGACAAAATGATGGCTTTTGGATTAGTCTTTTTGAATAAATTTAATTGTGCAGATGTAAGATACACAACATGAAGTTATGTGAAACATTAGTAAAACGGTTACTATAGTGAAGTCAATAGTGAGACAATTTGAAATATGTCTCAATATGAATTATGAGACATATTCATAATCTCACACATTTACTCTTCCTTGTTTTTCTGGCAAGAGCCACTAAAATCTACTCATACTACAGTAATGCAGTAGAGTACAGTTTTATACATCCAAATACAGTTTTATACCAAATACAGTACAATTTTATCATCCATAGTTTTCATGTACTTTTTTAGAATTGTTCATCCTGCATATCTGCCACATTGAATCTATCCTCTGACCTACATCTCCCAATTTCCCCCCCACCCCTGCCACTTGTAATTACTTTTATTCTCTTTCTCTATATATTTGACCTTTTGAGATTCCACCTATATGTAAGATTGCAATATTTTTCTTTCTGTGTCAGGCTTATATTTCACTTAGTATAATGTCCTCCAGGTTCATCCGTATTGTGGAAAATGGCAGGATCTTCTTCTTTTAAGGCTGAATAATATTCTATTCCATATACATTTGATGGAATAAGTATTCATGTTACTGTTTCTTTATTCATTCATCCTTCAGTGACCACTTAGGTTGTTTTCATATCTCAGCTATTGTGGATAGTCGAGATATGGAAACAACCTTAGTGGTCACTGATGGATGAATGAATACAGATGATGGTAGTGGGAATGACGTAGATGCCTTTTATTATTTTGAATTATATTCCTTCAATGCCTAATTATTTGAAGGTTTTAACATAAAGTGATGTTGAATTTTACCAAAAGCCTTTGCTGCATCTATTGAGATACTCATGTGGTTTTGTTTGTAGTTCTGTTTACGTGATGAACCACATTTATTGATTTGCATATGTTGAACCAACCTTGCATCCCAGAGTTAAAGCTTACTTGCTTGTGGTGGATTTCACTGCAACTTCTGCCCCCAAGGTTCTAGCAATTCTCCTCCCTCAGCCTCCCAAGTAGCTGGGATTACAGGTGCCCACCACCACGCTCGGCTAATTCTTTTGTATTTGTAGTAGAGACAGGGTTTCGCCATGTTGGCCAAGATGGTCTCGAACTCATGACCTCAGGTGATCCCCCTGCCTCAGACTCACAGAGTGCTGGGATTACAGGCGTGAGCCACCATGCCCGACCAATGGATTAGCTTTTTGATGTGCTGTCATGAACATGAGAGTGCATCTATCTTCATGAGGTGGTGATTTCATTTCCTTTGGGTATACATCCAGAGGAGGGATTGCTGGTCATATGGCAGTTCTATTTTTAATTTATTTAGAAATTTTCATACTGTTTTCCATAATGGTTTCACTAATCTACATTTCCATGAAGTGTACAAAGGTTCACTTTTCTCGACACCCTTACCAGCATTTCTCATCTTTAAATTTTTTTTTAAATGGATGTTCCTTTTATATTCATTAAACTGTACAATTATAATTAATCAATTTTTTACATGTATCTAACTTTTCAGAATGACATGTAAATTTAGTAAGAACATAAAATATGGACAATGGAAAAATGCAAAAATATCTTGAGAAACTAAAATGTAATGATTTCATGACATTGCACATTTGCCTATTTTTCCCTTATAATTTAGTTTTCAGATAGCTGTATATATTTGGTCATCATCAAATATGTAGTTTGCAAAGATTTTTCTCCCAGTTTGTGAGTGGCTTTTCAGTCTATCAACACTGTGTTTGATTAACAGGCTATTTTATTATAATGATACTATATGTATTATTTTTTTAACTTTTAGGTTTAGGGGAACATGTACAGGTTTGTTATACAGGTAAATTGCATGTCATGAGGGTTTGGTGTACAGATTATTTCATCATCCAAGTAAAAATCATAGTATGTGATAGGTAATTTTTTGATCCTCACCCTCCTCCCACCCTCCAGCCTCAAGAAGGCCCCAGTGTCTGTTGTTCTCTTCTTTGTGTCCATGTGTACTCAATAATTAGCTCCTAATTAAGTGAGAAGATGTGGTATTTGGTTTGCTGCTCTTGTGTTATTTTACTTAGGATAATGATCTCCAGCTTCATGTTGCTGGAAAGGACTTGATCTCATTCTTTGTTTCTGGCTGTATAGTATTGCATGGCATATATATACCATATTTTCTTTATCCAGACTACCATGAGTGGGCATTTAGGGTAAATTCATGTCTTTGCTATTATGAACAGTGTTGCTTGCAATAAACGTATATGTGCATGTGTCATTATGGTAGAAGATTTATATTCCTTTGGGTATATACACAATGATGGGATTGCTGCATTGTATGCTAATTCTGTTTTAGGTTCTTTGAGAAATCGCCAAACTGTGTTCCACAATGGCTGAACTAATTTACATTCTGATAATCAGTGTATAAGTGTTCCCTTTTCTCCACAACCTTGCCAGTATCTGTTATTTTTTGACATTTTAATAATAGCCATTCTGACTGGTATCTCATTGTGGTTTTGACTGGCATTTTTTTTAAATGATCAGTGGTGATAAGCATTTTTTCATATGCCTGTTGGCCACGTGTATGTCTTCTTTTTAAATGTGTCTGTTCATGTCCTAAGCTAGTCTTTAATGGTTTTTTTTTTTTTTTTTTTTTTTTTTTTGAGACCGAGGCTCGCTCTGTCGCCCAGGCTGGAGTGCAGTGGCCAGATTTCAGCTCACTGCAAGCTCCGCCTCCCGGGTTCACGCCATTCTCCTGCCTCAGCCTCCGGAGTAGCTGGGACTACAGGCGCCCGCCACTTCGCCCGGCTAGTTTTTTTTGTATTTTTTAGGAGACGGGGTTTCACCGTGTTAGCCAGGATGGTCTCGATTTCCTGACCTCGTGATCCGCCCGTCTCGGCCTCCCAAAGTGCTGGGATTACAGGCTTGAGCCACCACGCCCGGCCAGGGTTGTTTGTTTTTTTGCTTGTTGATTTGTTTATGTCTCTTACAGTTTCTAGATATTAGACCTTTATTGGATACATAGTTTTCAAATATTTTCTTCCTTTTAGAGGTGGTCTGTTTACACTGTTGATTGTTTCTTTTGCTGTGAAGAAGCTCTTTAGTTTAAGTATGTCCCATTTGTAAATTTTTGTTTCTGTTGCAATTGCTTTTGATGTATTCATCATGGAATCTTTGCCGGGGCCTATATCCACAATGGCAATTCCTAGGTATCATTAAAAGTTTCTATCATGTTAGGTTTTGAAGTCTTCAGTTCATCTTGAGTTGATTTTGTATATGGTGTAAGGAGAGAGTCTGGTTTCAATTTTCTGCGTATGGATACCCAGTTATTTCTGCTTCATTTATTGAACAGGGAGTCCCTTCTCCATTGCTTGTTTTTGTTTACTTTGTCAAAGATCCATTGCTTGTTTTTGTTTACTTTGTCAAAGATCAGATGGTTGTACTTGTGCAGCATTGTTTCTGGGCTTTCTGTTCTGTTTCTTTGGTTTATGTGTCTATTTTTTAATCAGTACTATGCTGTTTTGGTTATTGTAGTCTTATAGTTTAAAGTTGGGTAACATGATACCTCTAGCTTTGTTCTTTTTGCTTAGGATTGCCTTGGCTATTTGGGCTCTTCTTTTGATTCCTTATGAATTTTAATAGAGGTTTTCCTAATTCTGTGAAGACTATCATTGGTAGTTTGATAGGAATAGCATTAAATCTGTAAATTGTTTTGGGCAGTATGGCCATTTTAACAATATTGATTCTTCCTATCCATGAGCATGAAACATTTTTCTATTTGTCTGTATCACATTTGATTTCTTTGAGCAGTATTTTGTAATTCTTATCATAGAAATGTTTCACCTCCCTTGTTAGCTGCATTTCTAGGTATTTTATTCTATTTGTGGCTATTGTTAATAGAATTATCTTCATTTGGCTCTCTGTTTGGATGTCGTTGATGTACAGAAATGCTACTGATATCTGTACGTTGATTTTGTATACTGAAACTTTGCTGAAGTTATTTTATCAGATATATCAGCTTTTGGGCAGAGACCATGGGGTTTTCTAGGGATAGAATCACATTGAAACAGAGGTAGTTTGAATCCCTCTCTATTTGGTTGCCTTTTATTTCTTTGTCTTGTCTGATTGTTCTCACTAGGACTTCTGGTACCATGTTGAATATGAGTGGTGAGAGGGGGCATTCATATCTTCTTCTAGTTCTCATAGGAAATGCTTCCAGCTTTTACCCATTCAGTATGATGTTGGTAGTGGGAATGATATAGATGCCTCTTATTATTTTGAAGTATGTTCCTTCAGTGCCTAATTATTTGATGGTTTTAACATAAAGGGATGTTGAATTTTACCGAAAGTCTTTGTTGCATCTATTGAAATAATCATGTGGTTTTGTTTGTAGTTCTATTTATGTGAAGAGCCACATTTATTGATTTGCATATGTTGAACCAACCTTGCATCCCAGAATTAAAGCCTACTTGATCGTGGTGGATTAGCTTTTTGACCTGCTGCTAGGTTCGGTTCGCTAGTATTTTGTTGAGATTTTTGCTGTGTTCATCAGGATATTGGCCTGAAGTTGCCTTTTTTTATTGATGTGTCTCTGCCAAATTTTGGTAGATATCAGAATGATACCAGCCTCATAGAATGAGTTAGGGAGAAGTCCCTCTTCTTCAAATTTTTGGAATAGTTTCAGTAGGAATAGCCCTGCTCTTCTTTGTATATCTAGGAGAATTTGGCTGTGAATCTGCCTGGTTCTAGGCTTTTTTCTGGTTGGTAGGCTTTTTGTTACAGATTCAATTTTGGAATTCATAATTCATCTGTTATTGGATTCAATTTCCTCCTGGTTCAATCTTTTGAGTTTGCATATTTCCAGAAACTAGTCCATTTCTTCTAGGTTTAAAAAAAAAACGTAGAAGAAATAGAGGCGTTCGTAGTAGTCTAAGAGAGGTTTTAATACTTCTGTGGGGTTGGTAGTAATGTCCCCATTGTCATTTCCAGTTGTGTTTATTAGAATCTTCCTCCTTTTTTTTCTTTATTAGTGTAGCTGGCAGTCTGTTGATCTTATTTGTTCTTTCAAATAACAAATAGCTAGATTCATATCTCAATTTCCTTTGGTTGAGCTCTGTTTCTGGTTATTTCTTATCTTCTGTTACCTTTGGGGTTGATTTGCTCTTGTTTTTCCAGTTTCCCTGGGTGTGATATTAGGTTGCTAATTTGAGATCTTTCTGACTTTTTGATGTGGGCATTTATCTACAATCTTCTCTCTTGACTTCTCGTTAGCTGTGTCTCCGAGATTCTGGTATGTTGTCTTTTTGTTCTCATTAGTTCCAACAAATTTCTGGATTTCTGTCTTAATTTCATTATTGACCCAAGTCATTCAGGAACAGGTTGTTTGATTTCCATGTAATTCTTTGATTTTGAATGAATGTATTAAGTATTGATTTCTATTTTTATTGCAATCTGGTCTGAGAGTGTGGTTGGTATGATTTTTTATGTTGAATTTGGTGAGGGTTGTTTTATGGCTGATTGTGTGGTAAATTTTAGAGTATGTTCCATGTACACATGAGTAGAATGTTTATTCTATTTTTTTGGAATGGAGGGTTCTGTAGATGTCCATTATGTCCATTTGGTATGTTATTAATCTGCCTTAATGATCTAATTGTTTCCGTGAGGTGTTGTGATATCTCCTACTATTATTGTGTGGTTATCTAAGTCTTTGTAGGTCTTGAATAACTTGCTTTATGAATCTGGGTTCTTTCGTGTTGGGCGCATATGTATTTCAGAAAGTTAGATCTTGTTGTTTTAAACCTTTACCATTATTCAATGCCCTTCTTTGTCTTCTATGATCATTGTTGGCTTAAAGTCTGTTTTGTCTGAAATCAGAATAGCAGCCCCTCTTTTCTTCTGTTTCATTGGTAGGTTTTTCTCCATCCCTTCACTTTTAGCCTATTGATGTCACTGCATTTGAGATGGGTCTCTCAATGACAGCATACAGTTGGGTCTAACTTGGGTGTCACTTATTTATCCAACTTGCCACTCTGTGCCTCTTAATTGGAGCATTTATCCCTTTTACACTCATAGTAATATTGATATGTGTGGATTTAAATCTATCGTTGTGTTGTGAGCCAGTTATTATGCAACCTTGCTTGATTGTTTAGCTGCTTTATAGTGTCAATATTTATGTCCTTACATACATAATTGTATTAATACCATTAATAAATACTGATTGATTAATTGTATTAATAAAATGAAATCAATATTTAATGCTTTTGTGGTGGCCGGTAACAGGCTTTTATTTCTGTATTTAGTGCTTTCTACAGTACCTCCTGGAAGGCAGATCTTATGGTAATGCATTCCCTTAACATTTGCTTGTGTGAAAAGAACTTTATTTCCTCTTCACTTATAATACTTAGTTTAGCTGGATATGAAATTATTGATTGGAATTTCTTTTCTTCAAGAATGCAGAATATAAACCTTCAATGCCTTTGGGCTTGTAGGGTTTCTGCTGACAGGTTAAAGGCAGCTAGAGAGAAGGGGCAAGACACCTAAAAAGGAAACCAAAAAGGGATTTGTTTCCTTTTTAGGTGACTTGTCCCTTCTCTCTAGCTGCCTTTAACATTTTTTTCTTTCATTTTGATCACCATGTGTCTTGAAGATGGTCATCTTGTATAGTATCCCTGACATGGATTCTTTACATTCCCTGAATTTGAATGTTGGCCTTTCTTCTGAGGTTGGAGAAATTTTCATGAGTGATATCCCAAAATATGTTTTCTAAGTTGCTTGCTTTCTCGTCCTTTCTTCCAGGGATTAAAATGTGTCACAGATTTGGTCTCTTTACATAATCCTGTATTTCACAGAGGGTTTTTTTTTTAATTCTTTTGCATTCTTTTTTGTTTGTTTGTTTTTCTCTGACTATTTCACAGAATTGGTCTTCAAGCTTGAGATTCTTTGATCAGCTTGGATGATTCTGCTGTCAATAATTGCAATTGTATTATGAAATTCTTGAGGTAAAATTTTCAGCTCTATCAGATCATGTTGATTCTTTCTTAAAATGGCCATTTCATCTTTCAGCTCTTGTATAATTTTACTGTATTCCTTAGATGCCTTGGTTTGGGCTTCAGCTTTCTCCTGAATCTCAATGATCTTCATTCTTATCAATTTTCTACTTTATATTTCTGTCATTACAGCCATTTCAGAATGGTTACAAACCATTGATAGGAAATTAATGTGGTTGTTTAGAGATAAGAAGAAGCTCTGGTTTTTAGAGTTGCTAGAGTTCTTTCTCCAGTTCTGTCTCATCTGTGTGGGCTGATGGTCCCTTAGTCTTTGAAGTTGCTGTACTTTGGATGAGGTTATTTTGCCTTTTTTTTTTTTTTTTTGATGTCTTTTGGGGGTGTGATTGTGGCTTAAGGTGGGTTCAGTTGACTGGTTTCCTTTAATCCACAAACAATAGGGTGCTCTGAGCAGCTCCTCACTGTCAATTATTATTAGAGAATTGCAAATTAATCTACAATAATATTGTACTACATACATATTAGAATGTCTACATTAAAAAAAAAAAACTGATATTACCAATTGCTGGTGAGGATTGAGAGTAACATGAGCTTTTACTGCTGCTGAAAATACAAACCGGTATAGCAAATTTGGAAGGCAGTTTGACAATTCTACATCAAGCTAAACATAGTCATTTCATATATTCCAAAAATCATAATTCCTAGTCATTTGGCCTATTTATTTGAAAATTCATTTTCACCTAAAAAACTGTACATGAATTTTTATATCAGCTGTATGCATAATTGCCAAAAATCAGAATCAACAAAATGGCCTTCAATAGGTAAATGGAAAAACAAACTGTGATACAGTTATACAACAAAATATTATTCTGCGATTAAACAAAAATGAACTATCAAGCCATGAAAAGATATGAATAAATATTAAATGCATGTTCTGAATGTAAAAATTTAGTCTGAAAGTCTATATATTCAATGAATTCAATCATATGACATCCTGTAAAGGGCAAAATAATAGAGATATAAAAAGATCAAAATGGTTGCTTGGAGTCTGAAGTAGGGAGTTAGGTTTAATAGGTGGAGCACAGGGCAATTTTAGGATGGCTATTTGGTATGATATTGTAATGGCGGATACACAAAACTCTGCATACCCAAACCCTGTAAAGTTGATTGTACAAATAATATTAATGTATGTCAATTTTAACAAATTACTTAAGAGCTTTGAGAATCCCAAATGGAGTGCAGAATGTGGAAAAACAATATAAATATAGTGCAGACATATGAAATATATGAAACACCTCACTTAGGGAGGTAGAATAAAACAATGCCTATGTAAGTTACTTTGAAAATGAGTGGAGCCTGTCAGACTAAAAGCAAAGAATCCTATACATAAGCACTGTACTCTAGTTGATGATGTTGCTTCCCATAGGGGTAAGGGTAACAATTAAGATACTGTTGTGCAAATATGCTGGAAGTAAACACTTAAGTAAATGGTGGTAGGATCTAGGCTACTCACTACACTTCCCAGAGATACATGAGGGAAGAGGCTATCATACTCTATGTAGTAATAGATTAGAGTTGAAGACATTAGTATAAACTCATGTTCAGTTTAATTCTGATGCAGATAGTACATATATTCCCTTACTCTGTAGCTGAAAGTGTCTATGAGCAAATGTAATCTAGTAATAATGAACACAGCTAGTGCCCAGAGCTTGGTTCCTAATACCATTCTTTCCATAAAGGGAAGTAGGTCTCTTGGAATAATTGGCTGATTCTAGGCTGGGGGCAGGAAATGCACAAGGTAAGCCCGAGTATCTTGTAGTGCCAGAAGGTAAGAAAGTGAAACAAACAAACAAAACATGATGGGGAATGTCAAAGGGATGCAGAAACTCACTGAAAGAGCTTCAGGTGACCAAAGCTGCAACAATTTCAGTAGCATAATAATATTTGAATATAAAGAAGTCCTATAAATGAATGAAAATAATAAATAGAGGAGAAAAAACAAATTTCCTGTGAAGAATTTCAAGTAATTTATGTAGACTCACCACACTTTGAGAGCCAGAGCTTAACTCCCCATGATTTAAGTGTGGTCTGCATATAGTTACGTCCTTCCAAAGAGTACAGTGTGGGAAGGTGTTAAAAGAGTGACCTTGTGGCAGTGAAATCTGACAAACCCTACCTCAGCCAGATGATCAAGAGTAATAACAACAGTGATGTCATGTTGCCAAGCATGATACCCTTGTTATGATGTCATAACAGTAGCTCTTTACTTCTGTGATCTTCCTCCCAAAAACACATAACCACAGTCTAATCATTAGAAACAAATCAGAAAAACCACAAGTGAGGGACATTATACAAAACACCCGACAAATACTCCTCAAAACTCTTTATGCCATCAAAAAACATGGAAGGTCTGAGAAACTAGCAGAGCAAAGATTTGCCTAAGGAGACACGTTGACCCAATGGAAAATTAAGTAAAAATTAAAGAAACTGAAAAAAATATAGACTCTAGTTAATAACCATGTATCAATATTGGTTCACTCATTGTAAAAAAAACTTCATATTCATGTTAGATGCAAATAATTAGAGGAACTGTGAAGTATGTGGAAACGCACTGTCTTTTCAATTTTTCTATTCACTTAAAACTGTTCTAATAGAAAAATATGTAAATATAATAGTACTAAATATGTCTATTATATAGAGCTGGCCAAGATTCTTGAAAGAATTACAAAGATTACAATTTGTTGCCCATTTTGTAGCATTTAGCTAGTTATGAAACTTTACAAGTCATTTATTTTATTCCTCCTCTCTGAAAGAATGTGGATAGCTACAAAACCTGAATTATCCTATCTACTGTTAATATGTAAACATATTTTAAACTACTAGAAAGTTCTATTGCTATTCAGTTTACTTAGTAAACAACCATTTCACTGCAGTCACTCAAAAGCCTACAATATATTTTTGAAAATGTGGTCCTCTTAGTTCGGGATTAATTGGAGGAATCGTGTGGAAATGGAAAGTTAGTAAGAGGAAAGTCACAGATTAACAAATAATGACTGAAACAAAACTAGTGAAAACTAAACTTACACAAAGTAATTATCCTACTTACCTATGTGTCTGATTATTATTTTACACAGTCCAGAAAATGTAAAATACAAAATGCATTTGTGTTTTTTTATTTTTTCCAGCTGGCCTCTTTCCTTCACTTTTTCATAATGCTCTTTCTTGCATTAGTTTCATTCTATTTTGTGCTAAGCAATGTTAAATATGAATATTAAGCAAGGTTCAATCTCAGTTTCGTTCAACCGTTCGAATGTGGTTTACCATCCAGCAGACCCTCCCAAGTTACATTTCCTTCAGACTGCTCAAAAGCAAACTTCACTTTTTCAGTCAGATGTCTCCAGGAATGAACTTTTCTTTCTCAGTTGCCAACTGAACGAGCTGGTGTTGCTTTATCTAGTTGATTGTTTACAGATACATTATTTCTTATATTTCTCCATTTTCAGTGTGCTTTACTCTTCTGTACATAAATGTTAGTGTAGTATGCCACTTTTTAATAAATATCATGAATTAGTTAATTTTCGTTTCATCTTATAAAGTAAGTTGTTTATAATTTCTAATCCTCATAACACTCTACATTCTACCAACACACCTTTCAAAACCACATCTTCCAGGCATTTGGCTTTCAAAACTATTTTTAAAATTAACTTTGATTAGGATATATTTTGCCTTTATTGAGTATTATAATATTAGATGTATTTTAAGTAACATTTCCTTCACTTTGTCTTACTGTGATTGGGCAGACATGTAGATAGAGCCCATTTCTGGAGCATGATGGAAATCATGATTTTTCTCACTAATCTGCTTTACAGTTCATGAAAGCGCAGCCTGAGTTGGCATTGGGTGCCCTTCATCATTCTCTGATCTTCCCTGCTCTCTTGTTTGCTCCCCTGGCCTCCAGTCCAGTCTCCTGGATGTATATCAGTAGTTTGCTCTAAACTGCTAGCCTTTCAAAATTCCACTGGGGAAGAGGCCCGGAGTCCTAAATAGCGATTAATCTTGGGTATTAAGACACTTTAAAGTTCAGGCCTATCAGGTAAATAAACTTGTCTTTTTGGTGAATATTAACTTGCACTCCCATCAGACACAAATTTTGATTCCTGTTGGTGTTAGGCAGTCAACTGTTTCACTAGAATAAGGATAAAAAGGACCACAGTTGATTTTTATTCCTTCTCATGTAATATATTTTGTTGTATACCTACAATATGATTTAAACACTTAAACGTTCATGAAGACACGTCAGCTATTTCATGCTATACTATCTCATTTACCAGACATAAAGCAGTTCTAGAAGACTTTGAAACATGTCATCAGACTGTTCTGGACTTCACCAAATCTTTCACTCCCATATGATGAGAGTGGAAGCTTATTTTCTGCCAGAATTTTAGTAGACGAGCATAGGTAATTTAAAACATCACTACTGCTTCCCATGGGTTTGAATTATCTTTATTTATATAATTTACCTAGTTTTGAAAGTCAAATAATATATAAAGGCTCCAGGAAGCTTTTATATTGATAAGTGTTAGTGGAGAAAAAAGAAAAAGGACATGGCAGACAGTGAATGATAGGCATTTTCAAATTACGTAAAATCATAAATATATTTGTTAGTGGACCCACATCTATTGTATACATAGACTTTATCATATTTGAAAAATTGATTTTAAAAAGAGCTGTTTGAAATAGCGTTAAGCTTTTTCTGTCAGAGGCTGTAAGTGATAACATGTAGTAGCTGCTTATGATGCCCTAAGGAGACTGTTTTAGGAAGTGGAAATTGATGTGGTGAATGGAATCAAACATACCGCACTCAATTCAAAGCCATTATTCAAACTGGGTACTAAAGGCTCTAAAAGGTGAAAATGAGAGGTCCTTCCTGTGACAAAGAGGTCCGATTCTTCCAAAAAGATTGTACTTCAGAAGCCAGAGGCCATGAAGAGCAAAGCCTGCTCCTCCGAGTTTGCTGTTAACCATGAAGTTCATGACAAGTGCCCTTGTCATGATACTAATACCTTTGTTATGACAAGCGATTTTTGAAAATTTCTACTTGACAAAACAAAGGGTTAACTTTGAAAATCTAATGCAATAATTAAGTTTAAAAATGATGTCGTGATACTCCAAAGAGTTAATGCTGTGCATCTTAAGTAAAGGCAATATTCCAATGTGGCCAGTACATGACATCCTTGTGGAAATACCCCTGCTTGAGGACTAAGAGAAAGGGATCCTTACTTATCAATATGGCCAGAGGAATTGTCAAAGAGTGTAAATATATGCACTTAAGAGCTTGGCAAATGCAGAAACTTTAAGGGGAAATTACACTGAATATGGAAAAGGTTTTTTTTTTTTTTTTTTCAAATTAATAATTTAATACCTGGACCTGCAATCATTTACTATGCTGGCCACCCTCTCCCACTACTACTACACACACACATGCATGCACACACACATACATACATATGTGCACACACACAGGCACACACACATAGAGCTCCTTTTATTTCTTCACCAAAAAGGCAGGAATTAAATATTTTTGTATTCTTTAACAACTCTGTGACATTTAAAAAAATTTTTTTTAATGGCAGCAAAAAGGTGTCTTTTTCTGTCTTAACATGAACAGAAACAGTTGAAACACTTGAGCCACTAAGTCATTTCTGCTAAGCTGACAGCCATGTCGTTTTCATAATGGCTGTGTTTTTGGCTTAGAGATGCAATTGAGGTTGGTAATTTCCTTCCAAAATGAGAATTAAGAAAAATGATAGCAGAGATTACAAATGCAAGATCTAAGGATAAGAGAAAAGTAAACAAAACCATTTCTATGCTAAAATAAGAATAAAATAAGGAATAAGCTTTTTTTTTTTAAAAGAAAGAAACAAAATCCTCATTAAATAATTAAACACTCTACTACTGGTAAGTTGCACAAAAAAAGTGATTATTCCTTAGTACACTGTATGCTAAGCTATATCTATTTGATTTGAGGAAGTAGGTATTGGAGAAAGTACTGGAACAAACAGATTATTCCACTTTCACATCAGATATTCAAGAGTATCTTTCATGTGACAAGTTACTTGGGGCAAAACTGTGGAAAATAAGACATAATGTTCTCTATGGAAATATTGTCTTCTGTACTTAGTTGCAGAAATTAGTAATTTCATTAAAATGTGATGAAGATTAAAATCATATATACACACAGCATATTTTCACCAGATTAACAGAGAGTCCACAATTTTGAATAATCATGACTCTTTTGTTAATCCAATGAAAACCATTAGCCTTCCTCCAGGAAAATTATTTTTATATATATATATATATATGTGTGTGTGTGTGTGTGTGTGTATATATACACACGCACCCACACACACAAGCACACACATATATTATATATATATAATTACACACACACACTTATATATACACTTATACATATAAAATTATAAATGTTGTATCCTTAAATAGTGAAGACTCTACCAGCTCAATGGAATGCCAGAATTCGTGTCTACCTGAGATGGAGAGTTTCTAGCTCTTCAGAACCCTCCCTGTTGCCCCCACCACAGACACACACATAGAGATCTACAGGGGTCCTGCATTTTTGAAACAGGAGGATAGTATTTAGAAAGAACCAATTTCCTCAGAATTCTGGTAGCTGTTTTTTTGGTTAAGAAGATAGCATCCAAGCAGTATTGTTCAATTAATTATCAGAAATGATTCTATAAGTAAAATAAATCAAAATCTTATATTGAATTAAGCATTATCTTTTGTAAAATATTGGTATGATAGGAAGCTGATACAAAATTATTGACTACTGAATTATATCCAAGTTAAGAAAATACACTCAATTATCATAAATGAGAAAATTAAATGATATATCCCTATTACAAAGGCACAACAAAGTATTTCTTGCAAAAGATATGTATTCAGCACCTTCTAGTATAACTTGAGAAGTAATTATGCCATAGGGCAGTCTAGAGGTATACTGAAGAAGATCAAATGGAATGTCTGGGATTATAAAGCATTATAATATCTTCATAATAAAGATAAGGGGTGTTTTTTAAACTCCTAGGAAAGGTACATAAATCCAGTAAAGTTTGAGGATCAGGAACCTTTACAAAAACGTTAACATTTGGGTAAGGTTTTGAAAATATATTGGGATTAGACCGAAGAAAAAGATGAGAAGAACAAAATTAAAAGTTGTTTACATTTTGGAAATTAAAAAGCAGTTGATAAACATGGAGTGAAAACTCAATGAAAGGCCCAGGTAGATGTGTAGGTGGTAAGGTTATCAAATACATAGGATCATTGTACAGCAAGTAAAATACTTTGTCTTTTAGAGTATAGTTTGCCTTTTAGAGTATACATTCAAATAATAATTCAAATAATAATTTGAATTTACTCTAAAAGACAATTGGTAACACTGAAGGATTTGATGAGGTGGGTGGCAGGATTAGATAGTGCATCAGACTATTCATTCTGGCCGAAACTGAAAAGTGCACTGAAGAAATGTAAGGCAGAAACAGCAATTAGATGAATGGTTTCAGATTTTGTGAGTGTAGTTTAGGAAATAGAATTGGTGGGGCATCACAATTAATTAAACATACTGGGGAGAAGAGAGGATTCAAATGTGATATTCATGTTTCTGGTGCAGGATATTGCCTGGGGCAGTAGTTCTCAGTAGGATCCTCCAAGTTATCTTACCGACAAGAAAGATTTTCCTAAGGTCACAAACCTGAGTTACTACCCTGCCGAGTCCCTGGTAGAACCAAACACAAAAAAATATGTCAGTAAAACCTAGAGTCTGTGCAATCTTCCAATCTGCTCAGCTGGTTTGGCTACTTATGAAATGTCAGTTACCTTTTAAAAAGATAATTCCGATTGTACTTTGGAGAAATGACGGAAAGAGAACAAAGCTGGAAGCAGAGAGATCACCCATTAGTGCATTCTGGGCAAAACATGATGGGGGCTTGCACTAGAGGAATGAGGAGTGTCTGCATTTTGGATGTGTTGAAGGCATGGCCACAGGAACTTGAGTGCAAGCAAATAAGCAAAAAATGTACTGGGTATCCATGGAAACCAAGATTCATCCTAGATTGTTTAAAAATAGATATTTTACTGAAGAAATGTCTTCAAAGTTTAAATGAAAAACAAAGGTTGTTAAGGCACCCAGGTCCTAATGGAATTAATTATGATTCACAGGGATGCATGCAGCAATGGAATGAAAGGCTTTACCTGGAGTCTGATGAAGTCTGCAGCCGTGCAGAAGTTATAAAAGGGCATAGCTGTTGTTCATGAGGGAGCGCAGAAGAGGAAGGGACCATGGAGATGGACAGCAGCTCCCTCTTTCTGTCCTCCTTCTCCTGGCTTTGGCTGAATACAATCAGAAGCCCCTTTGCATGAGGACCTGGACGACGCAGAGGCCCCTTTCCTGGGGCAGAGGGTCAGAGGGACACAGTCAGTGGGAGATGGTTGTGGGAGGATAAGTGGAGAAAGAACACATAACAAACACACACACGTACAGGCACCCCAGCAGCAAAGTCAAAATAGAAATGACAGAATGAAAAAAGAAATTGCATAACTTGTGTCATAATAAATGGCTATTATTAGAATTCTTAGAAGTCAATAACAAAGTATCAGCTGGGGGTGGTGGCTTACACCTATAATCCCAGCACTTTGAAAGGCCGACATAGTTGGATCACTTGAGGTCAGGAGTTCCAGACCAGCCTGGCCAACATGGTGAAACCCCATCTGTACTAAAAATACAAAAAAAAAAAAAAAAAAAAAAAAAATTAGCCAGGCATGGTGATGTGTGCCTGTAATCCTAGCTACTCGGGAGGCTGAGTCAGCAGGATCACTTGAATCAGGAGATGGAGATTGCAGTGAGCCAAGATCAGGCTACTGCACAAACTGTCTAGGTGACAGAGAGAGGGGGACAAAAATGGCCTACTTATGCATGTACGGGGCACATATCCCAGTCCTAAGCAGGAAGATCCTGCAACTCTAGTGAAATTCCAGTTTAGTGAAAAGAATTCTATAGATATCATTTTATATGTGTAAAATAACTATACATTAAATAATTGCTTTTGCTCTTTGTGAGGTCAAAAGTTCAGAAAATATTCATAAATAGAGCATTTGGTTTATCTGTTGCATAACCACACAACAATTTTCTATGCATCTGTAAAGCAAGCAATAGGTAAGCTCCTGTATACAGCTATTAAAAAACTCTCTAAAAGATAAGAATATAGCACAGGACTAATCTCCAAAGTACATTTTGAAACCAATAAATTATTTATTAGGTTATAGGGGTAGATGTTGAGCAATCAGTGAAAAAGGTGATTTTGATGTATGTATTTATACATAATGAAGAAAATATGTAACACATATACTATATATGTACATATATATTTCTGTATCTGTCTCTATCTCTGAAAACACTGGCATTCAAAATTTAAAACTTGTTGGAAGTGAAGGCAACGATGCAGTGTTTCCTAGTGTCCTTCGTCAATCCTCATCTGCAGTGGCAGCGCAACAGTGAGCATAACCTAAACCACAGTAGCGGCAGTAGACATTGCGGACGAGGAGAGAGTGAAAGAGGAAGATGAAGCTTATAACATTAACACTAACATCAGTATTAATAAAGAGGTTTTTTTATATAATGTATTAGACATTAATCTCTTTGTCCCCTTTTTCATAAAGATTTTCAATGAATTTTAAGGTATTTCCCAATTAAAAAAATACCATGACAAGAAGTCAAGAAGAATCAGAGGGATTCATGTGGAGGCACATGTATGCACACGCAAAAAATACTCATTAAGTAGGCATGACCCAATCACCTCCCAGAGTCCTCATCTCCAAATATCATTGCATTGTGGGTTAGGATTTCAACATATCAATTGGAGCGGGTTCAGTCTATTGCTTGCACCAGCAACTCTAGCCCTAGGAATTAATCCATGAGAATTGCACATATATAGCCTCACAAAAACGTATGCATAATTATTTATGGTAGTTATTCATAATAACTGAATTCATAATCATTATTCATAACTGAAAAATAAAAACACAATGACAACAAAGCAAATATTAATCACATGATGAGTGTACTAACAAAATGTTGCCACATTATTCATACATATATATAGCCAGACAGTAGAATATTATTAACCCATAAAATCAAAAATAGAATGAAGTAGTTTGTAAGATGAATGAATTTTGTAAGTATTACGGTAAGTGAAAGAAGCCAAGGTACATATTTTATGATTCAACATACATGAAATATCGAAAGTAACCTAATCTATAGCAAGTCAACTAGTAGTTGCCACAGGTTAGGGGAGAGAGAATGTAAAGTAACTGTTAATGCACACAAAGTTTCTTTCTGAGCAGATAAACATGTTCTGAAATTAGAGAGTATTTATTCTTGCATAACCCTCTGAATGTACTAAAATCCAATGAATTGTGCACCTGAAAACAGAGACTTTTATTACATGTGAATTATATCTCAACAATTTTGCTATTAAAATATATGTAGTTTTAGCTGAAACACATTAAAGCTTAGTCATTGCTTTGTCCTCACAATAAAAAATCAGAACAAACTGAAAATCATGACTTTTCTTGAATCCATCAAAGAACTCTGGAGAAACAGCAAACTGCTACCCTGCATCTGGAGAAACAGGCAAATTCGGAGCATCACAGCTGAAGTCTTCTTACTTGAAGCAGAGCCACCTGAGCCATAAACTGTTGAAACACTTACGTGGTCATTTTGATGAATTGCTAGAGGATAAGTGTGAGCTGGCATGAGAGTGAAAAACTCTCGAGTGCTGCAGTTTTAGCAAGACTCCCACGCATTCATGGTTTCATCCTCAGGAATCCCACAAGGTTCTCACAGTGAAGAGCCGAGAAAGATGCCCTCCTGACTCTGGCAGGAGCATTCGATGTAAGGAAGTCCTACTATCCGGAGGAAAAGACCGATCTATTACAGTCTAAAATAGACTGCATTATTTTCCCTAATGGCTGGAGACACTAAGGAACATTTGAGAGGGTCACTTCCCAAAGACAAAGGGCCACTAAAAGATTTAGACTTCCATGTTAGACTATAGAATGCTTTCCCTTCACCACGTCTTACCACTACTGCACCAGGGCTCCAGTGCATCTGGGGTTATGTCCATAGTAATCAGATTCAGCCTAACGAACAGCTTCGTAGGGAGCCCCAAAACAATAGGGGGTGACAAAATCAAGTGCAATAAAGGAATTTTATTTCTTGGCACCTACAAATATTGCAAATATTAAACACAACCTAACTCCAGCAGGATTAACAAAAATGCAAATATTAATAAAACACATCCGGGCACCTACAAACATTGCAAATATTAAACACAACCTAACTTCAGCAAGATTAACAAAAATGCAAATACTAAATAAAACACATCTGTTCCCATTATCTGATGCAACATATCTACTTTCAACAAAAGTATATAAGGCGTGTTAAAAGACAAGTAAAAATACAATCTGAACACAAAGAAATTACCTTTAACAGTCTCAGATATAGCACAGTAATGAGACAAGGAATGCAAAATAACTATGATTAATATAAGATCAAATGCAAGATGTAAGCAACAAGATAGAAACTTCACAATTTTAAATCAAAAGAAAAGGCTAGAATTCAAAAACACTGCACCAGCAGTAAGGAATGTCTTTGAAGGGGCCATTAATAAACTAGATATAAATGGTAAAAGAATTTAGTGAGTTCATAGTTAGGTTAAAAGAAACTCCCCAAACTGCAATACAAAATAAAATAAAGTAAGAAAACTGAAGAAAGCAAACAAAAACCACAAAGAATATCCAAAAACTACTGGACACTTCCAAAATGAGTAATATGTCCATAATCAAAATATGAGAAGGAGAAAGAGCAAGTGGAGTAAAAAAAAAAAAAAAAAATAGGGGGCTGAAAGTTTTCCAAAATTAATGACATGCACCAAACCTTAGATTCAGGAAGATCAGAGAACATCAGACATGGTGAGTACAAAATACTTATAACTAGACATATTATATTAAACTGGAGAAAACCAAGACAAAGAGAAAATCTTGAAAGCAGCCAGATATAGGAGAAAACATTGAATAAATAATCAAAAAACAACTCATAATATGCCTATAAAGGGACCAACTTAAGAATTACAGCAATTTCTCATCAGAAATCAAGTGAGAAAAAAAGAAGAAGAACATATAAATATCTATAATATATTATAGATGACATATATAAATATATATATTTATATTATATATGTACTATATAATAAATATTATATATTTATTTTGTTTATATATTTATTATATAATATAAATATATGAGATAAAATAAAATTATCTGTCTATATTATGCTTATTTGATCTAAAAGATAACTTCTTAAAGTAATAGTAGTATCAATGCATCACATGACTTCAGGGCATGGATAAGAGAAAAGAATGACAGCAAGCCATAAGGGATGGGAGAAAGGAGACTGGAAATACTTTGTTCTAAGGTGCCTGCACTACAAGGGAAGTGGTAGTGTATTATCTAATGGTGGACTTAGAATACATAAATTTGCTAACTCTAAGACAACTACTAAAAAAAGTTAAAACTGTAATTGATATGGCAAAAGAGCAACTACAGTGGAATTATATATAAAAATACTCAGTAAAATATAAGAAAAGAAGGAGGACAAGACAGAAAAAATGAAATAAATATACAGGGCTGGGTGTGGCGGCTCACACCTGTAATCCCAGCACTTTCGGAGGCTGAGGCAGGCGGATCACGAGGTCAGGAGATTGAGACCATCCTGGCTAACACAGTGAAACCCCGTCTCTACTAAAAATATTAAAAAAAAAAAAAAATAGCCAGGCGTGGGGGCGACTGCCTGTAGTCCCAGCTACTCGGGAGGCTGAGGCAGGAGAATGGCGTGAAACCAGGAGGCGGAGCTTGCAGTGAGCCGAGATTGCGCCACTGCACTCCAGCCTGGGTGACAGAGTGTGAATCCGTCTCAAAAAAATAAAAATAAAAATAAAAAATAAAAAATAAAGAAATATATAACAGTTACAAATACATTAAATATTAATCTAGAATCAATAGTTAACTTTATATGTCAGGTTTATACACCAATTAAAAGAACAAGGGTTGTCAACACAAAACTAAATTATATGTCATCTGTAAGAAACCCACTGTTAGTGTAAATATTTGGATAGGTTAAGTAAGTGGTAGAAAATGATTTGCCATATTAACACTAATGAAAAGAAAGCTGGAGTGGCAATATTAACTTGAGCCAAAGGAGAATTTAGAACAAGATTATCAGGGATAATGTTAAATATTGCCTAACGATACAGTCATCAATTCTCTAAGAAAATATGTCAGTCCTAAATATTTTTACACCTAACAATAGATCATCAGACTATGAGGTTTCAGACTGTTTCAGTTGTCACTGAAACAGTTCCCAGAAAAAAATAGACAAATACACTATAACAGTTTGATACTTCAACACTTCTCTTTCAATAATGGTCAATCCATCAGACAAAAATCAGTAAATATATAACTGGTACAAGTTCTCTACAGTCTCGTGCAGAAAACAGAAGCACAGAATATATTTCCTAAGTCATTCTATAAAGACAGTATTACTCTGATCCCAAAATCAGATAAAGATACTATACGAAAGGAATACTACAGACTACTGATTAATGTAGATGCAAAAACCCTCAACAAAGCTTAGATCAAATCTAAAGAATTTGATTAAATAAAAAGAATTAAATAAATAATTAAAATAAGATAATTAAATTAATAGATCAAGTAAAAAGAATTATACACCACAACCAAATGAGATGTGTCAGGATGTTTTAACTTCAGAAATTAAGTAACTGCAATTCATTACAACAGGCTGAAGAAAAAATATCCTATGATCGTATGAAATATTAACACACAATTTTAATTAATTACATTTGAAAATCAGCAAATGGAAGCACAAAATACGTAAATCTTTAATTTAGCTGTAAACCAAACTATTTTTTATTGAGAAGATGTATCTTATACCTTAAAAATTATCTACTTTTCCAAAACTCTCTATAACGTTTTGAAGAATGTTGTCCATAGGAAGAGATGCATATAATCACAAACCCTGAAGCAAAATGTTAGGGACTGTATGACAGAGAAGAATGAATGTCAGCTGGGGGTAAAATTAAGAGGATCATTCACTTCAATTAGTTGAAAATAAGAAAGACTTTAAAAAAAAAAATGACAATGCTATGTTGCTTAAGTGTCTCGATCTGCATGTGTTAATCATAATAAGATAATATCTGCTAGAAGGAAGGAGAAGAGTCCAGATGCATAGATACAAAATAATTCATCTTCAGGAAGGGAGTTTGCCAGTCTTCACAGAGATGGATAATCCTAATTTTTCAAGTTGTTTTCAAAGCTCCCTGACTTGGCTTGGTAATGGGAAAAGTGTAGATCCTCTTCTGGAAGCCAGCAATCTTCTTAAATGCAATCCTTTTCACCTCCCTCTCTTTAATTCCCCCTAAAGACTAAAGATAGGCATTGGATTACAGCTCTGGCCTTCTGTGAATATTTCTCAACATAAGAAAAGTTCCTTTTAATGACTTGTTTTATGTGCAAGTGGGTATTACTTCTCTAGCTCCTTCTATCAACTGGATCACATGCAGTTGCAAGTTCCAGTTATTTGCAGTCACATAACAAAATCCAGATTCCTTTTAAACATTTTTATTATTTTATTTCAATAGATTCAGGGGTACACATGGTTTTTGGCTGCATCGATGAATTGTATAGTGGTGGAGTTTGGGTGTTAGTGTATCTGCCACCTGAATACTGTACATTGTATTCAACAGGTAATTTTTCATTCCTCATCCCCCTCCTGATTTTCCCTATTCTGAGTCTTCAGTGTCCATTAAATCACTCCATATGGCCCTGCTTAACCACAGCTTAGCTCCCACTATAAGTGAGAACATGAAGTATTTGATTTTCCATTCCTGAATTACTTCACTTAAGATAATGGCATCTGGTTCCATCCAAGTTGCTACAAAATGCACATTTCACTGTTTTTTTATGGCTGAGTAGTATTCCATGTGTGTATACACACACACACACACACACACACACACGTGTAGATAGATAAATAGATATATATATACACACACACACATACACACACACACATATGTGTATATTTTTATATATATGTGTGTGTATATGTGTATATATATATATCTCTCACATATTTTGTACCCACCCACTGGTTGCTGGGCACTTAGGTTCATTTCATATCTTTGCAATTGTTTTTTATTTTTCTCACATAACAGGAATTCAGGGAGAAGCTAGGAGAGGAGGGAGGCAGTACATGGCTGGCAAGGCAGCTCCCAGGAGGTGCCAGAGATCCAAGCTCCTGTTTCTTTCTTCTCTAATCAGCCAAGCTGAGGACCTAGATTTAGTCATTCTGCTTTTGTCTGACAGTTTTTCCCCCCCATATGCTACATTTCATAGAAATTCACAAAAGGGAAAGGTATATAAGGCGGGGGTGTGCTATCTATCTTCTTTTGCAGATCTGTGTCTTCTGCAGATACCCATTCCGGGAATTAAGTTACCTACTATCCTTTGTCATCAAGGGATGTTGGGTACATTGTTATACTTAACAACATCGAGGTTCTGAGAGTAAAACATGAAAAAGAAAAAATTAATATTGGTTTATCAAAAAGCACTTTCCATCCAATCACACTAAAGTTTTAAACACACACACTGACACAAAGTTGGTTAATGTCCTCATTATACCTATACAAATAAGAAACCTACCATTTGACTGACTGTACAAATAACTTCATAGGTTCATTCAGTTTAGAATTGGGGGCCTGGGCCACATACTGCTGAGGCTTCATCTGTATAGCACAGATTTATTCTGAAAATAATATTTCTTTTTTACTTTTTTTTCACTCAGTTGCAAACACTACTATAATATAACACAGGCCTTCCTCTATGTGGATGGAAGGGAATTGATCTCACACCAAAAAACATTTAAAAGAAAGAACTAAACTAAACGATGATCATTTCTATTGATTGAAGATTATTTATTATGGGGCTCTGGGCATGGTAAATAGCCAAATGAAACGAGTTGTGCGAAAGCCCCATGCTTTTCCCTTTATTAACAAAAAAGATGAAACTAGTAGAATTAGTCAAGTCAGAACTGTAATGATTTTTAAACTCAGAATTAACAATCTATGTTAACAATTTTCTTTCAAATAAAGGTATATTTCATGGGCTTTAATTTACTCTGCAGTTTCTCTTAATCCCAGACTTTCCTGGGGCTTCTGCAGGGGTGGTGTCCCTTAGAGAGAACAACACAAATGCTTATTAATGCCTCATGTGTGGGAAGAACTCGCACATTCATGACTGTCTAATAATCACAGAAGACTGGAGAAGTTAATATCATTATCTTCTTACTACTAGTAATATTATGATCAAAACCTAATAATAATGGAATGGGAGCATCTAAGTTGAATTTAGGATAAACCAAAGCAGTCAGTCATTCTGAGATATTAAGTATTAGTTCACAAATGATTTTACAATTATTTGACAGTTTGGGTTATGTCAGAGTTTAATTTAAAGGAAATATTTGGATTCACTTTAAAACTCACACTTTTAGTGAAAGAGTATTTTGCTGTTAAATTTCTTGTCTATTACACATCCTCCCTCCAAGTCTGTTTTTCAAGAAATCAAACAACATGTGCTTAGTTAAGAAATCTCTGGAAGATTTTACCAGCTCGGAGAAGGTCCTCGGCTCCCGTTGACCTTTCAAAATTGTATTTTAGGATAGTAAACTCTCTTCTCTTCAGAGCAAGTCTCATTATGTCGGTAGCAGTTACTTTCCTCTCAAGCCAGGAGGAGGCTATTAATATCTTTCAGAGAAAAATTTGTGGAGTAGTCATAAGAGATGCTTATCTTAATATGGACTGGTTCAGTCTTCTTTTTGTCATGAAAAAAATCACTGTTGAAAAATACCAGCAGGTGTTGAAAGAGCAGGATTAATTTGTAAGAGTTGAATGACATCATTTTCAAATGGCTTATTAAACACTAATTAGATTTCAAATTGTGTGACTCTCCATATACTTATGTGAGGATGGGAAAGTTTAAGCATCTGCTTTCTCTAGCATGGGGGTGAACAGGGTTACAGTTCAATTTCCATAGGTGACAGTTTATCAAATGAAATCAAAATGGAGTTATCCTAATTCATGTTTCATAAAACGAAGAGTGTGTCTGAATCTTTATTTCTATTCTCAGTAATCTTAGCTAATTAAGCAATTTTACTAAACAGTACAATTTCTTGATCTGCTTTCTGTAATTCAAAGCATTTTTGTAATGAGATCACTTCAAATGTATTGTCAAAAAAAGAACACAATACTACTCAGCCAAAAAGCATTTTCAAAGAGTAGTCAAACTCAGTGCTCAATAATGTCACATTTTACCTTTATAAACTTAGTTAATAAACATGTTTTACTCATTCAATATAACATTTATTGTGTTAATTGTATACACATTGTAAAGGCTTAGATACAACTATATATATAAAAGCATTTTAGCCAACAAATGTAACTCTGGGTAGAGTATTAACCTAATGCAATCTTTTAAAAAATAACTTGAATAATTCTAACTATATGAGACTTTAAATAAAAGGTTTATTAGGTTTCTACCAGTTAGACACACCAGAATACATGCTTGAACTCAAGGCAAAGATAATATCAGATATATAACGAATACATTATATTCTGAAGTATCAAAAAAGTTGCTTTATTTATTTATTTATTTGATAAATAAATAAATAAATAGTTGAAGAGCACAGAATGCCAATTGGTTGAATGTAGTTCACAGACAAAACTCATTTCACTTTTATTCCTCCAAATGAACTGGGAAAAATCACAAAGAGTAAAATTTTCCTAAACTCGGCCTAGTGACTCTACGAAGGTTCTGGCATGATGTACAAATTTCTGTTTCTCCAACTTCCTCCTCAAAATCCTCTGCCCACAGTTGCTCCTGTGGCATTGCCTGAACCATTTTGAAGGAGACAAAAGGTAAATTGTGCGCCACCATACACACTTCTCAAAATGCCTCCCATACTTTGAACCAAGTGGAAGAGTTAATAAACATCTACAATTTAACAATAGCATTACATATTAAAGCCCTGTGATGTACAATCTCTTCCTGCGCCCTCGTCAACACTCCTGAAGCTGTGTCGTGGAGGACAGCAGAGCTCAGAGGTGGCAGACCACACCAGACAGACTGCTCCTTTACATAATAAAAGCATGCCACGATAGCCTGCCTCTGGAAAATATTTAATACTTTGTTTATCATGAATATTCTGCATTAAGTCTGCTTTGCGTTGTAAAATATATTGCATTACAATACTTATCTTCATCATGGAGTTTTTTTTAGCATTCCTTTAAATGTTGCTCCTGAGGCAAGTGTCTTCATCTCCTCATTCATGTGACATCCTTGGTCTTGGTATTCCATGCATATTCCAGATTCATGTTCTATATTCCATATTCAATCCCATTTCAAGAACATTGCATTTCTTTTCAAACTCACGCCCAGAACATCTCATAAAAGACTCCTCTTCATTCAGGGATGAGCAAAGGTGTGCTAGGCATCTGTCCCATTTGATTCCCTTCTGTAGCTACACTGTGTATTTATCAATTATGTATTTATTATCATTATTTCCACTAGAAAACCAAGTTCCATCTGTTTTGTACTCTGGTCATTCATCATCCTTCCTTGTACAGAATGGGCATTTGATGACAATGTTTTGAATGAACGACTGTATGAGATTTTTTTTTGGCATGGAGCAAGTCCCTTTATTTAAAAAAAAAAGCAAATTTAGTTATTATTTTCCTGGGGTAACAATGGTCATTCTAGGTATTTAATCAAAGAAAGACTAAATGGAAGTGGCATTTGTCTGTGATCACTCGCCAGCTCTGTTGGTTGTTTTGATAAAAGAGTGGAGAAAAAAAATTCCATGTGGAAAATGGTTTAAGCAAAGCACCCACTGGACACTGTCAACTGCTGAGGGACACACTACGACTTAGGTAGAGGTTTTGTTTTTGAGTCATGATAGTGGAGGCAGAGAAGTAGGTACAGTCCTCTGTGACATATGTTATCTGCCATGGTCAGCATTTTATTATGTAAGCAGAAGAAAAAATGAAGATTTGAAAGGTCCAATATCTTTGTGTAAATGTTGATCTACCTACTCTGTAGAAAAGGAGCTACTTGACAGTGAGGATATTAAAGCAAAATCCAGCACAATTTTCTGATTGCATGTTACAGGGAAGGTAGTCGATCTAGAACAGAAGCAGCTTGAGAAGACGATATAGGAAAAATCTTATCCTTTCAATTATAGTAGACCTGACATTGACTGCCATTAGACCATGTACTTACTCTTACCTGAAATATTGTATCATTTTTTCATCAACGGTCCATACATTGACTGATTGAATGATTCATTAATTCATTCAAAAATATACATTTAGCAAATTCTATATGCAGGATACTGAGCTATACAGTGGGGACACAAAAAGAATGGTAGAATTTTTTAAGTGACCAAATATATGAATAAATAAATACTGAATAATGAGCAATAATCTAGTTCTAAACATAGTTGAAATATAAATAGAGTTCAGCTTTGGACTATGCCAATATTAATATGGATTGAAATACTTAAAGGATAAAAGGCAAAATATTTTTCACTGTGACATATTTCTAAGACAGTATGTGGGTGGCAAGAGCAGAGAACAGCTGTACTCCTATCTCCAATCAAAATATAATATTAGATGATGGAATGTGGCTCAGACTCCGTGTCTATTGCCCTGACTAAATTTCATCAACTGCATGATCTATCCAATTGGCTGTGCAAAAATCAATAGTGAAGATTGATGAAAGCACTGAGTGAGTGAAAAACGACCCTGCAGCAACATGCAGCAGTGATGAAAGTCTTTATCCACATAAGCAAAATGAAGGTGAAAATCGAACATTTCTACAAACTAGTGGAAAAATAAAATAATCTAATAATAAAACATATGCAGCCAAACATCCTGTATAATTGTGACTTCAGTTTTCAATTCAATATTTATGTTAAAATAGAAAATAATTTTTATAAGAATGCTAATTAATCATTCTGATATTTCTATTTAAAACCTGTTTGGTGAAACAATATTACTGACATCTTCACTCGGAAACAGGCTTACACTCATGATGGAGTGGCACGCACGGCCAGCGAGACTAGTTTGGTGGTTCTAATCCAAATATTTTGCTTTTGTCATAGTCCTTTAACAGTCCAGGCAACAAATAGTAGTGACCTTTCCCAACATAAATGGATGCTCTTGGTAAGGTAGCAGTTGCCTTTATTTTATGTGACTTTGATGGCACAGTATTTAATATTAGTTAAATACAGCAAGCCAAATTATTTGAACGGTTAAATTCCTATGTGAAGCACAGTGAATACATCAGTTAATCACTGAAAATACTGGTAGAAGTGGTAGTAATGACGTGACCATGCATTAATCTATTGAAAAGTCTCTTGTATGGTATTTTGATGGCTGCAGTGTTTTACTTTAGTTTTTTTTTTTTTTTTCATTTTGCTATGGTTAAGACAATTTTATTCCTAGCATTTCTACTATCTTATTTGTTACTCAAATTCTTGTGGAAAACCACTCCTATGAGAATAGTGGTCCGTTCTATATTTCTATCTACTTTTATTTTCCTATCTATATAGAAAGGTTGTAAGTTACAAAAAAGTATAAAACATTAAACTTAGTATCATTGCCATCCCAGTGGGTAGCGCTGTTTATATGTTAATGTATCTAATGCATGTCTGCAATTAATCAAGCAATTCCATGTTGAAGATTTGTGTAAAGTTGTACATCTTTTCAAAATTTACCTACAATCCTAACATAATTCCACTAAACACAATATTTCTAGATCTTGATAAAATGATTTTTAAAGTTCATCTTTAAAACAAAAGGCTTTTATTTCACTTTCTAATATGGCAGCTGATAACTCCATGTGCTTGTTGAACACTTAAAATATGTCTTGTCTAATTATTCAGATACACACACATATGTAATTGCATACAGATGTCACTTGATGATGGGTTATATCACCATAAACCCATTGTAAGTTGAAAATATTGTAAGTCAAACTGGATTTAATACACCTAACCTTTTCCTGAACATCATAGCTTCACCTAACCTACCATAAATGTGCTCAGAATTCTTAAGCTAGCCTACAGTTGGGTGAAATCATCTAGCAGAAAGCCTATTTTATGGTAAAGTGTTGAATATCTCATGTAATTTGTAGAATATTTTACTAAAAGTGAAAAACAGAATGGTTGTATGGGTACTTAAAGTGTGGTTTCTACTGAATGTGTATCACTTTCACACCGCTTTATAGTCTATAAAAGTCATAAGTCGAACCATCACAAATTGGGGACTGTTTGCATCCAGTAAGTGTAAAACGCTGGCTTTCAATCTTAGTGGGAAAACATGTAAAATATTTCATTAATAATTTTATATGTATTCTAAATTAAAGTGATAAATTTTAAAGTATTTGACTAAATAAAATTTATTAACATTAATTTTTTAAATTCTTTTTATTTTAAAATATTTTAAAATTTTAAATATCACTAGTGACGTTTTTTAAATGTCATTAGTTCAAAATTTAAAAGTGCATGTGTTGCTTTTTTTTTTTTTTTTTTGACATGGATTCTCACTGTGGCACCCAGACTGTAGTGCAGTGGCGCGATCTCTGCTCACTGCAAGCTCCGCCTCCCGGATTCAGGCCATTATCCTGCCTCAGCCTCCCGAGTAGCTGGGACTACAGGCGCCCGCCACCACATCCGGCTAATTTTCAGTAGAGACGGGGTTTCACCGTGTTAGCCAGGATGGCCTTGATCTCCTGATCTCGTGATCCACCCGCCTCAGCTTCCCAAAGTGCTGGGATTACAGGCGTGAGCCACCGCACCCGGTCCCATATGTTGCTTTTTATATATATTAAGCAATATCGTAAGGATAGATAGTGCTGTATTAAGTTATAAAGCAAGCACTTAATAAGTGCTATGCTAAGCAATTTAGGGAAAGACAGCACTGAGATAGATTGACCACAAATAATAGAAGTGCACTTGAAACTTCACATATGAAAGCAGACAATGCACTAAATGAAATTTGGAGTGGAATATATAGTGGAAAGGGCAGAAGAATAGTTAGGTCCATTGACTTAAACGACCACCCAGGAACAAACTCAAGTGTATGCATAAGAATACCATATTAGAATACAATAGGATAGCATATCAGATATATCAGTGTTGTCATAATAGAACATCACTGAAGAGTACTGAGGCAATTTGGTAAGTATTTAGTTATACACCCATGCCATCTTTTTAATATTTTGCTTTATGCTCTCCAAATTATAACATAAATAGTAGAAAATAGTGAATTGATAAATCGAAAGGTGAATATTACCAACTTCATGAAAAATTGGGATAGTAATAAAAAGGCAAATGGGAAATCACAGACTAAATATTTTGTAGCGTATTACAGGAAAAACTGTCACAGAAGAGCTGTGCTTACTATGTGAGCTAATTAATAAATAAAAGGTATTGAGGGAAATAAAAAATGCCCATAAACTGCCACTGGATTTCCCATCAGTATCATCAGTCTGTAGAATAACTTGAAAGATTTATAAAATCCAGAAATATTTGTTTAAAATTATATATATAATTAAAACATTATTAATAAAAGAAATATAATTAACTAACCCCAAAATTGAATATTCTACCTAATGTAAGATAGTGTATAGTCATCTGTTGAAATATTCCATAATGACAAAATGTTATAGTAGTAGAAAATTTCCAAAATTTTTAAAAGCACATATAACCCATATGCACAGGTATATGTTTCTGTAAGAATACTCATACATATGTGTGTGGTGTGTGTGTGTGTGTGTGTGTGTGTGTGTGTGTGTGGTTTAATACACATGTGTAAGAAGCAGGCCCTATGCCTTTAGAAAGAGGTTATGGTTGTGGCAGTGGAGGAGAGGAACATGGCAACACGTGCAGTAACAAAGTGAGTTAGGGAAGGACGTGTGATTTTGTTTCTTCATTTCATTAGTGTATTTTATTAAGGACATTTTCTTTTCATAAACTGAAGAAAATTTAAAAGAAGAAAAGACAGCATGGAAAAAAGAAAACAGCCAAACTTCTAACACTATGGATAAGTCTTCACAGATTGTAGCTTTCTTTCATGTTTTCCTTCAGTTTTAGTTACTTTCATAGAGTTGCATTCTTAGCATTCCGGTTCATGTAGACTACTTGAAGTATTTGTTGACGTGATAGCTTTCCAATTAGAAGTTTGAGACGATTCCTGTATTCATACAAGAGCCCAGACTCTAAAGACTGCCTGATCTCAAATTATAGCCCTCCTGGTAATGTCTGTCGCCTTGAGCAAGTTACTTAACCATTCTGTCCATCAGTTTCCACACCTTTTCAAATGGTAGGATATATTCAACCCATATATACATACAGATATAGATATAGATACATATAATGTTTTATGAAAAACTCATGTGTACTTCACTTTATTATCCAAAGTAGAGAAAAGAAGTGTTGACATTTACTCTATTTGTGCTTATGGTAAATGTTTTCAACTGTTCAACCAGAGTACGAACTTCTGTGATTCTTCATTCATTGGAGACTTCACATTGTGACATTGTGAAAAAATATATTGATGCGTGCTGTCATACTTAATGTTATTTTTCCTTCATTTTTATTTTCCTCATATTAAAAATAGTTCCAATATAATATTTTTATTATAATTGCCTTTTGCCCACTTTTTTATGATAATTGTTTTGCTTTATTTTTAGTTACGTACTTTTTAGAAAAAATCTGGGTGGATATTTTTGTTTCACTAAATACGAGAATATTTTTCTTTATAATAAAAAATTTAATTCACAGTTAAATTATGGCAAATTTCTATTTAAAGAGAAGTATTTTACATTAGAGTCATATTTAATTCCATACTTTGTTTTTATGGCTTCTTTATTCTTTCATTAAAACATGTTGCCAAAAACATGTATTTGTTAATTACTGCTAGTTCAAATGCATCCATTATATCACTTTTCCTGGATATCTTTTATTATATATTAAAAATTTTTAATTTCAATAATTAAACTTTAATTTGTATTCAATTTTAGGTATGTTTTCAATTTTCAGTTGGCATTTTTAACCACGTATATGCCAGTCATTTCAGAACAATAATGTATAATTCTTGTGTAATTTTTAATTTCTTCATTATGAAAGTTTCCCTTAGAGATATGAGACCTGCTTCCCCTTGCTTTCTGCTGTAGTCATTTAACCCTGGTCTGAAATTCTTTGTCTGAAAATTCATCTTTAAAAATCTCTAAAATTCGCCTTGCTCCCTTGCCCCCAAAAGTGAATTTTTTGTTTGTTTGTTTTTTTGGAATGTATTGTTATGTCTGCATTTACATAATTTAAAGTTTAGTTTGCATCTGAAAAAGTCTGTGGTAGACTGTCTTTATTCACAATATTCAGATATGCCTTTGACCTCCTGAAAGTCTTTGAGATGGGATGTGGCCCAACAAACCTGGGGCAAATTCAGGTTTAGAATACAAACAAATTAGAAAATGTATTACAAAATAGAAGAATTACGTATTTATTTTCATGTAGTGATATATTCTTTTTTTCTTCTTTTGAGACAGAGTCTCGTTCTGTCTCACAGGCTGGAGTGCAGTGGCACCATCTCGGCTCACTGCAACCTCTGCCTGCTGGGTTCAAGTGATTCTCTTGCCTCAGCCTCCCAAGTAACGGGAATTACAGGTGTGCAACACCGCGCCTGGCTAATTTTTGTATTTTTAGTAGAGACAGGGTTTCACTCTCTTGGCCAGGCAGTTCTCAAACTACTTACCTCAAGTGATCTGCCCACCTCAGCCTCCCCAAGTGCTGGCTGGGATAAGTAATGTAAACTTAAAGCCAACATGCAATAGGAACAAAAGTACAAAGTTTTAAGCATAAGTCTTCCAAAATAAGTATGTATATAAAAACATTGTAGTGGTCAATAAAAGAGATGAAAGCTATTGATTAAAAAAAAATCATATCCAAAGAAGACTTGGTTGCAGGGTACACTTGATTCATGATACTTCACAAGAAATCATTGAAAAAGGATAAGAATAAATATGCAGGTATATAATGCATATCAATAATCCATCTGGCGACAACTTTCTGATTACAATTTTTGACATGAATTTGAGAAATACTGAACAGTTGGTGCTGGGGGATCTAGAACAGACTATGGAGGAATGGATTATAACAGAAAACAGGTAAGAAAACAGAAATGTGTACAGTCAGGAGTAGTAGTGGTGGCAACAGTGAAGAGTTACACCCAATAAGACAGGGACAGAGTTTGACAAAAGAGTTTTGGTAAGAAATAATAATCAAACAAATGTATGATAGCAGAAAACTCAAGGAGCAACAAGTCAAACAAAGCAGCCTGTGAGCCCTTATTGGACTATAATTTCTTGGAGGGCAACGATTAAATCTTATTTTCTTATGTGTATCCTATTGTCCTATACAGTGTTTGTCACTAAGGGAACGATAATAAATACTCAATGAATGAAAGAATGACATTAAGCACCAGAATCAAGGTAATCTACACATCATTTTTATTTAAAATATCTGGTATTACTTCTTAGATGGTTTGATATGGCATTATTTTAAAGTATAGGTTTCTTTCAAAGTTTCATTAATTATAATTTAAATAATCATGTTATGACTAAAACCTATTAATATGCAATTTTAACAAACTTTTCAAAAAATTGTTTCTTGTTTTCTTTTTGTAATTTACCTACTTTCATTCTTTATGTCTTAAAAACGCACCATGAACATTCCTAGAAAATATATTTCAAGTTTCAGTTACCTAATTTATTTCAAATGAGTGTACTACACTGGAGTCTCTGGGCATACATTTCCCTAATTAAATTCAGATCTTGTTACAAATGGAAAAGACAGACTTTTACTTACAAAGTGTGAAATTACCTAATAATGTCTTTCAATTCATAAATGTAGTGAATTTTCTGAGGTATTCTAATTGCCTTCACAAGGCCAGATTTAAATTTTATTTCCATGAAAAAAATTTAAAATAACCGCTTTATAGCTGCTAAAAATGAGATTCATGGTGAAAGTGTTCCTGTTCCCTTAAGTTTCACATAATTCATTGATGCTCTAATTATTGCCAGTCAGGCAATGCACCTACCACTAAATCCCAAAATAAATAATAAAGAAGTTGAAGTAATTAGTTTAATGTCCTCAGTAAATAATAATTATTTCTAAAATGTTAGGATTTGACCTTTTAGAAGTGAAATGGATTCAATGAAAGAAAATTATCTAAAATATATTACTGTCAAAATAGTTGTTTCTCTTTTAAAGTCTAATCAATACAGAAAGAAATTATGAGTCGGGTCTCTGGGTTTGCATTTAACTCTGATTAATTTTATCAAAAACAAATGAAAAGTGTAAAACACTTTTAACATTATGGCTGCCTCCAATGTAGAAGATATTGTATTTTATCATATAAGTCCTGATGAAAAATAGCCTGTGCATGAACAATTTTAACCATTAAATTATGTGACATAAACTTTATATATGCTAATTTAAGTGAAATGCATTGCTTTTTAATTTTTTAAATTTTTGCTTTTGCTTTTTGTAATGATCTAACTTACGAAACCCAAGTAGTCTATATCATGTAATGTCCAAAACTTGCTGTGGCTTTTCTGTTTTATCTCTCCATATGCTACTAATTTAGAGATTTACAGTCATTTGCATAAAAATTACACTTAGCATTCAATAAATGTTTCCTAATTGTATTTGAATGTACATTTCAAAGGACAGTACAAAACTCGGGTGTGGAAAATGAAAGGCTAAAATTCACTAAGTATAGTCGGTGGCCTGAATTAAACCCCCCTATCTTGCCAAATTCCTTCCCTCTGTGCCTTACTGAATTAGTATGTCATTTGCTTCATCAAATAATCGACATGTAATGCTACCTTCTGTATAACTCCAGGTTGCTTCTTAATTGGAAAAAATAACTACTTTGACTCACAAAGTGTCAATGGACACAGGGTCGATGGAGCCTGGTGTTACAAAGTTGGGCAACATGTGTGCAGCACAGCTGATCCTTCTGAACATGGACAAACAGGACAAGAATTTACTAAGTAAGAGTAGCTTAATGAAGGTACATTTTACACATACATTCTCAGAGAAACAGCTGAATGGCACATTTAATTAATGATCTGAACAAATTCTAATGTGGTCCCAACACACTGGCAACTTTGGGATTCAGGAATCTTGAGTAGGTTTTCTTGAATATCATCACTTCTTTCCTGGTAGATTATTAGAATTCTTACATCAAAATGCCATTCTCAGGGGATACATATTTACCTGTGTTTAGCTCTCAGTAATTCTTTGATACCAAATAACATTGTAAGCTGTTTGTCAGATGTGATGTAGTGTGGTGGAAATAACACACAACTGCGGACCTGGAATGCTTCACTCTAATCACAGCTCTGTTGGGATCTATGTGATGTCCGTGAAGTTGCCTTTGAGTGCATCCTCAAAATGTGACTATAACTACAGTGTTCATAAGTTACTTTATAATTTTATTTTCCATCACTCAGAAGAGAACTACATTTATCTAACAGCTTCTTGCCTGTGATTTCTATTTTTGATTTCTTTTAAAAAATACAAATTTGTTCATATCTCTATGTTCTTCTCAACACCTCACATGAGCATTTATATTAACGTCAGTTAATTTACAAAAGATTTATATGAATAGCTTATTCAGTGACAGTAGAGTGATTTCATAAACAGCAATGAGTTTTGAAGTAACATAGTCTGGTTGCATATTAAGCTTTACATTCTCTTGTGACCACAGGCAGATTTCTCAATGCCTCAGTTTCTTGTATGTAAAGTCAAAATAATGATTGTGCCTAGCCAAGAAGACATCATAAGGAATAAGTTACCATTATCATCATAATTACTGTTAAAAATATTATTAGCTTTATGCAGGTAGGTATGAGTCCAACTGAAATTATGGTATCTCAACAAAGCATATTTAATTCTGTATTTCATTTATATATGAAAAAAGTAAGTATTCTCAAGGTGATTAAAATTTAAGTACACAATATATATACATCCATATGTATCTTTCACTATAGGGTAAATTATATTTCCCAGAAATTTTCCTCATCATAATTACTTTGAGATTCCTCCATGGTAGAGCATATATCAACAGATAATTCCTTTCTATTACTGATATGGTTTGGCTCTGTGCCCCCACCCAAATCTCATCTTGCAGCTCCCATAATTCCTATGTGTTGTGGGAGGGACCAGGTGGGAGATTACTGAATCATGGGTGTGGGTCTTTCCCATGCTGTTGTCATAATTATGAATGGTTGTTGAATGGGTGTCACGACATCTGGTGGATTTTAAGATGGGAATTTCTCTGCACAAACTCTCTCTTTGCCTTCTGTCATCCACGTACGATGTGACTTGCTCCTCCTTGCCTTCTGCCATATTGTGAGGCCTCCCTAGCCATGTGAAACTGTAAGTCCAATAAACCTCTTTCTTTTGTAAATTGCCCAGTCTCAGGTATGGATTTATCAGCAGCATGAAAATGGACTAATACAGTAACTTGGTACCAGTAGTATGGGGTGCTGTGGAAAAGATACCCAAAAATGTGGAAGTGACTTTGGAACTGGGAAACAGGCAGAGGTTGGAACAGTTTGGAGGGCTCGGAAGAAGACAGGAAAATGTGGGAAAGTTTGAAACTTCCTAGAGACTTGTTGAATGGCTTTGCCCAAAATGTTGATAGTAATATAGACAATAAACTCCAGACTTAGGTGATCTTAGACAGAGATGAGGAACTTGTTGTGAACTGGAGCAAACGTGACTCTAGTTATGTTTTAGCAAAGTGACTAGTGGCATTTTGCCCCTGCCCTACAGATTTGTGGAACTTTTTACTTGATGATTTAGGGTATCTGTTGGAAGAAATTTCTAAGCAGCATAGCATTCAAAAGATGACTTGGTTGCTGTTAAAGGCATTCAATTTCAAATCTGGGAAATTTTCAGCCTGACAGTGCAATAGAAATGAAAATTACATTTTCTGAGGAGAAATTCAATCCTGTTGTGATAAATTTGCATACATAATGAGAAGCCAAATCTTAATCCCCAAAACAAGGGGGAAAATATCTCCAGGGCATGTCAGAGGTCTTCATGGCTGCCCCTCCCATAATAGGCCCAGAGGCCTAGGAAGAAAAAATGGTTTTGTGGGCCAGACCCAGCGTTCCTGTGCTGTGTGCAGTCTAGAGACTTGGTACCCTGTGTCCTAGTCACTTCAGGCATGACTAAAAGAGGCCAAGTTTCAGCTTGGACCATGGTTTCAGAGGGTGCAAGCCCCAAGCCTTGGCAGTTTCCACATGGTATTGAGCCTGTGGGTGCCCCAAAGTCAGGAATTGAGGTTTGGGAACCTCTGCCTAGATTTCAGAGAATGTATGGAAATGCCTACATGTCCAGGAAGAAGTTTGCTTCAGGGGCGGGGCTCTCATGGAGAACCTCTGCTAGGGCAGTACAGAAGGGAAACATGGGGTAGGAGCCCCCACACAGAGTCCCTACTGGGGCACCACCTAAAGGAGCTGTGAGAAGAGGGCCACCACCCTCCAGACTACAATCCTCCACTATCCACCAACAGCTTGCACTATGTGCCTGGAAAAGCCACAAGCACTCAATACCAGCCTGTGAAAGCAGCCAGGAGCAGGGGCTATACCCTGCAAAGCCACACTGGGGAACTGCCCAAGGCCATGGGAGCCCACCTCTCGCATCATCATGACCTAAAATGTGAGACATGGAGTCAAAGGATATCATTTTGGAGCTTTAAGATTTGACCACCCCGATGGATTTTGGACTTGTGTGGGTACTGTAGTGCCTTTGTTTTGGTAAATTTCTCCCATTTGGAATGGCTGTATTTACCTAATGCCTGTACCCCCATTGTATCTAGGAAGTAACTAACTTGCTTTTGATTTTACAAACTCATAGGCAGAAATTTCATTGTCTCAGATGAAATTTCAGACTATGGACTTTTGAGTTAGTGCTGAAATAAGTTGAAACTTTGGGGGATTGTTGGGAAGGCATGGTTGGTTTTGAAATGTGAAGATATGAGATTTGGGAGGAGCCAAGGGCAGAATGATATAGTCTGGCTCTGTGTTCCCACCCAAATCTCATCTTGAAGATCCCATAATTCCCACATGTTTTGGGAGCTACCCGGTGGGAGATGATTGAATTATTGGGGTGGGTCTTTCCAACATTGTTCTCAAGATAGTGAATGGGTCTCAAGAAATCTGACGGTTTTAAAAATGGGAGTTTCTCTGAACAAGCTCTTTCTTTGCCTGCTGACATCCACGTAAGATGTGACTTGCTCCTCCTTGCCTTCCACCACGATTGTGAGGCCTCCCCAGTCATGTGGAGCTATAAGTCCAATAAACCTCTTCTTTTTGTAAATAATCCAGTCTCGGGTATGTCTTTATCAGCAGCATGAAAATAAACTAATACAATTACTAAGTGATAATTCAATCTGTGGATATTCCACAGTTTGCTCATTCACTCTAATGTGATAAAAACATTTAGGTTGGCTTCAGATTTAAACTACCATGAATCATTTCACATAGGTATTTGAAAAAGTTATGCTTTCACCTCTCCTGAGTAAAGAGTTATGAGTGGAATAGCAGTATCATTAAGGTGGACATTGAACTTTCTAAGAAACTCTCAAAATCTTTTCCAAATTAGTTGTTCCATTTTTTATTACCTCAACAGTATATAATAGAGTTCCAGTTGCTCCATGTCTTTGCCAACACTTGTTTTGGTTTGTCTTTTTAGCCATTCCAATAGGTATATAGTGGTAACTCATGTTTTTAATGTGCATTTTCCTACTGAAAAATCTTAACTATTATGTGCTTATTTTCCATATGTATATCTACTTTGAGGAAGTGTCCAAATTGTTTGCCCATTTTATTATATTTTTTACTATTGTGTATGAAGAAATTTTACATATTGTTCATGTAATTCTTTTAACAGATATAATATTGGAATATTTTCTCAGCCTGTATCTTGTCTTTTAAATTTTGTTAGAGATGTATTTTGAAGCAAAATAGATTTAATTTTAATAAATTCTTATTGTATATCAGTTATTTTAAAGATCATAGTTTGACATCACGTAAGAAACATTTAATCCAAAGCGGTACTGATGAGCTCCTATGTCTTCTAAAAGTTTTACAGTTTGAGTTATATAGTTAGATTTATCTTCCACTTTGTCCATGATCTCATTAAGAAAATAGCACTTTTATGTACCAAAATGAATAAAATATGACACTATTATTTAATGAGCCCCGTGTGCCAAAATAAGGTAAGGGTGATATGGAATTGTAAAGAAAATATTAAGTGGAAGATGCTTATATAATATTAGAAGTCACAGTAATCTATACAATCAGGTGTCTGTATTTTATGTTTGTAGGTTATCTATAGAAAAAAATAAATTGAGGAGAATTGTATTTATAAATCAGGATCTGGGTGCTGAGTGCATTCATTTATCCTGGGATGTCACTGCCTCTAGGATATTTCAGTGAGCAGTGTCAGGTAATACACAGTTGATTCTTGAGCACACAAGCTGGAATTGCCTGGAACCCTTATGTATAAATTTTCTTTCTCCTCTCCTACCCCTGGGCCAGCAAAGCTAACCTCTCCTCATCATCCTTCTCAGTCTACTCAGTGTGAAGATGATGAGGTTGAAGACCTTTTCGATGATCCACTTTCACTTAATGAATAGATGAATAGTAAATATATTTTCTCTTTCTTATGATTTCCTTAATAATGTTTTCTTTTCTCTAGATTACTTTAAGATTGTGATATATAAAATATATAACATACAGAACATGTGTTAATCAACTTTTATGTTATCAGTAAGGTCTCCAGTCAATAGTAGGCTATTAGTAGTTAAGTTATACACAGATTTTTGACCTTACTGGTGATCGTAATCTTCAATCCCATGTCATTCAAGGATCAACTGTACATATGCATACTAATCCATGTATACAAATACATCAGTTATTATTTATGCACACACCCACATATACACAGATGTTCTTCACTTTACAGTGAAAGTACATCCTGATGAACTCATCATAAGTCGAAATATTGTAAGAGGAAATTGCATTTCATAGATCTAATATACTGAACATCTTACCTTAGCCTAGCCTACCTTAAATGTGCTCAGAACACTTACTTCACCTTACAATTAGGCAAAGTCATCTAGCACAAAGCCTGTTTTATGATAAAGCATTGACTGTATCTCAGTGCTTTATATATATATATAGATTTCAGAGAATGTATGGAAATGCCTACATGTCCAGGAAGAAGTTTGCTTCAGGGGCGGGGCTCTCATGGAGAACCTCTGCTAGGGCAGTACAGAAGGGAAACATGGGGTAGGAGCCCCCACACAGAGTCCCTACTGGGGCACCACCTAAAGGAGCTGTGAGAAGAGGGCCACCACCCTCCAGACTACAATCCTCCACTATCCACCATATATATATACACAAAAAATACACAACACACATATATCTCTGTGTGTGTGTATATGTGTCTGTGTAACTATAGCTATACACAAGTTCATGCTAACTTCTCTGACCATAATGAAGTACTTCTATGACTGGAATATGTCTCCAAATTTCAAGTGTTGGAAATTGAATCTTCGATGCAACAGTGATGAGAAGTGGCATTTTAAACAGGCTATTAATGCCATTATCATGGGAGTGGGTTAGTTATTGCAGGAGTAGTTTCCTAAAAGGATAATTTCAGTGTCCTTTCTCATGTACGCTAGCTCTCTTGCCCTTCTGTCTTCCACCATGGAGTGACCCAGAAAGAAGGCCCTCACCAGATATGAACTTTAGATCTTGGATACCCAGAAATGTGTGCCAAATAAATTTCTGCTTATTATAAATTACCTAATCTCAGGTATTCTGTTATTGCAGCACAAAGCAGACTAAGACAAGTACAATGAATTTATTCTAGCCTTTCCACCTTGTTTATATGTTACTTCACCCTCCAACAGTAAGACATCTGGTTTCAATCATCCTTTATCCATTTACTTATTTTTTCAATCTGTTTCAGAATTGCTAACCCATATCTTCATATGAAACAACTTTACTTACTAGAGTGCAGTATTTTTGTGCAGTTTCTTTAATTTTTTGTTTTCAACTGCAGTTAAAACATTCTTTTCCAAAGCTGTATAGCTCAACTGCTCTCCCCTCCCACTTCATTGAGGTTATGTCAAACATTTATAATACAAAAAGTTTCATTTGTCATGATCTGAATTCCAGCCTGGGATCATCCGGCATCCAATTCCTATGTAATTTGCATGTAGTAAAGTTTACTTTTTGTGGCATATGTTGGTATTGGATTTATAAATGCGTAGAATCAGAAGTTTACCACCAAAAAGTATTCAAAATAGATAAGTCACCCCCAAATTTTCCTGTGATATTTGGATTAAAATCTTAAAAGATGAAGACACAAAGTACATGACAGAATAAAACTTGAAGAAAAAATGGCTAAGAATTTACCAAATTAGTAACAGACACTAAGCAGATCCAAGAAGCTCAAGGAACACTGCATAAATAAAAAGACAATTACAACTAGTAATAGTATTTTTAAATTGCTGAAACCAAAGACAAATAAAATCTTAGAGGCAGCTAGTCGGGGAAAAATTACTTTCTCTACCAAGTTACAAGAATATGAATTATAGCCCGCTTCTCATCATAAATGATGCAAGCAAGAAATGATATAAGGAGCACATTGTTAAAACGTTGAAGAGAAAACCCATCATCCCAAAATTCTATACCCAGAAAAACTACTATTGAATAATAAGGGAAAGAAAGAAGAACTAAAACTTAACTATTGAAGGATACTTCAATAGTTAAAGGGAAAAAGACTTTCTGAAACAAATGAAAGTAACTACCCTTTGTGAAATGTTAAATTTCTCCAGGGCTGAAGGAATATGTTTGGATAATTTTTATTGCTCTCTCATATTCAAACTCATTAATTCTTTTCTCAGTTCTTTTAGATTTACTGATGATTCCTTGGAACATATTTTCCATATTACTTGCTGTGTTTTTGATTTCTGGTGTTAATTTAATGAATTTTCATAGATTCCAATCTTTTGCTGAAGTTATCTATGTGCATATACATGTTGGTTATTCTTTTTATTAGCAGCTTTAACATATGAAATACTGTTTTTTATTTAAAAATTTCCAGGCTGATAAATCAATATAGATTTTATATTGACACCAGCTTTGTCTTGTTAGACCGTGTTATCCTTGACTTTTGGCATGCCTTGCAGTTTTTTTCTTGCAATATATACATGTTTAGGGACTACAGATATTAAGACAAATGTTATTTTATGCTTTTAGATGAGCATGCTTTTTTTCTGTTTAGTCTTTAATGTGGTGATTTGCATTGATCTTGTTAGGATTTGGGATGGGGTTGTTTTTATCGTTGCATTCAGTGCATAAGGCTTCAAACTCCCCTGAGGCTACTTTGTTTTGGGTCTCGGATTGAATTTCTATTAATGGCACTACACTTCTTAACAGCAGTACAATGGGAATTAAGTATCAATGCATGAATTTTGGAGGGACATTCAGGTCATAGTACTTCCCTGTGTCTGCTGCCTTCAGGAACCTCACAATCTCACACTAGCTCATACTGTATCCTCAGATACTCATTTAAAATTTCTAGCTATATTAATTTTCCATTGCCGCCATAACAAGTTAACACAAACTAGGTAAAAGCAGTGAAAACTCATTTTGTCAACTTATAAATGAGTCACAGTCTGGATAGAGTAGCTTGGTGGTTCTGTGCTTAGGTTCTCACAAAGCTGAAATCAAGGTGGCAGTCATCCTGAGCTCCAGCCTTATCCATGTTGCTGGCAGAATCTAGCTCCTGTTGCTGTAGGCCTGAGATGTCTACGTCCTTGTAGCTGTGAGCCAGGGTCTGCCCTAGGTTTCTGGAGGCTTCCTTCCAGTCCTTGCATATGGGCTTCCACATCTCAGAGCCAACAACAACAAGTTGAATTATTCATATGCTTGAAACATGTCTTACTTTACTTTCTGCCACATTTCTCTGGTTACAAGCCAGATAAAGGTTTTTTTTTTTTTTTTTTTTTTTTTTTTTTTTGTGGCTCATGTGATTAGATTGAGCCCATGGATAATCCAGGATAATCTCCCTATTTTGTTATCTGTAACCTTAAATACAGCAAAATATCCTTTTAGCCATGTAACAGCATAGCCACAGTTTTTGGGGATTATGGCATGTGTGGGGGTGTCATTATTCTGCCTCCCACACTAGCTAAATCTTCTTACTGGCTTATATGTTTTTTGATGTTGTCTGTCCCAAGCAAGCAAATATTCAGGACCTGTTTTTCCTTGTGGGCTTGTCATTTCTTAGATTTTGAGTTGGATTTTTGCCCTGTAACTTCACCTTCTGATGAACTTAAGAAAAAATACTTTTTAGTTCGTCTTTCTTTCCCTTATTATAAATGCTGGAGTGATGCCCTTATCAGCTCTCAATATCACACCTGGAAATCCAAGCCCATCTGATTTGTTATTTTATATTGATATTTTAATTCTGTTCAGAGAAATTTCTGTATTTTTATTAAAGTTTACATCACAGTCTCAAACCAGTGTCATTTATATTTGCCCTGTTAGCAAAGATGAATTTTAAAATTCTAATTATACATGTAGAGAGTAATTATATAAGTAGAAAGTTTCCAAATTTCATTCTGGCTCTCAGAGTGCTATTACGGATAATGCAGTCTATCTTCAGTAATAATTTCAGTATTTCATTGTTTCAACATATTCCTAATATAATCAGCAGCCTCTCTATAATTTTATCAGTGAATCGATTTGAATACTCATATCAAAATCCTGATATTAAGGTATGTAATATTTCATATATAGAAGCTAAAAATTGAAATGTGGTAACATTTATATATAGTTCTAATTTTTCAATAGTTAAAAATTGTAGTTGATTATAAAATATTTTAGTAAATCAATTCCCATGCGAAGAAATCGAGACATTAATCTTTTCACCTTTGTAACATTCATATAAAAGGATTCAGATTGCTCAAAATTTACATTTATATTAGGTATAAGCTTTCTTGGTAAAGAAAATAAATGGATTACTACTCATACAACAAAAAGTATAATGGGTGGTGTGAAAATGTCTGCTAGAATTCTTCTGTGAGGTGTGGCTAAACTGTGAGAAACAGAATAGGACTTGAAATTTGGGAAATATTATGGTTAATATCTGACCTGAAGACTCTGAAATATACCAAATATAAGTACCTGGAAACCTTCACATAATAAAAATCCAGGTGACATTTCCAGACCCTGGCAATTAAGGGAAGCTTTACTTGAAAGGCCACAGAAACTTCTTCTAAGTGTGGGACCTTGAGAGATGAAAGTCTGGGATAAAGAAATGAAGAGAAATGAAATAATCTATTTTTGCAAATGTCAGGGACAAAGTAGTGAAAATGTATTGCTTGTCGGGAAGAAACATTAGCCCCTAAAAATGTTCAGATGGTATTAATAAATGAATTAAATTGCTTGTATTTCTTCAACATGAGCAATTTAATTTTGCAGTAGAAGAATGGAATCCAAGTACCTATTAGTCTCTGCAATGGCTTACCTGTTAGCAGTGCAGAATGGCCAGGCTGCCCTACCCTCAAAGAAGAGTAGCTGCTTTTGAAAAAGATCTGGATTCTCCCTTTGGCCAGACTCATGGCTCCTAGCAGCCTATGGCCCTGTCCCTGAGATAATCCAGGCTCCCTTGAGTTCCTGTCTGGAAAACTCAAGGGTACCAAAAGAATTTCCCATTGTTCCAATCAACATTTGATAATAGCCTCTTGACCTCCCTTTCTTAGAGCATTTTTTAAAAAATTACATACATTTGCAAATGCTTCCTCTATTCCTTTGAGATGTTTGTCTATCTCCTTCAAATCAGGAGTGTCCTTTTCAGGGTCCTGAAAGCTACTCCTCTGAAATGGCATCATTAGGAAGGGTTAAGGCCATGTCTCCCCATCTCTGTGGGAGGGTAACGGTCTAACATTGATAAGCTCCATAAGCAGACACAGTTGGCCTATCTGTATTGACACTGATCAGCTCTCATAACAACTTTTTGGAATTTTAAAATTCTCTGACTCTGCTGAGCTACAGACCACCCTCCAACTTCTCCCTCACCCTCCTTTTGGAGTACCGTATCACCTCCATACCAATCGAAGTCATGCTGAGTACACAATGGACCCTTTCCCACCGCAGCAGTTATAACTAAATAACATCTGTCTTTATTGCTTGTAACTAGTATCCAGCTTTGCTTATCTTTAGCAATTTTAGCTTCCCAATAATTCTGATTGTGTGCCTAATACACAGTAAAACTTTTCTATGAACAAATAATGGATGAATATTGAGAGAAATAAGAGATATGTAGAAAGGAGTCAGGGGAGGTGGTGGGGTTTTCTGATGAAATAAACGTATTTTACAAACCTGAAAGAGTGAAAAGCCTGAAAGTTCTGAATGAGGAATGGTGACTGACTACTTCAGGAGCTTGTTACAGAAGCAGTGAAACCAGCAGGTTAGCTGTGGGTCAGGGATAGTGGGTGCCTTAGAGGGACCAGTGGTGGAGAGCTGACATGGAATTAGAATCCCACTTTCCCACTGCCTCACTCATAGCATTCTCTTGCCAGGAGAGACCCAGCATCTTGGCACCTTAGGCTAAATATTTCCCTTGTATGTGGGGTGAAGACACAAAGTAAAATTATCTCCACAAGGTAAAGGAGTACAATTTTTTTAAATTTTTGTTGAAGGCAGATATTTATTTGTATTTAAGAGTGAATTTCATTTGTGAATGTACTAGACAAAAAGAGTTTGAGAAACCAAATTACTTTTACATTTTGAAAGCTTGCTATGAACTGTACATTGTTATAATCATGATGCTATGCTTAATAATAATGTAACCTTAGATTAAAACTGTGAGGCTGTTTGTTGACTAGAAAATGAGAATCATCTTTGTTTGAATGCATGCCACTCGGCCATGGGTGAAATACTGAACTTGCCTTGGTCTCTGCTACTTTAGAACTATCTATTTTAAAGATGTCAGCTATCACTTTATCTGAGACTATTTAGCAACTGTCAGAAATTATTTAATTTTATAAAGCATAGAAAGAAAAAACTTAGATTAAATTGTCAAATGTGTACAGTAAGCAATTTGGTTGAAACTGAGAACAAGATTTTTGAATCTGGGAAGAGTAAAAGCTAGAAACTATGATTGCATGTCTGTGAAGTTTTCCTCTCTGGCTAGGAAAGAGGGCTTGTTGTTCAACATAAACATCATTCCTTTGCTCTAGGGAAACTATGAAAATGTGCCATTAAGTTATGCAAGACCCTTTCTGGCATGAGAATATTTGAGAAGCTCAATAGGAGTTCCTCTGAGGCTCAGTTGCAACTCAATTGTTTCAAGTAATAGAGTGAAAGGTTAGCTGTTTAAGGAAGTGCCAAAACCTTTGAAATAGCTCTCTTTTCCTAATATACATGTAGGCCAAACTCTAATTAAAATCCGTCGTTGACTCTTGCGGAGACAAGTGCTTGTGTTCAAGCAGATATTCCTAGAAACCATGAGCTGGGGCTAGAAGAGCAGAGGGCAGAGTGTCATGGGCAGATCCGTGCCATTTCCAGAGAAGAGTGTTAAACTGTTAGGCACAGAGAAGAGGAGCAGAGACAAGTAGATTCGGGTGGTCATTGGTAGACTATCCATTTAATTCAACACCTTTCACTTTATTACTTGAAACTGTTGAGTTGCGGTTGTTGTTAATATAGATTTTAAGAGGAAAGAGAAACTGGAAGATCACACATGAAGGTACTGTGTTATAACTTAATTTGGAGGTTTTTCAGTGATATACAATACTAGTAAAATGTTTGCAGCTTCTGGCACAAATTGTAAACTGACTGAATTAGAAGAAATATATAGATAACTTTAAATTTTCTCTTAAATGATGAGGAAGCTGTATCTGGGATCATTTATTGCCAAAGTGGCAGATGATATTTTCAACAGAGTAGGGTATTTCAACTTTCTCATGTAATCTAAGTTTCTGTATTTTTTTTAGAGTATTTGATTACTTGGATGTTCTCTGTGAGAAACAGCAGTATCTAAACACATCTGTGATAGGACTGATGCAGATCAATACAGCTATAATATTGATGTTCTACTTCTGGCGTAAACTAAAGATCCCACCTCTGAAAGATCTATTGAGACCATCATAGGGAAAGGACTCTAAACTTGTCACATCTTGGAACAATATAAGTTAAACTCATTGTAAAGTGTCTTTGTAGTATTATTTTTAAAATTAATTTATTTATAAAATATTGCAGCCTTTCATAAGATGTCTAGGGAAGACTTAAGATGTGCAGTGGAGAAAGTTCTACATAACCTCTGGGCTTCTGCAAATCTCGTGAAGAGGTACTGATGCTTTGACTATAGACTCATTTTCATGATATTATATGTTAATAGCAAATAACATTGGAAGATAGAGATAATGTCTCCTTCCTAGGCAAAAAGAAAATTTGTTTCCTGACCAAGATAAGAAATGTAATAAATATGTCCCACTGAAACAAAAGGTGGGCATATTTGCAAGCATCCCTTCTCTAAGAAAGGGCGTTTCTTAAGCTGTTTTTCAAGCTGTTACACAAGCCCTCTGCTGATGCAGCATCAGCATCATCTCAGTCACTCCCCAAAGAGACTTGGAGGTAGAAAACCAGTGTGAGGTGAAGCTCACACTGCCTACAGTGCCATAAGCCGTGAATTCCTTTGTCTCTGAACTAGGATTCTCATGTCTTGTACCAACATCAAGAAATTGTGGCTGGCTAACTTGTTAGCTTAGAAATAGGGGAAAGTGTTAGATCCTTGTTAGTTCTCGATCATAGGATTCTTTCCTTCGGGCAGTAGGCACATGGAAACAGCTCCTCTTCACTTACAAAGAACACACAGTGATGACTGCACCTCAAGAGAGCCTCTCATATCTGACACTGCGGAGGGGATAGTGGAAGATTATGGTTTTGGTGAGAGCAATAACTCATGAGCATGAGTCAGAGATGATTTAGCCACCCCGTCTCCCAACACACACGTAATTCAAAGTAAAAGTTACAATTCATAAAATATATCAAGTACAAAAAGGCCAGCAAATCTTTTTTCCCCATTGTGGTAATTTTAATGGTTTTTCAAATAAATCAAAGATACATATTTATAAATAGATATTTTTATCAACTTTTTGGTGGTGATGCTTCGGGACTCTAATCACCTTCTGTACTGCTGGCGAGATGCGTTGGCTATAGGAGCTGCTGAGTAGCTGGAACATGGTTCCTGATGGTCATGATGACAGCTGCAAAGCTCAGTGGTTTAAATGTTTTGATGATTTTTTTCTTCCTTAGTTTCAGGAAAGGATTAATAAAACATTCTGTTAGAATATTTAATGGCACCTTGCTCACAATGTTACCCCTTTGCTGCTGATCTCTCTTATTTAACTCAATTCATATCAAATCTCTTCCATTTCTCTCATCTTACAGTGTACATCGATTTGCTATTCAAGCTCAAAATATTCCAACTAAACTCCTATGTTCACCTGTAAATCCGGTTTAATGCATTCAAATCCATCCAATCTGGCATTGAGGCCCATTGATAATATATCTGTAATCTTGTCCCATTGCATCTCACTATAAATGGCCTATTTAGAGTCCTTAACACTTCCTCTTTCAACTACTACCACGGCCTCCAAAAGTCTGGAGGCTCACCTCAGGTTACCCACCAACCGCATTCTTGCTTTCTCCTCAGCTAGCGTATTCCTTTTTTGTTTTTGTTTGCTTGCTTGTTTTTCTTTTTTGAGACAGTCTTACTCTGTCGCTCAGGCTAGAGTACAGTGGCATGATCTAAGCTCACTGCAACCTCCGCCTTCCAGATTCAAGTGACCCCAGCCTCTGGAGTAGTTGGGATTACAGGCGCCTGCCATGGCACCTGGCTAATTTTTCTATTTTTAGTAGAGACAGGGTTTCACCATTTTGGCCAGGCTGGTCTCGAACTCCTGACCTCGTGATATACCCACCTTGACCTCCCAAACTGCTGGTATTATAGGCATGAGCCACCGCACCCGGCCCCAACTAGCATTTTCTAAACTGTTGTTTCTACCATTCCCCATAATTCTCAACGTTCTGTCCTGCTGTAACCTGGATTGACACTCTAACCTCAGGCTGCTTCACTGGCCTAAGCTTCAGTCATAGCAGCCTAAGCTCGTGAGACATGTCCTTCTCCCATGGCAGCAAAACAGACGCATACTTCTTCTGCCCAGGAAGCACTTCCCTCCTTCATCAGATTGGCTAAACCTGTGCTTCTTCAATTCTTCACTCAAGCAGCACTCTTTCCTGGGAGGATTTTCATCTCTTCACCTGAGGGGATCCTTCTTCCAGATCTCATGTTGTTGTATATTTCACATTTTGTAGTCTCTTTGCATTGTGGTGGGCTTTATTTTGGGGTTTGCCATGTCCTGGCAGTAGTTTGGTGTCAATTATTCTTCATATCTCTAGTACATCCTAGATGGGCAACATGTTTACTGAAAAAAGTTTACATATATATATGTGTGTGTGTGTGTGTACATATATATAAAATTTTATGTATAATTTATTAAATGATTTTGATCCCAATCACATTTCATTCCTCATGTAATATGCTGTATTTTGTAATCATGTTTGTGGTTGGGTGAATGGGGAGGGGGTCCATTAAGAGCAGTAAACTTTATTTTGGAATCCAATAAATATTTACTATGATTAAAATATAAATATGTTTAACATGGAATCATGATGAATAAAAATCTTGAGTTCATTTTATGTAAGACATGAGTGATTGATTACTGTGGCACTCTCTGGGTCTTCCTTTTGCTGAGGGTCCTGCCTGTACTCTGAGATGCACTGGATGAGTGGTGGAGGGCAGTGGGCGCACCAACAGGCTCCACAGTGACAATTTCTTGTTTCTGCAGAGACCTTCTGGGGCCACCTTTCTGACAGGGGATTTTCTTTTGTTTCATTTTGCTTTCCTCTTGTAAGTGGAGAACATCTTTAGCTTCCTCCAGGGAACCGAGTGATGGAGCAATCAGGAGTTAGTTTTGTGATAATTACAGCTGTGTCAAAGCAGTGACGGGGAGAATTTGTAGAGAATCTCATTTACTCTTCTGGAAGCAGATCATTTCATGCAAGCACCACTTCACAGACTGATTTGCTCGAGTCTGTCTGTGCTGAATTTACAAAACAGAGCCATTTGTTTTTTTCCATTGCAAGTTTTCCTGGCTCATCAAGTAAAATCTAAATAATACCTTCATTTATTTGTCAGCACCTTGTTACATATATAACCTCTATTTTTCCATGCTTTACCATGAAGTGATTACTTAGAAAATAGTTAGTAGGAAACTTTCCACTCTTCTGAGTTACTTTATTTCACAAAGCCTGATGTCCAAAATCACCAACATTTTAAATATCCTGTTATAAAAAAAAACTGTAGTGATTAACAGTGAAAATGTACAAAATAATATTCTTTAACATGCTATTTCTGAGTATTAAAACCAAAAAAATTCATTTTTTTAATCTTATGTGTGTGCGTCTGTGTGTGGGGGTGTGTTCATAATTCTGTATTTCTTACGGTCAGAATTCAGGGGATTTTTCTATCCCAAGATAACCCTGCTCATTACCAATGAACTATCTGCAATGATTACTAATCCCTTGACAAACGACAGCTATTTTCTGAACACTATACATGTGTTATTTTATTTATTAATTTTGTAGACATCCAATTAAATTCTGGTTTGGTGAATATGCTGTACACAGGAAATATATACTACACATTGGAAAAATTAGTAAAATCAGGACCTTCAAAAATGCATCATTTCTTATGAAAGGTAGGTAAATATCTAAAGTACTTATTATAAATATGTAGTGGTAGGGGTTGTCTAAAAATATGCTGTAGAAGCAAACGTTGCATCTAATGACAAGCTAATACTATAATAGAATTAAGTGGTCAAGTAAAACTATGAAGCAGAGATAATGGCTAGCTGATCATTATGAAGTTATTAATCCCAATTACTGGGCAGATGAAGAAGTTAAAAAGCAAGTAAGTTTAAATAGATGGTGATATGAGAGAACATGTTAGAGCTCAAGAACTGCAAGTAATTTGACGAAAAAAGAGGAAAAGAGAAATGGAAAGTCAATGTGTCAAGGAGTATAAGTAAAGATCAAATTAAGAGCAAATATGTCATGGTAGGAAGTTTAGGAATATCAGAACAGACAAGTCACATATAGCAAACAGGGAATTATATTTTATAGATTTTTTTTATTTCCATGTGAAATCAAATAGAAAAAGAGAGTAGGCCGGGCACGGTGGCTGACGCCTGTAATCCCAGCACTTTGGGAGGCCGAGGCAGGCAGATCACCAGGCCAGGAGATAGAGACCATCCAGGCTAACACCGCGCAACCCCTCTACGAAAAATATAAAAAATTAGCCAGGTGTGGTGGCGGGCGCCTGTAGTCCTAGCTACTCGAGAGGCTGAGGCAGGAGAATGGTGGGAACCCAGGAGGTGGAGCTTGCAGTGAGCCAAGATCAAGTCACTGCACTCCAGCCTGGGCGACAGAGTGAGACTCCGTCTCCAAAAAAAAAAAAAAGGTAAAATTTCCTGTCAAAATTTTGTTATGAAATTAATATAAGATTATATGACAATTTCGAGTGTCAGGCATTAGCAATGGGAAACTATTTCGAGAAAGTAAAAGTATTTTTCGATGTATTTAAAAGCACGTGTTTATATATTATGTTAAGCCAGGTATAAGCCTATTTGCTTTATAAACATTTACTTCTTTATACTCCTTAAAATAATCATATTATTATCATTCTCTCCCATTTATAGATGAAGGAACATAAATAGACAGATGAAGTAATTTCGCTAAGGCTTCACACCTGGTGAATGAAAGAGCCTTGGGTTTGAAGCCTGGTAGTGCAGCACTAGTATGTTCCCTTAACTGCAAAACCATGCTGTTTTTCAGGTTTAATCTTCTTTTTAAGTGAAGTGTAGCAGAGAAGAAAGATCCTGGGCTAACTTTCTGATAACTGATTGAGCAAAAGTTACTAGCTGCTTATAATTAACTGGAATAGAGTGCCCACAAAATAAACTAGATTTGGGATACATTTCAGATGTACTTAAGAATCTATCACAGCACTTTAATGTCTTTAGGTTAAAGACAGAAGTGTGAGGGAAAAAAATGTTGAGAAAAGCAGTTTGAACTGCATACACAGGTTTAAGGGCTGCAATTTCACTCAATTGAAAAAACAATAGAAATAGTAATATGAGGAAAAAGCACATGTTGGAATTTCTGTTTCCAGCCAGTGTGGAGTAATAAAGACTTAACTTTTCATCTAGTCATTAAAAAAAATAAAAACTAGACTTAATATTTAGCACAACTCATTGCAAAATGAAGAACTGTGACCCCTGAGAAAAGAGAAGCACAGGAGAGGTACCCTGTTGTCCAAGCAGTCTCCTTAGAACCATTACTATCAAATTCTTGGAGCCCAAGATAGGGGTTATCATGGTTTCCAGAGGTGGAGTTGAGATTCTGGGGTGACAATTGTAGCTGAAATTTTCAGGCAGAGTACCAGAGGAAGCTAGCAGAAAATGCTTTCCAAAAATCTTCCTACAAGTCTTTTTGACTATGTGGCTAAATACAAGCTACCTGTGCATAAGGTGAAACTCCAAAGGCTGGGAAAGATTAACCTGAGAGCCTTAGGCTGCAAATGTTCCAAAATTCACCCAAGCGAGAAGACATTTAAACCCACCAGACAGAAAGGAATATACTTGGTTAAATACCTGCATTCAGAAAAGACTCAAGAAAGTTCACATTTTAATAGTAGGTCACAACTAGCCTTAGAATAAATGCTAACACAAAATGACCAAAATCATCAGCACTTGCCAGAATGAACTTTAATATCCATTAAGAAAAATGCTATAAAATGCAGAATATTCAAAGCATTTGACATCAGTCAAAATTTTTTATATTTGCAAAGAAATTCTAAAATGTGACCCATAATTAGGACAAAATCAAATCATAAAAACAGATGCAAAAATGAAAGAGGTGAGACAAGGATTTTGAATTAACTATTAATATTATAAATGCACAACAGGATTTACAAGCAAATATAAACATAGTGAGGAGATGAATGACAGCCATAAAAATGGAATTTCTAGATCAGAAAAAGAACTGGGTGTGACTAAGAGAAGATTAGAAAATACAAAAGAAAATAGCAGTGTTTTTGAAGACAGATCAATGAAAAATATCTAAGATGGAGTGATGAGAGAGAAAAGTTCCATTCCCCCTCCTTCAGTGACAAAACTGGAGCCTGTATTGCATCTCTGTGACCCACTGAGAGTCTCACTAATGTTCACATTATACACCCACCCCACCTCATCTCTCTTTCTATTTCTTACACACACACACACACACACACACACAAAAACACACACACACACACACATTCTCTCTCTCTCTCTCATTAGAAAATAAGAAGGTGATCCACGTCTTTTCTGCATTCTGGCAAACATTTATTATTTCTGCTGGTCGATGTAGATAGCCTGTAACTATGTCTTGATTATTCTTCTCCAAATGCCATCCCTAGAAAGTGCTGCCTATTCATTACTGATTTGCCAAATGCTTCCATCTTGCTTTTCTGTCATTACTCTGTCAAGCAAATTAACAATGATTCTAATGTACATCCAGAAGTAAACTTTATATTTGAAATTATAGAATATTCCTCATTTGTCAGTGAAATACGTCATAAAGCACATTTGAAACTATGGGTATCAAAATTGGAAAAAAATATTCAGTTTATAATTGAGAAATATGACTGCCACTACCTTTAATTAAGTGATCATTCAACCTCCCCAATATTAAGACAAACTGACCTTTCTTCCCTTCATTGATGGACTGAGAGGGACACATCAACTAAGTAGCAGTCCTGCTAAATGTTTAGACTCTAGTCATGAGAAATCAATCTAATGAATGCAAATGGAGGGATATAAGGCCTGAAGTTGTAAAATATCAGTGTTTTTAATTTCGATGTACTAAACAAAGAAAACTTCAGGCCAAAAAAAATGGAAAATACAAAGAAACAACAGAAAGATAGAACATTATTGCACAAATGGAAGAAAACTATGTGGAATGCATATAACATAATTGGATCAGTGTTACATTTCCTGAATGTTGCATTGGATGTGGTTATGTAGATGAATCTTCTTGTTCTTAGGAGATATATACTAATGTATTTTAGCATGAAGCAATAGAGTGAAAGCTAGATCAACATGGCAAAATGTTAAGAACTGAAGAATTTTGTCATTTTCATGAATAGAATGATACTGAGATATAATATGAACCATAAATAAATAAACATGTATGTGTGTATATACATATTTTAGATATATATATATACACACACACACGCACAGAGAGAGAGAGAGAGAGAGAGTATACAGAGAGAAAGAGAGAGGGAAAAAAAGAGAGAGAAGAGAGAGAGAGAGGTACATGTATTTGGTTCTGCCCCTGATTCCTGACACAGAGCTGCTGAAACCCTTGTATTGTATTAATAGCAGAGATGCTAGGAGAATCATTTACTCTACTATTTGTTCTTTAACTCCAGTTCCTGACACATAGCTCCTAAGACCTTTGTAATTTCCCGAGTGATAGGAGCACCTTTCGTTCTAATGGGGTGGCTCTCAGTGGTTGGGGCTGGTTGCCAAGGAAATCATTTGTGTGATTTGGGGGTTGGAACTTTCAACCCCCACACTCCAACCTCTGGGGAGGAGAGAGGAAGTGAAGGTTGAGTTGGTTATCAATGACCAATTATTTAGTCAATCACGACAATACAATTTCATTAAACCCCCAAAGGGCTGGATTCAGAAAGCCTCCAGATTCTTGAACAGGTGGCAATGTCTTGGGGGTGGGCCCAGAGAGGGCATGGAAGTTCCGCCCTCCTTCCAAGCTTCCTTGCTCTGTGCATCTCCTCTGTCTGGCTGTTCATCTGTGACCTTTGTAATATTATTTATAATGAATAGATAAACACAAGTATTTCTCTGAGTTCTGTGGAAGACTTCAACAAATTAATTGAAGCCAAGGAGGGCATCATGGAAACCCCAGATTTATGGCAGTGTGGTCAGAAATACAAGTTCTCCTGGAACTTGCAACTGTCATATGAAGTGGGGGCAGGCTTGTGAGACTGAGCCCTTAACCCTATCCCCTGAAAGACAGTGTCAGAATTTAGTTAAATAATGGAAAACCCAGCTGGTCCCTGCTATAGAATTGCTTGGTTTGTGGGGAAAAATACTCATACATTTAATGTCAAAAGTGTTCCGCAAGTATTGAGAGGGGTGAGTGGAAAACACTTTGTTTCCCATTTCTTACAAATGAGAGCACACAATATCTTAAGATGTCTGTTCTTTCCAAATTTATATTCAAAATTAATGCAATCCAAAGCAAAATGTTATCCGATTAGCTTTAGAGACTGACAAATTGTAAAGTTATTAACAAATACAGAGGAGCTAAGATAGTTAAAACAAAGTTGAAAAGAACAAAGTGTTATGACGAAATAACGTAATTTCAGGATTTACTATACAGCTACAATAATCAACATCATATGTCATTGGCAGAAGGATAGATACATAGATCAGTGGAGTAGAATAAAAAGCCTAGAAAGAAATCCATTTATATGTGAACAATTAAATTTTGACAAAACTCATACTTATCTAACACAGAAAAGTTAGTCTTTTAAAAAATACTTGGAACAACTAAGTATTCATAAAAAAAAAAACTCAATCTTTACCTATCATCACATATAAAATTGACTTGAAGGTGATCAAACCTTAAACTTAAATCTGTAAATAAAAAAGTCTACAAAAATGTGGGATAAAAATTTTTGTCCTTGGTATAGCCAAAGATTTCTTTGCTAGAATATAAAATGCATTGGTAACTTAAAAATTATAAATTGTACTTTATAGAATTAAAGCATAAATACTCCCAAAATGCCCACTGGCACCCACTGATAATACTACACTGATTATTTTGAAAATATAGATGAAATGGATGATATTTTCTGGGAAAGCTAATTAATAAAAACAATACATCAAAAGCAGAAACCTATATAAACTATGAAACAAATTGGGCTAATTAATGTCAAAAATTTTAAACAAAGGTAATTCCCATATTATTCTGAGAAAACTTTTAACAGACTGTAAAATTCTCAGGTTATAAGCAAAATGTTCTGTATTATTGAAAAAGTTGGAAAACTTCCTGATTTATTAAGGAATACCAGAATAACCTTGACACCAAAAACTGACAGGATGAGCAATGAAACTCTAGATATATCTTACTGTTGAATATAGTTGCCAACACTTTAATTTAATTCTAACAAATCAAATTCAGCAGTATATTAAAATTATGGCAAAGTGCAATTTATTCTAAGAACAAAAGTCTTGATTCCATGTTAATTTTTTCTTTTTGTAATTTACAGCTGCACCTCTCAGCACTTTCTGAAGTTTTTGCCCTCATAGGGTAACATTTGTATTAGTGAGAGGTATACATCGGCTGAATTTCTTTATTTAAAACGTTCATAAAGTAGAAGAGGGCTAAGAGTAAAAACAAAGTAGAAAAGCCTTTTCATTTCTTTCTGCTCTTCCTTCACTTCTTTTGCATGTGCAGCTACCCCTCACATCCTGTGCCTATCCATTCCTAGGTAAAGATTACCTTACAACTTTTCCTGTGCAGTTCACCATTTCCAGGGTGCCTCCAATTAAAGAAATGCTAGTCTAGCTGCAGTTCCCCAAGGTAAACTAAAAAATATCCTATATGATTACATTGTTCCCAATCTGTTCTGAACAAATGATAATGGTTTCAGTGTTTAATACACTTATTTTTTATGTTACCAGGAGAATGCAGGTCAGGGATTATGGGCATTAATATTCAGATAATTTCAGTTATTTCCCAACTGATATATCCTAGGTGCAGCATGTTCTCTAGTAATCTTCTTTAAAAATACAATCTTATTTTGGTGCAGAAATCATTTTTAATAATTTGCCTATTGTATTGTTGAACTATGTCTTTGCAAAATGCATTATGAACTAATTCGAATTTAGCAAAAGACACATGTACCCAAGCTTAAGAAATACCACAAGTAGTAGTATTCACATGTATCTTTTCTAATCAAATTATCATACCTCAATTTTCCACCAAAGAGTCAAGTGTTGATTTCACATGCATTTTTATCACTACATCAAATATGTCACAATCATATGTAGCATTATTTTGCATGCTTCTAAACTTCATAAAAATGCTATCATACTGCATGTTTCTGCTGACAATTTGCTTTATTCTACCCAACAGGGTTGTTTTTTCCGTAAGATTTTTCTAAGTTAATATTTATAGCTTTACAAATGTATTTTCACAATGCATAGTTCTTTATTATATCAACAATTTAAAGTGTTGATTTGCCTGTTGACAATTTAGGGCATTTATAGCTACTATAAAGGGTGTTACAATGATCATCTCTGCATATGTCACTTTGAGCCACACAAGCAAGAATGTTTAAGCAGTTGCATTGTTTAAACAGTGGAAACATGCATCTTCAGCTTCCAAATTTATTGATGAACTTCTCTACATAGAAGTTGGGTAATTTTTACAACCTTTATTATGTGTATTTTCAACTAAGTTTCTCTTTGCCATATTTCTCTTCATTCATCACTCCCAGGAATTCCTTCCTTTTTTTATGTGACTTTTCTATGTGAACACATGTCCTAAAATGGCTGTAATCGTTATAGGAGTGTGTCCATCCTGCTTCCATGGGCGAGACGCAGGAGCTGGGGATTGGTTCCAAAGTACAAGTAATTCTTTTGGGTGGAGTCAGGATGTCAAGGTGAGTGCTTCGTACCCCTATTCAGAGGTATCTATCAAACTACATTTTGGCCTTCATCTTTTTTAATCCACTGCTGTTTAAATTCAAGGGTCTGTGCTATAGAGTTCTGTCACTTCTTTTTGTAAATGAGATAATCTGTAGTTTACCTTAACACAGCTCCATTTAACCACTCTTTTATGGTAGGATTATAGCCACAGTATAGTGTTAAATATTTGCGTCAGTAGAGATGTTTGCATTAAGTTTATTCATAATGTTTTAAAAACTCATAAAGCAGAAGAGGTCCAAGAAAAAGAGCTAATCTCCCTAATCTTTATACACTTATGAAAGGATTCTGTTCACCTTCATATGTATCTGTACTATTCTTCTAACCCAAGCCATTACAATATTCCAATTACCTTGTCTCTATGTTTTTCCTAGTACTCAATTGCATTAGCAAGAATTTTCAGTACCATATTAAAAATAAATAAGCTAAATAACATAAAGAGTGAGCAGGCTTGCTTTGGCCCTGATTCAGTGGGAATAACCTCTATTGTTTCATTACTTAAGTGACAATTTTGCTAAATTTGGGGCTGAGGTAAAGGTTAAGTAACAGCAAACCTGTCTTTTCTTTTAAAAAATTCTAATATGAGGGTTTATTTATTTATATTTTTAACTTCTATTTTAGGTTTGAGGGTACATGTGAATATTTTTTATATAGGTAAACTCATGTCACAGTTTGTTTAACAAATTATTTCATCACTCACGTACTAAGCCTAGTACTCAGTTATTTTTTCTACTCCTCTCCCTCCTCCCACCATTTGCCCTGCAATAGGCCTCAGTGTCTGTTGCTCCCTTCTTTGTGTTTACGTGTTCTCATTTAACTCCCACTTCTAAGTGAGAACATCCGGTATTTGGTTTTCTGTTCCTGCGTTAGTTTGCTAAGGATAATGGCCTTCAGCTCTATTCATGATCCTGCAAAGGACATGATCCTATTCATTTTCTTTTTTTTTTTTTTTTTTTTTTCTTTTGAGACAGAGCCTCCCTGTGTCCTCCAGGCTGGAGTGCAATGGTGCGATCTGGGCTCACTGCAACCTCCGCCTCCCGTGTTCAAGTGATTCTCTTGCCACAGCCTGCTGAATAGCTGGGATTACAGGCATCCACCACCATACCCAGCTACTTTTTGTAGTTTTAGTAGAGAAGGGGACTCACCATGTTGGTCAGGCTGGTGTTGAACTCCTGACCTCTGGTAATCTGCCTGCTTCAGTCTCCCAAAGTACTGGGATTACAGGTGTGAGCCACCACGTCTGGCCAATCCCAGTCATTTTTATTGCTGCATAGTATTCCATTGTGTATATGTACCACATTCTCTTTACGCAATCTGTCACCGAGGAGCATTTAGGTTGATTCCTTGTCTTTGCTATTGTGAATAGTGATGCAGTGAACTTTCATATGCCTGTGTCTTTACGATAAAATAGTTTATATTCCTCTGGGCATATAATGAATAATGTATAATGTAATGGTATTTCTGTTTTTGCTCGTTGAGGAATTGCCACACAATTTCACACAATGGTTGAACTAATTGACGCTCCCATCAACAGTGTATAAATGTTCCCCCAGGATCTGTTATTTTTTGACTTTTTAATAATCACCATTCTGACTGGTGTGAGATGATATGGCCTTATGATTTTGATTTGTGTTTCTCTAATAACCAGTAAAATTTAGCTTTTTAAAATATGATTGTTGGCTACATGTATTTCTACTTTTGAGAACTTTATTTTCATGTCCTTTGCCCATTTTTTAATGAGGTCATTTGTTTTTCTCCTGAAAATTTGTTTAAGTTCCTTATACATGCTGGATATTAGACCTTTGTCCAATGGATAGGTTTCAAAAATTTTCTCCCATCCTGTAAGTGGTCTGTTTACTCTGTTGATAGTTTATTTTGCTGTACAGAAGCTCTTAAATTTAATTAGATCCCATTTGTCAATTTTTGCTTTTGTTGTGATTTCATTTGGTGTCTTTGTCATCAAATCTTTGCCCATTACTCTGTCCAGGATGGTATTGCCTAGGTTGTTTTCCAGGGTTTTTATGTTAGGTTGGTGCAAACATAACTGCAGTTTTTGTCATTGAAAGTAATGACCAAAACCACGACTACTTTTTTGCACCAACCTAATAGTTTGGGGTTTTACATTTAAGTCTTTAATCCATCTTGAGTTGATTTTTGTACATGGTGTAAGGAAGGGGTCCAGCTTCAATCTCATGCATATGGCTAGCCTGTTATCCCAGCATCATTTATTGAATAAGGAGTCTTTACCCCATTGCTTGTTTTTGTCAGCTTTGTAGAAAATCAGATGGGTGTGGGTGTGCAGCCTTATTTCTGGGCTCTCTATTCTGTTTCATTGGTCTATATATCTGTTTTTGTAGCAGTACCATGCTGTTTTGGATACTGTAGTCCTACAGCAAGTTTGAAGTTGGGTAAAGTGATGCCTCCAGTTTTGTTCTTTTTGCTTACGGTTACCTTAGCTATTTGGGCTCTTTTTCGGTTCCATATAAATTTTAATTTTTTTTTTTTTTTTTTTTTTTAGTTCTGTAAAGAATGTCATGGGTAGCTTGATAGAAATAACATTGAATCTGTAAATTGCTTTGGGCAGTATGGCCACTTTAACAATATTGATTCTTCCTATCCATGAGCATGAAATGTTTTTTCATTTGTTGGTGTCTTCTCCAATTTCTTTGAGCAGTGTTTTGTAATTCTCATTGTAGAGACCTTTCACCTCCCTGGTTAGCAGTATTTCTAGTTATTTGATTCCTTTTATGGCAATTGTGAATGTGATTGTCTTCCTGATTTGGCTCTTGGCTTGGCTGTTGTTGGTGTATAGGAATGCTAGTGATCTTTGTACAGCGATTTTGTATCCTGAAACTTTGCTGAAGTTAATCAGCTGAAGGAGATTTTGGGCCAAGACTATGGGGTTTTCTTGATATAGAATCATGAGATTGAGGGCATTTGACAACAACAAATAATATTTTCCTGCAGTCTTTCAACATTTAAGGAATTATCATCCAATGTTTTCATTATATTTCAATGTAGTTTATTATTTTTTACCAATATATTGCTAGAATCTGTTTAATAACTTTTGTCATTGTTGCATGATGTTGTTACATTTTGGTCTTTTACTTCAGTGTTATGCAATTAACATCAGTTTGAGGTATAAATATTATATTTGATTAATAAAAATAATTAGAAGCATTTTTTACGTTGTTCTCTAGATAATTTTAAGCAGCATTGAGATTATCCAGACCTTAAAATGCTTGAAAAATTCCCTGGGGAATTCATCTGGCTCTGGCACTTTTTTTTTGAAATAGGTATTTTTACCTGTCTCCATTTCATCTCTATTAATTGGCATCCAATTGCCACAAATTAGCTCAATGTTTGAATTTTACTGGGGCTGATTTTGGTAAATTAAATTTTACTTTGAATTTTTAAATTTTATCTGCATTTTAAAAATGTTCTTATTTTTATAATAACTTTGTTTAAGTCAATGACTATTCCCCTTCCAATATATTTTTGAAGTATTTTTACTTTTTTCTTGATTCTCCTCTTTTTGCTGGCATTCTGTATTGCTTTTACACAGAATAAAATTTAGTTTAAGTTTTGTTTTTCTATTTTTATATATATTATTTTCCGCATTTACTTTTTAAATTTGAATTATAACTTTTCTAGATTATTCAGGTATGCATTTAGTTCATTTACTTTTATTAGTTAATATTGAACAATAAAGCATTTAAAGCTATACATTTTATTTGGTGATTGCTTCTATTTTATATAAATTCATATAGATAGTGTTTCATTGTCATTACTTCTCAGAAATTCTACAATTTTACTTTATATTGACTCACTTTTCCCAAAAGTTGTCTAGTAGATTTTCCCCTGATTCTGATTTCCTGATGGAATAATCTCTGTTTTTTGCTTCACTTTTGACCGTTAGTACTGCACTATAATTATAGAAAATTGTTTGTATTATTCCCAGATTATGGCATTCTTAGGTTTTCTTGTTGTCCTAATATTTGATTAATTATTGTGAATGTTCTATGTGCAATGAGAGAAGTTTTATTCTTTAGTAAAGTCATATAATATCTATATGTACATGCATGAAGCCTACATTTAGTTAGATTAGTAACATTTTATATTTTCATACTTAATCTTGTTGCTCTGACCTTTTATGCGATAAAAATGGGATGATAAATTCTGCTATTGTGAGTACTTTTCTATTTCTCTTTTCATCTTAAATACTTCCTTTTTTTCTTATAATTTTGAATACATGTGACTTGATGCATAGATATATATCAAGGTCAATGGTAACTTTTAGCATTGACAAGTATTCTTTTTTTCATTTAAATTTATAAAGCATAATTTGGTTGGGTGTGGTAGCTCATGCCTGTAATCCCACTACTTTGGGAGGCCAAAGTGGACAGATCACTTGAGGTCAGGGGTTCAAAACCAGCCTGGCCAATATGGCAAAACCCTGTCTCTACTAAAAATACAAAAATTATCTGAGCATGGTGGCCACACCTGTAATTCCAGCTACTCTGGAGGCTGAGGTGGGATAATTGCTTGAACTCGGGAGGTGGAAGTTGCAGTGAGCCCAGATGGTGCCATTGTACTCCAGCCTGGGTAATGGAGTGAGACTCTGTCTCAAAATAAATAAATAAATAAATAGATAAATAAATAAATAAATAATTTAAACTTTTTTGATGCTGGATTTCCTATGAATAATTGTGTTTTTAATAGGCCTGGAATATCTGCCCATCTTTTGTTTAGGTCGAAATCCCTTTGTCTATTATTTGTCTCTCATATATAGCACACAGTTGGATTTTACTTATTAAGCAAATTTGAAGATAAACCACTTTTAATGAAAGAGCTGTGCTCATTTACATCAATTGATATGAATGACATATTTGGTTCCAAAGCTTTTGTAATATTTTTAAAGCTTTATTGAGGTATACTTGGCCTAAATAAATTGCATATACTAAAATAAACAGTGTGAGTGATAAACTTTGACATGTGAATATACTCTTAAATCATCCCCACTTTGAAGACACAACACATACATCGCCTCGAGGTTCCTCCTGTCTCCTCCTAATCTTATCATTGATGTCCTCTTTCCCACCAAATGCCATTCAAAATTACCTATTGATCTATTTTGTCACTGTAGATTAGTTTGCATTTTCTAGAATTTTCTGGAATTAGAATTCTAAAAAGTATGATTTTTCACCTTTTAAATACAACACAATGATTTTGAGGTTTATCCATATCCTGCACATCAGTAGTCCATTTCTTTTTATTGTTTTGTGGTATTCCATTGCACGAATACATGACAGTCTCTCTATCCACATGTTAGTGATAAAAATTGTTTCCAATTTTTTGGCTGTTACAAATAAAGTTGCTGTTAATATCACTGCACAAATTTTTTTATAGAAATAAGCTTTTTTCTTCTTCTCTGGGGTAAATATCTAGGATGAGACTTGCTTAACTATGTGGTAGGTTTATGTGTAATATTTAAATACACCACCAAACTTGCCTATATTGTCTCACCTCTTCTCATTTACATTATCAGTATAGAAGAACTTTAGTTCCTTCATAGTCTTATAAACACGTGGTATTGTCAGTCTTTTTAATTTTAGCTTCTTTAGCGGGTATGTAAGTCATACCTCATTCTGGTTTTAAATGGCATTTCCATACTGATTAATATGTTGAGTATTTGTATATATGCTTATTTACCATCCATATATTTTCTATATAAATTGTTCAATGTATCTTTTCTATTTTAAGAGTATTGATTTTTATGATTATGATTTTTTTGAGAGTTCTTATATATTCTGGATACAAGTCTTTCTTCAGGTATGTAATTGGCAAATGTTTTTGTTTCATATGTGATTTTTCTTGATTGTTAATGGTGTTATTTGAATAGCAGGCTTCTTAATTTGATGAGGCACAGGTTATCCTCCTTTTTCTTAAAAAAATGTTTATGGTGTATCTAAAAATTCTTTCTTTAACCTAATGATGGTCACAATTTTTTTCTCCTGTAAATTTTTCTAGAAGTTTAATTCTTTTAGGTTTTATATTTGGGTCTCAGAACAACTTTGAGTTATTCAATGGATTGGAGTTTTGTTTACTTTTCTGTTTAAGTTTTTGTTTGATTGCTTGTACATAGTTATCCAATCGTTTCAGCACTATTTATTGAAGAAATCATCTTCTCTTTACTGAATTGCCTTAGCACATATGTCAAAAATTTCCAGATGTACAGGGACCTATTTCTGGATTCTATATGCTGTTCTACTGATTTATTTGCATATATTTACACTAAAATTGAATGGACTGGATTACAGTAATTTAATAATTAATATTGAAATCAAGTGGTATTTGTCTTCCAAATTTATTTATTTTGAAACAGGTTCTCACTCTGTCACCCAGGCTGGAGTGCAACAGTGCAATCATGACTCATTGTAGCCTCAGCCTCCTAGGCTCCAGCAATCCTTCACCTCTATCTCCTGAATAGCTGGGACCACGGGCATGTGTCACCATGCCCAGCTAATTTTTGTAATATTTTTTGTACAAACAGGGTCTTGCTATATTGCCCAGGCTGGTCTCAGAAATAAGATTTCTGAGGGTTAAGTGAAAGTGATGTTTACGTAAATAACTTGAGAAATGAATTGAGTCTGTAAGACTAGAAGCAACAAAATCTGCATATACATATTGTACTCTATTGACAAAGTTGCTCCCTACGGGGTTACGGGTGAACAATTCCACAACCACTAAATATGCATCTGAGATTGAAAAATTAAGTAACTTGCTGGCAGATGGTATGAGCCAGGTTTGGTGGAAGGTTACAGACAAGGAAGGGGTATGGCTAGAATAATGTATGTCATACTTCATTACACTTCATTAGAGTTGGAGACATTAGCATGGATGCATACTTAGCTTAATATATAGATGAATATAATAAACATGTTTATAGAAGTGTCTATATACACTGATTAATATATACGTGTATATTTTCCTGCTTTTTCAGCCAAGAAAGCCTAGAAGCAATGATATTTGACAGCAAGAAGTACATCCTACCCACAGATCTTGTTTTCTAACAGGATCCTCCAATGAAAAGCAACAGGGGTCTTTTTTTCCATGGTTTATCTATTGCTATATTGTAGAGTTGGGGTAGAAACTGCCAAATTTGAACCTGGATTATCGTGTAGTGCCAATAACTAAAGGAGTGTTCAAACAAAAATAATGATGGCATATATCAAAAACGCAGAGGAGCCAACAGAATGAACTTCAATTGTCAAAACTTGAATAATTTGAGCAACAAAACAAATAACATAGTATTAGAGTACAAGTCAAAGGTAAATATCCTTGAGTATATGCAGATATAAGAAAATATTTGTCATGCCTATAATCCCAGCACTTTGGGAGGCCGAGGTGGGTGGATCATGAGGTCAGGCGTTTGAGATCAGCCTGGCCAACATAGTGAAACCCTGTCTCTACTAAAAATACAAAAGTTAGCTGGACATAGTGGCACATGCCTGTAGTCCCAGCTACTTGGAAGGCTGAGGCAGGAGAATCGCTTGAACCCAGGAGGCAGAGGTTGCAGTGAGCTGAGAGCATGCCATTACACTCCAACCTGTGTGACAGAGTTCTAGCTCAAAAAAAAAAAAAAAAAAAAAAAAAAAAAGCACTTGAACAAATAAATAAATAAGAAATGATAGACAAATCTCCCATGTGGTAAAACTTCAAACAGTTTACGTAGACATTCCCCACTCAAGAGGTGATATATCTCCCCACCACTTAGGAGTAGGCTACACATATTGACATTCTTCTAAAGAGTACCATACAGAAAGGGTAATGGAGATTAAATTTATAGTGTAGAAGCCAGGCCAACGTTACCTAAGACATATGACCAAAGATGGCAATATAACTGATAAGTCAGGATCATAGCACATACTCTTGATACAATGTAGTCATTCTTCTAATAAATCATAATTCCAGGCTATTTATGAGAAAACCCCAGACAAATCTTAATTGAGGACCATTTTACTAAAACTGACAATATTTCCCAAAATGCTTAATGTCATCAAAAACAAATGAAAATATGAGAAATTGTCAAATCCAAGAGATGGCTAAGGAGACATAATGATTAAATAAAATATAGTGTCCTGGATAGGATATTGGAACATCAAAAGGACACTAAATAAAAGCCAAGTAAATATTAACAATGTACACGCTTTGCTTAATAGTGTGCCAATATTAATTCACTTGTTGTGTCAAAGATACCACCATAATATGATATATTAACAACAGAGGACATACAGTGCTGGGTATGTGAAATTTCCTGTACTATCTTTGCAAATGTCTGCCTAAACTACTCCTAGGTAAAAGTCTGTCTAAAAACAAACAAACCAAAAGCAATTTCAAATGCTTAATATACCACATAGATTATTATCTGCTGAAGAAATTCTGCATAAATGGTTATCGATCTTATTAATAAGGCAGTACATCTGAGAGATGCTTAAAAGTGCACCAATGTTTATGTTTCAGGATATCAGCAGGGTTGATTTTTGAAGTTATCAGTTTATATTAGGAATAATGTGTTACCAAAATACAGAAAAGTCTGTCAATTTTAAAGCAAAATATGTCTCTCTTGAACATGAGGGGAACAATCGGGAATTGAAGCTATAATTGAAGAATACATTCAAAACCTACAAGGCATTAGCATACTATGCAGCAATGTCTCCAAAAAAGTGTACATACTGTATTATTTCTATATGATAATTTATATTTAACCGTATTCTATGTATTTTACATTGAAACTTTTAAACACCACATTTCACTGATTTAAGACTAGATTAATGTTAAAAGTTTTACATAACCAAAAGCAATATACAGACTCAATGTAATCTATATCAAAATCCCAATGACATTCTTCACATAATAGAAATAGCAATCCTAAAATTTATATGGAACCACGAAAGACCTAAATAGCCAAAACAATTCTGAGAAAGAAAAACAAAGTTGAAGGCAGCACACTGCCTCATCAGAATTATATTACAAAGCCTTAGTAATCAAAAAAGAGTATGGTACTGGCACAAAATCAGATGCATAGACCACTGGAACAGAATAGGGAGCCCAGAAATAAAACCAAACATATGCAATTAACTAATTTTTGAAAAGGTCACCAAGAGGACACAGCAGGGAAGAGAAACAGACATACCTTGGTTTTATGGTGCTTTGCTTTATTTTACTTCATATATATTGCATTTTTTAAATGAAATTTTGGGCAACCTTGCATCAGGTAATTCTATCAATGACATCTTTCCAAGAGCATGTGCTCACTTTATGTGTCTGTGCCACATTTTGGCAATTCTCACAATATTTCCAACTTTTTAATTGTTACTTTAACTTTTATGGTGATCTGTGATTTGTTATCTTTGATATTACTATTGTAATTGTTTTGGGGTGACACAAACTGTGCTCATATAAGATAGTGGACTAAATTGGCAAATGTGTGTGTGTGTTCTGACTGCTCTACCAATCAGCCATTTCAACTTTTCTCTCCATATCCTTGTTCCTCCATCTTCCCTGAGACACAATAATATTGAAATCAGGGCAATTCATAACCCAACAATGGCCTCTAAGTGTTTGTGGGGTAGAAATAGTCACATGCCGCTCATTTTAAATCAAAGCTAGACATGATTAAGCTTAGTAGGCAAGATAGGCTGAAAGCTAGTTTTCTTGCACAAAACAGTTAAGTTGTGAATGCAAAAGAAAAGTTTTTTTAAAAAATCAAGTGTTACTCCAGTGGACATAGAAATAATAAGAAGTGAAACAGCCTGATTTAGTGGTCTGGATAGAAGATCAAATCAGCTACATTTCCTCAAGTCAACATCTAATCCAGAGCAAGGTTCCAACTTTCTTCAATTCTATGAAGGCTGAGAGAAGTAAGGAAGTTGCAGAAGAAAAGTTTGAAGCCAGCAGAGGTTGGTTCATGAGGTTTAAGGAGAGAAACTATCTCTATAACACGAAAGTGAAAGGTGAAACAGCAAGTGCTGGCGTAGAAGCTGCAGCAAGTTTTCCAGGACATCTAGCTAAGATCACTGATGAAGGTGGCTACACGAAACAGGAGATTTTTAAATGTAGATAATAGAGTCTTCTATTGAAAGAAGATGCCATCTAGGGCTTTCATAGGACTTTCAGAGGAGAAGTCAATTCCTGGCTTCAAAGCATCAAAGGACAGGCTGATTGTCTTGTTAGAGGCTAATGTAGTTGGCAAGTTTCAGTTGAAGCCAATGCTCATTTACTAATTCGAAAAAGCTAGGGCCCTTAAGGGGCCCATAAAAGCTAGGGCTCTAATGCTAAATCTACTGGATCAGTGCTCTATCAATGGAACAACACAGCCTTGATGACGCACATCTGTTTATAACATGGTTTGCTGAATATTTTAAGCCCTCTGTTGAGACCTACCATTCAGGAAAAAAAAATTTATTTCACAATATTACTGCTTATCGATAATGCACCTGGTAACCCAAGAGTGCTGATTGAGATGTACAGGGAGATGATTAATGTTGTTTTCACAACTGCTAACATACTGTGTATTCTGTAGCCCATGGATTAAAAAGTAAGTTTGACTTTCAAGTCTTACGATTTAAGAAATACAATTTACAAGGCTATAGCTGTCATAGATAGTGATTCCTCTGCTGAATCTGAGCAAAGTAAATTAAAAGTCCTTCAGAAATAATACACCATTCTAGCTGCCACTAAGAACATTAGTGATTCATGAAAGAATGTCAAAATATCAATATTAACAGGAGTTTGGAAAAAGGTGATCCCAACGCTCATGGATGACTTTCGTGTTGCTCAAGACTTCAGTGGGGGAAGACACTGCAGATGTGAAAATACCAATAGAACTAGAATTAGAAGAGGAGCCTTAAGATGTGGCTAGATTGCCACAATCTCATAATATAATTGGAGTTGATGAGAAGTTGTTTCTTACGGACGAGCAAAGAAAGTGGTTTCCTTAGGTGAAAACTACTTCTGGTGAAGATGCTATAAACACTCTTGAGATGAAAACAAAGGGTTGAAAAAATTACATAAACTTGGTTGGTAAAGTAGTGTGGCAGGGTTTGAGAGGATTTACTTCAATTTTGAAAAAAACCAAAAATGTTGTACTGTAGGAAAAATGCTGTCAAACAATATTTCATGCTATGAGGAATTTTTTTTAATTTATTTTTTATTATTATTATACTTTAAGTTCTAGGGTACATGTGCATAACGTGCAGGTTTGTTACATATGTATACTTGTGCCATGTTGCTGTGCTGCACCCATCAACTCGTCAGCACCCATCAACTCGTCATTTACATCAGGTATAACTCCCAATGCAATCCCTCCCTCCTCCCCCCTCCCCATGATAGGCCCCGGTGTGTGATGTTCCCCTTCCCAAGTCCAGGTGATCTCATTGTTCAGTTCCCACCTATGAGTGAGAACATGCGGTGTTTGGTTTTCTGTTCTTGTGATAGTTTGCTAAGAATGATGGTTTCCAGCTGCATCCATGTCCCTACAAAGGACACAAACTCATCCTTTTTTATGGCTGCATAGTATTCCATGGTGTATATGTGCCACATTTTCTTAATCCAGTCTGTCACTGATGGACATTTGGGTTGATTCCAAGTCTTTGCTATTGTGAATAGTGCTGCAATAAACATACGTGTGCATGTGTCTTTATAGCAGCATGATTTATAATCCTTTGGGTATATACCCAGTAATGGGATGGCTGGGTCATATGGTACATCTAGTTCTAGATCCTTGAGGAATCGCCATACTGTTTTCCATAATGGTTGAATAGTTTACAATCCCACCAACAGTGTAAAAGTGTTCCTATTTCTCCACATCCTCTCCAGCACTTGTTGTTTCCTGACATTTTAATGATCGCCATTCTAACTGGTGTGAGATGGTATCTCATTGTGGTTTTGATTTGCATTTCTCTGATGGCCAGTGATGATGAGCATTTTTTTCATGTGTCTGTTGGCTGTATGAATGTCTTCTTTTGAGAAATGTCTGTTCATATCCTTTGCCCACTTTTTGATGGGGTTGTTTGTTTTTTTCTTGTAAATTTGTTTGAGTTCTTTGTAGGTTCTGGATATTAGCCCTTTGTCAGATGAGTAGATTGCAAAAATTTTCTCCCATTCTGTAGGTTGCCTGTTCACTCTGATGGTAGTTTCTTTTGCTGTGCAGAAGCTCTTTAGTTTAATGAGATCCCATTTGTCAATTTTGGCTTTTGCTGCCGTTGCTTTTGGTGTTTTAGACATGAAGTCTTTGCCCATGCTTATGTCCTGAATGGTACTACCTAGGTTTTCCTCTAGGGTTTTTATGGTATTAGGTCTAACATTTAAGTCTCTAATCCATCTTGAATTAATTTTTGTATAAGGAGTAAGGAAAGGATCCAGTTTCAGCTTTCTACTTATGGCTAGCCAATTTTCCCAGCACCATTTATTAAATAGGGAATCCTTTCCCCATTTCTTGTTTCTCTCAGGTTTGTCAAAGATCAGATGGCTGTAGATGTGTGTATAGAAGGAAGAGTTAATGGTTGTGGCCCACTCATTTTTACCTTATTTTAAGAAATTGCCACAGTCATCTCCAACCTTCATCAACCACCACCTGGATCAGTCAGCAGCCATCTATATGGAGGCAAGACTCTCTACTAGCAAAAATATTATAACTCATTGAATGCCCAAAAATTATTAGCATATGTTAACAATACAATATTTTAAATTAAGGTATGTATATTGGTTTTCATTAGACATAATGCTATTGTCCGCTTACAGTGTAGGGCAAACATGACTTTTATATGCAGTGACAAACCAAAAACTTTATGTGACTCACTTTATTCCAACATTCACTTTATTGTGGAGGTCTGGAAATGAAATAATATTATAAACTTCCAGGCAAAACTGGATTTTCACAAGGAAAAGAATTAAATTAGACCCTTATCTTACACCATAAACAAAAAACAACTTAAAATGAATAAAAGACATATATGTAAGACTCGAAACTATAAAACTCATAGAAGTGAACATAGAAGCAAATCTCCTGGACATGGCGATGACAATGAATTTTTGTATGTCATACCAAAAGCACAGGCTACAGAAACAGAAATGAAAAGGTGAGATTAGCTTGAACTAAAAATGCTTCTGGCCAGCAAAGGAAACAATCAACAAAATGAAACAGCAGCTTAAAGACTGGAAAAATAATATTTACAAACCATGTATCAGATATAAAGAACTCATTCAACTTAATATTAGAAAAACAAATAACCTGAATAAAAATCAGCAAAGGACCCAACTAAACATTTTTTTCAAAGAAGATATAAAAATGACAAACCATTATATGAAGTTACTCAGTATCATTAATTTTTAGAAAAATGCAAATAAAAGCCACTATGAGATACCAGCTTGCACCTGTTAAAATAGCTATTATCCAAAATTTAAATGCTAGCAGCCCCACTTCATCTCCATGCCACCACTGCTAACACTGCAAACACATGCATGGATGCTGGCAGCTCTGCACCTACTGATGCTGCAGCCACTGTCACAAACACAAGCATGGAGCCTAGTATTCCCATCCCCATCAGCACACCAGCCCTGCCACATCACAGCAGAGGAATGCCACAGCCCTCCTCCAGCCAGTGCCCCACTCCAGCTGACATGTGTGCTCCCCACCGCACTCCCATGGCTACTGGCATGCATGAGTAAGCGTGGTCCTCATTGTGACTTCTCTAACAAAATGCTTTGGCTGGCCCCATCCATCAGAGTATTGTAGCCAGTGGACTAGCAACACCTTGGCAGCTCCAATTCAGCAGGTTCCTAACCTCAAGGAGCCAGAGAAAAAAGGTAAGGACTGGTACCAATCCCCTAGAGGTAAAGCATGCAGCCCAGGAACGCTGAGCTCAGCCTTGGCCCCACAAAATACTCCAGAAAGACAGCCAGTTGACTGAAACCGCCTCATACCACAATCAAAAACCCAAGGGCATCAAAGAAGCTAAAAGCAAAAAAAAAAAAAAAAAAAAAAAAAGAAATCTACCCAAAGTATAGCAACTTCGAAGATTAAAGGAACGTCAGCCTTCTCAGATAAGAAAGAACCAATGCAAGAACTCTGGCAACTCCAAGAGCTCGAGTACCTTCTCACCACACAAGTTCCCAGGCAGTGATTCAGAATAGATTCAGAATACAAAAAATAGAATTCAGCGTAGAGATAGCAGGAAAGATGATCAAGTTTTAGGAAGAAGTCAAAACCCAATCCAAGGAATCTAAGAAATACAATGAAAAGTTAAAGGAGATGAAAGACAAAAAGGCCATTTTAACAGACACCCAAACTGGCCTGATAGAGCTGAAAAACTCACTTCAAGAATTTCAGAATACAATCACAAGTGTTAACAGCAGAATTGACCAAGTTGAGGAAAGAATCTCAGATTGCAAAGACCAGTACTTTGAAACATTGCGGCCAGACAAAAATAATTAAAAACAAATAAAGAAGAATGAATGAAGCCTCTAAGAAATAAGGGATGACGTAAAGAGACCAAACCTGGTTCATTGTCATCCCTGAAAGAGAGGAAGGAAAAGCAAGCAATTTGGAAAACATATTTGAGAATATCATCTATGAAAATTTCTCCTACCTTACTAGAGAAGACAACATTAAAATTTAGGAAATACAAAGAAGCCCTGTGAGATGCTCACAAGATGTCTTCAAGGTACAAATAAGCGTTTTTTTTTTTCAAAGAAGATAAAAAATGACAAACCATTATATTAAGTTTCTCAATATCATTAATTTTGACTTGAGATGTGTACTAGATTCTCCAAGGTCAAAACGAAAGAAAGACATGTGAAAGGTAGCTAGAGAGAAGGGACAATTTACCTACGAAGCAAACCCCATCGAGCAAAGGGCAGACCTTTCAGCCCAAAGAGATTTGTTGGGCTGGAGTACAGATCAAAAGAAATTACCCAGAATGCACATAGAGGTGTAAGGAGATGATGAATTAGAGAAATAAAGTCCAGTAAACATCTACACAGATCTACAGAAAGAAGGAAGAAAGAAAGTTATGAGAGTAAGCGTTTCAATATATAATGGCTAAGAAAATTCTAGAATGTATGATAGACTGGCCTTGTAGATACAGGGAACACAACATATGCCATTAGAATAAATGAAATATTTGTGTGAAACTAAGAAACAGTGAAATGAAGTGAGAAAGGGTGAGAGAGACTATTTTTAAGGTAGAGAGAAAAATTGCAAAAAATAAGTATGTGAGAGTGTAATCATTAAAAGTTAGAAAGAAGACAGTAAGAAAATATCTTAATTGTATGTTAATGGAAAATAACTTTCAATTAAGAAATGTGTACCAAAGTGTTTTAAAAATAATGACAGGATAAAGATGATTCAATTAAAAATTTAACTGAAAATATTTACTTTCAAAATAATCTCACTAAAGAACTTCAAAAAATATTTTAAGAAGTAACAAAATTCCAGACAAAAGTGTGAAATGGAGGAAGAAATGAAAAATAAAATAATAAACATGTGGCCAAGATAAAGAATTATTGGGCCAAGTGAGATTGCTCATGCTTGCAATCCCAGCAATTTGCTAGGCCAAGGAGGGAGGATTGTTTGAAACCAGGTCTTTGAGACTATCCACTGAAACAAAGCAAGACCTCATCTCTACAAAACTGAAATAAAATCAAATTAAAACTTATTCACGTGAAGTAGAGTGTGCCTGTAGTTTTGGCTACTTGGCAGCCTAAGGCAAGAAGACTGTTTGGTCACAGACTTTCCAGGCTGCAGTGACCTATGATTAAGCCCCTGCTCTGCAGCCTGGGTGACAGTAAAAAAAAAATCTCTAATTAAAAAAATAAATAAACAATTAAAAAGAAAATAAAAATAAATATTCATTTATTGAACAATACATTTAAATCCTAAATCTAGAAATTAGGATAAAGATAAAATACAGAGCAATGAGATACTAAACTGTAATGTATACCTTATATAACACTATGCTAATTTTAATCTTTTAATAGAGAAATTAACATTTTAGATTAACCACTAAAATAGCATTCTAAGCTGGTAGGAGGTAAAAATGGAATAAGGTGCAAAACATCTATTAGTATAAAGGGTAGGAAAGAAACAATGAAGCAGAAAGAGAAGAAGGAAGAAAACAAAGTATAATTCCTAAATATATTCAAGAAAAGCAAGAAAGTAGGAAAATAGCTTAAAGCAAACAATAAATAAAACAAAATAAAATGAGATTCAAGTCAAGGCAGCAGATTAGAAGCAGCTCTTGAGCCACTCTCAGGACTAGGAAGCGAGGTGGATAGTGAACACTGGCCCTGAGTGATGACTGTGAGCCAATAACCTAAGAAACACTGCAGGATCCATCAAGGCAGGAAGGGACGCAGAGGACAGAGAAGAGCAAAGCTGGGCAGCAGCCCATCTAGGATCAGTGCAGAGCCAGGAGAAGCTCCCAACACAGGAAAATAGTGAGTGAGTAACAGCCCTCAGGGGATTCACGCTTCCCACAAGGACCTGTGCAAGCCTGTAAACGGGAGGAACGTCCTGAACTCCCCGGGGCTTCTAAACTGATACAGAGAGCGCCCAGAGTTTTTGAAGAGAGAGTATGTAAATTTATGGGGAACTCCACAGGCCTTGGACCTCAGAACAGCCTGACGCCACTTTCACAGACACAATAAGGACAAAGGCACAGGGCCAGGAGCAGTAAATTTTTCTACTCCCTTCACCACACAAGGCTCAACTGTGCCTGTGGGCAGGCACAGCCCTGTGTTCCCCCGGGAAACAACCAGACAGCATAGCCAGTGATTCCACCCGCCCTGCAACCTGTAGCCATGTGGACCACATCTGCGGAGACGTCCAGCACAACAGTCACACTTCTGCCTGAACTCTGTGGGTATGGGCAGTTCTGTATTCCCCCAGGAAACACCTGCACAGTGGATCGGGTGACCCCACTCACATACGCTCCTCCTAGGTGAGCAAGACACACCAGTGGAGAATTCCAACACTGTGGACTCGCCTCTACCTGAACTCTGTGGGAGGGTGCAGCTTTATGTTGCCCTGGGTAGCACTGAGATGACAGAGCAGGTGACTCCACCCACCACCACTGCTGCTAGCCCAGTTGGATTTGCAAGTTTGGGCATTGCCTAAGCAGGGGGTAGCCCTCACTCTTGAAACACTGAGAGGTATGAGATGCCCAGGTTTGCAGACTGGTTGAGGAATAGAGTGTGCCTCCCTCTACAGGGCTGTCCCAGGAAGCATAGGCTGGTCTACCAACTGTGGACTCTGCCTGCGGGAGTTGCATGAACCAGAACATTTAACAAAGAAAACATGGGTGTGGTGCTCATGACTGGGGGAGACACATCTAAGGCTCAGGAGCAGTTTAACATGAGGGTCGTCTCTCTCTTCCCCACCCACAGAGCACTACTGCCAACTGTGCCAAAACATAAAACAGTCTGTGGCTAAGAGCTTATCTGCCGGCCAACACTGTTAAGCACTACCTACTGGATCACAATCCAGAATACAACACCGAAATATTTTGCCAGTATAAAGTGCATGTGAAAACAAAAGCAAAGTCTCATGCCACAAATCAAGATTCTGTACTGAGTCCGGGCTTTCTAAAAACACTCAGAAATGAGGCCAACTGACTATATTCAACTTATGTCAGTTAAAGGAACACCAGTCTTCACATATGAGAAAGAATGAATGCAAGAACTTTGGCAACTCAAAAAACCAGTATGCCCCCTTACCTACAAATGAGCACACCAGTCTCCCAGAAATGCTTCTTAGCCAGATTGAGACGACTGAAATAATGGACGTAGAATTCAGGATCTCAATGGCAAGGAAGCTCATCAGGATTGAGAATAAAATTGAAACCCAATCCAAGAGATCCAAGGAATCTAGTATAATCATCCAGGAACTGCAAGACAAAATATCCATTTTAAGAGAGAACCAAACTGAACTTCTGGAAATCAGGAAATTATTTCGAGAATTCCACAATGTAATAGGAAACATCAACAGCAGAATAGAACAAACTAAAGAAAGAATCTAAGAGTTTGAAGACCAGTTCTTCAAATCAAATCCATCAGACAAAAATAAAAAAAATTTTAAAAAGGGATTTTTTTTTTAATGAGCAAAACCTCCAGGAAATATGGGATTATCAAAAGAGATGAAATATGTGACCCATGGGCATTCCTGAAAGAGAAGGAGAGAAAGTAAGCAATTCAGAAAACATCTGACGATATAGTCCATGAAAATTTCTCCAGTCTTGCTAGAGAGGAGGACGTACGAATTCAAGAAACAGAGAGAAGTCCTGTGAGATACTACACAAGATGACCATTCCCAATGCACATAGTCATCAGATTCACCAAAGTCACCACAAAAGATAAATCCTGAAGGAAGCTAGAGAGAAAGCTCAGGTCACTTACCAATGGGACCTTATCAGGCTAGCAGATAACTCTCAGCAGAAACCTTACAGGCCAAAAGAAATTGGGGGCCTATATTCAACATTCTTAAATAAAAGAAATTCCAACAACAAATTTCATATCCAGCCAGACTAAGGTTAGTAAGCAGAGGGGAAATAAGATCCTTTTCAGACAAGCACATGCTAAGGGAATTCATTACCACCAGACCTGACCTGCAAGAAGTTCTTAAGGGTGTGCAAAATAAGGAAAGGAAAGACCATTCCAGCCACCACAAAAACACACTTAACTACATCAAGCATTGACATTATAAAGCAGCCACAAAAACAAATCTGCAAAATAACCAGCTAACAACACAATGACTGGATCAAATCTGTATTATTAATATTAATCTTTTATGGAAAATATTAGCTGTTTATGTAAATATCAACCTTTTATGTAAAATTAACCTTTTATGTAACATTTTAATTGAGGCTAAAGCTCCAATTAAAAGATACAGAGTGGCAAGATGGAGAAAGAAGAAAGACACAACTGTATGCTGTCCAGAGACCCATCTCAAATAGAATTGCATTTGCAAATGCAATAGCATAGGCTAAAAGTAGAAGGATGGAGAAAAATTTACCAAGGAATTGAAAAACAGATAAAAGCAGGGTTAGCTATTCCAATTTTCAGACAAAAACGGACTTTAAACCAACAAACATAACAAATGATAAAGAAGGGCATCATATAATGGTAAAGGGATCAATACAACAAGAAGACCTAAGGATCATAAATATATACGCACCCACCACAGGCACACTCATATTAATAAAGCCAGTTCTTAGAGATTTAGAAAAAAGAGATTTAGATAACCCTAAACGGGAAACTTCAACACCCCACTCACAGTATCAGAAAGATTATCAAGACAGAAAACTAACAAAAATATTTGGGACCTGAACTCAACACTTGACCAAATGGACCTAACAGACATCTACAGAATTTCCTACTCCCCAAAGCAGAATATGTATTCTTCTCATTTGCACATAGCACATACTCTAAAATTGACCACAACACTGTCCATAAAGCAATCCTCAGCAATTAAGAAAAAAACTGAAATCATACCAACCACACTTTTGGGACCACAGCACAATAAAAATAAAAGTAAGTAATAATAAACTCATTCAAAAACCATACAATTACATGGAAATTAAACACCCTGTTTCTGAATGACTTTTGGGTAAGAAACGAAATTAAGGTAGAAATCAAGAAATTCTTTGAAACTAATGAGAACAAAGTGACAACATGCCAGAATCTTTGAGACATAGCTAAAGCAGTGTTAAGAGGGAATTTTATAGCACTAAACACTCACATCAAAAAGTTAGAGTAATCTAAAATTAACAACCTAATATCACACCTAAAAGGACTATAAGAACGAGCAAATCAATTCCAAAGCTGGTAGACAACAAAAAATAAACAAAATCAGAGCTGAACTGAACGAAGTCGAGAGGGAAAAAAACCATACAAAAGATGGGTGAATCCAGGAGTTTGTCCTTTGAAGCAATAAATAAGATTAAAAGAATAAATAAGATTTTATGAGTCTAGACACTAGCTAGACTAATAAAAAAGAGAGATCCACATAAACATAATCAGAAATGAAAAATGGGACATTACCACTGACCCAATAGAAATACAAAAATCTCTCAGAGACTAACATGAGCATCTCTATGCACACAAACCAGAAAACCTAGAATTAAAGGATAAATTTCTGTAAGTATATATCCTGTCTAGGAAGAAATACAATCCCTAAACAGACCAATAATAATTCCTAAAATTGAATCAGTAATAAAAAGCCCACTAACCAGTAAAAGCTTATGACCAGATAGATTTACAGCCAAATTCTCCCGGATATATAAAGAAGAGCTGGTGTGATTTCTACTGAAACTATTCCAAAAAAATTGAGAAGGAGAGACTCCTCCCTAATTCATTCTATGAGGACAGCATCATTCTAACACTAAAACCTGGCAGAGACACAACCAAAAAAGAAAAGAAAAAAAAAATTTCAGGCCAATAACTGATAAACCTAGATTCAAAAATCCTCAGCAAAATAATAGCAAACTGTGTCTAGCATCACACTAAAATGCAAATTCGCCACAATCAAGTAGACTTTATTCCTGGAGGCAAGGTTAGTTCAACATACACAAATTAATAAATTTAATTCATCACATAAACATAACTAAAAACAAAACTATATGATGATATCATCAATAAATATAGAAAAAGCTTTTTATAAAATTCAACATCCTTTCATGTTAAAGACTGTCAACTCCCTAGGCATGGAGGGGAAGATATTTCAAATTAATAAAAGCCATCAGTGACGAACCCACAGCCAACATCATACTGAATGGGCAAAAGCTGGAAGCATTCTGCTTGAGAACCAGAACAACACACATGTCCACTCTCAGCACTTCTATTCATCATAGCATTGAAAGTCTTAGCCAGGGCAATCAGGCAAGGGAAAGAAATAGAAGACATCCAAGTAGGAAGAAAGGGAGTCAAACTATTTTCTCTGTTTGCATATAAGGTGATTCTATAACTAGAAAATCCCATAGTTTTCTAGGGTTTTCACAGTTTTCAGGAAACCTCATAGTTTTCTCTGGCCAAAAGCTGCTAGATCTAATAAGCAACATCAGCAAAGTTTCAATATAAAAAATCAGTGTAGAAATATCTGTAGCATTATTGTACATCCACAATCTTCAAGCTGAGAGCTAAATGAAGAGCATAAACCTTTTCACAACAGCCAAAAATATACTAAAATACCAGGGGATACAGCTAAGCAGGGATGTGAAAGATCTCTACAATGAGAATTACAAAACACTACTCAAAGAAATCATAGGTAATAGAGAAAAATGGAAAAACATTCATGCTCATGGACAGGAAGAATCAATATCGTTAATGTGACCATACTGCCCAAAGCAATTTACAGATTCAATGCTATTCCTATCAAACTACCAATGTTAACCTTCACAGAATCAGAAAAAAAAAAAAAAAAAACTATTTTAAAATTAGTATGGAACAAAAAAAGAACACAAATAGTCAAGGCAATCCTAAGCAATAAAAAAAAAAAAAAAAAGAATAAGGCTGGAGGCATCACGTTACCCAGTTTTAAACTATACTATAAGGCTACAGTAACCAAAACAACATGGTACTGGTCAAAAAAAAAAAAAAAAAAAAAAAAACAACACATAAATCAATGGAACAGAATAAAGAGCCTAGAAATCATGCTGCACATCTACAACCATCTGATCTTCAACAAAGTTGACAAAAACAAGCAATGGGGAAAGGACTTTCTATTCAGTAAATTGTGCTGAAATAATTTGCTAGCCATATGCAGAAGATTAAAGCTGTACCCCTTCCTTACACCATGTGCAAAAATCAACTCCAGATGGACTAAAGACTTATCTGTAAGACCTAAAACTATAAATACTGTGGACAAGAACCTAGGCAATACTATTTAGAACATTGCCCCTTGCAAAGATTTTATGATGAAGATACCAAAAGCAATTGCAGCAAAAGCAAAAATTTACAAATGAGACTTAATTCAACTAAAGAGCTTCTGCGCAGAAGCATAAAGTATCAACAGAATAAGCAGACAACCTACAGAATGGGAGAAAATATTCGCAAACTATGCATCTGACACAAGTCTAATATCTACAATTTATAAGAAGTTTAAACAAAGTAACAAGCAAAATCAAACAACCCCATTAAAAATTTGGCAAAGAACATAGATACTTTGCGAAAGAAGACATATATTGACCTATAAGCATATGAACAAATGCTCAATATCACCAATCATCAGAGAAATGGCAATCAAAACTACAAGGAGATACCATCTCACACTAGTCAGAATGGCTATTATTAAAAAGTCAAAAAATAACAGATGCAGGTCATGTTGCAGAGCAAAATGAATGCCTACACACTGCTGGTGGGAATGAAAATTTGTTCAGTCATTGTGGAAAGCAGCTTGGCAAACTCTCAGAGAACTTAGAACAGGACTAACATTCAACCCAGCAATCACATTACTAGGTATGTACCCAAAGGAATATAAATCGTTCTGTCATAAAGACAAATGAATGTGTGTCATCATTACAGCACTATTCACAACCACCAGGTCACGGAATCAAGCTAAATGCCCATCAGTGGTAGAGTGGATAAAGAAAATGGGGTACACATACATCATAGAATAGTATGCAGCCATAAGAATGAATGAGTTCATGTTCTTTGCAGAAACATGGATGGAGATGAAGGCCTTTATACCAAGCAAACTGATGCAGGTATAGAAACAAAATACTGTGTTTTCTCACTTATAAGTGAGAGCTAGAGCTAGATGTTGAGTACGCAAAGAGGAGAAAAACAGACACTGGAGCCTCCTTGAGTGTGGAGGCTGGGAGGAGGGTGAGGATCAAAGCACTACCTATCAGGTACTGTGCTTATTACCTGGGTGACAAAATAATTTGTGCACCAAACCCCCATGACATTCAATTTTATCTATATAACCAACCTGCATATGTACCCCTGAACCTAAAATTAAAGTTAAAAAAAATTAAAAAGTTAGTATGTTTTTGTGTGCTTATTATCTATTTGCATTTTTTTTGGTGTGATCTTTTGTCCAGTTTTTATTAGGTGCATTGTTTTCTTATTGAGTGTTATGAGTTTTCCATGTATCTAAGAAACAAGTCTTTTATCTGAATCATGTTCTGTAGATATATTCTCCCAGTTTGTGCCTTGAATTTAATTATCTTAATGGTGTCTCCACCAACCACAATTTTTAAATGTAAATATAGTCTAATTTATCAGCTTTTTCTTTCATCGGTCATGATCTTAGTATTGCATCCAAAAATTCATTATCAAACATACATTCACATAAGTCTTTTCTTTTAGAATTGTAAAGCATTTAGATTCCATATTTAAAATTATGATCCATTTAGAGAAAACTTATTTGTGAAAGATGAAATGTCTGGGTTTGCTTTTTGTTTATTTGCAGATGGACTTCCAAATATATGCACCATTTGTTAAAAAAAAAAAAAAACCAACAACAAAAAACAAACAAACAAAAACCTAAGCTTTCTACACTGGACTGATTCTTTAATAATAAATAAATTGACTCTATTTGTATGGCTCAATTTCTACGCTATCTGTTCTACTAACCTATATGTCCATTATTTTACCAATACCATGCTATTTTGATTACTATAGCCGTACCATACATATTGAAATCAGGTAATTTATATCATTCTATCATCCTACTTTGTTATTCTTCTTCAGTATTGTATTGGCTATTTTCTCTTCACAGGAAATTTAGAATCAATTTGTCAAATAATTGATAACAATATTATGTCTTAAAATCAGTGAACATATACTATCTGCCTACTTATTTAGACTTTTGATTTTTTTATCAGAGTTCTTAGTTTTCACATATAGATTCTATGCATGTTTTTAGACGTACATATGTTTTTTTATATTTTCCAATTTACTTTTGCATAGTAATGCTTTATCGTTTGATGAAGCTGTGCTCATTTTTTAGTTCTAGGAGATTTTGGATATTTTTTGTAATTTTTTTAACTTACAAATTTATGTAATCCATGAAAAGTACAGTTTTAACTCTTCTTTTGCAATGTTTCTATGTTTTCTTTCCTTTAATTTTGTCTTATTATACTAGCTGATATATTTAGTATAATTTTGAATAGGAGTAGGGAAAGAACACACTTTCCATGTTCTCAGATATTAGGGGAAAATTGTCAGATTTCTCACCATTACTTATAAGTTTTCTTTATCTAGTTGAAGAAGTTCCCCTCTTTTCCCAGTTTGATCATTGTCTTGATTATTAATGCATGTTAGAATTGTCAAATACTATTTTTCATGCATCAGTGGTAATGAGTATACAATTTTTGCCTCTTAATATGGTATACCATTGCATAGGTTGATTTTTGAAGGTTGAATGATCCTTGCATTCCAGTACTACATCTCATTTGGGTTTAGTATACAATTATTTTAGACATCATTGGATGCAATTTAGTAATAAGTTCCATCCAATTTATTAATAAATTTATTGAAATTTTTTGCATCTTTGTTCATCTTCAGTCCAGGGAATTCGTCCATTTCATTTAGCTTATCAGTATTTGTCTCTACATTTCCATTCCTGTCATGTCCTTATCATGTTCTGTTTTTAGAAAAATGCTAGTTTCATAAAATAAATTTGGAAGTGTTTCTTCTGATATAATTTCTGGAAAAGATTGTGCAGAATTGATACAATTTATTTCTTAAATGTTTTGTAGAATTCACCAATTCAGGCCTTGTATTATCTGTTTTGGAGTGTTATTAATTATATATGCCATTTATTTAGTTGACATATATCTATTCAAATAATCTATTTTTCCATGTGTGGACTTTGCTAGGTTTTGTGTTACAAGGAAATGGTCCAGAGTTTGTTCTGTGGAAGGGCCATAAACATAAAGCAACCCCCAAATGCCAGAGGAGCCAAGAAACAAAAGAAGGCAGGCAAATCCAGTTTGTTGGTATTGGTTGATTTATTAAGGGAACTTACAGACAGAAGCATGGTTTTGGGCAGCCATCTGGTAGGTAGATCTTTGCCCTGTTACTCCCCAGAAAAGACTCATATACCATAGGAAAAAAGTATGTGCTCTAGAGATACAATTAAAGGTGACCCTCCAGAACAGGCAAGAGTGTTATGAGCTTCATAGCCTGTAATTTGTGTGATAACATCAAGGTTGCTTTGTTCTTACACCAGGGACAGTAAATAATGTAGGAATCAGGAGGCATTTATGGAATTAAGTAGAGGTCAACATGGCAGATTAACATCCAAGACAGGGTCACTTTTGTCTCCACAGAGTTCGCAATATATATTTTTCTTATATTCTTAATACCAGCGGGCTCAGTAATGATGACACTCTTTCCTTACTGGTATTATTAACAGTAATGTGTGCTTTCTCTCTTTTTCTTCCTTGGTTAGCGTGGCACAATTACTAATTTCATCAATCTTTTCAAAGAAGCAGCTTTTGGTTTCATTGACTTTCTTGATGTATTTTCTATTTTATTGATTTCTGCTCTCCTTTATATTATTTGATTTCTTCTGCTTGCTTTAGGTTTAAATTGCTCTTCTTTATCTAGTATCCTCAATTGAAAAATTAGCATATAGATTTTATATCTTTGCCTTTTCTAATATATGCGCTCAGTGCTATACATTTCCCTCTAAGCACTGCTTTTAATACATCCCACAATTATATCTTCTGAAACTGCCCTGCAGTTCTTGGAAGTTTTTTTTCTTTTTGTTTGATTTTAATTTTATTTTCCTTTTGCATTTCTATTGGGGTAGATTCTGTGGACTTATTATCAAGCTCACTTATTATTTTATTCAACTCTGTCTAGCCCACTTATGAGCCATTAAAGCATTTCTTTCTGCTCTTAGAACTTTCCTCTGTTACGGACTAAGCGTATGTTCCTTCAAAATTCATAATTTACAACCCTAACTCTTAATATGATAATAGTCAGAAACAGGGCTTGTAGGAGATACAGAGTCGGATGAATTCATAAGGGTGAGTCCCTATGCAGGGATTATTACCCTTGTAAGAAGAGACACAAGAGAGCTTATTCGTTCTCTCTCTCTCTCTCTCTCTCTCTCCACCATATGATGACACAGCACAGAGGACATTTCCAAGATGCAAATAACCCTCACTAGCAACTTAATCGGCTGCACATTTATCTTAAACTTCCAAGCCACTGGAAGTGTAAGAAATTAAATTCTATTGTGTAAATCACACAGTCTATGGTATTTTATTATGGCAGCCCAAATAGACTAACACAGGTTTTGGTACTGGGAGCGAGTGCTGATGTGTTATAACAAATGCCTAAAAATGTGCAAGTGTTTATGAGAATGCATAATGACTGGAAGCTGAAAGAGTTCTTAGGTACTAAGAATACTGAAAATATGAATGTTAAGGTTGATTCTGCTGAGGTCTCAGATGGAAATAAATAAAATCTTATTGGAAACTTGAGGAAAGGTGATCCTTGTTATAACGTGGCAAAAAAAATGGACTGAACTGGGTTCTAATGTTTTGTGGAAGGTAGAATTTGCAAGTGATGAAATTAGATATTTAGCTAAGAAAATTTATAAGTAAGACGTTGAAGGAGTCGCTTGGTTCCTCCTGTATGGTTATCATAAAGCGTGAGGGTAGTAAGATGGATTGAAGAAAAAATTGCTAAGCAAAAAAAGAACAGGCCTTGAAGATTTCAAAAATTCTCTGCCCATCAATATCATAAGCAAAAAAAAAAAAAAAAAGAAAGAAAAAAAGAGAGACAAAGCCTATCCTGAAGATCACCAAAGGAAGTGGCTGCACTATTACTTGATAAATAATTTATGAGATGATACGAGCAGAAACACTGCCAGTCTGAATTGAAGGGGATGGAGACAGAATGAAACAAATGAAGGCTGTTGGACTTCTTGGATTTTACAGGATGTGATGGTAGAGCCATTTGGCTGCAAATTGTGCACTGTTCTTCAAGAGAAAAAAAAAATGACCTCAAATGTGAGTCAGAGATTACCAGGGCCACTACCTTGCTTTTAACAGGAGGCTTGGTTGTGGGACAACCCTTCGTGGGTTTTGGAGCTGAGCCACCCAGCATTCTGGGGCCAGGCCTTCACTTCATAGAGCCTTGGGGTTTTCACCCCTGCTTAACAAAGCCATGGAGGCAGGAACATGGTCCCACTGGGTACAGAAGTTGACATCGCCTCTCAGCTGGACTGCAGGACAGAACATCAAGCCAAAATAATTATTCTCATGATATAAGATCTAATGTAATTTGCTTTGCTAGGTTTTGGACTTGCTTGAGTCCTGTCAACCCTTCCTTCCTTCTTATTTCTCCCTTTTGAAATGAGAATGTCTATCCAATGCATATCTCATCATTATATTTTGAAAGCACAAAATTCATCTGGTTTCACTGGTTCACATCTGGAGACAAAATTTATGTCAGGATAAATTCTACCAGGAGCCTCACCCATATCCGATTTAGATGATATTTAAATGAGAATTTGGACTTTAGACTTTAAAGGTGATATTGGAATGAGTTAAGAATTTGGGGGCTGTTGAGATGCAATATACGTATTTTGTATGCAAAAAGGACATGAATTTTGGGTGGCCAGGGGCAGAATGTTAGGGATTAACAATTTGTGTCTCCCAAAATTTCATAAGTTGAAGCCCTAACCCCCCAGTGTGATGTATTTGGAAATTGAGTCTTTGGGAGCTAAATAGGGTTAGACGAGCTCATGAGGATGGGATGCTCATGCTGGGATTAATAACCCAATGAGAAGACAGGCCAGAGTGTGCTCTCCCACAATTGCATTTGCAAGCCAGAAGAAAGCCTTTGCTAGTAACCAAATGGGCCATCCCCTTTGTTTTGGACTCCCCAGTGTCCATATCTCTTTAAAAAAATAAATTTCTGTGGTTCAAGGCACCCAGTGCACGGCATTTTTTTAGAGCAGCCCAAGCTGAAAAACACATCCTCTCTTTGCTTACATTTTCTGCTTATGCCATTAGCACTGCTAACATATTAATCACAGATTAATTCCCTCTTTGATTTTTATTTTTTTATTTATTTATTTTTTTTTTTGAGACGGAGTCTCGCTCTGTCGCCCAGGCTGGAGTGCAGTGGCCGGATCTCAGCTCACTGCAAGCTCCGCCTCCTGGGTTCACGCCATTCTCCTGCCTCAGCCTCCCGAGTAGCTGGGACTACAGGCGCCCGCCACCTCGCCTGGCTAGTTTTTTGTATTTTTTTTTTTTAGTAGAGACGGGGTTTCACCGTGTTAGCCAGGATGGTCTCGATCTCCTGACCTCGTGATCCGCCCGTCTCGGCCTCCCAAAGTGCTGGGATTACAAGCTTGAGCCACCGCGCCCGGCCCCCTCTTTGATATTTACAATGTTGGTGTCATACATATGTCTGCTTTTGATTTTTGTTTTCTCTCTTCAGACTGTGTTTTCAATTGCCAGTGGATATCCTTTTAGGATTTTGTTGTCAGCTAGACACGTTATGTAGGGTAAGAGAGGTAAAGTGATTTTAGAGTTTGGATTTCTGTAATTCTTCCTAGGAATTGGTCTTTACTCTTTGCTCTTGTTGTAGGTGCCTAAGGCATCAAGTTTTACTACTGTTTTATTTGCTTGCTTTTCCTCTTGACTTTGGGCTACTCTAAGTACTTCCCAGAGAGAGACTGCTTACATTGCTTTTTCAGTTTTAATTTACTATTACTATACTGAAGACCTGCTGGTGTGATAGTAAGGTGTGATGGAGGGGAAGCATTCTATAATATTATTATAAACCTCAGTCTTTTAGTTGGCCTGTGTTTGTGTGCTGTGGCCTTCATAAAAGTTTTTCCAGTGGTATAGCGCACACACACGTAGACTTACCCACACACAGACACATGCACACATACACATGCATGCATGTGCACACACACCACTCTTTCTTGAGATGTGAAGGCAAAAATGAAAGAATTCCTTTATGAGGAAAGACTCTGGCAAAGAATCTTTCCGGGAAGAGGCTTTTGTATTGCAGAATGCTCTGAGCAAATTTCACAATGATGAAATTTTCATCACTTTTCTTCCCCTGCTTGAGCCAGAAGAATAACTTTCTCAGCTCTTCTTCATGAGAACATGTTGGGGTCTTGGACATAAAACCTATGAATAAGTGATGCTCCTTTTAAGACAACAATCCCAGAAGCCTTTCTCTGTTATGTTAGTCCATACTCAGCCTCCTCCAGCAATTTGCGGAAATTCCCATTTGAGTGCCTCCTCCTGCTAAGGTCCTAATCTCTTACAAGCCACAAAAGCAGCTCAGGATGCCACCCTTTGGAATTGCCTGCCTCTCCAGAGTTTAGAGTGACTGTTGGCTCTGCCAACTCGGGTGTCCGATGGATCCAAGAAAAGCTGCTGATTCTCATCTGTTCAGCATTTACTTATTATAGAAACAGGAGTGCTGACTTCTACACTATTTCCTGTCAGAGCGAAATTCAATTCCCTGTATTACTTTTTAAAAATATTTCCATTTTCTACATATTTTTGCCTCAACTCATCATCTTCAGATTTCATGCAGAAATTCAACCTTCATTTGATTGAATATTAGTGCATCACTTGTTGATACTACTTCATAACCTCATCTGTGTATTGACTTCAAGCCTAAACAAAATGTTTCCAATCAAATAGAGATACATACTTAAGTCTTGCATTGTATACCTTCTACCCCTCTTTGAAATAGTAATCAGAAGTCATTCACTAATATAAGGAGACGATACACACAAATATCTCTAGCAAAATTAAAACAACAAAACATATTTACAATCTAATAATCTTGTAGCAGTTTTTAATGTTATCTTTTGCTGCTAGTTTATCGTTTGACAGCTTCTGTACAATTGGAGAAACTGCCTCTCATGCACACTTGAGTGTGTCGTCCCTGTATGCGTCTCTTTTTCCAGGTGTTGCTCTAGTGCTCTTGGTGCTGCTGCTAGCAACCCCCTGCTAGGTTGCCATGCAATTGTAACTGGAGCAAGAGGAAAATGAGAGGTGGGGTGGTGAATAATTTTTTTTCTCCCATTCTTTTCATCCTCATACAAGATCTGAAGATGCCTGTAATGAGGCTTCTCTGCAAATGTTCTGTAGAACAAAAATCGGTTGCACTTAGTTTTGGCCAGCTTGATGATACATTCTAAGACAGCTGTCTCTCCTTTCTGGCTTCACTCTGTCTCTCTCTGCTGTTCCTCGGGTATATTGTTCTCAATATTAGCATCAGTCTATGCTTTCTTGGGAGGCTAGGCTAAGCTAAGTGAAGCACCAGGTGATGTCTTTGCAAAAACAGAAGTAACTGTCCTTGGGTTCTAGTGTCTAACTATTCCTTCCTAAGGCCAAATTTCTGAACTTAAACCAAAGTGAAGTTACCGTGTAAAAATACCAAAGCCAGATGCTGATTAAGGCATGAGATGCATCATTTCCTCAGCTTTAAAATATAAGAAAAATTCAAGTGCCTTCAATTCTCTTATTTGTTTTATGTAACTCATCATTTCACTGAAACAAACAAACAAACAAACAAAAAACCACACACATGCATAATGAGTGAGAAGAAATGAAAGTCACCTCATCTCAACTAGTCTTCATAAAACACTTTCTCCCATGTGAAAGTCTGTTTTGCCAAACAGAGGCCTTTAGTTCTCTATAGATATGACCTCAGTAAGCCAAGGAGAAATGCACTCTTAACTGGTCATCTGATTTTTAAAAAATAGAAACCTGCCAGCCTTCTCTCCCAGTTGAACACAGATTATTTTATTCACACTAAAATGTACAGTAGTTTCATTCTTGATAAATTTGCCATGTGAGTGCTGACGTCATAATTATCCACATGGACCAGGAAAATCTGGCATGACTATTCCTTTATAGCTATACATTCTATCACTCTGTGAAGAATCTGTGTGATCAAAATGGACATTCATCACTCAAACTTTAATTCTGTCTGTACAAATCAATAAGAGAGAAGCTGTAGTAAATCTATATGATCTCCTAAATTATCTTCATATAGACAAAGGACTTGTGTCTTAACAAAATGAGTCAAAATACTTGAGTTAATATTTTAACATAATGCATTTTCCCCTACTTTATAATTTTAATTGTATTTATAATATTTTAATGGCCTAAGTCTACTTTAATGACTCAAACCCAGTTTTGAATGAATTTAAATGGTCCTTCTTGCTATTAGGTGGAAAATTGTATGGCTTCTTTCAGCACTATGTATAAAGGTTTTATTTTTGTCTTGTGTAAGTGGACTCAACAGACAATTAGTTCTGCAACCTCATTAATTGCAGAAAGAATGGTACAATGGCACAGTGTCAAATATATTTAAATTGTAATACTTATTTTGGCAGATGTCAGACAATATTTAATTGGCTTTTTTCCAACAAGTGCATAAAACATATAAAATCTATAAGTTATATGTAGGTGAATGTGTCAAATAATTCATCTTGTAGTTCACCAAGAAGTGAAATTACTTAGCAACATTGTCCATAGGCTTAATTCAGTTTGCATGTATGTGGGTTTGACTGTAATGTGTAATTTCAATCAGAAGTCACCAACTGTAAAATTAAAAATTCAATAATGCAAAAATTTAGTTCTTCAATTATCATTTGTGAATTGCTAAAGACAATCTAAAATGAAATCATATTTCTTTTCACAGGCCCTTGTTTCATTCCTTGTAGAGGTAAAGTGGCTATTTAAGAATGTGTCTATTTATCTTAATTTTCTTAGGAATGTTCGAAATTTCCATTGTTGATTGGTTGACAATCCATGTTAATCTATCTGAAGTAGCTCTTTAGAGGAAATGTAATCTTAAACCATCTGCTTATTAATCTTTATTAATAATAATTTCAGAGAAATAATATTTGTAGACAATGTTCTGACATAATGTATGGTAAAATATTTTCTCATGTATTCTAAATTTTAGCCTTAGGTTACATCTACAACATTAAAGAATGGTTCCTTTGAACAATAATTTAGTCCTTCATAGATTGTATGCTATTGAAATTTTATTTGGCATTATTCTTTTAACCTATCTTAAGGGACATTACAATAAATAGCTCCATAATCTCTTCATTACATAAATTTTAGCAATCATGTCAAGAAACTTGTCCAATAAATTGTTACTCTTCGCAATGTAGTCTGCACATAAGTTTAGATCTATGAAATTTTGTTACTAGTCCGTGACTAGAGAAGGAAAGAAACTCAAGTAAAGCATTTACCAGTGTTTGTGGAATAAAGTAATTTTATGTCTGTTGATTATAATAATAAAAATAAGACTTTATATATCTTTAACATTTTTACTTTCATCGTCATTGTGTCATGCAAAAATAATCAGCTACAATGTATTGGAACTAAAAAGTAACAACAGAAAGGTCGTTCACTCTAGCTAGTTTGAGAAGCACTGCACCACCTCTTGTGGTAGATGCCTCAGCAGAACCCATAGACACTTCTCAGACTTCCCTTGAGGGAAAACTTCCCCAAAATAAAATTTCAACATTATCATCTATTTGTTCATTTCTCTTTCACCTTTGTTGTTTGTGTTAACTTTATGATACTAGACTCTGAAGACCATGTAACTTTTTTATCTTTTTTTTTTTTTTCTTTTTTCATTGAGACGGAGTTTTGCTTTTGTTGCCCAGGCTGGAGTGCAATGGTGTGATCTTGGCTCACTGCAACCTCCACCTCCAAGGCTCAAACGATTCTCCTGCCTGGGATTACAGGCATATACCACCAAGCCTGGCTAATTTTGTATTTTTTGTAGAGACGGAGTTTCTTGACTAGGGTTGCAATTATGCTTATCTTGTGGGATCCTATAAGTACCAAATGAGACTATGAACAGAATTGGTTTTGCTATTAATGCCCTAGCCCAGAAGATGTATTTAACTTTTCACACTTATTATTACACTTTTGCACTATTAACTTCTGGTGGGCAGAGGCAGTATTAAAATCCTCATTTCATCACCAACATTATCAGAACATTGATGCTCTTAGAAGAGATAATGATTCTTGGCCAGCTCTTTGTGGCTTACCATTGCTTGGTGAAAGGAAAGCTGCAGAGTGAAATGGTGAGAATCAGCAGATGAACAGACAGCCAGTGGCTGGGGAATGCAGCAGGTAGCTCTCCTGATTTGCCCATAGTCACATAAATGTTTATGGGGACATAACTAAAGGCCAGGCACCTACATTCACAGGGGGCAAGAATCAGAGAAACACCCCTGTGCCTTCACAGTTTAACATTTCTTCCTCTTACGTCTACAGTGCCACGTGCATACTTTATCCAGTTCAGGTTTCAATGTTCAGCTCCAAAGAGAACAAGAGAGAAAAGGACTAATTTTACAACACTGAAATTATTCCAGCTAAAACAAAATGTTCTTGTAACAGACGTAATTTGCATAGGCTTTTTTCCTTTTTCCATTTTTTCCTTGAATTCATTTGTATTCCAATTAGTATTTTTCCACTGAATTCTGTTGGATGAAACCCAAGTAAGTGGATTGTCTCATGACCCTTATGTTCTTTTTGGTCTTCTAATAAATCTGGATAAATCATTGTACATTCGTATCTAGTATGATGGTTAATATAAAAGAACTGTGGTAAGCAAGATGGGTTGTCAGGAAATTTTTCAACTATTCTGAATCTACCATATCTTTGCTTTTTTATTTCTTCAGATGTAGAGACAAATTGAAAAGGGGGATCAGATCATCAGAAAAGTTTGGGCATACATATAAAGCAAATTCCTCTGATATTATATTAAGTTGTCTCTGAAACTAAATTTAATATTTGATAAGTGCAAATTGCATTATAACATGAAGTTCCAAAATTGAGATCTGTAGGCTGTGCTAAGAATATGAGGGAAATATATATGTAAACCTATTTTAACATTTCTGGGTATGTTTAATAGCAATTAGAGCAACTGACTTATTTGTTTGAGTTAAGACTCGCTTCAGGACTTCTTGAATGCTTTCCTTTCTATTTTAAGTAATCTTTAATTCAAAAATATATTATCATTTCCAAAAAGTTGATGATTGATTCATTTCAGCCCAATACTTTCTTTTTCATGACTGTTTGTTTATTTGCATTATTCTATATATTCAAGTCATATTGTACGTTGTTTATTTACTGTCATAAGATATACCTTTACTGCTGTGGCAGATGTACCCTCGGGTGACTCCCAGTGATCCATGTGTCATGCCCTCCCATTGAATGATGGTAGTACTGCCACTTATTTCTGACCAATAGAATATTCTAGCCAATAGAATATTCTAATCAATAGAACATAGTAAAGGTGACAAAATAGCACACATAACGTAGCGTTTTTATGATTATTATTATTATTTTATTATACTTTATGTTCTAGGGTACATGTACACAACGTGCAGGTTTGTTAGGGACACAGATGCAGCTGGAAACCACCATTCTTAGCAAAATAACGTAGCAATTTTAGAAAATACCAATCTTGTCTTACCTAGAAAGAGAGACTTTCCTGCTGTACTTGGAGAAGCAATGAAGGTTTATAGTTAGGGCCCCCTGGCTGAATTGTGGGCAGCTTCTGGGACTGAGGAAGGTGCTCACAAGTAAGAAATCAGGGCCAAAGGCATAGATTTGGAAGACAAGACTGGGTTCCAGAAAGAAACACAAACACGGTAACTCCCTTGAGTTCAGCCTCGCAAGACCCTGACCACAGGACCCAATCATGGACAGACTCCGCACCCAGTACCACTAAGACAAATGTGCACGTTTTAAGCCATTAAATGTGATCATTTGTTATGTTGCAATAGAAAAGTAATAAATGATAGTTTTAAAAGAAATCTTCACAACCACTTTTTTAAGGCTATATATTTTCCTGAAATTTTGAAACATGGTAGTTTTCATATTCAGTGTTTGAATGCTGGGCATTGAATTGGTTTTTAATATTTTCTCTAATAAATACTATTATATTAATATTACAGATTATAGATTATACTCATAGAATAAAAACTCAGAAGTATGGTTTTTTAGTAATATTGCATTGATGTTATTAACAAATGTGTTGACACCTATTTTTTAATTGCTTTCCAACATGTTTTTCTAATTAAGAGTATCAAGAAAGTATAAACATGATGTAGCATTTTGTGCATTTTATATATATATGTACACACACACACACACATACATACATATAGTTTTAATTATAGCTTTCAAGAATGTGAAACTGTCTAATTATTAGTTATTTACATTATCTTAGTAGACATTTTTAGTATTTTGGTTCAAATTTTGTTTGTTAGCATTTTGTTTTCCATACATAGTTTATTTTCTGTGCTTAGAGATTATGTTATTTATTAATGAGTTGTTTTACAAAAATTTTTAATAGTCTACTGAAAAGCAGAAAAAAATACCTTAAGAATGAGTAACTATGTTTTAAAATCATTTAGGTTTAACATTGTTTCCAGAAAAAATGGAGAAGAGGAATGCATAATTTTCATCCTATTTTATTTTACAGCTACTTAATTCCTTACCCAGTGTATGTAATGCTTATTATACACAATAAAATAAATGACAATTAAATGAATTTAATAGAATATATGCAACTATTTTACAATTAGACAGAAGTATGAATTCAAATTTTCTATTCAACTTCAATGCAGATAAAAAAAATATTCACAGTGTGTAAATTTTTCCCTGACCTTGATCTTGACCCAGCAAATCTACTTGGAAATCATGGCAATCAATTATTCCTTTCATTCACTTGTCTGTGGCTTTTTTTAAATTTTATTTTTTCATATGCTATTGGGATACAGGTAGTATTTGGTTACATGACTAAGTTCTTTAGTGGTGATTTGTGAGATTTTTGGTGCATCCATCACCCAAGCAGTATACACTGCACCATATTTGTAGTTTTGTATCCCTCATTTCCCTTCCACTCTTCCCCCTAAGTCCCCAAAGTCCATTGTATCATTCTTATGCCTTTGCATCCTCTAGCTCAGCTCCCACATATCAGTGAGAACATATGATGTTTGGTTTTCCATTCCCGAGTTACATCACTTAGAATAAGTCTCCAATCTCATCCAGGTCACCACAAATGCTATTAATTCATTCCTTTTTTATGGCTGCATAGTATTCCATTGTGTGTATAGATATCACAGTTTCTTCATCCATTCATTGATTGATGGGCATCTGGGTTGCTTCCACGATTGTGCAGTTTTGAATTGTGCTGCTATAAACATGTGTGTGTGTGCAAGTATCTTTTTCAAATAATGACTTCTTTTCCTCTGGGTAGATAGCCAGTAGTGGGATTCCTGGATCAAATGGTAGTTCTGTTTTTAGACCTTTAAGGAATCTCCACATTGTTTTCCATAGCTACTGTACTAGTTTACATTCCCACCAGCAGTGTAAAAGGGTTCCCTGTTCACCACAAATGAAATAAAAACAAAGATATTTATTTATCTAGGACCTAATTAAACTAAAGAGCTTTTGCATGGCAAAAGGAACAGTCAGCAGAGTAAACAGACAACCCACAGAGTGTGAGGCAATCTTCACAATCTATACATCTGTCAAAGGACTAATATCCAGAATCTACAACCAACTCCAACAAATCAGTAAGAAAAAAACAACCCCATCAAAAAGTGGGCTAAGGACTTGAACAGACAATTCTCAAAAGAAGATATACAAATGGCCAGCAAACATGAGAAAATGCTCAACATCAATAATCATCAGGGAAATGCAAATCAAAATCACAATGTGGTATCACCTCACTCTTGCAAGAATGGCCACAACCAAAAAACAGTAGATGTTGGCATCTTTGGCTTTTTCACCCCTGTTGGCTTGTGCCTCAAAGATGGTGAACTTTCTTTTTTACTTTTTTTATTTATTTTGTGTGTGGGCGGGGGGTTGGGGATGGGAAGGGGTGATGGAGTATTGCTCTGTCGCCTTGGCTGGAGCACCACCTCCCAAATTCAAGTGATTCTTCTGCCTCAGCCTCCTGAGGAGCTGGGATTACAGAAGTCCACCACTATGTCCACCTAATTTTTGTATATTTAGTAGAGACAGCGTTTTGCCATGTTGTCTAGGCTGGTCTAGAACCCATGAGCTCAGGTGATCCACCTGCCTCAGACTCTCAAAGTGCTGGGATTACAGGCATGAGCCACTGTGCCTGGCCTGAGCTTTCTTAATTCTTTCTGATCCAATAACAAAAACAATGTGTTGGTTCCTATTTTCAGCAACAATCTTCATAAGGTTCTGAGAAATGATGCATAATAACTGTGATATCAGTAAGAGATTGCAATTTTCCCATTTTTTTAAAGACTTCATTTTGTAGAGCAATTTTTTTTCTCATTTTTTAAAATTTCCAACTTTAAAGTCATGGTTTCATGTGTGGGATGTGCAGGTTCGTTACACAGGTAAATGTGTGCAATGGTAGTTTGCTGCACAGATCATGCCATCACCCAGGTATTAAGCCCAGCATCCCACCCCCCATCCTCCCTGCCCCCATCTTCCCACAGGCCCCAGTGTGTGTTGTTCCCCTCAATATGTCCATGTTTCTCATCATTCATCTCCCACTTATAAGTGAGAATGTGCAATATTTGCTTTTCTGTTGCTGCATTAGTTTGCCAAGAATAATGGCCTCCAGCTCCATTAACATCACTGCAAAGGACATAGTCTCATTCCTTTTTATGGCTGCATAGTATTTTATGGTGTATATGTACCACATTTTCTTTATCCAGTCTATTATTGAGGAGCATTTAGGTTGATTCCATGTCTATGCTATTGTGAATAGTGCTGCAATGAATATACATGTGCATGTGTCTTTATAATAGAACGATTTATACTCCTTTGGTATATAACGGGATTTCTGGGTCAAATGGTATTTCTGTCTCCAGTCTTTAAGGAATCACCACACTGTCTTCCACAATGGTTGAACTAACTTACACTTCCACCAAAAGTGTAAAAGTATTTCTTTTTCTTGACAACCTTGCCAGTATCTGTTGTTTTTTGAATTTTTAATAATCGTCATTCTGACTGGTTCATTCTCACTGTGGTTTTGATTTGCAATATTCTAGTGATCAGTGATATTGGGCTTTATTTTATGTTTGTTGGCTGCATGTATGTCTTCATTTGAGAATTATCTGTTCACATCCTTTGTCCACTTTTAGTGAAATTTTAGGTTCACAGCAAAACTGGGCAGAAAGCACATGAATATCTCACATAACCCCTCCCACTACACAGGCAGAGACTCCCTCATTATCAACTCCTTCCCAGGAGAGGTAAAATTTTCCAAATTTATGACTTGCATTGATGCATCATTATCACCCAAAGACCATAGGTTACATTAGGGTTCACTCTTGGTGTTGAACATCCTATGGATTTGGACAAAGGTATAATGTTGTGTACCCACCATCATAGTATTATACAGAGTATTTACACTGCCCTAAAAATCCACAGTTCTCTTGCCTATCACTTTCTCTCTTCCTTTAACCCCTGGCATCACTAATATTTTTACTGTTTCCATAGTTTCACCTATTTCAGAATGTCATAAATTTGGAGCATAGAGCACCTTGCCTTTTGGACTCTTCCACTGATGCACTTACTTCTCCTCCATGTCTTTTTATGGCTTTCTTAGCTCATTTCTTTTCAGCACTGAATAATATCCCATGGTCTGGATGTTCCACAGTTTATTCATCCATTCATTGACTGAAGGACATCTTGGTTGCTTCCAAGTCTTGGAAATTATGTGTAAAACTTCTGTAAACCTCCATGTGCCTGTTTTTCTGTGGGGACATATATTTTCAGCTCCACTGGGTGAACACCAAGGAGCACCATTGGTAGATGGTGTGGTAAATCCAAGTTCAGCTTTATAAGAAATCTCCAAGCTGCCAAAAGACTGTACCATTTTGCATTCCCATCAGCAATGAGAACTGTTCTACATCCTCAAGATTATTTGGTGCCAGTGTTCTGGATTTTGGTCATTCTAGGAGATGCACAGTGGTGTCTCATTGTTGTTTTAATTTCACTTCTCTGATGAACATCTGACATAGAGCATCTTTTTATGTGTTTATTTCCTACCTGTCTATCATCTTTGGTGAGGTGTCTTTTAAGGTCTTTGGCCCATTTTTCAACCAAGTTGTTACTTTTCTTATTGTTGAATGTTGAGTTATTTGTCTGTTTTGAAACTGAGAGGCAAAATAATGAAAGCAGCTCCAGAAGTGGGAATCCAATTAGGGCTCAGAGAGACTCTAGTAGCAACATCAGTGCTCAGCTTCTGATATACATCTACATTCTTGTCTTGGGAGTCCATTGAATATTCCTGTTTCCTTCTAATTAAAGTTTATTCTAAATTAAAAAAAAGGAGTTATTTGTATATTTTAGACAAGAGTCTTTTGTCATATGTTTATTTTGCAAATATTTTTCCTCAGTCTAGTCTTTTCATTCTAGTGACTGTATCTTTCACAGAGCAGAAACTTCCATTGTGTTTCTTTCTGTCATAGATTGGGCCATTGGTGTCATAGCTAAAAAGCCATCATTAAACACAAGTCATCTAGCGTTTCTTCTACACTATCGTCTAGGAATTATATAGTTTTGAATTTTACATTGAGTTCTGTGATCTATTTTGAATTAATTTTTGTGAAAGATGTAAGATGTAAGGTCTGTGTCTAGACTCCTTTTTTTGCGTGTGAATGTCCAATTGTTCCAGCACTATTTGTTGAAGAGACTATATTTTCTCAACTGAATGGCTTTGCTCTTTTGTAAAAGTTTGGTTAACTATATAAATATGTGGCTTTCTGTTTTGTTCCTTTGATCTATTTTTCTATTCTTTCGCCAATGCCACAAGGTCTTGATTACTATAGGTTTATGGTAAGTCTTGAAGTCAGATAGTGTCAGTCCTTTAACTTCATTGTTCTCATTCAAAATTGTGTTGGCTATTCCGAGTCTTTTGCTTTTCCACATAAACTTAAGAATCAGTTTCTCAATATTCACAAATGAACTTGCTAGAATATTGACTGGGATTGAACCTACAGATCATGTTGGGGAGAATTAACATCTTGACAATATTGAATCTTCCTATTCATAAACATAGAGTAAGTATCCATTTATTTGATTCTTCTTTGATCCAACTTTTATTGTAAGAAAATCCACATAACTTAACATATACCATCTTAAGTATTTTACGTGTAAAATTCAGTGGTATTAAGTACACTTGTATTGTTTTGCACCCATCACTTCTATCCATCTCCAGAACTTTCATCATTCCAAACTGAAACTGTATACCCGTTAAACAATGGCTACCTATTCCCTTCTCCCCCAGGCCCTGGTAACCACCATTCTATTCTGTCTCTATGAATGTGGCTACTATAAGTAGTTTGCATAAGTGAAAATATACATATCATATTTGTGTGTGTGTGTGTGGCTGGCTGTTTCACTTAGATTAATGTCATTGAAGATCACTTCTGTTGTAGCATGTTTTAATATTTCCTTCCTTCTTAAGGCTGAATAATATTCCATTGTATGGATGCATCACATTTTTTTTAATCCAACCTTCTGTCTGTCTACAGGCACTTTGGGTAGTTTTCACCTTTTAGCAATTATGAATAGCTGCTATGAACATAGGTGAACAAATATCTTGTTGAGACACTGCTTTCAGTTCTTTATGGTATATATTCAAAAGTGGAATTGCAGGATCATATGGCAATTCTATCTTTCATTGTTTTGAGAAACTGACAAATTATTTTCACAGTAGCTGCACTATTTTACATTCCTACCATCAGTGCACAAGGGTTCCAATTTTTCCACATTCTTGCTAACAATTTTTTCCCTGATTTTGTCTGTTTGGTTTTGTTGTCATCCCAGTGGGTGCGAGATATTATATTTTAAAAAGTAATATTAGAATAATTAGTAAAATAAAAAGTAATTTTCACAAACCTTTGTCACTTATTCATCATAAAACACCTATACTTTTGGTACATGTTTTTATATCCCCATTTTAAAATTGTGAAAATTCACTTCTCTTATCTAGAAACTTGCAGAACAAATACTGCAATACAAGTCGTGTGACCCGAAATCAAGGATTCTCTCCACCATGCTATTTTACTATGTCCGCTACCAGTACATTTCACAGAAGGACCTAGATAACCAATAATTTGGCTGAGTGGCAGTGTTTTAGTTGTAATTTTGATGAATATCAAATGCTAATGTTTCATTAAACTAGAGAAATGCCTGCTTGAGTAGCATATACAACTTTTCATGTTTCTCTCCACATTTTGAGGGCAGCCAGTCCTTTTCAACCGCTTTTCAGAAAAATGTAGCAGGAAGCAAAAACACATCTTCAGTGTTCTGAGTAATAACTTGACACATTGCTTAAAAAGAATCCCAGCTGTGCTGTTTCATAACTCATATGTTTGAAAGCTTCTGCTGATTTTTCTACATGTGAGGAATGGTTTTGCCTTATTTGCCACTTCAGTTTGCATGATTTCAAACATTCTGCTCAAAGACAATTTCAAGCACTCAGCTCTTTTCAGAAACAAGGTATGCCTCTCTGCATAGAAAGAAATGTCACCATAAGCAAGTATTTCCTTGGACAAGTTCACCTTCATGACAGCATGTGCTCAACTCTTGCTCACTCCTGGTGCTAGCCACTTACCATCACTCAGCTCTGGGGCCTCTGAGGCATATTCTAGGAATGGTGGGTACCATGATCAGGAACATGTCTTTGTACCACACAAGACACCTCTCTGCCTTGAAAAC